>NC_091789.1:142232841-142847127 GCF_029378745.1 Bos indicus
TGAGTTACAAATTCTCTGTCTTTTTTACTTCCTCCCTTTCTGATGGAGCACAAATATCATCTTGTCCTCTATAGGGGCCTTGACAGTGGAAGTCATGTGCTAAGGATGCAATGGCAAACAGGCAAGGGAGCTTAGGCCTCTGATACAGTCTATGGAGCCACCATATTCAATCTTGAGTATCTATCTCTGGAATGATACAAGATGAATACTTTCTACACTATGACATCTTTAAAATTGGGATGAGACTTACAGTTGATAGTGTTTTAAATTGTTCTCTACTAAGTAATTGCTCAGAGAAGGCAAAGGCACCCCACTCCAGTACTCTTGCCTGGAGAATCCCATGGACGGAGGAGCCTGGTGGGCTGTAGTTCATGGGGTCGCTGGGAGTCGGACATGACTGAGTGACTTCACTTTCACTTTTAACTTTCCTGCATTGGAGAAGGCAATGGCAACCCACTCCAGTGTTCTCGCCTGGAGAATCCCAGGGACGGGGGAGCCTGGTGGGCTGCCGTCTATGGGATCGCACAGAGTCAGACACAATTGAAGTAACTTAGCAGCAGCAGCAGCAGCAAGTAATTGCTGTTTGCCTTGAAGATGTGTGGACAATATAGTCACTGCTATTTCTATGGGCTTCACTTCAATGGAATCATGTTCTGTATTGATACAATTCATGTTAAGCTTAAATCCCATTTAAAATGTCTTGCAAAAGATTATACTATGATTCAATGTTGAAATGGAAAGTTACTGGTATACAGAAAGGCATGGAAACAGAGCAGCAAGCTATGAATTTGATATTAGGAAAGAAAACATTAATGACTGAAGAACTGAAAAGATTTTCACAGTTTTTTAGTGAGGTGACAAATTCTTTCAGCAGGAAAATACCCACACAAGTATACAAAGCTGTGTTGTAGTGTGCTACAAAGATATATACTCAGAAAACTATTGCCTCTCTCAGGCCAAGCAAGGAGAACTCAATCATCAAAATGTGCAGGTGGTTATTAGGAATTTGGAAGAAAAATCCAAAAGACAAAAGTGGGGATTATTAAGAAATGCCACATCACCAACACTATTGATGTTACAAGACAATATTGAATGAACAATTGTGGACATCAGTGATTATGAGTCAAAAAGGCATTCAGAAGGGACTCTGAATATGAGGTTCAGGACTGCCCTAAACAATTTATTCTGCTTATGTTATTTTTCTTTCTGCACGTTCAAGAGTGATACATGAATAAAACTCTAAGCATAGAAGAGACCAGCAGACAGAAAGGAAAATTCCGAGACCATTTCTGTAAGTTGGTAGTAAGATGAAAGGGGCCTGAAGGAAGGAAAGGCAACAACAAAAACTTACATTTAAAGTGGTATTTGCTAGAGGTAATGGCCTCAGAGAAAATATACACTAAACAGCCTTTAGCAAGATTTGGGGATTAAGGAAAGAAAATTTTCTTCACCAGGGTTAAAAGTAACAGCATTTTAGGGGATTGTGGGCAGGATCAGTTTTGAGGGATCTGAAATTGACATTTTAACTGCTATTCACCGCTAGCAGCTTTTGCTTTGATTACATTTTTATGATTCCATCCTAAAAGGGGCAAAAGCAGAACTTAAAAGTTCCTGACGCAAGGTGGTTACATCTCAAAAATCAATAACGGGGCTTATTTATTGAAGCTGAACACCAATGAGCATGAGCATGCTTGGTCGCTAAGCCGTGTCCAACTCTTTGCGACCTCATGAACTGTAACCCGCCAGGTCCCTCTGTGCATGAGATTTCCCAGGTAAGAATACTGGAATAGGTTGCCATTTCCTCCTCCAGAGGATCTTCCTGACCCAGGGATCATTTATACCCATGATTCCTGTATTAAGCCCACACCAAGGAGCATTACATGGTAATTATGAAAAAAAAAAATTAGAAGTACAGAGAGTAACATGGATGGATCTTAAAATCCCAAGGCTCAGGAGAAACACACACAGTGATACATAATACTGGAAAAAATTTCTTCACATTGAAACAAATATATATATATAACAATGATACTCACTTGAGAAAACACATGCATGCAAAAAAGATCCACACTAAACTCATGAGAATAATTCCCTGGATGTGTAAATAGGAGGGGTACAGGGATGAGATGAAACGAACAAACTATTATTCAATTCAGCCAGTGATGGTAATGGGTCACAAACTGAAAAATAATGAACTACATCTGACGCCTCTTCTCATGAAAAAAGTCTCTGCATAAACTGGAAGTTTAAATAAGCTTCAATAAATAGGCCCCGTTATTCTAAAATTCAAGAGAGAAATTGTGCATATATTATTACATACTTAAAAAAATAGATAAAAGGTAGTGAACACAAAAGAACTTAATAAGCACTTTTAAGAATTACTAAAAACGTACCACTATTCAAAGGTGATACTAATCAACACCTTTCCCCCTCAAAATCTAAATAAAATGTAACATTGAGTGATTTTTGGTAATTGCCCTTTTAATTTTATTGAACAATGCTTTCAGTAAAATCGGAAAACATCAAAATTTAATTGAATTTATTTTTAAATCTACTATTCAATGATTAAAATATTCTTCTGTGTTTCTTTAATGTGTTTACCCAAACTTCATGTCTTCTGCTAATTTATTTTTCGCATGTTAAATTCTGGAGTAACCTCGTAGAGGTAAATTCTAGAAATGTGATCTGCATTTCTCTGTGTCACTCTGCTGTATTAATAATTTCAACATGAGAACCCATCTACAAGCTTTGCTGTCTTCAATAAATGGAAAGATTCATATACTCCTCAGTTGCACTTCTAAAGAAGGGATGTGGAGCACACAAAGAGAAATAGTTTAGGAAATGGAGAAAGCACATCCCTGTTGGTTGGAGAAAACAGGAAAACTGCATCAACACAGCAAGTGTCCACCTACCTTACACCGACCAGGGTTTCTCGGCCTTACCCCTATAGACGGGGTAGGTCAGACAGTGCTCTGCTGTGCGTGCTATCCTATGCGTTGTTGGATGTTTATCAACATCCTTGGCTTCTACCCACTGAATGCCAGTAGCAACCAACCCCCCACAATGTGAAGTGGGTACAATCACTCAGTTGAGAAGCACTACTCTATAGAATAAGGGCAACAGCCTGAAATCCACTGCAGACCAAGCGCTGTGAATTACCAGTGTTCAGGAAAGGCTTAGGCTTCATCGACTGTGTGCCTTGTACCATGGGGAGTACTATTTTATGCTACCTCACTACGAAGGTGTTTAATAAGAACAACAACAAAAACAGCACCACTAGATATCAAAAACTTACTGCTGCCTCTTGTCCTTTATTCTAGTAAAGGCCTACTCATTTTCTTCCATGGAGATAAACTCTCCTCCATCAATTACGAATAGGGGAAGGATTGCCCACCAAGCAGTCTCACTCACTCCTAGCCAGTGGAATGAGTGGATAATTTCTCTCATTGAAGCAAAAGAAAGAGGAAAAGGGCAGAGGCCATTCATCCTCATGAAGAATCCTTGAGAAGCCATCCTGTTGCTCCTTCTCAGATTTAGTAAGATGCCCTTATTTTTTACACTTTCTGATACTTGTCTTTGAATCCTTAGAGCGCCTTCATTTATTTTCTACTTTGGCTAAATTAATCGGTTTGGGTTTTGGGGATTTGCCATCCAAGGATCCCAACTGGTCAACAATCATTTATTGCACTGAACTATGGGGCTACGCTGATGGCTCAGACGGTAGAGAACCTGCCTGCTAGTGCAGGAGATCCGGGTTCCATTTCTGGGTGGGAAGAATCTTCTGGAGAAGGAAATGGCAACACACTCCAGTATTCTTGCCTGGGAAATCCCATGGACAGAGGAGCCTGGGGGCCTACAGTCCATGGGGTCACAAAGACTCGGACAGGACTTAGCGACTAAACAACAACAAAACCTTGCCTGAGCACTGTGCTCTCACTGTGGCACATGTTGCCTCAGTCACAATCAGCTAGTAATTCAGGGCCCAGCATGGCACAGGTCCTCTTCTTGTTACAGGAAGCAGACGCGAGGCTGTGGTGTGCACCTTCTCCATTCAGGCAGCCAGGGAAGCATTCGGAGAGCTTCCTCAAACAGCAAGTGCTTACGTCTCGCACAGAGAGATTTTCACTCAATGGGCCATGACAATGTTTTTCAGCAAAGTGCTATTGAAAATGTACTATGTACAAGGCAGTGTCCTTAGTTACTTAATTTGAAATCACGAGTAGAAAAAACAGGAGGAATTATATTTTTAGTTAAAAGAAAACTGAAAATTAGATGTGGTATCATGACCATAGAATTTGGTGGTAATCTCATAAGGCCCGCCCAGACTTTAGAGTATAAACACCCTTTTTGCCTTACTCAGTGGGTCTTAGATTTTAGTGTATTTGACAATGACTATACATGGTTGTTATACCCAAAATCATCTATGATAAACTGTATGGTTGATACTTTTGATAATATGCTAGTTTTGCAAAAAACATACACTTTGGGGTCTTTTATAATAAAAGGGCCAAAAATATATACTTTGCAAATCCAAACCCATATACTTTGTGGCCCTTTATAGAAGAAGTCTGCTGACATGAGAATTTTCTTGTTTAATCCTGGTAACAGCCCTGTGAGTAACAACAACTAATGCATACTGACGAATTCTGTATACAATTTTAAATACATTGTTTCACTTATTGCCTTCAACAATTGTCCTACTAGGGAGGTACTATTGGAACTCTTATTCTAGAGATAGAGAAACTGAGGCAAGTAACTTTCCCATATCTACATGGCTCACAGTTGTTGGAACTAGTACTGTAATTCATGTCTGGTGACTCTGAAGCTGCAGCTCTGTGTTAAATTGCATGTTGTCACTTTCAAGCTATGGCAGTGTAAAAAAATTTATAGAAAGAAAACTCAAATAAGTTGAAGACGGAACACTTATTTCATCTTTGCTCTCCTGAAGAATGGAGCGCTCCACCTGTCGGATCTAGAAAGAAACAAGACGAAAGACATCCCAAAGAAGCCTTTCTCTCTGCGTTTATCTACGATTATTTCTGGGGTCCATCAGGGAGCTGCACAGGGCCATCTACCTGGCGGAAGAGGCCTGCCCCGGCATCTCGAACACCATGGTGGCCCAGCTGGCGCAGCAGCTACAGAGATATTCTCTAAGTGGTGGAAGAACTTCATCCCATTGAAATCCCTTTATCATTTGGGGTTTTGTTTTTCCTTTTATTCTCCACGCCAGGATAGCAAAGCCCGATAGTAAGAAGAAAGACTCCCTCCCTCTTCTTTCCAAGCAATAGCTCAGCTAATGAGAGACTATCACAACTCAGCCGATGGAAAGCCACGGCCTGTTTGTTTACTCTAGCCTCCTAACTTCCTTTCCTATAACAGAGTGCTCCTCTCCATTTTTGCAGGGGACTCACACAGGGACTGCCATGGTTGAAGAATTGTGATTCTTTGCTGATCCTGAATAAACCCATTTTTGCTGTCTACTGGTTTTAGGTCAACAGTACATAGAATACTGGCCCCTCAAAAGATGTCAATGCCCTAATCTCCGAGCTTGTAAATATGTTACTTTATATGGCAAAAGGAACTTGAAGATGTAAAGAAGTATTTTGAGATGGGAAAATGATCCTAGATTATTCTGGTGGATCCAATGAAATTACAAGTTTCTGATAAGTGACATAGGAAGCAGGAGGGGCAGAGGACGAGATGTTATGATGGAAGCAGAGGCCTGAGTGATTTGGGGCCACAAGGCAAGGAATGTCAGCAGCCTCTAAGATCTGGGAAAGGTTAGGAAATGGATTCTCCCCTGAGCCTGCAGAAGGAACCAGCCTTGTTAACAGTTTGATTTTAGTTCAGTGAAATCTACTTTGGATTTCTAACCTTCAGCATGGTAAAAGGATAAATTTTAGTAGCTTCAAGTCAGTAAGTGTGGGGGAATTTGTTATAGCAGCCACAGGAAACTCATATAAGGGCCATATTTTACTTACTTGGGCCACACTTTAGTAGACACACAAAGGCAGCAACACAGGGAATTATTATAATTCAAGCCAATGGTCGAAGCTTCAGGGAACAAAATAATGCAGTTTAGTGGGGTTTCAGTTGAGAAATAGCTTCTGGGCGACGGAACTACAGCAAACTTAAGAACTCAGAGAATGATTGCCTGTATTGACTGCACTGGGTTCAGCAGATCTTCCCTGGAAGCAGATACTAACCCAACCATCTGTGTAGGGGAGAGAGACCTAGAGAGCTCTATTACCCCAACAGCAAGAGGGGATTTTTTTTTTAATTAAGAACAGGCCTTCCTGTAATTTGAGTTGTTTTTTCACTCTAGTATCTCAAAGCCAATTTTTAGATTCCCATGTTAATGCCATCGCCCTCTACTCTGTTAAAAGATATCATTGGGACTTCTGAGATTATTAAAAATTAGACCTATGGGGATGATTATATAAGTACTCCTTGAAATACTAGTCATAAATTTTCCTGAAAACCAGGGTGTGTCTGAATATATTAGCATCATCTAGGGTTTCTCAGCCTGGATGCTATTGACATTAAAAAGCAAAGATAAATCTTTGCTGTGGGGGCTGCCCTGTGTTATTGTACAATGTTGCAGAGCCTCTGTGGCCCTTATCCACTAGCTGCCAATATTGCCTCCTCCCTCAATTATGACAAAACATCTCTGGACATTGCCAAATGTTCCCTGACGAACAAAACTGCCCCCGGTTGAGAACCACTAGCATAGTCAAAGACAAACCATATTTTCATACTTCCATCATGCTATGATGAATTTCTACTCTCCTCATCACTACACAGAATGTCACCCTACTCCACCTTTCAAAAATAAATAAAGAACCAGTGACATTAGGGAAATGATATTGAAAGCATGGATTCTGGGCTAGTATATAAAACTGGCCCATTGTCTCTATAGTGTTCCTCAGATTTTTATCTCAGTTCTTTCCCCCCCCCCTGGATTTTTCTATGCAGGTCCTAAACAACAACAACAACAAAAACCTGAAATAACAATTTAATTTAATTTAATTATTCCTTTGCCTTTAGTCACTCATACATTAATTCCAGAAGAGTACGATAATTGACAATGTACAAATAAACAACAGCTCCTGGGCACAGGTTTTAAGTCTTCATTACACTCCTGATTTCACATTAATGAGGGAGATAGGACTTTGCAGCAATTTGACTAGAGATTAATAGTGCCTTTGTGCCAATCAAAACCTGTTCAAAATTCAAGGATGACTCCAATGTCACTCTCTCGGGAAACTTTTCTCTGACTTCTTCCATCCTTCTATGGGCTCCCCTTGTTCTATTAGAACATTTATTTCACTCTTTTATTAGACTCAGCTATTCACATGCTCATCTACTTCACCTTGGACTACACTCAGACCTTTGATTGTAACTTCCAATAACAAATTATAGGTGATAAAAGAAAAATTTAAAACTACGACAAAGCAAGTCAAATGCAGAAGGTTGAGACATTTCACAGGACCTGACTCCTTCACAAGTCATTGGCATTAATGAAAAGACAGCTAGTCTAGAATAAAAGAGATACTAGAAATGTGGGCCATTTTTGACTCCTTGTTTGGATAGTTATGTTGGGGACGATTGCAACAGTTTGAATGTGGAGTGAGAATTGCATGCTTTGAAGGCCTTATTAATCTGCATAGGTATGAGCATGCTGTTTTGTATGTGTAATAAAATTTCAAGTGGAAGTATTTAGGCTATATAATCATGATTTCTGCAATTTAAGATACTTTCTCCAAATACAGTGCAACATACTAGGAAGTGAAGTAAAGTGAAGTTGCTCAGTCGTGTCCAACTCTTTGTGACCCCATGGACTGTAGCCTACCGGGCTCCTCCATCCATGGGATTTTCTAGGCAAGAGTACTGGAGTGGGTTGCCATTTCCTTCTCCAGAGGATCTTCCTGACTCAGGGCTCGAACCCGGGTCTCCCACAGTGTAGGCAAACGCTTTACTGTCTGAGCCACAAGGGAAGCAGATGTGGCAAAACTGTCATGATCGCTAAATCCGTGTGACAGGGTGATGGGATGGGCATATAGGTGTCCTTATACTATCCTCTGCACCCTTGGATATGTTTCCAAATATTCAAAATGAACGATCTAAAAAAGTTCACACTCGGCCACACCAACGACACAAACAGTGTTGAGGTCTGAGGCTGGTGAATGCTTCCTGGGTCACTAACATCAAACTCACAAGAGAAATACAGACCCAAACGGGGCCAGGTTATGAGCCAGTGGAAGGGAAGAACACATTTCAAGACAGGAATCAGGAGCAAGTTTCAGCCTCCCAGAAGGTCAAGGCCAATGAATGGCCAGGGGAGAGTAGAAAGGATCCATTCAGTATGACAGCTGTGCTGTTTCCATACTGCTGCTAATTTCGTGTTACTCAGGGATTCAATGTGCATTTACTGAGCACTCAGGTCCTGTTTGGGCTGCTAAGGGAGACAGGGACTAACAAGACCTGTATGGCTCTCAGGGAAATTCCATCCTTAGGCTCATGAGGGGAGACAGCAGGTGAGCTGCCAAATAAGTAAACCATAAATCAGAATGGCTAGGGTGCTGAAAGATACTGGGAAACCAAAAGAGGGAGACACAGGATAGAGTCGATTGAATAGGAAGATGGACCGACTTCAGACTGAGTGGCCAGGACACTCTGGCATTTTCCAGGAGCCTTGAGTAACGAGGCCTGAAGGAAAAGGTGTTTGCAGAAGAGGGGAGAGAGCGCAACGAGTCTGAGGTAGGAAGAAACTTGGAAAATAAAGAGGCTCTTGTGCCAGAAGTGGAGTGGGGTGGGGAGAGTGGCTGCAAAGGCGGCATGGATGGTAGGCAGGGGCCAGGTGAGGTCAGCCACTGAGGCCGAGCAGAGGACTTGAGAGTTGATTCTCAGGCGTGGGACATGGTGTAGTACCAGCAGGGGCAGGCCCATGATCTGAGTTGTGTTTTTTGAAAGACCTTTCTGGCTGGTCCATAAAAAATGGAGTGAAAGCAGGAAGAGCTGCAGCACGAAGAGCCATGAAGAAGCAGCTGAAGTCAGCCAAGAGAATGATGACTGGGGGCCCTGGTTACCAGTGGCATTGATTAAATCAAAGGAGCCTATTCCAGAATCTTGTTCAAGGCAAGGATGGAGGGGGAGGGGCGAGGGGGAGAGAGAAAGCAAGGAAGACCCCGAGAGGCTTGGCCTGAGTGTCTGCCCTGGTGCAACTGAATAAGATGAGGAAATCCTCTGGATCTTACAAGCAGGGTGTTTTGTTTCTGGAACATGTGAAGCTTATTCCTGCCTTAGGCTCTTCGGATTTCGATCCCCTCTTTGTGGAACGTTTCTTCCCTTAATTATTAGTTAGATCTCATTGGAGAGGCATTTTCACAGAGATTTCTGTCCTGACCACTCTATCGTCATTCTTAGGAAGGGGCAGGATGCAAGTCTGGAGAAACACTGACTTTGTTAGAGAGAGCCAGAATTATTGAAGGGTGACACTAGGCAAAACGCTGGCTGCCCCGCCCACCTCCCCCCTCCTCTTCTTCCTCCTTTTGGCCACCTGAGAAGTCTGACCTTCGATTTCCCCAGCACAGGCCAGGGGGCCAGGGGCTCAGCCTCCACTCATGCAGCCAGCTACTCACTGAATGGGCAGGGCCCCCAGCCGGCACTGAACCAGGGAGGCTGCAGGGCTTCCCTGCAAGGGCCTACCTATTTGAAGCCCAATTTGCCCTTCCAGTAAAAAATGGGCAACTGTGGTCACCTGCCCCCTTGCTCGAAGGTAACTTGTGGACAACAGCTCTGAATAACATTTATCTCCCACAGCACCTCGTCTAATACTCTGTAAATAAATTAACAAGCATCACTTTGCACTACTTCACAAATACACTGTTTGTGGAATAGAAGAATCTAAACATTGCAGCCACCAGGCCTCAGACTTATTACGGTATCAGAGAAGTCATTATGGTATCTAAAGAATATCTGAATGGTAATATATCTAGAGGCCAATTGACTGCTGTATAAAACCAATATTCTTTAATCATCCTCTGTCCCAATTTAACTAACATATCCAACTTTTGTTAGATATTTACTCCTCTTTTCATGTTTCTACATTTATCTCTGGCACATTTGGTCCTTCCAAAGACAGGGAGAGTGCTGGGGGATAAGAATAACAAGGAAAATCTGGAACATGGTGAGGAGCAGAAACAGGGAGCAACAGAAGCCAAAAACTCTTAGAAGCAACTGTCCTTAGACTGTCCTCACTCAACCTGCCAGAAGCCACGGATATAAGCAGCATCCGCATAAACAATTTCATTTGCATAGATGGAGAATTGTATTCTCCACTGAGGGACAAAGAGACAGAGAGACAGACAGATTGAGATTTAACTTGCTTTAGAAGACTCACCAAGATAGAAGGACATCCTATCAACTGACAAGTTAAGTTGTCCAACTTTTACAGGGAAAAAAATTAATGAAAATGGAACTTGAACAATAAATTTCCTTCTAATGACAGGCTTTCTTCAGCTAAGGTCTGGCTTAAACTAAGGGATGTGCAATTTAATTATATTCTTCTAACAAAAATAGAAGAATTAACCCTTTCTCTGAGGCTTGTTAAAATTGGAATTATGAGAAATTTAGTTTCTGAGTTTTGTGTACGTGTTTCTTTTAATTGTGGATCATAACTATAGTTCCAACTGTTCTCTTCAAATCAGTATCATTACAAAATCTTTCATGACTTTAAACTATTAAAGCAGAAACAGTAACACAATGAACTCTAATGAAACAAAATGAAACTCTTTTGTGATCTTGATACTTGTCCTGAACTTGTTTAATAACCAAACTGGAAACAATATTGAAAGGGCATAAAAATCATATAAAATAAAGTGGCAGTTTGGCATCTATCCTGGGCCAAAAAGGGTACTAATAATTTCAAGCATAGCGGTAAGAAATTCAAGAAAAATATGCTATCAAAGTCACATTTTATAATCGTGAGATGACAGTTAATGTCTTTTTCCTTTAAACCAAATGAACCTGATTCACGTATGTCATGATGCCGGCTACATTCAAACATGCACTGACATCCAAGGGGGGGACTGATTAGAATTAATACTCCTCCAATAATTTTAGGCTTTGCACTCTGCCAGTTGGTGTCATCTCTCTGCTTTAGGCAGATTTCCCAAAAGGACACAGTGGTTGCCCACTTTCTAATCAAAAAACCATCTTGGTAAATTAAATATGACAAATATGAAGAAGCAGATGGTTCAACTTACTTTTGAAAAATGTCACTGAAGGTTAATGTTACTAATTATCATACATGGACTCATTTCACCTAAATATTGGGGGCACTACCATGCAGCCCTCTCAAAAAAAGTTTATTAACCAACGGAGTATGAGTCACTCCATGTGTCACTTTCCTCTTCTGAGGAATCAGAAGCGAATGTAAATATTTACAGTGAGTTCCCTGCAAGTCTATTTTGCCAGAGCACACCTTTTAGGTAAGTGTTTGAGAAAGTGATGTGGGCCAGCATTATGAGATGTAAAGAATACACCAGAGAACATGTGGTCAAAGCAGAATGAATGCTGCAGCATAAATATTTGGCAGAAAGCTTCAATGTCCATACTGTTTTCACATTTTGTGGCCTTGAGAAACTAGAAAGACACCTTTATATATATGATATCCATAACTGTACCTGTATCTCTATTTCTACATCCCACCCACATCCATACCTTCAGTTCAGTCAGTCGTGTCTGACTCTTTGTGACCCCATGGACCGCAGCATGCCAGGCCTCCCTGTCCATCACCGACTCCCGGAGTCCACCCAAACCCAATCCATTCCTTCAGTTACATATAAATCCACATCTATATAGAACCTACTCAGTCCTGGGACCCAGTCCAAGTACTACATATGGACCAGTGAACCAAGTAGACAGTATGGCAGTTTATCAAGAAAAATAATACAAAAAGAAGCACCATACAACCCAGCGATTTCATTCCTGATACATGCAACCCAATGTTCATAAAAGCAATATTTACAATAGCCAAGATATAAAACGGACCTAAGTGTCCATCACTCAATTAATGTATAAAGACACACACACACACACACACACACACATATAAAAACACACAGTGGAATACTATTCAGTCATAAAAAAGGAATGACATTTTATCATTTGCAACAATATAAATGGACTTGGACAGTACGATGCTAAGTGAAATAAGTCAGGGAAGGACAAATACTATATGATGTCATTCATACATGGAATCTAAAAATAAAAGAGAAACTAGTCAATATAACAAAAAGACAATAGACTCATAGATCTACAGAACAAACTAGTGGGGAGAAAAGAGCAAGATGTGGAGAACAGGATTAAGAGGTACAAACTACCATGTATAAAATAAGCGAAAAGGATATACTTTACAACACAGGGAATATAGCCATTATTTCATAATAACTATAAATGGAGTATAACCTTTAAAAATTGTGAATCACTATATTATACACTTGTAACTTATATAACATTGTACAGTAACTATATGTCAATATATATAAATATATAAAACATATTTTTATAAAATATATAAAAAGGACTCCAGAGCCTTAAATAAAGTCTCAAGGGAAATAATGTCAAAGAAGATTAGATGGATGAAAATTGATATATTCCAGATATTGTGAATGAAACACTTATTAATGACATCCACTTGATCATTTAAAATTTATCAGATGCAATCTTTATTAAATGAGTAACTGGACACAAGTTTGTCCATTAATTTTTTGAAAACCTAGCTAGTTTATAATTAAAATGTATCATATCACTACTTTTGCAGGAAAAAAACCAAACACGTAAGGGGCCAAGTTAATGGCTTTTATATCCACAAAGAAAGTTCTGTTCATTCTCCAGCCAGCCCTCTGGGAAGGTATGGGTGGAGACCTACTTGTCTTATACCCCACCACCTCCCTGTTTTCCTGAAAAGCCTCCTAGGACTAATTAATCTACTGGTGTAATTGTCAATAGAGCTTAACTCACTATATGATGCCTTAAACTAGCAGTTGGAGGATATAATTGTTATTGGTCAGTGCCCAACACCGACACCAACAGATGGCTGTTAGTTAAATTTGTCAACACACCCAAATAAGCAGGGAATTTCATGCTTCAGAAGTGGCTAGCTGGATGAAGACTTCTTTTGAATCCTGGAAACGCCAACCTACAATATGCTGGAAGCACATGACCTGCCCCAACATTTCAGTCATCTTTACCTCAGCAATTGTGAAACAATATAAAATCTGTGTGCAACATCACCTACCTGAATCTTTATAAAGCAGTATTCTGCCCTGTGTATCTGCCACAGACCAGCATTTTGAGTGAGAATACAAATAAATCCAAACACAGGGGTGAAAACGTCAAAGGCACTGCAACTCTTCCAGGCTCTTCCATGTAATACTTGATGAATAAAACAAATGACTTTTTAACTACATTGGCAGACGAAGGAAGAAGAGGAGGAAGACAGGAAGAGAAAGGAGAGCCAGAGAGCCAGAGGATTACTGCTGACACCCAGTGTCTATCCACAGTATAATTCTTCGCTCTGAGCAGGAGAACAAGAAAGCTACAGCACTCCCTCAGAAAGGTTCGCAATCAACAATACCTCTTAAAAACAGTTATTAGGAACTAGATTTTTAATCTGGTTTTGAAATGCAATACTTAACGGAGAAGGGAAGAGATCATGCAAGAGGAAAAGGGGTCACAGGGTGGAGGGCAAAACAAACTGTATTTGTCAATTTGGTCTTGAAAAGGAACCACCATTCTGTCTCGCCATCTTAAAAACTCATTTTAAATGCCCTCATCTCTCAGGTTCAACACGGAGATTTATCGTACTTTCTCAACCTGAAATTCTAGGATTCCACTGTGTGATTTTAAGTTCTGACAGCCATCAGTCAGTGATGGCAAAACGGGTAAGTCATGACATTTCCAAATCAAGACTATAGCCTAGTCTTATTATCACACACATACAGTGAACCCACTTACAGGTTCACAGAACGGCTACAGGTTCCCCATCTGGCACAGGCAAGTGTGTATAATTTTGTTTAAAAGCTCTGATCTTTAAAAATGTGTCTGGTAGATCTGTAGGGAAATATTTTATTGCCTTGCATTCCCTCAGGGGTGAAAATGCTGTCTTGACAAATGGATTCCCTGAGAAAAAAGTATGTGCAAATTTCTAATCTTCTCAGAGACAGACGTTAGTCAAAAAGCAATGTCAACTTCTGTAATTTTCCCGAAAAGCTAGCTGCTGTTTCTTCTAAAAACAACAACAACAAACACTCTTGCTTTAAAAAGAAAAACAGACCAATGGTTTGGTTATTTTTAAATGGGCCTCTTCAGTTCAATATCTACTTAATTTTTTTCCAGACCAGAAGGCAAGATAGGCCAAGCCTATCTTAAATTAGATTAATCATGTTTTTTAAAAAATTACTTCTTTGGTCAAGAAAACAGAAACTTACATGGACAAAAAGATGATGCAAAGTGCTCTGAGAATGTTTTCCAGTTTTTACCTTTCTATCTCTTGAAGCAACAGAAAGAAATAAAAGAGAATTGATGCTTGAAAAATACAGATTAACAGGGTTGCCAGAAAAAATACAGCACACGCAGTTAAATTTGAATTTCAGATAAACAAGATATCCATTCTTAATTTTTATTTGTGAAATCTAGCAGATCTATTGCTGCTGTTGCTAAGTCGCATCAGTCGTGTCCGACTCTGTGTGACCCCATAGATGGAAGCCCACCAGGCTCCCCCGTCCCTGGGATTCTCCAGGCAAGAACACCCGAGTGGGTTGCCATTTCCTTCTCCAATGCATGAAAGTGAAAAGTGAAAGTGAAGTCACTCAGTCGTGTCCGACTCTTAGTGGCCCCATGGACTGTAGCCTAGCAGGCTCCTCCATCCATGGGATTTTCCAGGCAAGAGTACTGGAGTGGGGTGCTATCGCCTTCTCCAAGCAGATCTACTAGTGATTCTTTATTTCTCCTCAAAAACTAGGTAAACCAAGGCACAGACTGACTGACAGAGCAGATAGCTTCAAATTGAATTTGTAGTCTCTGCCTTCAGACCAATGGTGCATCCTGTTCACCTCTTAGCCATGAAGCTTGTTAACTTTAAAAATGGAGTTAAGTGTATATATCAAGTTGGAATCAAAAATATTTTAATCTTTACCTGTATGTAGACTTAAGATTACATTGAATGGTTTTATCTCCAGGACATGGGAAGTAGAAAGAAAATAACACAGACACATAGATATGAGTTCAAAATTCATAGAAAGAGGAAGGAAGGGAATATGTCCAAGATGGCCACCAGTAGTCACATGTGGCTCCTCAGGTTTTGATTAATTAAAGTAAAACAAAACAAAAATTTGAGTTGCTCAGCTCTATTGATTTTCAGCACTCAATATCCACATGTGGCGGTCAGAGAAAGCTTCATCAGACAGGGCTGGCCTAGAGGCTCCTAAGACCCTGCCTGGCACACAGTTATGCCATTCTGGGTCACTGCTATATAAAGCAGTGCTCAGGATGCACCAAGCTTCAAGGAAATCCTCATCTCAGTCAGAAGTTTTGTTTCTGTGGTTCTCTACTAGGCTACCCACTCCAGTATTCTTGGGCTTCCCTGTGGCTCAGCTGGTAAAGAATCCGCCTGCAATGCAGGAGACCTGGGTTTGATCCCTGGGTTGGGAAGATACCCTGGAGAAGGGAAAGGTGACCCACGCCAGAATTCTGGCCTGAACTGTGTAATCCATAGGTTGCAAAGAGTCTGACAGGACTGAGTGACTCTCACTTCACTTCACTTCCTGTGCTCCTGCTCTACCCCAATGCTCCTTATCCCTGAGGAACTCATCTAGGAGGCTCAAGCTAGATTTCAAGCACCTGGCAGAGTGATGCCAAAGAACACAGGGCCCTGGTGCAGAGGATTACTGCTTCCCAGGAAGCTCTCCACCAGCTAGCAAGTCTCTTTTCATATTTGTTCCTCACTTTCCTCATTTCTGAAAATGAGGACCAGACAATAGATGAGTTCTAAAGACTCTTGTGGCTTTAAAATGCTGTGATTCTAAGTAAGCAGAACAGCAAGACTACAGTGCCAGGGAGCATGAGCAAATTTAGGTACTAATTAGAAAGATCCTTTCTTGATTTGCTTCCAGTCATCACAGAACCTGTATGAGTTCTGCAAGGATGGTTCATTATATCATCATATTGTGGACTTGTGTTTCATAGGTATCTATAGTAGCTACTACTGTGCAGGATGTCACTCCTGAAGAAGTATCTTTCTCTCTCTCAACAATGTCAGGACTCTGACTGTATTATTCTCCTATCCCCATCCTCATTTCAATGATGTGAATAAAGAGGTGGGTTTGATTAGAAGCAAGATATCATTCTCTTTTGAGAATTTTCTGTACTGAAGGGAATGGAAACTTTTCTCTTAAGAAGCATTCTGTGAGAAGTTTATGATGCTAAGCACCAGAGGGTCTCACTTGAAGATAAGGGATTTGGACTGAGCATCTGTTTAGGCCTTCTTTTCCAAAGGACTACGGATTCTATGAGGTACTGATACTTCTTTCCCATGCTGATCTGGAAAACTTTGACCCACAGTAAAGTCTTTGAGACATAATAAGGAATGAATTTAATAGAAGATTTCCACCAACACTCTTTTGATTACATTTTAAATCATGTCTTGAGCCATGGCATTGAAATTTTAAATGAGTAAGAAGGCAGCAAAGAAGAGAGAATTTTCAAAACATATAGAAGACTTTGTTCTTGCCCCCTCAAAACTTAACGTAATTTGGAGTGATTCAAACTGCAGATGCAAAAAAAGATGATAAATACCACAGGCAATAGACCTCAGCATTGGCTTCATCACTCCCAAGCAATATAGTTGTGAGCAAAGTATTGCAATTTCAGGGGTACCAATTTCCAGGCTTCTCTGAAATGAGGAGGTTCCAAGTGTGACTCCTAAGGATTCATTCCCATCCACCATTTTGCAATTCTAGGGTGATGTACAAAAGGCTCTTAAAGTTGACATATTTGTTGCAATATCTAAGTATGTCAGACATTCTAGAGAGCATAAATGATGCAGAATAAACCCTGCATCATTTATGTTGGAATCATTCTTGTTGGAAGTTAAGGAATTAACAACAGAAATGATCATCTCACAAACAAAATTTGGTATAAACTGGAGCTTTGGAGAAACCTATACAAAGGTAAAAAGGGATCATGACCAAGTAAAGAGAAAAACTTCATCTCTTGAATATTTATAAATTACTTAATTCATATTTCATGGAATTGTCCTTTCTTTTCTCTTTTTTCTTTTTAAAGTTCACACTCTCCCTTTCATGCCATTGATAAGTTCTCTCCTCAGAGTGAAAAAATAAAACAGCAATGGGCCTGGGTTTGGGTAACCAACTGTTGTTTCCCAACATAACTTTATTACTCTATCACAAAGCTGAAGTTTAATATTGTAGCCTGGTACTTAAGTTAACTGCACTAGAAAACTCCAGCAAGACTGAAAACTACAGCCATCAAAGCTAGTAAACTATCAGACTCCATTTTCAATTTGACTTCTGTAGTAACAATTCCATTAACTCCTCTGATGGAGTGAGATGACCTGGGGTTCAGTCTTGGCATGGTCATGCTCAGTTGCTACAGGACACCAAATGATGAACTCTCCTTGGTGGCCATCAATTTCACTGTTGAAAATACTACTTCTGAGGTGGGGGGGTTTGGTGAGCAGAGATTTCTAGACTCTAGAGCAGGAGTCCCTAACCTCCAGACTGTGGACCAATACCCCTGTAAGATCACCAGCAGCATAAGATTAGAAATAAAGTGTACAATGAATGTAATTTACTTTAATCCTGAAACCATCCCTCCCACCCAGGTCTGTAGAAAAGCTGTCTTCCATGAAACTGGTCCCTGGTGCCAAAAAGGTTGGGGACCAATGCTCTAGAGGTAACATAAAGCTAGGAAGGAGAGAAGAGTCACAAGGTAACTGAGGTGACCAATAGGTGGTTACACCACTGATGGGCACAAACACTGGCTGTCAGACATATTCAACAAATCTACTGGATGCATGAGGAAGAAGGGAAGAGGAGAAAAAGGAGGGCAAGTACTTAGTGAGCTTAGGGACTGTTTTATATCACATAGTACTGTTCACCTAGCCTACAGAGTCATGAATTATAAGAAAAAAACAGAAGTTTCTGAAACGAGACAAGTACATCAATTAGAGGCACATTATTAATATAATTTGTGTTAAATCTCAAACAAGAGGGATTTTCAACAAGATGTTACTCCATGATTAATTCATTTTAATTGTTTTTCTTATTTACCTGATTTAAACTTGTCTCTTCAATCATGACACCTTATTAAAAAGCTATCTTCATAGATATAACTTTCCTTCCACAAGCTTCCTGCCTCTGAGTGAGGCTCATTTCACTTTCTAATCAATAAGCTTCATGCTCCTTTGTGCATCTTTTCGTTGACTGTTTTCACATTATTTAATCTGCCTTAGAATTTCCTAGAGGCTTAGATTTAATGCCATAAAATAGAAATGAACAGCCTTTAATCACCATGTTTGCCTGAAATGGTATTAACCTATGTTTAATGTACCTGAGCCCCCAGGGATGTTCATGGTATTTGAAACAGCAAAAAAATATTTATCAAGATTTCATTTGCAGATTTTGTTACTAAAATGCTTGCTGATATCATTAGACATTCCTCTCACATTGAGACAAAGGAAAGATGGTTTCCCTGTTGTTTTGTGAGTCTTAACCTGTAATTAAAAGAATAGCACACCCCATGAACGTATCAGTTCAGTTCAGTTCAGTCGCTCAGTCGTGTCCGACTCTTTGCGACCCCATGAATCGCAGCACGCCAGGCCTCCCTGTCTATCACCAATCTCCTGGAGTTCACTCAAACTCACGCCCATCGAGTCAGTGATGCCATCCAGCCATCTCATCCTCTGTCGTCCCCTTCTCCTCCTGCCCCCAATCCCTCCCAGCATCAGAGTCTTTTCCAATGAGTCAACTCTTCACATGAGGTGGCCAAAGTACTGGAGTTTCAGCTTTAGCATCATTCCTTCCAAAGAACACCCAGGACTGATCTCCTTTAGAATGGACTGGTTGGATCTCCTTGCAGTCCAAGGGAGTCTCAGGAGTCTTCTCCAACACCACAGTTCAAAGGCATCAATTCTTCAGCGCTCAGCTTTCTTCACAGTCCAACTCTCACATCCGTACATGACCACTGGAAAAACCATAGCCTTGACTAGATGGACCTTTGTTGGCAAAGTAATGCCTCTGCTTTTGAATATGCTATCTAGGTTGGTCATAACTTTCCTTTCAAGGAGTAAGCGTCTTTTAACGTATAGTTAAAACTAAATACAGTAAGGAGAAATAGCCTTCAATAAAATTAAAAAGCTTTCCTTTACGTCTTGCTTGCCAATAAGGGTATGTTTTGATTCATTCCTAGTGTAAGTGCTGAATGTTAAGGAAATGTTTTTCTCCTGAAATGGGGAATTAGCACAAAACCCAAATTGTCCATGATGACCTTTAGGGAATGCCTCTCCAATAAGAACAGCTATAGCTCTTCATTATAACTTCCTTTTCTGACGACCATTTCTCACCATGTCCACTTACTACTCTTGATGAAATGCCTTTGGCCTTTGAGCTGAATCTCTTTCTTTGATTCTCCACTGCAGGCCCCTTTGTAGACTCTTGACATATTAGGTATACATACAAAAATGGCAGAGGCATTTTCATGCGAAGATGATGAGTTGGTTACAGGTAAAACATGGCCATCATCAACTCAATGGACATGAGTTTGATAGTGAAGGACAGGGAAGCTTGGTGTGCTGCAGTCCATGGGGTCAGATACGACCTTGCAACTGAACACCACCACCAACAGGTAAAACAAACACAAAGCAGGTAATTCCCTCAGGTTCATTTTATTTCCTCAAAGCAAACTGAACAGGTGAAGGGGGTACCTACTGATCAAGCCTCAGCCAGCCCCAAGAGGGTTAGGTAGACCCCAGAATAATTTGAGAAGCCCGTCTATCAAACATAAGGCAGGGCCCCCAAAATTAGAAAAAGCCACCCACCCCCAGCTCAATCCATCCACACAGGGTCATTCTTGGCTGCTCATCACTTTCCCTCCTTTCAGTCAGAGTGAACCATGTAGTCTATATTTGGGTGCCAACTCTCCCCAGCTTTTCTCCCTCTCATACTTCTCATAGGAATGGGCTGTAGCTTTGTACTTCATTTGAGAGGGTTATTCAATTTGATGGCGATTTCAGCTGTGTGGATCCTCTTCCAGATGTTATAAGATCTAAGGCTGAAAACCTGGCTTCAGTGTGGAGGAATTTGTTTCCAATCATGAGGTAAATACCAGTGTTCTTCACATGGTTTTCTAAGGAACGTATGATGCCAGTGAACCTGTAAGGCAAGACGTTTAACAAACAGCATCAAGAGGGGAGTGTCCTCAAAGCTCATCCGAAAGCAAAGGGTCCTACATATATGTGTTTACCTGTTCACTTTCTCAGTTTCTGAGAGAACAGTCAATGAACTAGTCTGAAAGGCCTTGGTTTACACATTAAGAGAAAACTAGGGAGAAAAACCAGGCACCATTTTAAACTCCCTGTACAGCTCTTCCAAACAGTCCCTCTTTCTCTTTGGACTACTTTTCTTGTAGGTAAATGTTTGTATTTTTAATCTACCGTTTGGCTCAATGCCAATCAAGATTACTCTTAGAAATTCTTTGGTTCTCCTTCTTTTTCATTGTTGTTAATACAGGTTAATATGTTCTCCTTAAAATTTACCAAAGGCACTGTGGGAAAAATATTTTTGAAATATGTATTTTTAAAATTCATTCTACTTCTCTGTAAGACTCAGCATGTAAAGGGCAAAACGGTGTTGGTATTCTTTTCCACTAGGGCATACTTTTATTCAAAATTCAAGTTAATTTAAATACTGACCTCAGGACAATTAGACAAGTAATTGAAGAACTGACTGAGGTCCTTGGTATCACAAAATAAGGTCTGTATTCTTAAAATCAGGCAGCAGGTCTGAAAGTGAACTGGCCTCTCTACTCCAAGTTGTAAGGCTGCATCGTATAGACTAATGGAAGACATAGAATGTCTCAGTATGTACTTTAACCTAACTAGCCTTATTGTCTCCTCTGATCACATTGAAATTTTGCACAGAATACCATTATGTTTGATTTCATTGATAACCAATAAGCTGTTAGCTGACTTGCCAAGGCAACATCCTTGGACTTTGAGCCCCATCTTTCTGCTCTTGGATGCTTCAGTACCTATTTATGCAAGACTGGTCACAGGAAGGACTCTGAAACCATGGCTTGCGATCAGAAAACTTATCATGAGAAACAGGATATATCCATTCAAACTCCTGGAATAGACCTGGGGCAGGGCGGGGAACATAGGCCATCAAAAAGTCTACCTAATATAACCCCTGAAACCTATGCAGTCCGGCCACCTATCAGCTAAATAGCCTGGAAGAAGCAGTAGAACATTTTCCAAACTAGATTTAGAGGAATACTGGTGGATAATAGAAGTGATGATCTAATAAATAAATTTTCAGGGAGCCGTGGATTATAGCTCCCTCTTGGAGAGTTGTACTACACAGGAAAAATTCTGCCATGTCCTTTGGCAAATCTGCTTTATTTTTGTTTACCCTTGCATTTTCTACATTGATCTGACCAAGTAACCCCGTTTTCCTATAACATCCTTTGAAACTAATATTCCAGTTTAGGCAACACTCCTCTAGTGAAGATGAGCAGAGTGGACAGTTCCAGTACCCCTCTCTGTGAGACTCAATAAAGCTCCTGATCTCTGAACACCACTCCCACGCCCACCCCAACGCCAGCTTGTTTCTCTCCAGATCCAGGGCTGTAGCAGATGGTTACTGAGATATTCTCTAGCCCTCTCAGCCCATTATTTATACTTTATATTAATGATGGTGGTGCCCTGAATATTAGTGTTGGGTCAAATTCTACAATACTGTAAAGATACTATTTCTCTGTGTGACAGTCAATATTACATTGGGGTGGAGCCTCAAGGGATTATCATGAGCAATCTTCTGTGCCACTTTATGTCCAACAGATAAAATGGGGACAGCTGAGCCAGAAGAATATACACAGTCGGAAATCGCTCTACTTCTGGTTCTGCCATTTACTTGGGAGACTTTAGACCAATCATTTACCTCCCTTTAATTCCATGTCTTCACCTGGAATTTAAGAGGGTCGAAGAGGAATTTAAGAGGGTTCCCTTAGGGGCTAATAGTCGATGATGTGGGGCCCAGTGGGCTTCTTAAGTAAAGATAAGAATGTGTGGTGGTTGTGTCTCTGCTTTTACAACCTGACATTGACTCTATTGATTATTTCATGTCCGGGCCTTGATTAGAAATGTGGTTTCTAATTACAATGTTGTTCCAAAGAGGACACTGGAGCACCATTTTTGGCATCATTAATATTTCTTCATTCATCAATCTAGTGGCCATTTATTAAAAGGCAATATATGCCATGCATTGTGCTGGAGGACACAAGCCTGAGAAAGACAAACCACTGCCACCCAGAAGCACAGAGCTTAATGGAAAATACAGACAAATAATAAAATCTGTTCTATAACAATGTGATAAGGGTTTTGTTTCACATCAGGGTTTCTTAACTTCAGCACTACCGACATTTGGGACCTTTTTTTGACTCTGTTGGTGGCTGCCCTGAACACTGTAGAATGTTTACCCACATCCCTAGCTTTTATCCACTAGATGCCAGTAGCACCCCAACCACACCAATGTGACAACAAAAATACCTCCAGATGCTTCCAAGTATATCCTGGGGAGGAAGTGGAAAAATCATCTTAATTTGAGAAACACTGATTTCAACATATTCTTTTATTGTTTGAGAATTTTCTATCTATGTGCTATGTCCTTGATGAATCTGACAATAAAATTTTAAGCCTAGCAACTTGTCCCATTTTTTGGTATAAGTTCAATTTTCTTAATATTATGTGCACAAGTTCAAGGTGCTATCCTATTCACTGAGAGTTTTTTAAATATTATCATTAGTATGACACAATTCGTCACTCTCAAAGGTTTAAAATCTTGTTCTGAAGTGCAGAATACAAGCAATACAAGTCAGGTGAGAAAATTTCAGAAGGGGTTATAAACAAATGAGTTAGGAGCAGATCATTCATCTAATTAATATTTCCTATGACGGGAATGGCACTGTGCAGGGCTCTGAGGAGAAGGCAGTGAGCAAGAAAGATCTTTGTGACCCGGATGAACCCTTTGATTCCGTGTTTCACGCACAGCGGAAGCCTAAAGCATCTCACGGTGGACGGTGCCTCTGATGCAGGGAAGGGGGAGGGGGCAGGGGGCGCTAGGGGAGCTCTAGGGAGTGCCATAACTTTAAAACCAGATGAAGACGAATCAGGCCTCACATCCCCCAGGGATCAATCCCAAGAGCATTTAAGCAACACCAGCACAAAATGTGGCTTTTGTTAGGTGAACAATGATTTGGGGTGGGGAGGGGGTGGAGGGTGGGGGAGGCTAGCCTCCACTGTGTGGGTTTGGTGAGAAAAGTACCCAGCCTCCCTGGGTCCTGGCTTTTCAAGTGCATAGTCCACACTGGGTCCTCGAGACTAAAGCCTTCAACAGTCCCTTCCGAACCTCCCCCACTCACAAATCCTCCCAGCTTCACCAGTCCCTGCTGGGCTGGTCCTTCAGATCTCTCTCCTCTATTTGTGAGTCAGCCCCTCTTCCTTATACCCCTGGTTAGGTGTGAGCTACTTGACTCAGTACCTGTGATTACAGGAAAAGAGTGGAAGTGTTAGTCACTCAGTCATGTTTGACTCTTTGCAACACCATGAACTGTAGCTCTTCAGGCTCCTCTGTCCATGGGATTCCCCAGGCAAGAATACCAGAGTGGGTTTCCATTCCCTTCTCTTCTCCAGGGGATCTTCCTGACCCAGGGATCGAACCTGGGTCTCCCATATTGCAGGCAGATTCTTTACCATCTGAGCCACCAGGGAAGCTCACAGGAAACAGGAGCCCTTCTCTATTCCCCCAAGTGCCTCTTGTAGAATTTCTTGCATCCTTTAAATGGAACCAATCAGGAATCTGTATGTTCTGCTCTCAGGAATTTTCTTGCATCACCGCAGCTTTGCCAAGGGGGTGCAAAGTGCCAGGCTCCCTGCCAGCCTTCTTGCTTCTGTCCTAACCACATCTGTTTGGATCCTCTTGCCCTTTAGTTCTTTAGACTCTGGTCCTTCTCTGAAAGCCTTCAGAACTGGTCCTCTCCCCAGGAGCTCTGTTTGCAGGCTGCCTCCCTTTCAGCTTGGTTCCCTAACTCATTCAAATTCAGACTCAGTATGTAAGAGCACCGCTGGGTGCCAGGCCAAGGGCAAAGACCTTCTTAAGGATGATTTTATCTAGTCCCCTGGTATAGTTACTCCATTTTGCAGACATTCCTCCTAAAAACCATCTGCCCAGAGGCAACCTCTGGATTTCTGTATCAAAAGTACATTTGCAACCTGAAAAATTTCTTATTTTGTAACTTGGATACAATTTTTTCCAAAATAAGCATGTAACTGAGTAGAAGATGAGATGGTTGGATGGCATCACCGACTCAATGGACATGAACTCGAGCAAACTCTGGTAGACAGTAAAGGACAGGGAAGCCTGGCGTGCTGCAGTCCATGGGGTCACAAAGAGCTGGACATGACTGAGTGACTGAACAACAACCAACTGAATAGGGCAGTCTCATGAGTGTGTGACAATATTCTTCTAAATTCCTTAATAATTTTTATTCAATGTTGAGCAAGCTTAGCCTGTCTAAGAGCTAGAACCTCAAAGGAAATGTATTTCCTGGCTGTCACTTTCATGGTTCCTACATCAAGGGAGAGAAGGCATTCCAGCTCTCTCTCAGTTGGCTTCTGGAGAGGGTCAAAGGTTTTCAAGTCTAAACACGGGAGAAGTCATGTGTCCTGTGGCTTTCCACACGTGTGGTGGAGACCTCTAGTGACATTGGCTAATTCTGAGAACCCAGTTTTGCAGCCCATAGGCATGTCCTTCATTGCTTTCACTCCAGTTGGTCATTGCAGATGATGGACAGGTCACGGAATCCCGTAACCACATGCTGTTGGGATGGGGTCCATGAAGTTCAGTTAGAACAGGCACCTCTTGGGCTGAGGACCCCACGGGACACACTGAGAGCCAGCTGGTAAGGTAGTGGGGACTTTAGGGGCAAAAGTCCCCAGACTCACCCATGGAGTTCATCTTGGCTCCTTTCCTAGATATGCATCAGTGTTTTTCGGAATCATCCTGAATAGATTGCTTTACCTCTCTGTCGCCCTGTCATCTCAACTGTAAATTGGAGATAGCATGAGCTCTCTGTTTCCCTGTGGTGTTCTGATAATTAGATAATGTCCCCCAAACACTCTGAGCTCTTCACAAAAGGCTGCTCTGTAAACACAAGATATCACAGTTGCTTTGACAGTTCAGTCTAGGAAATAAATCAAGCACAGACATCCCTAGCTTCCAGTGCCATGGACTCTGTTTGTTGGCTTTAACGAGACAGGCCAGGTTGGACCCTCAAAGAAATAATTGCAGCACCATTCGGTGCCCGTGGGATTTTGGACACCTTTCTTCAACAGACCAGATGCTTGGTTTAGTTCTAGCAAAATACTCCACACAACGAAAACTCAACTGCTCATCCAAATTAGTAGAAACATTCTGGAATATAGGCCCTGTTTATTTCCCCTACTTTCTATTGTTACAGAGCTGCACACATGCTAACTAAAAGTATTAAGATAATAAAATTTAAATTTCAATGGAAAATAAAGGAAAACTAGTTTGAATCCCTGTACGCGATTTTTTTCCAGTTTCCTGTTTTATAACTAACTGTAATCATCAATCAAACCTGTCTTTCTGAAAATTCAGAACTTACCTTTTGCAACATATCTGCTATTTACTTTGATATTTTACTAGAAAATATTCCATATAATTACATGGAATATTTAAGACTTTTAAGAAACTCACCAGAAAAGTATTGCTTGGAAAAACCTAACTGGTACCTTAAATAAGAAGTTAAACAGATAAACCAAAAAAAAAGGTAAACATACTTTTATAAGTTAAAAATAACCTGTTGATATTACTGGAAGAATCTTCCAAAAATCAAAATTGCTTTCCCTATCAAGGCAAAAAGAGGAGTTGCTCCCTGTGCCATGGACTCTCAATAGAAGCTACTACTTTTGATACCAATTGTCCCCAAAGGTTTTGCATCCCTTCCTCTAAATCTTTGCCCTTGTTCCCATTCTCTCGTGCTGAGATCAGATGCACAGTTTTTGGCACGGGAACAACAACGAGCTACATGTCATGCCATGATGAGTCCCCAGTAATCACCAGCTTGTTGCTGAAGCACAGTGCCACTGGGTGATGCCTGCTAGGGCATGGCTCTTCTTTATGAGAACCCATATTTCTGTGCCAAGTGTGCTTTAGTCCATTCTAAGTCTTAGCAACTCTGCTGCTGACGAACTGCATTGCTCCCAATCTAACTTTTTGAACAAATCTTTTGCAAGATATGTACACATGTGTATATATGTATATACGGATGTGTATACATATGTATGTGTATATACCAATTAATAATACTGATATATATATATGACTACATAATAGGCATATTATATATATCACAAATTGTCGCATGTATTTGAATGCTAACTAGAAGAAATATTCAGTTGTATAAAGTGATAAAAGAAAATAGCCCCAGAGATCTAAAGAGCAGTAGATTTAATATAAAATTGTGAGTTATATGAACAGTCTATTAGAAACAACGGACTCACATGATCCACGTGCCCACTAACTGCATCTCAGCTCCCTGAGGACAAATACAATACCTAATTTAATTAAAAATCTATCCTTCTATTTTTAATGCTGCTTGTAAAAGAGCTCGACACCCAGACAGGAGATTTACGAGACAAGAGTTAAGTTTCCAGTCGCAAAATTCATCAATAACTTGCAGAGAACACACACTGCCAAGAGACAGTGCTTGCTTCAGAGAGTTTTTACCAGAAAGCCAACACATGGAACAATGATTTACAAAAGCGGGCCTTAAATTTCATTAGGCAGATGACATGTTCTAACTGAGAACTTCACCCTCTCATCAAGATTCTCCCCATAGGGATGACAGTAAGAACATAAGCTTTTAGAAAGGAACCTAAGGGGAATGTTTCATTTCTCAGGCTTTTTGTAGCACTGAAAGCCCTTTCTTGTTAGATTTTGGGAAAACAAACAGAACCAGTACTTCAAAACACCAAATGAATGTTCAAGATGAGATTTTACTGGAAAGAAAATAGAGACAGTAAAGGGTGTGTGTATATGCCATCAGTTTCTGGGATCAGAACTTTTCTTTACATGAGGAGTGCCTGAGAACAGTCTGCTTCGGAGCCAGAAGTCCCGGACAGCTCTGAGTACTTGGGGATGAGAAAACTCATCCTCGTGTATAAAAGTAACTTCTCTCAGCAGCGAGGAGAAATCTCTCCCTTTCTTCTCCTGACCCACTGGCCAACAAAACCCGAGGAACCTATCATTTCAAAGAAAGTGAAACATAACCCCCTGTTTCCCCAGGCAATCTCCCCTCGGCCCACACGTGCCTCCTCCACACAGCACACACTGCACGCTTTACCTTTAAATTCCCAGATTCTGTCACCGGTCCTTCCTACTCTATCCAGCAGGAATGCAAGATGATGCGTGCTCTTCACCCCCAAGTGGCATTTGACTCCACTGCATGCAATCACTCAATGCAGTATGGATGAACGGGCCAAGTTCAGGTTCACTGCCCTACGAGGCTTTATTCCTCACAGCACATGACCAGGGAGCAAGCGCGCGCCGCTGCTGGGGTTGCTCCGCTCCCGTGGAAACTAATGGAAAAAGCATGTTGCCAAAAGCTCTCTACAAGCTCGCTCTCCTCACCCTTGCTGTGACAATGTTAAAGCTGCCGCCTTGAGAAAAAACAAAAGCGAAAGGGACAAACTGCCTCCCCAGAGGAGCTTTCTCTTCCAGCAAAACGTGATCCATGCCACGCTCAGGGACAACAGGTGAAGCCACGGAGGAAGCCTTGAACTTTATGGCCCGGAAAAGCCTGGGCAAAGCTGGCTGGGTCCCTGAGTGGTGCAGGCATCGGGCGTCCTAACCGAGCCTGTTAGCAACTTGCCTGGGGTGTGCAGGGGGCCAGCAAATAAACCTCCGATAAACAATAGAGAACACGGTCGACAGCTTAACCTTGCTCCTGCCTTCAGAGATGCCAGACTGTTGTGTTTGCTCAGGACTCTCCTTTTACCAACATTCAATTTGAATGAGCCAGTGCAAAATGCGCTGCTCATCCGCTCTGAGAACAGGATGCGTTTATGTGAAACACGAGGAGAATGCCTAATGGCCAGGCATCCTCTGCATTCCCAGGAGCTTGTATTACAGGCTAGCTTACATTTCACTGCCTGCCTGAACCCCTGCCAGCACCCGCTGCACTTCTGCGAGCATCATGACTTCAAGCCAACTTCCCATCCACACACACACACACACACACACGCACACCTGAAACATTGTGATGCCTCCTGCTAAGAGAAGCACCTTTTGCAAGCTCCCATCTGCACCAGGTGACACGCCGGGTGACGGTGATGAGGAGCAAGCTGACTCTGCCAGGCTTCTCTTTTCTCTTTCAATCAGCAACTTTCAAGTCTGGGAAAGAAGAGTGCCAGATGCATTGTGGTGTGTCAGCTGTAGGCTGAGAAGTAACTGCTCCGTGGGTCTGCATTAGAAACGGACTCACGAAAATGGGGCTGCTATAGCTTTAATTCATCTTGGATGTATAACATTAAATACAAGCTTAAGAACAACCCACTGTTCAAAAAACGTGTGATGTTACGTGACACAGTAAGTGTGCCTTGCAGGCTACTGCTAAGGTCCCATCTGATTACAATGACCTGTGACCAGCTGTGAGGGAAAGCAGGTCTCTGAGTACATTTCATTGTACATTTTCTCCTCATGTGGAGCTCTGAGTTGATTGAGTTTCAAAGAAAATATTGTTACAGTGCTTATTTTTCTTCCTTAAAATTGCCCCAACTGTCTAGTGTGGTCTGGTAATTAGTTGCATGGCCGAGTTTCAGGTAGAATCTTGGTGTGGCCTGGCAGTGAGCAACTTTCCTTAAGCTTCTTCCACAGCCTCTTCTGACTGTGGGTCAAATGCACTTGGATGGAGCAGAGAGAGTGGATGAGATTTACGTTCATGGAGTAGACGAATGACTGAGGCTATATGTATGCCTAGCAAGCACCCCATTGGAAGGAAGTACCTGGGAACCTAGTCAAAAGTATTTCCTTGGGAAAAACAGCATGTTGTCACGGAGGTCTGAGGAATTCTGCTCAAAACTATATCCAGGGCTTATGCAGAGCTCTAAGAAGTCACAGTAACCACACTCACAAGAGAATAAGGTAAAAAACAAATTACAATTTCTAAATTATACTTCATCATCCCATAAATAATGTATGACAAAGGAAATGTCTTTCATTTATGAGACCAGAGTTTTCTCATCCCCTGACTGAGCTTGATACAACTCTCCTCCACCTTTTCTTCTGGATTTAGGTCCTGAGAGAGAGCATGCCTTACTACTAATGTTTTGAATTCTGAGTGCACAGAATGACATTTTTTAAAAACAGAAAGAAAAAATAAATCTAGTAAAAATCACTCTGAGCACTGCTAGGTAACGTAACTCCTATGAGCTCCTCCTTGAAACTGTAGCCAATTTGTCCCACATGGACTAAGGAATTGAGTGTAAGAGAGTGAGTGTGTGTGCGAGCATGCACTGATAGCATGGGAATAAATATCAAGTTATGTAAATCTCATCCTAGAATCAATGGAAAATTGAGGGATTTTACAAACGGTTGATCAATCAACAAGTTAAAATGAACTCTAGCAGATTCTTAGACTTAACAACAGAGGCCAGTACATCAATTCAATCTCTAATCCTAGTACAGTCATTTGAAGCCATTAGTGCAAGACTGGGAAGCACGAGTGGTGATGGGAAGGAGAAACAGACCCATACGTTGGCATTGGTGATTACGAAAGAAATTCTTCTTAGGCAAATGTTCCACCCAGCTCTCAAACAAGCTATTTACAATTATTAGTACTCACAGATAGCCTGGACAATTGGAAGATGCCTTCCAGCATTTGAGGGAATATGGAAATAGCTGGTATAAAATGGTGACTGTATCAGTTCAAAAATTCCTATTAGAAGATGCTCAAGATGGATGGATTCATTTATCCATTCATTTCTTCAAACAAGCATGTCCAGAATACCTCCCATGGGCCATGCTCCATGCTGCCTGCTGGGGGAATGGATAATATATGCATACCTCTTGACCACAGAGACTCATGGTCTTCATACTCAGATGCTTTTCCTCATTTCCCAAAGAATACTTCTGTCAGTCCCAAAAACTGACAAGGCAGGATTCTACAGGTGGGATTTCAGACTCCTGAGGAATGTCCCTGGGTTTCTAAACACCTGACCCCACTCTTCCCACACACCTTGGGAGACAGAAGGATAGAAAGCACCAAGGATCGTTGGCCCCTGAAGTGCCAGCAGGAACTACAAATGATTGGCTGTCTCCCATGACCTTTACCTTCTGGTATCAGCTTGGGGTTTTGTTAGATTATACAAGAGGCCTTGCAGATGTAACTAAAGCTATTCATCAGCTGATGTAAAAATGAGATTATCCTGGAATATTTGAGCAGACCCACTGTTCTCACATGAGCCCCTAAAGGCAGGAAAGGGAGGTGGTAGGGTAAGTCACAGCCCCTGAAGCCTGAGAAGGACTCAGTGTGTCACTGCTGGCTTGAAGACGAAGAGAGCACATGGAAGGGAAATGGAGACCTCAGTTCTACAACTGCCAGGAACCGTACTCTGCCAACAAGCGGGGAGCTGGGAGGAGTGCCCAGCCTCTAGGAGTTGACAGCCGCAGCCCCAATACCCTGATTTTAGCCTCGTAAGACCCTAAGAAAGGATCCAGACATGGGCTTGTTGGACAGCTGATTTACAAAAATTGTAAGACGGACAACAGGGGCTGTTTAACTCACTAACGTAGTTGCAATTTGTTGCAAAGCCAAGAGATAACTAATAAAGCAGGGATGCCCATGGCCAACGTTAGTGATCATCCATAAACTCACCATCCAGTTTTGCAGACAGTTTCCATTCATTTGGCTCATTCATGGGGAGGGTGACCCTTACCAGGGCCACAGATGTCACTGGATGGACATACTAAGCCTAGAAAGACACTAGGTCCAGGACTGGGACACCCAGAGGATAAGAAAACGGAGCACCAGGAGGGGAGGCATATTACAATTAAGTGCCAGACACTGTGTTAGGTCCTGGGGTTCAGATGCAAGGAAGCCAAAGTCCTTGTCTTGCGGGGGGTTACAATAGAATGGAGGAGACATGGCAACTAACTAGAAGGCAAAGCACAACTAAGCGAGATTCCAGGAACAGAGAGTAAAGCCATTCTTTCCATCTGGAGGTGGGGGTGGGTGCTCCTTTGGAGCCACCAGGAGTGTGACTACCTGAAGTGCCAGCTGTGCGTGCACCCTCCCCCAAGAAAAATTATCTGTTACCAGCTATCAAAAAAATCAGTATTTTATATAAAAACGGGCTCCAATTCTGCACTTGCATACCCTATCTGGCTACCCTCACCCTGGTCTCGTCCCTCTTGGATCCCGACTTCATTTAAAATATTCATATTTTGTTCATCTTGGATGTTTTGCAGTTTTTTTTTTTAAGATATTGTGTTAAGATACTGTTTAGCTCCATTGTGGAATTTTGGGGCAGTCTTTTATAGTTTGCTCCCCAGGAGACGCCTCATTTGCCTTACCCTGGGGTGAACCAGGGAGCGAGGGGCCAGGCAGGGCGGGAGTTAGGGCAGGAGTTAGTCCAAGCTCAACATGGGTAATTCTGGCAGGGATCATCAGAAAAGCTGTTTGCATTTGAACTTAGGCTTTCTCATTTGGGGATTAGAGGACATTCTCTCTAGCTTCATCCTAAGCTTAAAATTCAGAGCCTAAGATTGTATAGATAATGTTGCATCTTTAGGCAGCTGGACTCCAAATGCTAACAACGCTTCCTTGCCTGCATACAGATGTATCAATGCTCAGCTTTAAGTCTGTTCAAAGTGTTTATCTACTTTACTGTTAAATTAGAGTAATTTCACTCCAGAAATCTCCAGAGCTCCCACTCTGGACACTGAGCTCATCAATAAAGAAAGATGAACAGAATTTAAGGCTTTGGTGAAATTCAAGGAGAGCTAAGTCAGAGTTGGGGTTTTTTCTGTATTCTTCGTCTAATGAGGTCAAACTCCGTCTGCAACTCCACGCAGGTGGTGACGCAGCTTGAGGGAACCGTTGGCTGACCTGTGTGATGCAGGTTACCAGTGATCACAGACCCTCTGTTCCTCCTTTGAAAGACGGTCACCTTTGTGGGTTTCGACTTCTGTTCTAATAAAAGGAACGCTGGTATCCAAAATGGTGCTCAAAGGGAACGCTGAGCTTCCCAGTGGCTGACTTCATATTTAATTGGATCATTTTTAGAATGAGGAGGATTCTTTTCCCCGCAAGTTCTAAAAATAGCAGGAGACCACACAGTTTTGGCTTTGGATTATTGACAGAACAATTTGTCCCATTGGCTTTTTGGCTTTGTTTAGTTGGGAGATAATATTATTCTATTGTCAGATTGATGCTGGTTCTTGTAGCTGTGAGTGGGCTTAACACAAAAGGCGTTCTCTGGGCCAATTTAAATCAGCAGGTAGAAATTGTTACACATCTGAATCAAAATAGAGGAGAAAAGTATATGGCACTTGCTTTGATAAACTCCCACCATTTATTATCTGGGACTGAGGTTTTGAAAAGCAAACACTTTGTAGAGTTTAAGCAATCAGCATCTGATTATTACTTAATGACTGAACTCTCTTAAAGGCTCCATAATAATTAAAATGCAAAAAGGCAACAAAATGTCATCTGAGAGTTTGAATTTTTAAACACCCAGGTTAAAGCATGGGAAATGTAATAGTCTCTCTGAAAAATGAATAATTTCTTTTTCACTAAGTAATCAGTTAGAATTCTAATAGTTCAACAGAACACACAGAGCAAAGTGGGTACATGAACCAGCCCCGAGAAAACGTGGTCGCACATATGGCAGTTTCATACCTGACTTTACAAATCTAGGGCTAAGCTACCTGAGGTTTTTGCACTTTGTATCTAACAAAGGCCAAAATATAACGAAATGGTCCTGTAACTGTAGATGAGGCAGGAGGAAGAGAGAACTCAGCAAGGCTGTTCCACAAAGTTCTAAAGGACATCTCGGCTATATCATGGCACAACGAGGCCAGGGGTCCACCAGCTCCTGGCCTCTCCGAGGGACCAGTCACAGAAAGATACTATTGGGCCCTGTGGTACTGCAGAACTGAAGTCTTTATTTCATCAGATATGAACATTTCCATCACTCAGAGCTCGCTTTCCTGTGATGAGGTGTCTCAAACCCCCAGTGAAGGGAAGGCCAGCTCTGTTAGCATATGACAAAGAGAGAAAAAGACCATCTTCCTAAAAGTCTTTTAGATTTTTCTTAAACATTTCTGGGCCCAAGTTACTAAAGTTAGAGCAAAAGGCAATGGCCTGGCCTAGACAGACTGCTGTGTGTGAGTGTGTGCTCAGTCGTGTCTGACTCTCTGCGACCCCATGGACTGCAGCCCACCAGGCTCCTCTGTCCATGGGATTCTCCAGGCAAGAATACTGGAATGGGGTGCCATTTCCTCCTCCAGGGGATCTTCCTGACCCAGGGATCGAACCCGCATCTCCTGTGACTCCTGCATTGTAGGCAGATTCTTTATCACTTGAGCCACCAGGAGAACCCAAAACACAGGGTCTTTGCAGTTTAAGCAAGAATCCAGCTCAGCTACTTTGCAGCACAAGGAGATGCTGATGGCAGGGATGGCAATAGGCAGGAGGCTAGGAGGGGCTGATGACACCAGGCTTCAGAGGACCTGTATACTTGGGTGGTGACTCTCACATCCCAGGAGGCATACCAGAATCATGTGGAAAGCATGTAAACAAAATCCTGTCTGGCCCTATACCCCAGAGATTCTGACAGAATGGGTCTAGGCTGGGACCTCAAAGCTCCTCATTTGATGTTCACATTTAATGAGGTCAGGAGTCACCCAAGTAAGGCAGGCAGGTTTCTGGCAGTTTCCAGAAGTTATCACATGTCAAACCCAGGGAGGCTACATGTGACTGAAGTTGGCCAGACTATAGAGACTGGAAATTAGAATCAAGTCAAGAAATTCTGATGGAGCTCAGGCCTGACCTAGGTCCACACCCAAGATGCTAGGTGAGCGAGGTATGTCCACAGAGGAGAAGTGATTTCTGGAAGTCCTTCAGCATCTCTTCTATGCCACTGTTCCATCAATACATTTGTTCTTATTTTAGATCTTGTGATAGAACACAAAATGCCCAGCTAAAAGTGAATTTCTAATAAATAATAAATAATTTTTAGTAAAGGAATATCTCAAATATCACAAGGGTCAGTAATTTTTAGGATAAATGTATTCCAAATACGGCATGAAATAATACTTTTTAGCATCAGTATATGAGAAATATTGCTAGAGTCATACTTGTCCTAAAGCTATGTGTTGTTTACCTGAAATACAATCTCGCTGTGCATCCTATATTTATATTCACTACATCAGGCCACTCCACTCATTTTTAGTCTTCATTGTTATCACGCGCATATTTATTGATCTCCTGTGCAGCCACCCAGCTGAGCATTTAATCTTGTGGCCTTGCGCTCTCCTGTCTCATAATGAGTAACTGTGTTGGGGGCGGACCTAGGTGTGCACAATCCACTCAGCCACTTTCAGAGGGCCTTGTTGCAAATGATTTAGCCTTTCTTAGCCTCAGACGCCCTCTAGGCAATGGGGGCTTCTTGTGGGATGTAAGGAGAATTAAGTACAGTAACTCCCCTACGTAAGAAAGAGTTCCATTCCAAGACAGTGTTTTTAAATCCAATTTGTTCCTAAATCCCACACAATTAATCTAGATACCCAACTAACACTATCAGCTATATATATAGTACTGTACTGTATGAGGTTTATAGTACATTCACATTTTTGAAAGTTCACTGCTTGAAGGTTTGTATGTAGGGGACTTACTCTATGAGTCTGGACAAGGCGCAATGTCCAGTGCTTGGCATATAATAAGACTCCTTAAATGGTTGCAGTTACTGTCCTGACTTCCTAACTAGTTGATTTCAAGGAGATCTTTGGCACACTCATATTAAATTGAAGTAAAAAGACACTCTTAGTATGGGAATTTCAGGTTCAACTCTTTAGGCTATGAGTAAATTAGTTTCGAAAATAATATTTAATTAGGGACGTTTCTCCCTTACTTCCCATGCTTTCTCTTTCATTCTCTTGTCATTCCACCTGCCTCTTTCCCACCACTACTTCTCAGATGTGATCATGAACAAGCAATCTGTGACATGCTGGGAGCAGGAGATATTGATCAGGCCACGTTTATATGGGTAACTAATTCCATAGTGTGTATATATATTTTTTAATCTACATGTTATTTGGATGACTTATACAAAGAAGCACAGATACTAAAAACAAACAAAAAAAATCACTAAAACAGGTTTAGAAAGTACAAAATTCAAGTAGCGAAGAGGGTGGAATAGTTTTACAAGAAAATCTAGGCTAAAGACAACAACGGCAACCTAACTACATGCTTCCCAGCAGGCCAGGCAAAAAGGGAAACACATCTATTCGTGGGTTTTGTATCTAAGAGTAGGAAACATGCTGTCAGGAAGGAGGAATTTTCCCAGCAATAAGATTAATAGATCACCTAGCTCCCCAGACAACACAGTAGGCTGGGTCTATTTTTAGATTTTACTAAAGATACAGAAGCATCCTGGATTCCAAATATTCTGAAGGAAAAAGCCCCTGAGCACAAAGCAATCAAGAAACAAATATTAAAAATATGTTTAGGAGGGAGGAGGGTTCAGGATGGGGAACACATGTATACCTGTGGCGGATTCATTTTGATATTTGGCAAAACTAATACAATTATGTAAAGTTTAAAAATAAAATAAAATTAGAAAAAAAAAATATGTTTAAGGAAGAAGGTTTGGGTTCTAGCCATTTTAGAAATGACCAGGTGTCTGGCTAAGGGCAACCTGAAGAATTACAATGACACCCCATGTAATTTTTCTTTATTCTTACCTCATCCTTTGTCTTTAGAACACTTGAAATATTTTGTGAGCATCTTCCAGATTCCTTGCCTTTTTGCAAGACTAAATGTTCACAGCACATGGGATGGGTCCTGGGGAGAGGCACTGCCCTGGAGCTGCATGCAGCTGTCCCAGCCCAGCCGCCTGTGTGCCTCATCTGACTGCCCGGAGCCAGGGGTGTGCGCGCCACATGGCCAAGACCAAGGGCAGAGGGCCGCAGCTTCTCAGAGAGGACTGGCTTGGGCCTCCTGGGAGAAAGGGCTAGAAAAACTCCCAACCCACGCAGCTTTTGCTTTTTGTTACTTTTCTTTATCTGCTTTCTCATTTCAAAACCTTTGAATGAAGCAACCAATTTGAAGCAAATTCCCTGTGGACATTCTCTGGTGAATTATGTTCATTATTGAACAGCATAGATTTTCTTTTTTTCAAAACAGGAACATTACAGGACCGAAAGAGCGCTTGCTCAATATTAGAAAATGAAAATGCTTTCAACATACCAAAAGTTGAGGTTGGTCAGGAAGAGAGCTGTTCATCTTACAGGGGCAGCAAAAATTATCCATACACACACACATCTGTGCCACAGACAAAACATATATCATGCATATTTACATGTAATAGAAGAAGAAAATCAGTATTCTGAATTGATTATTTTCTTTACTAACTGTGGCTAAGCCCAACTCTTCAGCACAAGAAGGTCTGTGTGAATCTGGCCTCGCCCTCCTTCACTCATGGACTGTTGTACTATATCAAATTTAATCCTCCACACATTTTATACATCACAGACCTTCTTTATAACAATGGTTTCCACTGACTATGAGACTCTTATTATTTCTCTCTAACTACTAAACTCCTATGGATCGTGAAGACTCAGATTAAACAGCACCTCCTCCATGAAGCCTTCCCAGAATGCTCCAGGCATGGTGATTAGCCCAACATGGTATTTGCTACAAACCCATGACACTTCCCACAATGGACAATAATGAGTTTTAGTATGTTTCCCATTCTGTACTACATGACCCCCATTCTGATTTATGCCTTTATGTCTTCAGTGCTGAGACAATTATCTAGCCAAAGTAAAGATGTATTGAATTGGACTCAATAAATTCAACCAAAAAGAGGGCCTGAGTTAACGAAAAGATACACTCATGCTCTAAACTACTGTTTGTTAAGCCTGGTTTGGAGACAAGATCAGTGTGATTCCAAACACTTGCATGGTTTCATAAATTTTTATAGAATTCTCCAAATGAAAATAAGTTTTGAGTTTAGTTTCTAAATGTCCTTATATTGACCACAGTGCCCCTTGAAAAAGGACGGTGTCTCCAAATGGGAGAAGGCAAACTCAATAAAATTCCACAAAGCTCTATTTTGGGGAGCTACTTTCTAAAGAAAGAGAAAGAGTGGGAGAGAGAGAAAGAAGGAGGGGCAGAAAGCATTTAAATTAGGTTCGAATTTATCATATGCTTTTTGTAAATCTGGTGTGAACTTACAGCTTTTATTACATATAATGGTGTTTTTACATAACAGGTCGGATGATTAAAATCTGTTGACCTGCACAAACAATAGCAAAGAGCAGAGACTGTAATGGATGTTCCCGATCTACAACCCAGCCATGTAGCCTTCTTCCCTTTTCAGTGCAGTGCCAGCCTTCACTCTATTGGAAGGTCTATGGTGTGAATAACTCATATTAGCTGGTTTTGCTAACTTCGGTGGTACCTTGCATTCAACCTCTTTTTCCTCCAAAAAGTCAGTTCTTAAACAGTCTCATCTCCAGCTACTAAAAAATGGTAAAGGCCAAAGCATTGGGCTGCAAGGTCCTGTGGTTTTTAACACCTCACTCCTGTCCCTGAGGCTTGGTGCCATGGCCAGGCGTTGGGCTCCAGGGACCAGCTCTCAGCCCTGCTCTCTTCAGGGCTCAGCAGAAGGGCCTCGCTGGGCCAGGACACACAGCTCATGCCCCCTTCAGCTCTCAGCCCTCCCCGAAGACCAGTCTGAGTCCAGGACCCTGGGATGTGCCCCACAAACCCTGGAGGTTTCTGTCAAAGCTACTGGCACATACCACTGAGCTGAGCACCCCTGGGGTCCTATGCCCACCTCCTACTAGGCGGTGTGGCCATCAGAACGAGGACTGTGTCACTCTGGCTCAGTGTCATAATCCTTGAGCTGGCACAGGATCTGGCCCATGGGGACCCTGAGTAGGTGCGTTCACATCCAGTGCCTGCATGGTTGCAGATAAAGGAATAGATGCATGAAGATCGCCAGTACCATGATTAGTTTGTGCCTTTTCTCTCTCTCTCTTCCAGACGTCTGCCACAAAACCCCACCTTGATCCTGGAACTCTGAGCACCCTGCACCGTCGGCAGGGCCGGGTATCACTAAGGTCATCCTGTCCAGTCTTCTGACACCTCTGCTCCATCTCACCAGATGCCCATGGCCTGCAGGATCCATCTCCAGTTCCAGATTATGATGTCTGGGCTGCATCATCACCCAACTGAGTCTGCGCCTAAGATTCCCATGGCTCCCAGGCCCCATCCTATGTCCACCAATGCTAAACTTTAGTTCCACCCCTTATAAGGCTGGCCATACACTTCGGCTTTGGTGAAATGCCCTCACCCCTTCCTGGTCCAGCAAACCCCTCTGCCTACTACAGACTCAGCTCCAAAGGTACTTGTACTAATGTTATCCTGAATCCTGGGGTCTTGGTATTATCTTCCTGCCTTCAATTTCTACAACTCTCTATCCCACTCCCTACCGTAAGGGAAAACGCCTGGGAAGACCATCAGTTATTTAGTTGTTCATTGCAAATCTGAGCTTTTAAGGGAAGTACAGTCCTTATATCTGTCTACTCCAGTGCCAGGCACAGAATATGACACGTAAAGCTACTGAATGAATGAATGAGGGAGGAAAAAACGTGGCAGAAGAGGAAAAAATGAAACAGAAAACAATTTAACAGGAGCTAAGAGGGGGTGAGAGAGAGGAATAAGGTGGAAAGCTTAAGACAAGACACAGAGGCAGCTCTCCTCCCTGGAAGGATCCCATGGATCAAGGCAGGTCACTTCTGAGGAATGGAGAAGGAAGACATGTACAAGCAATGGAATTGTGGGAGGATCAAGCGAGGTCTGTCCCAAAAAGACAGGCCCGGCTGGAGGACAGCAGGAAGGCTCCAGAACCTGGTAAACTGAGCAGCAGCGTGGAGGAGGAGGAGGAGCAGCAGCAAGGCAGAAGCCAAGGGTGCTCAAGGCAAGATCACTGCTTCATAACTTCCTGTTCCTACAGGTCTGTGGAGGAGCCACAACCAAAGAAGACATGGTTAGAGCCCTGTCTTGTTTGCAAAGCCATTTCCCAAAACATCTCAGAAATGCTTCCAGCAGGAGCCACTGTTACGCAGGTTCAGAGCTGTGAGACCATAGCCAAGGGGCGCCTCTTCCCCAAGGTCCCATAGAACGCTCTGCGGGGATTGGATTTCAAGCTTAGTCTTCTGCCTCAAATGACCCTTCATGTTGGGAAGTAGATTTAAATTTGTCAGTATCTTTGGGTTTCTGCTTGCTGTCTACCTTCTTGAGCTTGGACTGTTCTCACACAGAATCACAGTAAGGCCCACGTCACAGCACAGAACTTGCTAGATGCAGCAGCCTCTAGACTAGGACACACAGACAGGAGAGCAGGAGCTGAAAGCCAGCCCCATGTACAGCTTCCAAGTCCAGAAGGTGGCCGGGGAGGCGGGGTGGGAGGCGGGAATCAGCTGGTCAACATGCTTTTCACCATTTCAGGTCATCTCCTGCCAAGGAAAGCTATGTGAACTTCACTAAGCCGGTCTCTGCAGCTTTGTGACAGGGACTCCAAGGATCCAAACTGGCTTCTAGCTTTTAGGAAAGCTCTTCTATTAACAGCACTACTGTGTGTGTGTGTGTGTGTGTGTGTGTGTGTGTGTAAACCATCTTTCCAACTTCTGTCAACCTGGTGCTTTAACATCTGCCCTCCATGCCATAATATCTCCATGCCAGATAATCCTAGTTTGGACAACCTAAGAGTACACCCCAATCACCTTGCCTTGGCCTCGTGCCTCCCTCATCATCCGAATCCCACCTACAGAGGAGTTCTCCTCCAGGAAGTACGCTTTTCAAATACAAACCTACCCACCCAGGCCCACAGCCCTAAGCACCTCCTTTAATGGACTCTAACACTCCAGGCTACTATTCTCCTACCCTAATCACCCCAGGGCCAGCCCCTCTGCGCCAGAGTCTACTGATATTACCCAGACGAGTGAATCCTAAACCCACATGCCATGCATGAGGCTGTTCCTCACCTCTTCCTTCCTCCAAAATCCACAGTAAAAGCTCTTGCCACAATTCCGCAACTCCTTCTGCTTCCTAACTGACCCTGGTGCCTTCCCACATGGCCCCTGATGGCACAGCAAGCCACTCTCTTAGGAATTGTGAGTAATAAACTATGTTTCCAATGGCAATCATCTCCTGTCCATTGGTCTTACCATATCTAGAATTTTCTATTCATAGACTATATTTCAGAACTGTGTGTGCATGTGTGTGTGTATGTGTGTATATGTGTGTGTTTTGGCATGGGTGTGGGTGGAGAATCTGATTCTCCAGTTGTCTTCAGAGAAATTGGAAGTTTAATTTTCTCCCGATATGGAAACATGTACCTTTTCAATATCTCATAGATTTTACACGTAAATAAGGGACGCTTCCGCCAGGCTGTAAGTGAACTCACTGCACAGATGTTTGAATGGGATGCAGGAGTCTGCTGTCCTCATCCCAAAGTGCTCTGTCACCTAGCCTGATCTCCTGCTTCTAACCACATGGAGCTAATGCCCTGGGCATCACCTGCCTCTCCGTTTGCAAGATGCCACTTTCGAGGCTGTCAGGCTGACAACTTGTCACCACAACCTTTAAAGAGGCTGTCAAATTCTTCTTTAAAAAACACACACACGCCACAACAATGGAATGGACCCCCTCAGAGTGACTGAAACTTCCAGTGTCTGAACTGCTTCATGTGCCAGATGACAGCAGTGGCAGAAACCCACAAGTGCATTTGGTTGGCACACCAGCTGTTGGCGTGCCACCTACAAGCTGAGCCCAGTGGTTGAACTTTTAGGACTTACATAGTCTGAGATGTGGTCTGCTGATTTCTTGGCCCTGGGAATCCTACATTTCCAAGGACTCAGAAGAAATGGAAACATTTACTTACTACTAAATGTCACACGGCCTATGGAACTGTTTCATTCCAATGAGGCAATTACTTTGAAAGAATAAAACATTCTGCTTGTAGGGATGTAATTTAGACTTGCAAGTTGCTACAGGGTAGTATGAAAAATGTTTGTGAATGATGGCCTTTCCCTCTAATGATTTCAGACCTGAAGAAGGTTAAGATTGGCTACATGAACTGGAAGAAAAGCAATGGACAGATTTCTACTAAATATTAATTTAGTCGAGCCTTCTTTGCTATCTGGGCTTCCCTGGTGGCTCAGAGGTTAAAGCATCTGCCTGCAATGTGGGAGAGCTGGGTTCGATCCCTGGGTTGGGAAGATCCCCCAGAGAAGGAAATGGCAACCCACTCCAGTATTCTTGCCTGGAAAATCCCATGGACAGAGGAGCCTGGTGGGCTATACTCCATGGGGTAGCAGAGTCGGACACGACTGAGCGACTTCACTTTCACTTTCCTTTGCAGACAAAACTGTCACCATCAACAAAACATGTCCAAGTTCTAACATCTTGTACCTATAAAGGAGACTTTATTTGGAAAAGGAATCTTTGTTTGCCTGTGTGCTAAGTCGCTTCAGTCATGTCTGACTCTTTGTGACCCCATGGATTATAGCTCACCAGGCCGCTCTGTCCATGGGATTCTCCAGGCAAGAATACGGGAGTGGATTGCCATGCCATCCTCCAGGGGATCTTCCATACTTAATTAAGGCTCGGGAGATCATTCCAGATAGCTGTCTGGACCGTAAATTCAACAACAAGTGTTCTTATAAAAAGAGAGAAGACAGGAAAAAAACACACAGGAGTAGGCCATGTGAAGCCAGAGGGAGAGACTGGAGTCAAGCTGCTATGAGCAAACAAATACCTGAAGGCACTAGAAGTTGGAAGAGATTAGCAAAGATTCTCCCCTAGAGCCTTCTGACGGAGTATGACTCCAACAACATTTTGATTATGGACTGCTCACCTCCGGAAGGGTGGGAGAAGGAAGACCTTTCCATTGTTTTCAGCCAACAGTTTGTTACAGCAACCCTAGGACACTAATATCCTGTCATATGTTCAAAGTCCAAAAGGCACAAATAATAATGCCAAACTGTGTCCTTGTCTCACAACATTTGAAAATCGGTATGTTTAACTATTGCATCTAGCCCTCTCCCTTGCAAGCAGAAAAGGCTAAATGATGAAATCTCCCTGCCACCAAACAGAAAGATAGGCTCAGTGTCCCAGCAAAGCCTGCTGGTTCATCTCCCTTCTCTCCTGCATTAGGGCAAGACTGCTCCTCTGATTTCTAAAGTATCACAGAGGAGTGATATCAAGAGCAGTCTGGAATCTTCCCCGAGTTAGCAAACTCATTATTCCCCCTGACAATGTTCTTTTATTGTTTATGTGTCCTACAGAGAAGATCTCCTTCATATTGCAACTGAACTTTCATTGCCCTGGCTGGTTGTAAAACTCATCCCTTAACCGATACATAAATACTCTTCAAAGGTACCTTACATGATCAATTCAGGAAAATGCAACATCAGGATTGCACATTCTGACATCATTCAGGAAAGAGTTGATTTACATTACTTTGTAAGACAAGGCTATTAAACTCAACTATTCCATTGTACTGGCTATTAATTTTTTCCAAGAAACTTCACCTTTCCACTCTGAGCTGACAAAATAAGAATAATTTTGAGTGACTTCTATGATCATTCTCCAAACCTCAAAGCTCCACTGAGGCCTGTAGAATTCACAATACAAACAGGTCTCTTCTTACATGACTTGAGATTTTAGAACAAGAGCTACAAAACACAAAAAAAGCCATACACATCCCTGTTTTCTCTAGATGGACAGAAAAAGAAATGAACATATGAAGCACAATTGTTTAACTGTTAGGATAAAAAGCAAAACAAAACATCGCCTGTGTGTGTTAGTTGCTCAGTCCTGCCTGACTCTTTGCGACCCCATGGACTGTAGCCTGCCAGGCTCGTCTGTCCACAGGATATACTCCAGGCAAGAATACTGGAGTGGGCTGCCATTCCCTTCTCCAGGAGATCTTCCCTACCCAGGGATTGAACCCGGGTCTTCTGCATTGCAGGCAGATTCTTTACCGACTGAGCCACCTGGGAAGCCCCAACATTGCCTGAACACAAACTAATTCTTAAATATACTTATTTCTTGAATTAGTTTTCCAAACACATGGTCACCTTCTCATGAAGTAATATGTAGTATGAATTAAGGATTTGGAAAGCAACCAGTTTCTAGTAGTAAAGAAATTGCGGGGATTAACCAGAGCAGGAGGAGAATATAGTACTTGTGGGAGGATGAAAAGGAATTTCATCAGTTGGCTGTCATGACTACTATCCACCCCATACCCCACCTTTATTCAGATGTACTTGACAAATATGACTACTCTTCATGATGCAGAATACCAGTGACCAATAGTGACTTTCACACTTCTTCAGAATTAGAAATTGTGTAAATAACAAAGGAATCATTCTTTACCTTCGTTTTTCCCCCTACATATTTAGTTTTGATATACAAAATGAAGCTTAAAGCATCAGGCTTCTCAGTGTATGTACATGGACAATAACCTCCATTAAACCATCTCTGTATATCCCAATGAACTGTATCTTTTTTTTTTTCAGCTCATATCTCTGAGTAGGCCAATCTTCTGCAAAATTTTGCAGCTATTGGAATTTGGTGTCAATGCCCCTTAATCTTAATACCAATCAGATTCAGAAGAGAATCATCACATGAATCTCTTCACTCTGGAGTCATAACTGTCTGATACAATTTAACTGGTTACATATCTAAAATATCCAAATCTGTTAAAGATCAAGATGCAGTGGTAAGGCTCACACTGCTAGTCTTTAAACATTCAACCTGATATGCCTGACAGAAAAATAAAAATAGTTTCAAATATCAAAGTATATTATTGAAATGTAGAAAAGTAGCATTAAAATCAAACTTAAATCTCAGAAGGGGCCGCCTCTACAGGCTTGATGGAAAGTCTGTGGTGGTCATCACCAGATGAAGTGTAGACTTCTATGTCAGGTCAGTCATTCTGGGCTCTGCAGATGGACTGTTGCCAACTGCATAAGCCAGAGAAGGACAAGAAGAAAACTGCACCCCCACCCAGTGCACGGCCCTCCAACACAGGTTCTTGTAAGCAAACAAACAAAAGGGCGGAAAGATGAGAGGAATGAACTACAGGAATTCTTATTTCCTATCAGATAAACCTAAAAGTAAAACTGACATTCTGAAATGGCTGACACAAAATACTAAGTATCTGTATTATGTCTGTACCCTCTGACACACAATATGCTGCATATTCATAAGAAAAAATTGTTAAGAGGGGAACCTGCCCTGAGTTTCCTTCATCTTATTCATCTCTATTTTTGTAGCTTCTATAATAAATTCAAGGTCAAAAATCAACTCTGGACTATTAATAGATCTACCAGCAATCACATTTCCAGCATCATGGAAACATGCATCACATTCTCTCCATCTAGCATTGATGATAGCTTCCAGCATCCTGTACCCTTGTTTAAAAATTTTTTTAAAGGCAATTATTCCCTTCAGGGCAAGCTTTGTGGCACATTTTACAATGTTGCTGAAATGAGAGAGGTAATATCTATCTGGAAATCCAGTTAAAAGTCATTATTAGGAGGGACACATCTGATGAAGCAAAAAATCAAATTATAAAAAACAGAGCAAGCAAGAGATACCTACATTCTGAACATTATCAGTAGACTCTCCCCGACCTGTTCTCATAGACATCCAACACTGAATTTCTGAAACTATCCCTTTTCTGCATTGAGAGCTGTAATTGAATTCTCTTTCTCTATGTTTCACAACTTTTTTTCCTTAGATATAAACTAGGGTAAGTAAAGACCTCTCTCAGAGGGTCCCAATGACTGAACTCCAAAATTAATTATCAAAGGAAGGGATTTAGAAAGGATGAATAGAATCACATTAAGAACTGAGATTTTGGTGATGGAGAGGGAATGGAGAAAAGGGACCCCTCCAACACTGTTGGCAGCCATGATGGAAAACAGTATGGAGGTTCCTCAGAAAACTAAAACTAGAATTACTATATGATTCAATAATTCCACACATGGGAAAATACTGGAACACAGGTATAATTCAAAAGGACACATGCACTCCTATATTTATAGCAGCACAATTCACAATAGCCAAGACATGGAAACGCCCTAAATGTCCATCAACAGATGAATGGATGAGGACGACATGGTACATACATACAATGGGATGTTACTCAGCCATCAAAAACAATGAAATAATGCCGTTTGCAGCAACATGGATGGACCTAGAGATGATCGTACTAAGCAAAATAAGTCAGACAGAGAAAGACAATACCATGCGATATCACTTACATGTGGAATCTAAAAATAATGATACCAATGAATTTATTTATAAAACAGAAACAGACTCACAGACATACAAAAGAATCTTTTGGTTACCAAAGGGGAAGAGAGATGGAGAGAGACAAATTAGGAATTTGGGCTTAACAAATACACACTACTATATATAAAATAGATAACCAACAAAGACCAACTGTATAACACAGGGAACTATATTCAATCATCTAGGGTAAACCAGACTGGAAAAGAATATAAAAAAGCATGTATAAATGTGTATTACTGAGTCACAGTTATGCAGCAGAAATTAACATAAAACTGTAAATCAACTATACTTCAATTTAAAAACAAATAAATAAAAGAAATGAGATTTGGGGTCATCAAGCAGAATTATAAAGCCACAACACTGGCAAGATGAGCACCTTTACTGTGCAGTCCTATAAAATGGAAACATGAAGCTGCTATTATGGAAAGCATCTATTTCCTCTGTCACCAAACAACACAGAATAACATATAAAATAAGCTAGTCACTGTTCCAAATGCATAAACACTTGGATCTTAGCATCGAAGAGCATGGACTTACTCATAACTCATCTTCTCCAGGCAGGAGGTACATTTGCTGGCCTCGGGGTCTCAACGTATTCCATGTCTACACATGGGACGTATGGGCACAGGGAGAAGCTTGTAAGAAAAATAATAAGTTGGGCTGTGCTTAGACTATATAATTTGGGAAAACACTAGTAAATTAAAAAAATAATCATGGTGAGAAAGACAAATATCATATGCTATTGCTTATGTGGAATCTTAAAAAAAGATACAAATGAACTTATTTACAAAATAGAAATAGATGCACAGATATAGAAAACAAACTTATGGTCACCAGTGGGAGAAGTACATGCATGCTCAGTCATGTACTCTTTGCAACCCAATGGACTATAGCCCACCAGACCCCTCTGCCTAAGGGATTTTCCAGGCAAGAATACTGGAGTGCATTGCCATTTCCTCCTCCAGGGGATCTTCCTGACTCAGGGATGGAACCTGTGTCTCTGGCGTCTCCTGCACTGCAGGCAGATTCTTTACGACTGAGCCACCTGAGAAGCCCCACCAAAGGGAAAAGGAGGGGAATAAATTAGGAGGTTGGGATTAGCGTATATACACCACTACATACGTAATAGACAACCAACAAGGACCTGCTTTACACACAGGGAACTATACACAATATTTTGTAATAACCATTAAGGGGAAAGAATATGAAAAAGAATATATCACTGTACTGCAAACTTGAAATAAAAATGAAATTGAAAATTAACTAGGACTTCCGTGGTGGCTTCCACATATATCTATAAACCGGAGAACGGATCAGCAAATTGATACATCCAAGCAATGAAACGCAATTCAGCAATAAAAAAGAACAAAGTGCTGATACATGCTATAGCATGGATGAATCTCCATAATATTATGCTAAGTGAAGAATGCAATCACTAAAGACAACATCTTGTGTGACTCCATCAATACGAAATGTTCAGAAAACGCCAATCTATAGACACAGAAAAGAGTAGTGGTTGCCAGGGGCTAGAGATGAGAACAGAGATTAACTGTAAATAAGCACAAGAGATTTTATACAAGTCCATAAATTTATGAAAAAAAAAAAAACATTGACTTAAAGTATAAGTGAAGTGGTTGAGCTGCACTATACATTCGTGACACTGTACAGGAGACAGGGATCAAGACCATCCCCAATAAAGAGAAATGCAAAAAAGAAAAATGGTTGTCTGGGGAGGCCTTACAAATAGCTGTGAAAAGAAGAGAAGCAAAAAGCAAAGGAGAAAAGGAAAGAAATACCCATTTGAATGCAGAGTTCCAAAGAATAGCAAGGAGAGATAAGAAAGCTTTCATCAGCGATCAATGCAAAGAAATAGAGGAAAATGATAGAATGGGAAAGACTAGAGATCTCTTCAAGAAAATTAGAGATACCAAGGGAACATTTCTTGCAAAGATGGGCTTGATAAAGGACAGAAATGGTATGGACCTAACAAAAGCAGAAGATACTAAAAAGAGGTGGCCAGAATACACAGAAGAACTAGACAAAAAAGATCTTCATGATCCAGATAATCATGATGGTGTGATCACTCACCTAGAGCCAGACATCCTGGAATGTGAAGTCAAGGGGGCCTTAGAAAGCATCACTATGCAGAAAGCTAGTGGAGGTGATGGAATTCCAGTTGAGCTACTTCAAATTCTAAAAGATGATGCTGTGAAAGTGCTGTACTCAATATGTCAGCAAATTTCGAAAATTCAGCAGTGGCCACAGGACTGGAAAAGGTCAGTTTTCATTCCAATCCCAAAGAAAGGCAATGCCAAAGAATGCTCAAACTACTGCACAACTGCACTCATCTCACACGCTAGTAAAGTAATGCTCAAAATTCTCCAAGCCAGGCTTCAGCAATACGTGAACCGTGAACTTCCAGATTTTTAAGCTGGTTTTAGAAAAGGCAGAGGAACCCAAGATCAAATTGCCAACATTCGCTGGATCATGGAAAAAGCAAGAGAGTTCCAGAAAAACATCTTTTTCTGCTTTATTGACTATGCCAAAGCCTTTGACTCTGTGGATCATAATAAACTGTGGAAAATTCTGAAAGAGATGGGAATACCAGACCACCTGACCTGCCTCTTGAGAAACCTGTATGCAGGTCAGGAAGCAACAGTTAGAACTGGACATGGAACAACAGACTGGTTCCAAATAGGAAAAGGAGTACGTCACCCTGCTTATTTAACTTCTATGCAGAGTACATCATGAGAAATGCTGGGCTGGAAGAAGCACAAGCTGGAATCAAGATTGCCAGGAGAAATATCAATAACCTCAGATATGCAGATGACACCACCCTTATGGCAGAAAGTGAGGAGAAAATAAAGAGCGTCTTGACGAAAGTGAAAGAGGAAAGTGAAAAAGTTGGCTTAAAGCTCAACATTCAGAAAACTAAGATCATGGCATCCGGTCCCATCACTTCATGGCAAATAGATGGGGAAACAGTGGAAACAGTGGCTGACTTTACTTTTGGGGGCTCCAAAATCAGTGCAGATGGTGACTGCAGCCATGAAATTAAAAGACGCTTGCTCCTTGGAAGGAAAGTTATGACCAACCTAGACAGCATATTAAAAAGCAGAGACATTACTTTGTTAACAAAGGTCCATCTAGTCAAGTCTATGGTTTTTCCAGTAGTCATGTATGGATGTGAAAGTTGGACTATAAAGAAAGCTGAGTGCAGAAGAATTGATGCTTTTGAACTATGGTGTTGAACTGTGTGAACTGTGGTGTTGGAGAAGACTCTTGAGAGTCCCTTGGACTGCAAGGAGATCCAACCAGTCCATCCTAGGAGATCAGTCCTGGGTGTTCATTGGAAGGACTGATGTTGAAGCTGAAACTCTAATACTTTGGCCACCTGATGCAAAGAGCTGACTCATTTGAAAAGACCCTGATGCTGGGAAAGATTGAGGGCAGGAGGAGAAGGGGATGACAGAGGATGAGATGGTTGGATGGCATCACTGACTCAGTGGATATGAGCTTGGGTAAACTCTGGGAGTTGTTGATGGACAGTGAGGCCTGGTGTCCTGCGGTTCATGGGGTCACAAAGAGTCAGACACGACTGAGTGACTGAACTGAATATATAAATTATACCTTAGTAAAGAGATTAAAAAAAAAAGAGAGAGAGAGAAAAAGCTCCAAAGGCTTTTTCCATGCATGAGTGCTCAGTCAATTCAGTTGTGTTTGACTCTTTGGCAACTCCATGGACTGTAGCTCACCAGTGGCTTCTCTGTTCATGTGATTCTCCAGGCAAGAATACTGGAGTGGGTTGCCATGTCCTCCTCCAGGGGATATTCCTGACCCAAGGATCGAACCCAGGTCTCCAACACTGCAGGCATTCTTTACCCACTGAGCCACCTGGGAAGCCCTCCAAAGGCTTATGGCAAACTAACTGTGCCTCTGAAATGCCTTCTTCCCTGAGATCTGGTCTTTCTGCTTCAGGTTTCTCACATCTGACGCTGCAGTGTATGCTTTCATCCTATGCTCCCAATTCTGCAAGACAGTGACATGTGGACACCTGGGTAGCTGCCACTTTTTGGCTACTGTGAATATCGCTGCTATGAACATAGGTATGCAAATATCTGCTCTAGTCACTATCTTCAATTTTGGGGGAGTATATACCCAGAAGTTAAACTGCTGGATCATATGACAAATTCTATGTTTAATTTTACGAGGAATTGTCATACCATGTCCATAATGGTTACATCACTTTACTAGTCTGACTAGTAGTGGAACACATACACACCTTAGTGCAAAAACTGTAACTGCAATGTACTAAGCAGATACTGAATACCAGGAAGAAAAATTTATTCTGTTACATCTCCTTCAGAAGAAAGGTATCATGCTACTCACACTATAAGTTTTTCAAATGGCTTTTATCTCACAGACATCAAATCCAGGTGTATTATATCAGGGAAAAGCCAAGCCTAGAAGCTCATCACACATGGAGACTGCACAAACTGAAGTGAGATTTGGTAATATTCTTCCCAACCATCTTTAGTCTCATGACATTTTAATCTCTGTTCCTTCAGTAGGGAGAGAAGAAAGGCAGTGACACGTGACTCTGTTATTGGACATCAGTTACGGTCAGAATTCTTTAGGATCATTTCATATGATCTTAGAAAAAATTATATTAGTGATCATAAAGCTACTTGAAAACAAGATCACAGTGCACTAAATTTTCTAAAGGCACTAGCAGCAGTATCAGATTTGGGCCTAAAAATCCAGGAAGGTTTTTCATTAGGTAGCAAAGGAATACTATTCTGGCCTACACCCAAAGCTCAAGACTAACCTTCTAATGTCCGAAGATAAAAGATGTTTGAATAAAGTATGAAAGACAGTTGAACCCCAGAAAATGACTTCAGCTTGGTTCAGGCTTTCTGTGGCCATTTTCCCCATGCTTGTCAAAATTTGAAGGTTGCCCCTGAGGTCAGCTGAGTTGGAGGCAAAGTTTGGAACTGGCACAGCATCAAGCTGCAAATCAATCTCCCACTTCTTGGGACAGACATGCCTGTCCCCTCTGAAGCCTGGAGGCAGATATTCCAGCCCAGCTGTTCTTACATTTCATCCTCCATGTGAAAACAGCTGATTTCTATGTCGGAACAAACTATCTTTGGGGGGGACACATCAGAGAGCACAGGTTGGATGAGATGGACTTTGGTTAGAAACAACTCTTTCCCAACAAAGAATACACCTGTTAGGCAAATGAAAACAATATAGGGATACTTCTGAATTTGTGTCAAGTTATGTTTTAAGTGGGTCTGAGATACAAAGTTAATTAAACATTTTAATAGTTACTGGAAAAAGCAAAATGTGCTGGCAATGCCACTTGGTAGAAACATGACCTTGGCAAGTTACTTGAACCCCTCTGAGGGTCAATTGCTTCTGAAAAGTGAGGGTGATAATAGCATCTTTGTCTTAGAAGACATGAATGTTCAATGAAATCCTGTTGACATTGACCTGCAGCACAAAATGAGTTTTCCATGAATTCTGGCCGCTATCCTCATTAACCAAAAACCACTTCACAACTAATTGCAGCATTCCATTGCTGAGTTCTTCTGTTTGAACTCCCAATCCTTGCCCAAAGGCAAAAAAAAAAAAAAAAATCAAACAAGATGTGAGATATTCAAAGAGCAAGAATAGCAAATTACAGATCTGCTATTACAAAATTAAGTATAGGGCCTCATAAAGGGCCTGTGTGAGTGAAGAGCTCTAAAACTTAAGGGTCATTAGCTTCACGGAAAATTTGTCTCTACACAACTGTCTTGATGAGCAGCCCAAGTATTTTGAGCTTCAGTGGGTGAGTGCAGCGCAACTGGTTTCCAGCCTTCCACAAGGCAGAAGTCACTGCCGGGAAGCCTGTCTAGTGGATGGAGAAAAGCGGGAAGCCAAAGCAGTGAAGTGATGAGCTAAGACGGAATAATCCCACGCAGAGAGAGATAAGTGCTTGTGGGATGAAAACAGCCTCTAGAATCAGCTAGAGCCATTGTCTCTAAAAGCCATTCTGTGGACTGGTGCCGGTCTGTGGTCAATGGCAGGCAGAACCCTGGAGGCAGTTGCATCTGAGACACATCTCTTCCTGGGCCCAGTGGATCAAGGTCAGTGCAGCGTCTCCCCTCAGCCCACACACAGGATCTGGCCTTGTGGACATCCCTTTCTCAGGTCCTAACTACAGAGACACCCCACACCTTCTTCCTGGCCTTGCCAAGGACCTCAGGCATATGAACTCTGCTTAGTCTGACCAGAATAGTCTAGATTTAGAGGACCACTATTTGGATATTCATTCCATGTTCAATTATGAATGTAATAACAGTGGAAACACCAGAGCACAGTCAATACCCAGATGTCATGTCACTACTTTGGCTTATGCTGAACTAGCTAAGTTACATTGGGGGTTTTAGTTAGGATATAAAATAGGTACAAATAAAGGTAGTTACACAGTAAAAGGAAAATTTTAGGTTGTCATTTTTCATCATTCATATTTTCAAAATGTGTGTTTAAAATTTTGCAAGTCAACAAAAAATGCCAATTGTTCTCTTTGAGAAATAATTACATCTTCTTCTGCACTCTCTTAATTCTGCTGTTAAAATGCCTTCTTGGAAACGCAAACCAAAACTCACAATGGGGTACCATGATGAACCCACCAGAATGACTGCAATGAAAAGGATAAACACTGAAAACCGTTGTGGGGAGACAGACAAGCAACCCTCATACACTACTGGTGGGAGGAGAAATTGGTACACCTGAGTGTACAAAAAAGTCCTTTACTAGACTCCTAGATATGTACTCACATAAACATACAAATAAAGTCACAAAGTGGCAGGAAGTAGAATGTTGACTTTGACACTGTTTGTAGTATTTGGAAATTACTCAAACGTCCATCAGTGACTGAATGGCTAAGTAATCTGTGGTATATTCATTCACTGGAATTCTATAAAGCTGAGAATAAATGAACACAGCCTTACGTAAAGTCACTCACATAATGTTGAGTGAAAGAAACTTGATATAAAAGACCACATGCTGTATGACTCCATTAATAAAACGTTTAAAAACAGGCAACACTAATCTGTGTTGTTTGAAGTCAGGATAGATTTTAACATAATCTTTGGACTGGGCAGTAGTGCCAAAGGAGGCATGAGGGGCTGGGATGTTCTCTTTCTTGTTCTGGGCCCTGCTGCAGATGCCTACTTACTTCATGAAAATTTCTTGAGTTTGCTTACGACGTGTGCAATTTTCTCTCTGTAATACTTTCAAATGGTCTGTCTTTCTTGAAATGAAAGAGGCTGTCACTATAGTAGTACCTCATGTATGAGACTGTGAGATTCCCAAGGCTGGGAACTGCTTGTCTAGAGGCCACCAAGAGACCCAGGCATAAAGAACAAAATTGCATGTTCCTGCATTTTTAGTGGAGACTCAGAAACCACGGTCAAAGACCAAACATTAGAACATAAGATGCCCTTAGTACGTTTATCTTTTAAGAAATTACAGAAGTTTTGGAGCTCTGGTAAGAAGATAGAGATGAAAACCTACTTATATGGGCTTCCTTGGTGGCTCTGATGGTAGGGCGTGTGTCTGCAATGTGGGAGACCTGGGTTCGATCCCTGGGTCGGGAAGATCCCCTGGAGAAAGAAATGGCAGCCCACTCCAGTACTCTTGCCTGGAAAACCCCATGGACAGAGGAGCCTGGTAGGCTACAGTCCACGGGGTCACTAAGAGTTGGACACGACTGAGTGACTTCACTTTCACTTTCATGACAACATAGCAATGAAAGAAGGCACCAGAGAAGGGGTTAGAAATACCAATAACGTTTACAAATTTCTGGATTCTCCACACACACTGCTTTCTGGAAAATATTGTAGCAAAATAACACATTATAGGCAAATGTCTTTATTCCAAATGTTCTTTTTCATTTCTTGCCATCTTCTACTTTGGGCACATTTTGCTCTGTGACGATGTAGCATCTTTTGGAGAGTTTAAGCAAGAGTTTTAAGAATGATCACTCTGCAAGGACTTTCCATGAACTTTTTCTATTTAGATTTTCCTTGCTCATCTCCAGTTTTCATTTCCTGTCTCTTGACCTGTTTTTAACTTATTAGAAAGTTAATCTGAAATGTCAGACCTGTTCCAACATACAGTTCTTATCAAGGTAGTTTTAATAAAAAAAACAGCTTGAAAATTTAATTAAACATGAGACAGTTTATCTCAGCCCGGTATTGTAATTCCAAAACAACTTTCCTTTTCCATAAAAATACAATCACAGTGACCAAGGCAGATGTGGGGCTTGATAAACAATTCTCACATATGAATCTGCTGGTTCTGCTTCTGAAATCTGGCAAAGAGCAGAAGCCAGAAGTTTTGCGCTGAAAAACAATACAACCATTAAGGCGAATCTGAAATGTGAAGATGAAAAAAATATTCTCTACTGTTTTTTTAAAAAATAAACCAGGTCCAGGATGTAAAACTCTAAAATGAAAAATCAAAACCTAAAGAACAGAGGGAACAAGGAACAAAAGGAAGAGTCTCTCTCACATGCATCAACAGTAGCTTGCTGCATGCTCTGTCTTGCTTGTTTTGCTCCTGACAATTTGAATGTATTGGACTCAATTTTTGAGATGTCCTGTGGCCACCTGTGTAAGTGTATTAAATGCCCCAACATCTTTTTCATGCATGACTAACTTCAGACAGGGTCTATTAATGATGGACCTAAAGAGAAATAAATGTTTCCCCCTAGTTCCCTTCATGCTCCACTTGAAAATTTTGATTGGTTACATTGTGTTTTAAGTTCCTTTACTGGTTATCTTTGTACTTTCCAGCTATACTTGTAATTTAAGCCTTAGTTGCTTAATGTATTCATTTTAGGCAATAGCTTTTTACTGCTGGCAAGGAAACAAGAGGAAAGCCACATCCCTGAACTCCCACACCCTCTCCAGCTATGAATTTTTATTTGTGTTAGATAAATTATATTATTAATGACTCATTAGGAAGATGTCAAACATTTGCATCCTCTTCTGTAATCCCAATTCCCACAACTGTTTCCACTTCTATATTGAAAAGGACATACTTCTCATTTCAGCATCTCTATTGATTCTTGGTTAAAGAAATCTCAAAATCAAGTCTTTAGTTTTCAGAAGAGCTCACAGATGTCACACTTACTTGCACAGTCAAAGATGTCTCTCTTTTGCCTTTGTTCCTGAGATTCCGGGCTCCCACTGTCCACTTCCCTGGCACTTACAGATAAAACGCAGGCCTGAGCTCAGCTGTGGAAATTTCTGGAGGCAGCCTTACAGCTGATGTGATTCCCATGCCTTCCAAGTGACTTGTTTTTTATTGCATCAAGAATTACAGGATTCTTTTCTTCCTTCCCATTTCTGGTATAAACTGCAGGTCTGCTTGTGGCTTATAGGGAAGCCTGGTATGTTGCAAGGTTTGCAGTAATTTTGTGGGTTTTGATTATTTATCTTCCGTTGAGATGACCTGATGCCGAACTGACTGCACACACTGCCTCGCCTCCCCCTGGCCTTCTGCGCACATGGCACGTCTGTGTGACTTCTCCTTCAAGGCCACCTCCCCCTTTGCACTCTAGCCAGGACAGGAGATACCCCTGCCCGGGTCCTGCTCTTCTGCAGACCCTCACGGGCCCTTTCTCATCTGTGTCCCCCATTCACGGAGAGCTCCCTTCTTTCAGAGGTTTGTCTTTTCTCAAGGGCCCCTTCACTTTAAGCTACATTTCAGTGATTGTCACAATTCTCTGTCTTGGTGGGTGGTTTCAGATTTGTTTGACAAACTTTCATAGCTTACTTCCTTGGTTTTAACAAAAAGAGAGTTTTCTTCTTAGTTTTGTATTCTCTTTGTTGTTTTTTCCATTAGATGATGGGAGGAGAATGGGGTTAGAACACCCTAACTCTGACATCTTTTAGCAAATTTCTCCATTATTCAATTTAAAAAATGATTGAGTTCAGTAAAGTGGGATGCAGCCTTAGCCTATGGGCCACTTGTTCTTTAGTTTATGATCAAACCTTGTTTTCTAAATGCTTTCTGAGCGGTCTTCTGGACAGCAAACACTCATTCAAGGTCCGCTTTTCTCTGAGAGAAAGTCCTCCTGCCTGTAGGCACCTATTGGAGATGGGAGGCCCAGTGCCAGTGTCTTCGTTCTGCCTGCTGCTGCTGCTGTTGCTGCTGCTGCTGCTGTTGCTGCTGCTGCTGCTGTTGCTAAATCGCTTCAGTCGTGTCCGACTCTGTGCGACTCCAGAGATGGCTGCCCACCAGGCTTCCCCGTCCCTGGGATTCTCCAGGCAAGAACACTGGAATGGGTTGCCATTTCCTTCTCCAATGCATGAAAGTGAAAAGTGAAAGGGAAGTCGCTCAGTCATGTCTGACTCTTAGCGACCCCATGGACTGCAGCCTACCAGGCTCCTCTGTCCATGGGATTTTCCAGGCAAGAGTACCGGAGTGGGTTGCAATTGCCGTTCTGCCTAATCACTCTCTTTTCAGGGATGCTCCAGAATTCTTGGGGGCCTCTGATTCACAGATTCCTCCTAGCCTGAGAAACAGAATCACCCAGGAGCCTCATTCTCAGCTTCCCTCTCACACATGGAAATGGGAAAGAAAATGGATGTCTCATATTTTCCTTCATTTATAGCCTAAGAGATTTCAGAGATCAATCTTAGTAGATACATAGTCTTGATCATCTAAATAAGGTTATCAGCTCATTGAAAGGAACACTTGCCAATGTAAAGTCTACAGTTTCATTTTCAAGTTTGGTTCATTGTTAAAATAAGTTGCTGCCCATGCAATGGAAGGCCATGCATGTAAACACTTTAAATGACCATAAAGGAAAAATTTACATTACCAGCTCTAATGAATTTAATTTTGTAAAATCTGTCCTTAATACTTTGAGTGTTTTCTCTAAATGATTGTTCATAAATTAGATTATCCAGCAGCCAAGAGTCAAATGTACATAGGCTTACTTACAAAATTCTGTTTCAAACAAAAATTGACAATATTAATTTAAATTACATATGATGCTTGGAAAAATTGCAGTAACTATGACATATATGTATGTATAATACAACAAAACATTTAAATAAATGGAAAAATAAAAAATAACACTAGTCATATTTCATTATCATATACTGTAAAATAACTATTTCTATTTTCATCAATAATTTAAATAATAATAATTTAAATAAATACATACTATCTTGGTTTACAAAGTAAAATATTCAAACTTTTCAAACTTCTACAGAATAATTAGGAATTAAGAATTTAACTTCCTATTGCCTACGATATACTTATACTTCTTCCCCAAAATAATCACCTGCAATTTTTATACTAATTTCATAAGCATTAATTCAAGATTTTAGAAGATGATAAATACTGTCAGAAATTTTATAACAGACAACAATAGAGAAGATTAAATACATCAAATACAAAAGGCATATTTTCAAGAGCAGCAATATCAAATTTGTCCAGCCTGCCTTCTTATGCCAAATCCAAAGAAGCAGCTTTCCCTTGATCAGATATGATTAAACAGACTATGCCTCACGAGGCTGAATCATCATAGTATCATTACTATCCCCAACCAATTACTTAAAAAAATTTACAACCACTTTGTGACCCTGAAAAATATTATTTACATTAACTACTTGTCTCAGAATATTGAATAATAGATTTCATATCCTATTTATAAATGCCAATTCTACTAGTATGAATTAATGACAGGTCTTTTAAATTTTAAGATTACCCTTTTTTAAAGGGAATATTTTTATTATAGTATTTAGGAAAATAATGAAAGCAACCATCAGAAATAATAAAAATTGTGATTTTAAAACATCTCTTAACAAATACAAGAAAAATATCAAAGAATCAGTACCGTCCCTCAACAAATAAAGGGGTAAATAAAAAACGGAGATGAAAAATAAAAATCCACACCCATTCTTGCCAAAACTAGGAGGCAGACTGAAAAATACTTATAAGGGGGACTGAAAGCAGCTAAGTATCTACAAGAAGTGTGCTAGAAAGAATTGCTATAGAATTAATAATCTACACAACGATTCTCTGAAGGAGGTATTGTCGTGCCAGCTTTACAGATAAGGCAGTCTAAGCAAAGTAATTGTATGACTTTGCCATGGTTTCAGTAGAAATGGGGGAGAGAGAGTGAATTCAGAGCCACACTCTCTGAGCCCTTCAGGCTCAAGCCTTGTCAAGATGCAGCAACCCCCAAACAGGACAATTTCAGACTGGGCTCTGCCTTTTTTGTTCTTTACTTACAGAATTCAAGTGTAACCAATTTTTTTTCTAGCAAAATTTTATCTTCCGAAGAAACACATTCCACTTACCTCACAGTGAACCATAATGATATTTAATTAATGATAACTTTCAATTAATCATCAACTTGTCATCCTCACAACATACCATGTCTTTGCTTACTGGTTTGCTTTACCATAACTGGCTGCACAATTTTAAGTAGTTCATGTCAACTGCACTAATCTTTATTAAGTATTTACCTTTACAATATACATTAAAAACTTTTGTTCATATTTATTAAAATATGAACAAATATGAACAAATTCAGAAAACATCTTTTAAAGGCAAAATTATATTCTGAAGCTTAAATGAAACACTAAAGATGCCCCCTTTTCTGTTTCTAAAGATTTCTTGTACATAAAAAGACTTAGCTAATGCTTTTTATAAATTCAAAGCAAAAAAAATTCTCAGGCTCTTTGTCAATTTTCTAAGCCTTAAGCACATCATACACTGTTATATTTTAAAGAGCTAGAGACATTAATAATTTTTATAAGATGTGAGCAGATTTAGTGTTCAATATAGTACAGAATTAACATGATGGAACTTAACTGGCTAAATTAGTGACAAATTAGATTTTGCTACCATCCCTCATAGCCTCAAATCATGTATCAGTATTATAAAATGCTGGTTTATCTATGGAAATGGGCAGGGAGAAATAAAAATCAGCAACACAAGGAATTACAAAGGAAATTTGGCGGGGAAATACTAAGAGACATGCACTAACATCCAAGATGACAAATGTGCTTGGACTATGTACATACATGATTTACTGACTGTGGCTCCGCTCTACTTCAACAATTAGCGTGATGAAATTAATATCGCCATGACAGGAACAAAGTATGACAATTCCTCCTCCCGCATTTACTAAAGATGATGAACAAGAAGGAAGATGTGTTGGTTTTGACAAAGACTGCACGTGGGAGATGCAAGGGAGGAGAAGAAGAGGTAAGTGTAATATCCAAAGATTTAAAAAGTAGGGAAGGGTGTGCTGGCTTGCAGGGGCAACAGAGAGAAGCCAAGAGAGATAAGCAGAAGAAGGCAGAAGAAAAGGAGAAATCTGAGCAGTTACAGACAGGAGTGGGAAGTGGACAGAAGTGGGATGTGGGAAAAAGAAGGCTTTAATGCGGAAAGATTTGCAGGGTGAGTGATGTCCCTCCCCCTCAATCTACATACAGCCATGTCCTCCAGACCTTCAGCAAGGACCCCCATCCTTTCACAAAGCATCTTGAGGTTGCTTTTGTATTTCCTCTGAATGGCACAGCCTGCTGAGATGAGCCTTAAGGCAAGAGCAGGCAGCTTAGGTAGACACCAGACATGTGGACTAAGGGCCTTTGGAGCCAAAAACAAAAAGCTACACAGGGAAGACAACTGAAAGGTCATTGCTGAAATTTTGGACGACTGTTCCTCCAGCCGGCTTTCACTGCACACTATGATTCTGAATTGCAAATTAAAGGAATGAATGCATTTATGAAATACCAAATAACAAGATCGTAGCTTCACTGGCAGCATACGATACCCCACAGAAAAGAGAAAACAAACTGGGAACATCAAGAGTGACTGGAGAAGGGGCTTTTACATTTCCCTTATGGATTTAGTAACCAGGGGGTGACTGTTGAGGTCATGCTGCTGAATGATTTTATCAGGACATAGCAAATGTGGAGAGCAATAAGGAAGTGTCATTAGCACTCACAGCCGCAAGCCCATGATGAATCGAGCGCAGGTAAAAACGCTGATGTGAGGGAAGAGAGCAACAGCTTCACTGATCAAAAAAGATATTAACCTCAGAACAAGGGATCTAGAAGCCTGGAATATGCTCCCAGTGATCTCTTGATCAATCCCCTCTGCTCCTCGGGGACAGGCGGGGGTGGGGCGGGTTTCCCGTAAGACCTCCTCTCTTGCCCTCTAGTCACCCAACTTAGCAATTTCAATGCTCACCTCCCTGGTGGTGACGCCTGAGTCTGTTTATAGCCTTGACCTGTTTCCTGAGCTCCAGACCCAGATTTCCAACTGACCTGCCGGGCACGGCCAGATGGACAGCCGACTGATACCTCGACATCAGCAAGGCCAAAATAGAACTAACTCCCCCGGCTCTGCGGAGTCTCCCCACTTTGTGAACGAGGAGTCACAGTACAGAGGATCCTCCCAAGGTCACACAGCAGCTTATAAAGGACAAAGTCAGAAGCTGAACTCAGAGCGCTGACCTCCACACGGCAACTCTATCTCATTAATCTCTCCCACCTCCTGGGCATCTCAATGCCGCCAGCCCACCCCCCACCCCCATGACACTGACCTCCCACGGCAGTGTGGCGGTAATCTTGGCTGCCTCTCCTTCCGGTCACTCATCTTCCTTCTTCCTCTCCTATCCAGAGATCCTTACTCATGGATCCTTAGATCGGATTACATCATTTAGCTTCCAATTAGTATCTACAGCTATACAGTCGGTAAAATCCTGGCCTCTGCCACCACACTTCCTCAATCCGAATCCCAGCTCTACCTCTTACAAGCTGAGCAATGATGGGCGATTGATCTCTGTTTTTCTTAGTGTCCCAGTCTGTGAAATGGGAATGGTTCTAATGACACACTATCTCCTTGTGTGGAACAAACAATTTAATACGGGTGAAGTGGACACACAGTTAGTTCTGTGTAAAGGTTCGCTAAGTAAACTGAGTTTGCTCACTTGGGCCTTTGCAGCCTCTACAAGCTGACCCTCACCCACTTTCAGCCACATCATTTCATACACAAGCCATTCCTATCGGGTTGAATCTTCAACGCTCCACAAACATCTTCATTGTACCTTTCTGTCTTGGTTGTTTTTCCAAAGATTTCCTCAGTTTGGAGCAACTTCCAGGGTCTAGAGAGCAAGTGTCAGAGAAGGCAATGGCACCCCACTCCAGTACTCTTGCCTGGAAAATCCCATGGACGGAGGAGCCTGGTGGGCTGCAGTCCATGGGGTCGCTAAGAGTCGAACACGACTGAGCGACTTCACTTTGACTTTTCACTTTCATGCATTGGAGAAGGAAATGGTAACCCACTCCAGCGTTCTTGCCTAGAGAATCCCAGAGACGGGGGAGCCTGGTGGGCTGCCGTCTATGGGGTCGCACAGAGTTGGACATGACTGAAGCAACTTAGCGGCAGCAGCAGAGAGCAAGTGTGAACTTGTCCATCACAACCAAACCCCCATGTCCTCTCTTCCATCACCTGCTCTTCCAGTAGTTGTGTGACCAGGGCAAGTTGTGTGACCTTCCCAAGCCTCAATGTCTTCTTCAAATATAAAATGGGGACTAAAATAGCATCTTCTTTATAAGGGGCTTGAACATCAAACGAGACATATTATACATGTACAGGACAGTACCTGACACAGAGAAACACTCAGTAAGTTCTGGCAGTTGTCTACAGAAAGCTGTCTATTTGCTTTCATATGTCTCACATTTTTAGACTGGAAACTGGGAAGGCTATTTTATTCCTTTTATAGTGTCATGTACTACATCTAGTTACACATAGGTACTATCAAGACCCAGATCTTTGTTGAATGAGTGAATATCAGTCAATCGTCCTATGTTAGTTGTTGCAACATAACAAATGTGTGGTCTCGTTCATAAATCTGAATTCTATTTTGTTCTATTGACTACCAACTCTAAAAAAAATAGGAGATTTGGCAAAATCCAGAGGCAAAAGTCAATACCTTGTTAATAAAATATTTTCCTTCCAATTAATTTTTTTTAATTTTCCATAAAGGACTACAAAAGAAAGCAATTCTATACGGCTTCTAGTTGTGGTTAATTATGCTGCTTCTGGACTTCTTGAATTTTAATTCCAAAAGCCTTTAAAACATTTGAAAATGGACATTTTTTTAAACATTACTTCGATCAAGGATTATTCACTCACTGTGTTAGGAGATATGAAATAATATAAGACTATGGGGAAGAGCTGTAACAATAGTCTACCAGCGAAAGTCAAATGCAGCAGAGTACTAAAAGCTCAAGGTTTACAGGTTGACAGAGCTTAAATCTTGAATCTGTCACCTGCCAACAGGGTGACCTCATGCCACTGAACTGCCCTGTGCCTCAGTTTCTTTAACTGTAAGTAAAGGTCCTAGTGCCTGTCTTGTAAAACAGCAAGAGTACCGGAAAAAAGTAACAGACACTCAGTAAGTGGTGACACAATGACAGTGACACAATCATAATAATTTGGGAAAACAAAACTAACCTTTTGAGTTGGTAATCAAGATACAAAAGTCCCCATGAATTAGAGATAATCACAGTTTGGGTTCTAGTAAAATCACTAATTCAGCCTAAAGAAGAAAGACCAATGGTTCAGCATAGGGTGCTGTTTCAATATGCTTCTCTTCTGTGCATGATTACTTTCTAATCAATCATTTAGATTTACTTCCTAAAATAATGCAATTCTGAGGAATTATTTCATGCCTTGAAGATAATGGGGACTGCTCTGGGAGGCAAATGTTTATGAAGGACAGTCCTAGCCAGAGAAATGAAGGATGAAAGAATCTGAAATACCATGGACTCCAAACCCAGTTGTCTCACAAATAAACTGACTTGAAAACCAAAATCAAAAATCAAGCCAAAAACCCCTACCAAATTAAACTAAGCTGAGGGCTAGAGTCATGAAGTCTGCAATTCTCCTGAGGTAAGAGTTCAGTTAAGAGATGCCAGCCCTCAAGCCAGTGTGCTGACAACAGCAAGTGCTGGTCAGCTCAGCTAACATGATTTAAATGCCATTACCTTTTCGGGCACTAACAGGAAGGAAAAGGATTGAAGTAACCTCATTGAATCAAATCATTTAGGGAGAACACAGGTTACACAGATACATATAACCATATAAAGAACAATTTTCACTAACTGACTTTTTCTGAATGGTCTATCTTCTTCAAGGTTCATTCTACAAAGGCATAAGGGACCTCACAATATTTTCTGACTGGCCAGTTTATATGACTGTTGCCCAGCATTTATGCCGTCATTAGGCTCAAAGGCAGACTTGGTTAAAAGACCTGGGAAAAAAGAAGCCCCTGACAGCTTCCGTAGCTTCCATAATTGAGATAGTTCACAACAGTGTAGTTCATTACCTCAAATCCACATCCCAAATAAATATCATAAACTGGACACTTAAAACTATCACACAGCATACTGTTAGAATACGTGTGCATTCCTTATAAATTCTAACCATATTTTTCTAGTCAGGTACATACAATTTCTCTCTAGCTCCTCAATTAGCAATTCTAAATAGCTCCATATCCTTGGACAATGGCAGTAATGATAATTTTTTATCTTACTTTCACAATGAAACAGATATTGAGCTAATAAATAAACATAACAGAAAAGTCTCTTAATGAATACTTGCCTACAAAAATATGATCTTCAATTTTGACATTAAACATAAAGCAAGGAATGTACGCTGTAAGAATTTAATAATAATTCTGGGCTGTTTGTCTTTGAATTGGTCTAATTGCTCCCTTACTGGTCAAATGTCTTTGAATTTCCCCACTTGAGTCTGTTCTATACAACCTAAGCTCTGAAACTCTGCTTTCTGTTTCCTGCCTGCCCTCCCAATACACAGAAGGAGGCGCCATTTCTCAGAGTTTGCTTCACTGGAGCCCTGCCAGCACAATGCCCACCCCTACCTCCCACCCCAGAACTGCTACGCTCCAGTCACTCCACTGCTCTTCACCGTCAAAGATCTGAGCTGTTAGCTACAATGCTCTCCATCTTGATTCCCCCTTTTCCTGTCTTTGCAGCTGAAGAAAAAGGCCTGATTTTGAAGCTGGACATTTTTCCTAGGCCACCTGTGACCTTTCAGGCTCGGCATGGGATTAGTTTGTTCAGCTAAATCCAAAACATGCTTAGTTTTTAGAAGTCTGTAGAGATGTTATGAGGCAAGATCCTTTTGACCTTTCTCCCCAGATCAGCTTTCCCATTTGAGATGTTCCCTGCACAGTGTCTGTGGTGCCCGGAGATGTGGCTCCATCCATGAATCGGCCATGTGCCAGGCGCCACCCGAGGCTCCTATTTAAAAGATGTGTCTGTCTTGCTCTATTCAGAAAACACCTCCTCATCTCAGGAAGAGTGATCCAAAGAGAAATAACCCTCCCAACATCGACCTACCAGGTCGAGCTTTGGCAATGCCATTGCTAAGTGGACTGTCAGGTCTCCACATAGAGTTATGCCAGTTGCTGGATACAAAGAACTTACAAAGCTCTAATACTTGTCCAGCTGACAATGGACAGATAAACAGACTGTATACATCATGACAAGTGGCCTCTAAACTGTAAACTTTGCCATAGCAACCTAAGAGGGAGCTAAAGTAAGACACAAAGAAAGCAAGCCTTATTATATCAATCTTCAGACTTGGATATAGTCTCTTAACTGAGATTTAAATGGGCCATTCATCTTGGTCTCCACCATATTTTTCTCCTTCATGACAAAAAAAAATCTTGATGATGAAGAAATTCATTTCCTCTAACTTAACCACTCATAGGGAAACATTATAGATCAAGATCAAAGACTTTGCATCAAGAACCTCAACCCGACAAAGTCACCAGGAACAAATATTAAAGTGAATCCAAATTCCTTTGAAAAGACGCCTTTGTGCAAATTAGAGTTACAAGGGAGGTGACCGAAAAAAATATTGCCAAAGATAAATGTGTTGGAAGCTGATTTCTCTAAGAGGATAGCCAAGGTCTTCCTTAAGAGTGAGTCTCTCCTTACTTTGGGAAATACCTTCACGGAACTTGAGATTATGCAAAGCTCAAGAGTGAAGGCAAAAGGAGAAGAGGGCAGCCGAGGATGAGATAGTTAGATAGCACCACCAACTCAATGAACACGAATCTGAGCAGACTCGGGAAGATAGTGAAGGACAGGGAAGCCTGGCATGCTGCATGCAGTTCATGGAGTCGCAGACTCGGACATGACTTAGCGACTGAACAACAACAAGACCAAGGCTTATTCTCTGAAGAAGTTAAGAGAAAAAGAGGCTAAATCTGCTTTGCGTGAGCACATTACAAATATTGATACAATCATTACTTTCCTGATAGAAACTGAAGTTTGAGTGTCCTGGAATTTGGAGAAGAGAGTTGATGGTAAAAGTGTCTCAGTGGGAAGAGAGATGATCCCAGAAAACGAGAGGATGTTAGACTCAAAGTCTTAGGGGAAAGAGGCCCATGATAGACTTCAGTGGTGGGAAAGAGGTGATGCATTATTTAAAAAAAGAATATACGTGGCCATCAACAGATGAATGGATAAAGAAGATGTGGTATATAGCTACAATAGTATATTATTCAGCCATAAAAAAGAATGGTATTTTGCCATTTGCAGCAACATGGATGGACTGTGAGGTGAAGTAAGTCAAAGAAAGACAAATACTATGTGATATCATTTCTGTGTAAAATCTAAAAAATACAACAATAAATAAGCAGTCTCACTGATATAGAGAATAAACTATTGGTTACCAGTGTGAGGAGAGGCAGGGAGGGGCATTATAGGGGTGGAGAAGTGAGAGGTACAAACCATCAGATATAAGAAAGGCTACAAGGATGTATTATTGTACAATGTGGAGAATATAGTCAATATTTACAATAGCTGTAAATGGAGTGTGTGAACTGTAGCAAATATATAAAAATAAAACAAATTTTTAAAAAGAAATTATTAGTGAAAATTAAAAAAATCCTTTATAAAAAGTCAAGAAGTTAAGGAGGTTGCACAAACTAATACAGATCTGTGAATTCAAATGAAGTGCCTACCACACAAAAATGCCAACCAACAACTCCTTGAGCTAAAGTTACAAGTGAAGCAGGCACAGAAGCGTGTCTGACTTTCAAGATAGTATTTAACCTCAACTGTATCATCCTTAAAATGGGACAGTAATCTTTAAAGTGTTATTTAGAGGATTAAGTGAGGTAATAATATGTCAAAACATTATTTTTTTAATATGCTCAAAAAATAATATGCTCAAAACAATAGCCAGCATTTATATAAATATTCATTTTAACAAGTAAGTACTAGTCATGGGAGGAGAGGTGCTAGAGCCATCGTTGTGTGTCTTTCCTTGGGGCTCCTTGGGGACAAGTGCTGTATCGTCAACTTTATAGCATAGCTCGCACATACAGGTGCATAATAAATGCTTCCTGAGCAGAACTGAAAGAATCAGAGCTGTCAGGTAATAACCTCAAGAGCCAAAACACCTCTTCTAACATCCTACCTATATAAAAACTGGCTTGTTTATCAATGTACTGCTGCTGCTAAGCTGCTAAGTCACTTCAGTCGTGTCTGACTCTGTGCGACCCCATAGACGGCAGCCCAACAGGCTCCCCTGTCCCTGGGATTCTCCAGGCAAGAACACTGGAGTGGGTTGCCATTTCCTTCTCCAATGCATGAAAGTGAAAAGTGAAAGTGAAGTCGCTCAGTCGTGTCTGACCCTCAGCAACCCCATGGACTGCAGCCTTCCAGGCTCCTCCATCCATGGGATTTTCCAGGCAAGAGTACTGGAGTGGAGTGCCATTGCCTTCTCCGCTATCAATGTACAGAGCTCTGCAAATACCATACCTATTGAAACAGAGCAGGAGAAACAGGCTTAATCATTGAGACAATGCAGAAACTTATTTCATTTCCCAAGAGTGTATGTCATTACAAAAACACACATTTAGACATTATCAGGGGACAGGGCATTCAAGTCTTGCCTTTGCACTTGATCTCCAGACCCACTGCTTTGTCAGCGTGGGGAACACTACCTATCTCAGCCACTGAGGCAGATTCTTGATGGGGAGATGACTTCCAGCACCACAGAGCTAGTAGTCTGGCCAGACCAGAGGAGAAGAGAGGGGAGAGGAGCGGAGGGCAGAGGAGAGAACAGGTGGGGAGAGAAGAACCAAGAATGGCAGGCTAGAGGCAATGCCATTTGCACACAGATCAAATACCTAGGTTGACACTAGTTAATTCATACTTCTAAACCAATTTAATGCCGAAGTTGTTCTCTCCCTGAAATAAGAAAATAAGATAAAAGGTAGAGGATAAAGTTTACTGTCAAACTTACTTTCCAGTGGAAGGTAGATACTGATGATCCTTCAGTAACATTTAACAATGTAAAGGGCAAGAAAGGTAAGGATCCTTTCCAAGATCTCCTGAGAAAAGCATATTATTGCATAGGCCAGAAAAGGGAACTTTCAAAGGAAAAAAATAATGAAGAACCACAGATTTTGGTTTCACCTTAACACACATTGGAAAAGACAATTCATCATCTAAGGACCCAGGAAAAGTCCTTCATGGACTATAACTAAACTGAAAGAATTTGAAGATAACCAGAACAGTAAAAAATTACACAACTGAATGTTTCTTCCATTAAGGTACATACATGACTTCTATGTAAATTATGTGTACTGTCGAAAAAACTCCCCAGTTTTAATTAAATTTCACCCCCAAACACATTTCAATCAGATGGCTAGTTAAAGCATAGAAAGAAAGGGCCATTATTGTAGTATTTGGTCAAAAAAGTTATGTTTACATATTTACTCTGCTTGACATCACAGACCACATGGGGTTGTGAAAGGTAAATCCAAATTTTGCATAAATTGTAAGGTATAACGTACCCATTTGTAGCTGAAAACACAGCCTAGGTTATAAGGCATCCTTAAAGGAGTAAGGGTTCATTGCATTGACAGTGTTCTGTCTCAGTTCAGTCGCTCAGTTGTGTCCGACTCTTTGTGACCCCATGGACTGCAGCAGGCCAGGCTTCCCTGAGCTTGCTCAGACTCATGTCCATTGAGTCGGTGATGCCATCCAACCATCTCATCCTCTGTTGTCCCCTTCTCCTCTCTTCAATCTTTCCTAGCATCCGGGTCTTTTCCAGTGAGTCAATTCTTTGCATCAGGTGGCCAAAGTGTTCTTGTCTAAAGCTACCTTCACTGGGTATCATAATTCTTTTTTCATAAACACAGATCAATTTCACATACCTTTTATCTTGGCCACATCTCTGTAACTATGAGCCCAAAAGAGAAACACGGCCGAGTGGCTGCCTTGTTACAAAAACACTCTAAATCCAACAAATTCTCAATGTTGTATAGGTAATGAATCACATGTGCTTGCAAAATTTCAAGCACATAATTGTCTGTCCATAATAATTTTTGAAAATTGGCCCATTTCTGGAGTTTGTGCATATGGTCCATAAAATGTGTCACTTTTTCTATGATTCATAGACTTTATTCCAATTTTAAAGCAAACAGATGTTTATCTTTAAATGGGGTAGAAAATATAATGCTTTAAAAACTTTTGGTACATTTATTATGGTTAAAAGTGGCAAACATCTGTAGTTAGGAAAAATATACTAGACTGCCTTAGTCCTGTGGGAAACCACAAATTAAGGGCTGACAAGTTCCAGGTATTTAAAATGTCTGGCTACGTTGCATTCCATATAAAATAGCGAGCTTAATCGGGATGATATTTACTCTGTCCATATGTTGCTTTCAGACTGCAAGGGCATCTTGCTTTCTGATGCAGTATTTTAAGAGCAAGCTCTTCAAGAATAAAGAAAAAAACAATATAGTGGGCTTATTAGTGAATTTTATTTTTACTTCATAAATATTAAATTATGTCACTAAGCAATTTCAAAATTGTATTTTCAAAGAAATCCAGAGGGGGAAAGTGACTTTCAGAATTCTCAATTAACTCCCAAACCCAAGAGCCTAAGTTTTAATATAAGTTGCAATTTAACTTTGGGTAAAATAAATAATTTACAATTTATCTGTTTCCTAATGGAAAATGAATTCTAATATAAATATTAAAGTGACCTTCAGAACACCATACATTCAATCATATTCCAGCAAATATTCACACTTCATGTATGTATTGTGTGCCCAAGGAGCACTTGTGATCAACTCACTTATTTCCTTAGATTTAATGGGGCTAATGTTTCTATATGTTGACTGTTTTGAAAACTGGGAAAATAAAATTTCAGCATGAAGCATTTAAAATTTTTCCCCAAATAAAAGCTTTATATTAAATACCAACCATTAAGGTCTTTTCTTATATACATATATATACATATATATATATATATATATATATATATATATATAATGAAGCAGTATGACCTTGGACCTGGCCTCAGTTTCTTCATATGAAATTAGAGAAGCCATAGGTTGGCCCCATCCATATATAAAGATGGCTTCAGAGGTGAAATTAAGTATTAGCTAAGAAGGTCACTGGAGAAGGCAATGGCACCCCACTCCAGTACTCTTGCCTGGAAAATCCCATGGGTGGAGGAGCCTGGTGGGCTGCAATCTGTGGGGTTGCAAAGAGTCGGACATGACTGAGTGACTTCACTTTTACTTTTCACTTTCATGCATTGGAGAAGGAAATGGCAACCCAGTCCAGCGTTCTTGCCTGGAGAATCCCAGGGACAGGGGAGCCTGGTGGGCTGCCGTCTATGGGGTCGCACAGAGTCGGACACGACTGAAGTGACTTAGCAGCAAGAAGGTCACTATGGCAAATCAGGCTTTGCACTCACCCATTTACTTTACTTGGACATACTCATGGGTGCTTAGAACACGACATCACAAGGAAAGTTCTCCAGCACTCCACTGACAGCTGGTGAAAACTCACTGATCACCAATGCTTCATGGGCCATAATGGGGCCCCAGAACAAGTTGGCTCTAAAAAAGATTATTCTCTGTGATGCTTGGACTTTCAATAAGAAGAGTTTCTCAGCCCTCTTCTCAGCACCGTTTTCTACAGTTTGCCTGCTCTCTGAATAATCTAGCTCACTAGATTACCCTACCAATTATGCACTATCCCTGCAGAATTAAAAAATTTTATAGCTTTACCATCTATTAGCTGCTAACCTGCATGAACTATGGAAGAGCAAAAGTGGTCTCTTACTTGGGTTTGGGGGGCATCAATTCAATTGAAGGTATTCATGCCATATTCATAGGGTGGGAACAACCTATGACTTCTCCAATTTCATAAGAAACTGAGGCCCAGGTAGCTGTCCAAGGTCACACCACTTGAATTCAGTTCTTGATTCCTGGTTGAAGTGCATTTAATTAATAACAGGGGATGTATTCTTGAGTGTTTAATAACTTCCAGGCACTTCTAGTGACTATTCTGCGTGAATCATGCCATGCAGTCCTCATAGCAGCCCTATGAAAAGATTTATAATTAACTCCATTTTATAAATACAGAACCTGAGGCTGTGTAGATGGGATCGGTTTACAGTTCACTGGGAAAAGCTCTATTTTTATCCCCAAGGATGCTGAATATCTGGCTTTTGACTCTTGGCTAAGATAAGGGCAGTGGGATTTGTGATGGGTGTTTTTATGTTTAGGATTCCCCTCTCAGATCAGTTTCTTTACTGATGATTTGCAACCCACCTAACTGCTTTGATAACCTTGGCAGGGTAAGGACTGAGTCTGGCCCAGTGTCTCCAGGGAAAGGGCCCTGGAGAGCTGGCTTGTGGGAATGACTCTCAGACTCCAGTGCTTGCCCACATATGCTTTCTCTTGCAGCACCATAAAATTTGCCTTTAAACACAAGCATCATGTGAGTATTTTCTGGGTAGTTCGAGAATATTTTCAGATAGCCAAACCTGGGAAAGCAGTACAGAGGCTTATGGAGACAAGGTGGAAGGTGGCTGAGAACTCATGGCCACCACTTCCAACTGTGAACGCTATAGCCTTGCAAGAGGAAAGCTGACAGAGCAAAGGTGTGCTGTCTGGAAATGTCTGTGCCACACATGAACTTATCTATAGAAGAAAAACATAGAGAACAGACTTGTGATTACCAAGGTGGAGGGAATGATGTGGAAGGGATGGAGCAGGAGTTTAGCATTAGCAGCTGCAAACTAGCATGTATAAACAACAAGGTCCTACAGTACAGCATGTCTTGTGATAAACCATAATAGAAAAGAACGTATGTATATGTATAACTGAATCACTTTGCTGTACAGTAGAAATGAACACAACATTGCAAATCAACTATACTTTAGTAAAAAAAAAAAAAGGAAGATCTGTGCCAGAATAAGGGCACCATTATCGCACTCATATACCCAAAGGGGATAACTTTATCCAATTCTAGTTAGCTTTTTGCTGTGTGACAAATCATCTTCAAATAGAATGGCTTAAAACAACAACTTATGTACTATATCTCTTTACTTAGTTCCCAACTCTGCAGGTTGGCAATTGGAGTGGGCCCAGCTAGGCAGTTCTTCTGGTATCAGCTGAGTTCACTCAAGGATCTGCAGTCAATATTGGGTTGGCTAGGACTGGTGATGTAAGATGGCCTGAGCTGGGATGGCTCTCGTCTATCACCTGGAGCCTCTCATTTTCCAGCAGTGCAGCCCTGGCTTGTTCTCAAGAGAGTGGGGCAGTGTTCTAAGACAAAGAGAAAAGAAGTGTCCAGGGCCTCTTAAGCATAGTGGGGTCAGGCAGGTGCATCATCACCTCGCCTGAACTCCACTGGTCAAAGCAAGGCACAAGCTTACCCCAGATTTAAGGGGAAGAGAAATAGGTGTCAACCTATTGATGGGAGGAGCTGAAAAGTCACAGTTCAATCAACATGGACAAAGGCAAAGATGGAGAAATGGAACTGATTTTGCAATCAATCTACAATACTCACATAGGCTAGGAATATATAGTAGGAACGTTGGTCTACATGTAATCTTTCTCTCTACAGAAAATGATGAACTATCCAAATGAAACTGTAAATCAGATCCTCTACCGTACTTTCATCTTATGAGGTAGATTACAGAGTTGACTCTCTGGCTGACCCAGACTTGCTCCCTCTGGCAACCTGTATTACAGCCAATTGAATCAACTGCAAATTCAAATACCATATACAGCACGCAGGAAATAAGCAAATGGAAAACAGAGTTCACGATTTGAAAACTTAATATTTTAATCACAGCATAATATAAAGTGATTTTTTATAGGAGTAAGTGAATTTGGTTTGATCAAACTGGGAAGATTTCAGAAGGCTACGATTACTCAGAAAACTCAGCAAAGGCCAGCTCTCTTCCTCACAAAGGACAGTCATATTGCCAGAGGAATCAGCTACAGAAATTAAGCTGTGTGGTGAGGACTTTTAAAACTACCAAGGAACATGTAACAAAAACTAAGCAATTGCCACATTTTAATTTGAAAGAAGGCTCCTAAACTAGGAAAGCCATTTGTTTCCCAGTCCACAGTATACTTTAGAGGACATTATGAAAGACATTTCAGTTCAAAATGCCAGGTGGACAATATATATATTTATCTCTTCTCCCACTTTAGATTAGTTAAAGTGAATAAAAGAGTAGAAGCAGACTCAGAACTGGTTCTAACAGAGCTAACAGGAAATAGGATGGATCGGTAGCCAAGAGAGGGCAAGTTTGGGGAGGACGAAGGGCTGAGGGAGAGGCAGGATCTAGAGAAGCAGGGGAGGGGTGCTGGGGCTTTTACTGTGCTTCCTAAACTTCTCATCTCATGACTCACATGGAAAATAACATTATTTTGCCTTACTGGATAAAGAGAGAACGCACAAGGCTGGAGGCCAATGTCCCGGGCCTTTAGTTGCCCTGAAATCACCAGGCAGGCATTGATTTCTCAGCCTCCCTGTGACTCAGTGGTTCTCAGCCCAGGGCAACTGTGCCCCTCAAAACAGAGTTAGCAATGTCTGGAGACATTTGTGACCATCACACCTACAGCGGGCAGGAAGTGGGGATTATTAGCACTGAAAGAAAAGCCAAGATACTGCTCAACACCTTATAATCTGCAGAACAGACAGAAACCACGACAAAGAACTGTCCCCAAATGTTAATAGTGCCGAGGCTGAGAAGCTCTGTAATGATCTATCGGCAGCCCACCACTGAGTCTTGGCACAGAGGCCGCAAAGCTTAGATACAGTCAGAGGCATCTACAATAGAGAGGGAAATTGATGTGACTGGAAAAAATGGCAAAGTTTGCAACTCACAAGTGCCAGGTACAGAACTGGGTGGCACAAGCCCTGGACAGAACGTTGAAAGAATAGTTAAACATCGCTACATGAAATAATTCAGCCCACCCACACCCTCATGCAGCAGTGCCCACAGCCATTATTTCCCAGAACAAGAAAAGGGGAGATTTTCCCCTAAAGGAACACAATAAATCATCTGAGAAGATCTAGGGCAGAAGGTGGGGGTCACTGGTGCCCCAGATAAAGATCTCCATATTCAAGCATTTAGATATCCACAGTGAAACAGCCCCCACCCCTACCCCTGCCCCTACCCCTCAGCCTAGAAGTCAGCCCCACTTCAGAGCCTCCTAGGAGCTGTTTGGTACATCTCTTTGAAGAGTAGTGTAGGCCAGTGTTTCTTCAACTAGACAGAGCTTAGGAATCGCCTGGGCACCTTGTTAAAATGCATATTCAGGAGGTCTGAGGTGGGGCCTGAGATTCTACATCTCTAAGGAGCTCCAGGGAATGCTCCTGTTCCTATTGTGGGGGTCGTTCTTTGAATAATAAGGATTTGAAGAGGTTGGCAAACAACTGCTAGGCCAAATTCAGCCCAAAGCCAGTTGTGTAACATGTTCCATTGGACAAGGTATCTATGGCTGCTCTGGCGACGGGAGCAGAGGCCACTGGGCCTGCAGTGTAGCCACTGGAGGTGCTGTACTACCAAACTTTCAACAATAGGACCACTGCCCATGAATCCAATTATACCCAAATAACCCGACTAATGTGCCTGGATCACAATTCCTGTAAAAGGCCAGGTAGCCAATATTTTTGGCTTTGTGTGCTCAACCATGGTTGCTGTTAGCATTCCCTTCCAACGGGCAACAACCTCGAAGTGAGATTGAGTTAATCAATGTAGACAGGTTTCAATAGATCCAAGAATTCACACTACATGTCTTCTGTATTCATTTAACATTTTTAAAAAAAGGTATTATACATGAGTCCAATATAAAAAATAGTATATGAAACTATTACATATTTTACAACAGTATTATATTTCTCTAGCATAGAAAAACAGACTGGGATTAATTTAAAATACTTTCTTCTTCTGGCATATTTTAATTTGTGTTTTGCGTACGGGAAACATCACAGAAATAAAACGCAACCCAATGGAGATTACATTAAAGTGCTTATAGCTTTGACAAAGCATCAAACAAAACCGTTTCCTGTCCTCACAGAATTTTGAGTCTGTAGAACTTTCCTTGTCAAGCAAATATTGTAAGATCATAAAACATCAGTTTGTGCATGGTAAAGAGTCTATTATGAAAAAGTCCACATCCATTATCTTAATTAGAAAATTTAATAGCAGTTGCTTTCTATATATATTGACTAAGGAGAAAGTAATTAATTTGCATGCATCAACCTACCTTTTTATGAACACAGACTCAGGTGAGTAAAAAGAGAAGTAAAATAATCTGGGAATTTACTATTTGAGAACATAAAGTGTATTACTGATGAGCCAAAATAACAAGAAAATTGGGAAAATTTCACTGTGACATGTTTATTTTCAAACTGCTTTTAGTTAAGTGGCAATTTCTGTTTCAAAATACATTACAATAGCAATTTTTCTTCATAATGCACTAAAATTATGCTAAAAATCCTGTTATCCTTGAGAACAACTAATACACACAAGCAAAATGTGTCATTTTTTTCAAGCTCAAGAAATGCTTTTTTCATGTGGTAAGGCCCACGTACAAGGGCAGAAGCTATGGTTTGAACAAAGAATTAGGTGAACAACAAATTATCACATGCTAATTTACTGGTCCTGGGCAGCCTTCAGTGACTTGATTAATTTCAGACATCATCTGACAATTAATAAAGGGCATATTTTGAAGTGTGCATTAGGAAAGAATATGTTATGACTAAATTCAGTTCCTTGGGGAAAGTTTACACAACTCGAATTACACATTGCTGCTGCTCAGACACTCAGCTGTGACTCTGTACGACCTCCTAGACTGTAGTCTGCCAGGCTCCTCTGTCCATGGGATTCTCCAGGTAAGAATATTGGAGTGGGTTGCCAGTGCCCTCCTCCAAGGGATCTTTCCTACCCAGGAATTAAACCTACCTCTCTTGTCTCTTGCATTGGCAGGAGGAATCTTTACCACTTAGCACCACCTAGGAGAACTACACATTATCAGGCTGGAAAGATAAAATTAGTGAAAGCAAGGCTCCTGCCCAGCCTGAAAATTGTAAAATAGATCTTTGTTGTCTCTTCCTGTTTACCTGGGAGAAATGAAGGTAGGGTTTTGCCTGAGAGAACTTGGAGAGGGAAGGCAACACAGGGCTTTACTTCGAAGGCAAGACATGCAGATTCTTCCTTCTCTTTGTTGGCTGAACCCACCTGTGGCAATTCACACACCCATCAGTTATTTCCATCTCTCACACCATGAGATGATGGAAGCTATACCAGGATTCACTGCTGCTGCTGCTAAATCGCTTCAGTCATGTCCGACTCTATGTGACCCCATAGATGGCAGCCCACCAGGCTCCCCCATCCCTGGGATTCTCCAGGCAAGAACACTGGAGTGGGTTTGCCATTTCCTTCTCCAATGCATGAAAGTGAAAAGTGAAAGTGAAGTCACTCAGTTGTGTCCGACTCTTAGCGACCCCATGGACTGCAGCCCACCAGGCTCCTCCATCCATGGGATTTTCCAGGCAAGAGTACTGGAGTGGGGTGCCATTGCCTTCTTTTACCAGGATTCAGTCCTCTTCCTTAAACAACTCATCTCCCGCAGAGGTTCAACCTTGCTCTTAAAGGAAATGAACTCAGATGTAGACAGATGGGGTTTACATAAATCCAAGCCAACACTGTGGGACTCCAGTTGCCCTTGTGGCTAGAAGGGCCTTGGCCTGGCTTCCATGTAATTGCAGAGGCCCAGTCCCCAAACTGTAGGCTCCTAAAACACAGTTAGGTGGGATCTCTCCCTGAGCATATGATTACTATACCCCGAAAGTAACCCCTCTGAAGAGGCTTGGGCCTCGTTCTCACTACAACAGACCATGTCTTGGTAAGCATCCTCTGATCCATGAGCCACTAAAGGCTGAGTGTTTACTCCTGTTACTTTTCCAACCTAGATACGGTACCATGAACAGCCCGAAGCCTTACCAGCTCCAGGCTCCCTCTATCCACTGGGCACCCTGTTACATTTGGTTCTCAGTGCTGGAGTCTGTCGGCTGGGGTCACACTCATCTGATAGAAGCATTCTGGGTGACAACTATATTTGCTTCCAGAGCCAAGGTTACATCTACCTCCTCTGAGTCACCCCATTCAGAATGGTGGCATCCAATTCTGCTTGCTTTTCAAACTCCAGGCTGCCCTAAACTTGCTACCATTAACTAGCACTCTGGTAGTAAAATATTGACTGTGACCCACAGTTCAAAATAAACATTGCCTAGGAACGCATTTCACATATGCATATCTAAAACATTTATATCATATTTCATCAAATCTTAGGTGTCATTGATTCTGAGACCCACCTTGATTTGAGATGTCAAAACACAAAAAATGAGCAACTTAACAGTAACAAAGTATGAAAACTAAAATTTTGTGAAACAATATTCACACCACTACATATAAGGCACTCCGATTGTTTTCTGTCCTAATTCTGCTTCTGACAAGCTATACGGACTGATTTACCAGCTGTGTGATCTAAAGTTGTAACTGGAAAACAGAGAAGGTAACTTACATGCTTACAGACAGGCACAGGCTTCCCATGACACTTCTGATGAACTCCCAACTCAAACCATTGCCTACAGGGCCTGCCTCTGGCATCTCTCAACCTTGCCCCACCACCTCTGTGCCTGCCCATGAGATTCCTTGGAGGAGGAAATGGCAACCCACTCCAATAATCTTGCTGGGAAAATCCCATGGACAGAGGAGCCCAGTGGGCTACAGTCCATGGGCTTGCAAAGAGTCGACCACAACTTAGCGACTAAACAACATGAGGCTCCTGCAAGGCTGTTCTTAAAGTCCCCTAACCACACCAAGCGCCTTTGCCCACCTCATGTTGTCCCCTCTTGAAATGCTCTTCTTGATTTATCCCTATGACTGGCTCACTTCCTGTATCATCTCTGAGGTCAGCTCCCAGTCCCCTGACACCCTTCTGTCTCTTTGTATCACAGCACTTCATTTCAATGTCAGGAGATAATTCATGGGTTTCTGCATGTCGTGGGCACTAAGAGCTTTATTCCCAGATGCTGGAATAGTAATCACCTTTGGAAGCATCATGAGGAGCACCTCTCTTGGAAGGGATACAGATGAGCAGGTGTGCCAGCAGTTCTGAGTTGGGATTTTCCCAAGATGGGTGTTTGCAAACTGTGATGTAATCCCAGTGTGCGCCCAGGATCAATTCAAGGCCCCTGCACATCACCCACTGCAACTTAGGGGCAAAGGAACCAAGGGAAACATGCGCCATCAGGAATGGCTGCCTGATGCATTTGGGCTGACTGTTTGCGTACAGATTAGATTTACGCCAGTGTAGAGGACCAGCCTGGCAGCTCCACTGTGGCTGAAGGGCTCCTTCCAATTGTTTACAGCATTAACCACATCTGTACTTGTCCCGTCCTCTGCTTATCACCAGACTCCCACAACTAGATCATAAGCCTCAGGAGGACAGGGATCAGGTGATAACAGAGTCATTATTAATATAAATGTACACTTCTATCCACGAGGTTTATAATTCACAAATTATACAGTTCACTTCTTTGCCCAGATAGGCCCTGTTATGGAAACTCCTAGCCACCTTATAAGTGGTCTAAAAGGTCTCATTTTACAAACATGTGTTCTCTGGAACATATGTCGCTTGACATATTTATTAGCTCAAAGTCTTGCTTGAGGTAATAAATGCTGACAGTTGAGATGCTTATAGTTAAAGCATCAAAACAATAAACTCCATTAAGTAGAGTTGGTGAATAAATGTGGCTTAGCCATGGTTTGGGAATATTTTTGATAATTAAAAATTTTTATTTTCCTGCCTTATAAAGTATATATAGAGAAGTGAATCTTATTTGATAACTGAGTGTCTCATGTACCCTCAGGGTCTTTGTCATGAATCTTAAACATGCTTACATTGTATAGAAAGAGGTTCTCTGTTGGTACTTAGTCTGGAAATTAAGATTTTTAATAAACTCCTAATAAGGGTTTTTTCAATGTTTTTTCTTTCCAGGTACTATTAAATTTGCTACACTTCTATTTTCCTTGTCTTCTAGCTAATCAGGGTTTCAAAGGATGGCTTTTAAAAGCCTTCTAAATGAAATACACAGCAGCATCACATGGTAAATCATATCATTTAGAAAACATACTGCTGGTTATCACCTTACAGTATAAAACATTGGTGGAATTAATTCCTAACTGCTGTGTAGATGACACTACCTATCTGGGGTCCTGGTTTAATTTTCAAAAGCGGAACGTCTGTTTCTCAATGGATCTATTTACATTTATGCCATGCCAAGCAAAATATAAGAATAAAGTCTGAAATTTTCCTCAAGGCAGGAACACTGATTTGGTCCTGTGTTTTACTACAAGCACCTGCTGGGGGTGCTTTGCATTCTGGGAGGATGGAGATGCAGGCACATTATCACTGCCTTGAGTTGTTGGAAAGCAGCAGATGATGGGAAAGTTCAGCCTGGGGAGCCGGGAAACTTGAGATACAATTCTCAATTGCTCCTACCTTGCTGCATGGCCTTGAAGAAGTCCCCTATCCTCTTTTTGCCTCATTTCCCTCATTTGGAAAATGCGAACAGTACCTGGCTGTGTGAATTAACTAATCAATCATTTTAAATGGCTAAGATAAAAGTGCTTTAGACTCGCAAGCCATTTTATAGGATGTAACTGCTATCTTCCAAACACTCCATATGTGCGACTCTATTAAGCTAAAAAAAACACCAGCAGTTTCACAGCAAATTATACTAAATGCTTTATAAATTCCAGAGGCAAATGCTGATAAAGGTTCTATAAACAGTGTTTACAATGACAGCCATGCACAGAACTGTAAAATAACATTATGTGGCAAGCATTCAGAAATAGGATTATTACTGAAATAATCCTCAGTTCCTAAACAACAGAGGAAAAGAAATCCACCATGGTGAAACTTCCAGAACGTCAGATCATCTTCCATTGACATCTGAATGGAAGATAACTGCCAGGAGAGTGGCCGATAGATTTTCTTTGTTCAGTGATAAAAATAGGCACCAGCGGGCAAGGAATACACTGAAAACATAGACAATAGAAGCCCTTAGGTTTTACATTTCGCCCAAGTCTCTCCAAATGATCAATTCTCCAATCAACGCATTTTTACAGCACTGATCTCATTTCTTCTTGCCGCAGCTCTGAGGAAATTTCAGGTTTGACTTTTGGCTGCTATTCCCAAGCCTGTCCTCTGCCCACTAAATGTGGGGACAGCTTGCCTCAAGCATTACTTAGGCAGACCCAGAAGGGTTGCTGAAAAGCTACTTGGGGGCAGCTCAGCCTGCAGACAGAAGCTCCCCTCCCACCAGGAGTGTCCAGCACCAGAAGGCAGTGGTTCTCAAACTTGGCTGCACAAAATGTCAGTGGTAGTCCAGGCCCTAAACCACACTCATTACAGCGGAATCCCGAGGGCTGGGTCCAGGCATCAGTGTTTTTTTTAAAACTCTCAACACTATCACAAATGCACAGCCATGTCTGAGAATGGGTGCTGTAAGGTACTCCCAAATGCATAATGAATGAAGACAGTACAGAATACGTCTTTTCCATTGCTGCCTTGTTGCCTACATCAAGGGTCCACAAACTTTGTTCGTAAAAGGCCAGAGAGTAAATACTTTTGGCTTTGCAGGGCCTTCTGTTGCAACCAGTCAATTCCGCATTTGCCACACAAAAAACAGCCTTAGATAATATGTAAATAGTTCCAGGGCCAGATTGGGCACTTGGGCCCTACTCTGCTGACCCCTGATCTAGACTGTGCTCAATTATCTGTCTCTTAGTGCTAGTATGTTAAATACATCATAAAACACACAAATGAAAATTTTCAATGGACAGGATAAACGTATGGTTAACTGTGTGTTTGATTATTAATAGTACAGAATGCACTCCTGCGGAACCATTCCTGTTAATATTTTTTACAGAGAGCAATTTGTTTTAATATGCTTAATTAATTTTGAAAATCTTGGTGTCTCACACTATGATACAGCAATCTGAAGGTCTGGCTTGAAGTTCATTGCTAAACTGGGATCAGTGGCTCTCAGACTGAAAGAAAAAATTCACGGGGATCAGAGGACCCAAATGTTGACTGGCTGAGTTTTCCAACTCATACATCTCAGTTTGCAGCCCACACCCACCGACTAAGCAATCATTTTTGCTGAACCTCTGACAGAAAATGTCCATCTTCCATAGCAATAATCAGTTGTCCTGGAACCTAATGGGAACATGTCAATTTTCACATTTTTAGTACATGAGTTCAGAGTCCACTAAAACCTTAACTCTGGAAGCTTTTGAAGTAGGTTAGAAAACTCTGTTTCCAAGAATTTTAAGCATTCAGCTATGAGTAATGATAGATAAAATTATTATTTTCAGCAACAATATATTCACCTAAGAATATATAACAATGGAAATACAGACAAACATCCATTTGCAAAATGGTCTAAAAGCTTAAAACATGTTTTTCCTGAAAAGCAGTTAACTACTTCTTCAGTGCTTGAATTTTTATTTTGAAATAATAAAGTATGTTTATGTCTCAAAGTCTATTAGCATACAATTAACACCCTCTTGTCACATTTGAAAATAATTTTTGTAAGATATAAAGAACATTTTTAATCTTGACAACACCTTTAGGAAGTGTTTTGCCATGAGATAAGGAGCAAGCCTTCGTATACATCAAGATTTTCATGGCCATGTCTCATCTCATCACCAAGGACGGTAGTGTCTACTATTTGAAGGTATATTTTAATTAAACTAGGCATAGTACTGACGTCCCTACAGGATGTAACCAACAGCATGCTGGAAAACACTGAGAGCCAAAAAAAAAAAAAAGAGAGAGAGAGAGAAAGGAGCAGGAGTACAGCTGACAACTCCTCCATGTTCTAAAACTTTTACACTTCCCTCTAAACACATGATCGCATGTGATATGCAGTCACATGCTACACCAAAATAAGCATTCCAGCATCAGTCTGTACACTGCATGGTACAAAAGTTTCATCTTGAAGGACAGAAAGCAAAGCTTCGCACCTGGATTCACATGTTGCACCCACTGGTACTTTGGAGCCCAGCGCGCCAGAAGGCAAAGTGAAAGGGCTTGGTAAGGATGGGCAGCCCACAGAAAGTGCGCCAGCACCCGCTGTTCTCTGCCCGTGCACACCAACCAGAAAGCTTCTCAGCCTCTAGGACTCTAAGGCACCCACTACAGCAGTCAGTCAGGAAAGCCAGTTCTCATTTGGCCTCCATTCTAACAAGGCAGCTTATGCTTTGCAAATGTCAACACCTGGTAACTAACCAGAGTCATCGCATCCTCATCCCAAATAACTCAGACTTTTCCAGAAAAGATGGGCCAAAGAGATCCAGAAAATCATAATTTTTAAGTCATCTGTGATTTCACCTAAACATTCTTGACACTTTCCCCTAGGTTCTTATTAGAACAAAATAGCATAAAGGAAATATGTTTCATAACAGTGATAAGACAATGTATAAGTCTTTGCCATTTACTTTCAATCCAATTTATGCAGTCATCAAGGGCCCTAAAATTCAAATGGGTTCTATATTCAGATCTTAAAATGGCAATAGGAAGTTCATTAAATCAGAACTAAAAATTCTTCATTGAATATAAATTTTAACGATTTTAGTAACATTAAAAAATGCTAAACCATGCATGCCATTTACAATGATGATCCCCGTAACTATAAATGATTTCTACTTCCAAATCAGAGTGCAATCACTGCATTCTAGCAGATATATTCCTGACTTTAAACCGACCTTTGTAATGTAAAAAAGAATGCCATAGAACCCTTGAGGATTTTTATGGTACTCATTGTAACACTGAAAGCAAGCATACCACACAGTGGATTTACCTGGATACCCTTGTGAAGGGGTGCATTTCAGAAGAGGATCTAAAATAATGAGAAGAAAAGGAAAATGTGAAAAAAATCAACAAAACTCATTACACTTGATAAAAAAACAAATACTGTAATCAAGTTTTGAATTGAGTTTAATAAAATCTATAATGTTTATATCAACTGGAAACACACAATGATTGCGAATATTTTTACTTTTCTTTCTCTCCAGAATTTAGATCATCCAATTACCACCTAAGATGTTACTCTTTAAGAAATGTGAAGATGAACACAAATTATAGCAATTCACTCAGTGTAGATGGGCTACAGACATGTAACATTTGGGATGTATTGCGGTCACTCAGGTTCACCAAGCCTGGCCTTGATATTTGGCTACTGGGGGGAGTGGACATGATAGAGTCTATACCTTCCTAGAAAACTTTCTCTCACTACTGTATCAGTTAAGAAAGTTTATACAGGAGTCAAATTTCCTATATTTGAATGTATATAAAAGCACCACTGCCTACTAACTGTGTTACCTCAGGTGAGATAATTAAATTCTTTCTGCCAAGTTTTCTCCTTTGTAAATAGGAATGATAATGGTGCCTATCTCTTGAAATCATTGAAAGAATTAAATTTTAAAAAGCCACCCAGTTTACTAAACCTGACTTGTCATTTAAGGTCTGGGCTTTCCTTCAATACCACTTTGTCCTCTGTCAGCCCCTTTAGCTAAGGAGAACAGTATTTCACCCTCAATTTAAACTGATGATTTAAACCAGATAATTGTAGTGGGAGCTGTCCTGTGCAATATAGGATATTTAGAAGCATCCTTGGTCTCTACTCACTACGTGCCACTCCTTTCCAATTTTGTGACAACAAAATCTATATGCAGACACTGCCAAATATTCCCTAAGGGGCAAAAGCACCACCCCACTGAGAACCACTCCACAGGTAGAAACGTCCTTTGGCCAAATCTTGTCTAAGTATCAAGCTCATATGACAACATTTTGTTTATCGATGCCTATTTCTCGTCCTCATCTGTCCGTCATAAATTTCACCTTAGGCCTTACTCAGTCTTGTAATGTGTCTTGCCTTACTTTACCCTTCAGAATCTGTGTAATTTTAATCCAGGCCTTGCCCATCTTATTCTCAGACACCTACAAATCCTCTAATAATCACGAACTGGTTTTCCCAGGCTGCTTACTGCCTCTTGGTCTTTCCTACGGTCCTTCCCACAAATCCACAAAAATATGAGATGACAGTGGTGGGGTTCAGAATGCACTACCCAAAATACGGCATCTTGGTATACTGGATATTTTAAGATGAAAGAATTTGAGAAACAGCAGGTGCAAGAAGGACCCTCTGGCTCCTCCTCCTCCTCCCTCATAAGACCCTCAAGGGAGACATGCCCTCTCCATATCAGAGGAAAGAAACACCCTTATGTCCGAAGACCAAGGGTGGCCTAAAGGAATCTGAATGAAGAGGGGTGGATAAGTTTTCACTAGTTGACTACCCTCAGCTCCCACTCTTTTGTTCTATCCTACTTCTTTACAACTTTCCACTCCTCAGCAAACCTAGCAAAGTAGACCCCCTTAACCATTAGGGATATGATCCAAGACCCATAGTCGATGCCTGAAACCTCAGGGAATACAGATCCTTATATATACTATGGTTTTCCCTAGACATGTATACTGATTATAAAGTTTAATTTCTAAGTTCGGCACAGAAAGAAACTAACAATCAGTTCAGCTCAGTTCAGTTCAGTTGCTCAGTCATGTCCGACTCTTTGTGACCCCATGAATCACAGCACGCCAGGGCTCCCTGTCCATCACCAACTCCTGGAGTTCACTCAGACTCACGTCCATCGAGTCAATGATGCCATCCAGCCATGTCATCCTCTGTCGTCCCCTTCTCCTCCTGCTCCCAATCCCTCCCAGCATCAGAGTCTTTTCCAATGAGTCAACTCTTCGCATGAGGTGGCCAAAGTACTGCAGTTTCAGCTTTAGCATCATTCCTTCCAAAGAAATCCCAGGGCTGATCTCCTTCAGAATGGACTGGTTGATCTCCTTGCAGTCCAAGGGACTCTCAAGAGTCTTCTCCAACACCACAGTTCAAAAGCATCCATTCTTCAGCGCTCAGCTTTCTTCACAGTCCAACTCTCACATCCACTCATATCCATACATGACCACAGGAAAAACCATAGCCTTGACTAGACAGACCTTTGTTGGCAAACTAATGTCTCTGCTTTTGAATATGCTATCTAGGTTGGTCATAACTTTCCTTCCAAGGAGTAAGCGTCTTTTACTTTCATGGCTGCAGTCACCATCTGCAGTGATTTTGGAGCCCCCAAAAATAAAGTCTGACACTGTTTCCACTGTTTCCCTATCTATTTCCCATGAAGTGATGGGACCAGATGCCATGATCTTTGTTTTCTGAATGTTGAGCTTTAAGCCAACTTTCCACTCTCCACTTTCACTTTCATCAAGAGGCTTTTTAGTTCCTCTTCACTTTCTGCCATAAGGGTGGTGTCATCTGCGTATCTGAGGTTATTGGTATTTCTCCTGGCAATCTTGATTCCAGCATGTGCTTCTTCCAGCCCAGCATTTCTCATGATGTAGTCTGCATAGAAGTTAAATAAGCTAAACTAACAATAACTAAAATAAAATGGAAAAAATATATACTGTAATAAAAGTAACTTGAATATGCTTTCTCTTTCTCTCAATATATCTCACTGTACAAAGTGAATGCCTTATTCATAGTAACCAAGCACTTACACACTGCAAGAAAACTTTTGCAATTTGAAGTGCAACAGGAAAACTAACATGGATTTCTTTTTCCTTCTTCATAATGTAACAGTGAGAAGATGCGTTCTTACAAAAGGTCTGAGCTGAGTATCCAATTCTTTTGCTTTCTTATTGAGTAGAGAACTTTCTTTCACCTTTTCACTTAAAGCACTTCACGGCTTCTCCCTGGCATTTCAGAATCATCAGTATCATTCCTCTGGCACGTTGGGGCCAGGGTTAAGTAAAATCAGGATCACTTGAACACAGCAGTGCAACAGGGCGATAGCTGATAACCTCAGCCCCTAAGTGACTACAGGGTGGGACTCGCTGGACAAATGGACGATTCACACCCAAGGGAATAGAGCTGATGTCGCGAGATTCCATTATAGGAGAATTCATTCCGCTCCTTAGAATGGTGCATATTTTAAAACTTAACAATTGTTTATTTCTGGAATTTTCCATTTAGTATTTTCGGGCCTCAGCTGACCACAAATAGGTGAAACCATGGAAAGCAAAACCACTGATAAGCGAGGGACAATTATAAAAATGTGTATGTTTAACTGAGTCTTCTTTTCCTTAGGAAGGCAATCATCATAAGTAAAATATACTAAATAAATGTGTGTGCTTTTCTCTTGTTAATCTGTCTTTTGTCAGGTCCATTTTCAGGGTCCCTTTTAGAGAACCTGGGAGCAAAGAAAGAGAAAGAATTTTTCCTCTCCTACAGTATGAGCCTGTCACTGGAATGCTATCATTTAATTCATATTTGCAGACATGCTGGTGCAAGTAAGTCAATGGATAATTCTTACTACATTCTTTTCAAAACAACAAAATGGAAGATTAACCCAAAAAATCCAAAAGACCCCATTTGCTTGCAATATTAAAATGAAATGGGTTTCGCCAGGTTTCTCTTTGTAAGCAAGTGAAATTCATTTTCAACAGTCTTTAGCCAAATTTCCTGGCAAGCAAAGTCAAAACTTAATAACACAAAAACATTAACTAGTGTATTAGTCACTCGACATAAGATAAATTTATACTGTTAAATTGAGAAAGCCGTAAACAGAAAAACTACTGAATATCTAAAGTATTTTAAGTTGTAACACCATCTAATAAATATGACAGGCAAAATGTTAGCTATAGAAATGGCTGATCCATGATATTTACTCAAATGCCTGCATATTAAGGATTAAGCTTTTTTTCTTCTTTTAAGAATGCACTAATTGTGGTGCATTTGTGTTTCTTTACGCAACCCAGCAGCTGTGGTTCCAAACATGAGCCTTTGAGAAATACATTTAAATGAGTATTTATAAACTCTTCTGTAACAATTATATTTAGCAACAGTAGCAGATGCCACTGCTTTCTCAGTGTTAGCTGTGTCACTAATTAGAGTCCCTCTCTAATCACGCTGTCCTGGTCCCAGTCACTTGTCTCTTAACTGGACCACCACCACATTCAGGATACAGACACACAGGCCAAGTTTTTTCAAAAGTCTCAAAACATACATAAACCATAAGCACTTAGGACTAACAACCTCTGGTCTTCCCAAAGCAACTGTAGGCTCACTTAAAATTGACATTTTTATGTTATGAGCATCCAATGGGATAGTACCTCGAATACCACTGGGTAATTTCTACGTATTCTTCACGGCCTGTTTGCTCAGTATACAGTCCACAGACCACAAGGCCACTGCACAGAATCCTGTCTCACTCCCAAAACCGATTTGGAAGCTCTAGCAGGAAGAGTCTGGAAGTGCATGTTTCTAGCAAGATCTATCTCTAGATGACCTAAAGTTTGCAAGCCACAGCTTAAGATAATTTAGGCCCACCTTCTCCAGGAAGTGGGCTTGATAACTCCAGTAAGTTGGTTTTAATGCCTATCTTTTGTATGTCCAAGCCCCCCAGAGTTCTTTTATCACTGCCTTATTACCTCTGGTAGAACTGATTCAGGTATTTACTCTCTCTTCACTCTAAACTTCTTAAACAGATTATCTGAGATTTACGGACAATTCGTTTACTGGCAAGGGGCCACTTCTCTGGTAAAAAAAAAAAAAAGCATAGCTACATTCCAAGAAAACTATTTCTACAACCGGCAGTGGACTAGATTGGACCCGCAAGCCCCAGACTGTCAACCCTTGCTGTAACCTTCTCAGTGGGAGCTACCTATCTCCTATTCTAGCCTATCTCATGGCTCCATTTCCTAAATTATAAATCCTGTTATCTAACTACCCAACCTCAGACTTCTATTTACTATTTCTGAAATTGTTCTTTCAAAGGTCATCAATGACCACCAAACTGCCTGATTGTATCACCCACTCCAGTCTTCATTTTCTCAAATTTGAAATTTGCATCTCCTTCCCTTGATGTCCAGCTCTACTGTCCTTCTGATTTTTAAATATTAATTTTCAGTCTCCTCTTGGCTCCTCTTTCTCTATCTCACCTCAAAATGTAAGGATTTTCTAGACTTAGTCATTCCCTCTTCTTTAGGGAAAAGGGAAAGACTAAGCCTGGATGACCTCATCCATCATTCACCCATCATTCCCCTGGAGAGTCTTCTCTGAAATCCCCTGCCAAGGCTCTGGGTGTCCTCTTTTTGTCTTCCTATTGCACCATGGATGCATATTAAATTATTACTGTTGGTTTCTTGATCTGCTATTCCATTGTGTAATAAAAGCAGAGATGGTATCAGTTTGCAGAGAAAGACCACCATAAGAAAATATTCAGTCTCTTAAAAGAGGTAATGTATAATTGCAGGGTATCGGTGATTAGGATGATAAAAATCAAGAATTTCATGATGCTGTTTTCCAAAAAGGGGAAAGGAAGGCCATCTAGTTTCTAGTAATAAAAAGTTTAATTATATAAGTTCTTTGTATTAAAAAAACTGAAAAAAGTGCAAACAAAAGCATCATCTTAAATCTACAAGAACCAGAAACTGTAAAAAGCAATGGAGCAAATTTGGAAAAGAAACAAATAGAAATTTTATAAATAGTAATAGAAAAACTCAATGAACAGGTATAAAAGAAGACCAGACAGAGTTGACAAAAGAATTAGTGAACTGGAAGATAGATTTGAAGAAATTATCCAGAATGTAGCACAGAGAAACAACATGCTGGCAAACACAATAGAAAGAGGAGAAAAAAAAGAAAAAGGGTAAAATACAGAGGACCTAACCTTCATTTGCTACAGAGTACTGAGCTGAAACAATACACAAAGAATTATCAGAGAATATGTTAGTCTGATAAAACATAATAGTCCACTGTTTTAAGACATCCCCCAAAATTAACAGAGTATAAAATAAATCAAATGCACATCTACAAATGGATATATTCTAAAAAGGAAACAACAAAAGAGACTGTCTTCAAAAGAATCATATTTAGACTTAGAGTTGACTTGTCAACAACAATGGAAGTTCCAAGACAGTAGAATAATACCTCTAGTGAATTGAGGAAAATAATGCCAACTTGGAATAATAAAACCAACAAAAATATTTTTTAAGCATAAAAACAATATAAATACACTTTCAGAAAATTAAAATAGATTAGCACCAACAGAACCACACTAAATGAAACTCTATAGTATGTACTTCAATCAGGTAAAAACAGAGAAAAATATGCCAGAGGAAATTTCTAAGATACAGGGAAGAAAGAAAAGCAGATAAAGTAGCAAATATCTGGGTTTAAGTAAACAAACTAACTGCATCGAGTAAAATTCATCTTGTGGGATAAATCAAAATGCAGAACAACAACAACCATGTATACGTTTATAACTGAGGGAGCAAGCAAATGGAGTTTCAATATTTTTTTGTTTTGTGGGAAGATAATTAAAGAATTAGTTAACTTTAGACTTTGATAGCTAACAAGTCATGTTTTATTTTCTATAGTAATCACTAAAAGGATAGAAACCTGCCAAACCAACTGGTCCTGAAAATGAATGCCACCGGAGTGTCACATCCATGCCCAGCCATCATGACAGTGGATATACAGAAAGATAGGAAGGAAAAAAAAATCATTATGGGCCCTTCCTTGGTAGGCTCAGATCCTTCCCCATCCAAAAAAAATATATATATATGTAAGGCAAGAAAAAATGGACAAGGAGCATGGAATCATTGAGACAAATACAAAGCATAGAATAAGATGGTAGATTTAAATCTATGCATATAAATATCTTCTCTATGTAAATATTTTAATATAAATACTTACATTAAATATAAATGAAAGCAATACTCTCATTAAAATAAGATTAAATATTTTTAAATTTCAATCTTATGCTGCTTGTAAGAAACATAAAATTTAAGATAATAGAAAAAAGTTATAAAATTTAACATGATAGAAAAAAGTTAAAGGATAAATAAAGCATAGGGAAATCAACAGAGGAACATCTACCCATCAGCAGAAATAGAGTGGAAAATCTCAACTATTGATCTCCTTTCCTGCTGGGCAGATAAAGATTTCTGGTAATATTATTGTATGCTACTAGTGAAGTTGAAAATAGTTATCTACTACCACCAACTTCTTAAATTACGTCAACCTAGCTGCATTAGCTTGGAGACAATATTGCTTCTATAAGGAGTCCCTCCTTTGCTCCACATGAATGCTATTTTATGCTGAATATACTTCAAGAAAAACTTGATTTCATTTAACGACAATGATATTTATTCAATGAAGGCAAAGGAGGAAACTGGGCTGGTGATGGTTTCTGAATTTTAACATTCTTCTTTCATTTTTACTGAGGGGATTACCTAGGACTAAGACCAGTAAGACTGTGCTGACATTGTTTAGCTCATCAGGCTGAGAAGGCATTGCTCTGAACACAAATGAGCAGAATCCAATCTGTGGAGACCAGTTAGGTTTGCTTCTATACAAGCACAGATGTCCTTTCTGATCCAATCAGCAACTCTTATACCAAGGGGATCAGCAAGACTGTCAACAGAACAGAGAAAATCTGGAACACCAGACACAATACAAGGATGTCCTGCCTGAAGGCTGCTCCAAGGCTTCATATAAGGACAGCATGTTTTGTGCACTGGATTGGAACTATAAGTGATTTGCTTCTAAAATAAATATGCTCAGATATCAGACTTTTGTATCTGCATGCCCCATGCCTTAATTCATTCAATAAATATTGATTGTCCACCTATGACTAGGAGCTAGGTATACAATGGTTAGCTAGAAGGTGGTCTCTACCATCACAGTGTACACAAGCTTACCAAGTGATCAAATCAGCCTAATTTTATATACGAATTTCTCACCTCAAAAACTAATTTGGTGGTGGTGATTTAGCTAAGTTGTGTCCAACTTTTGCAACCCCATGGACTGTAGCCCCCCAAGCTCTTCTGTCCATGGGATTTCTCAGGCAAGAATACTGGAGTGGGTTGCCATTTCCTTCTCCAGGAGATCTTCCCAACCCAGGAATCGAACCCAGGTCTTCTGCATTGCAGGAAGATTCTTTACCAACTGAGCTATGAGGAAAGCCTTTAAAATAAAAAAAAAAAACAAACCTAATTTAATTACTACTAAGTAGTGACAAAGTTTCAAAAGTTTTAAAGTAAATTTGGTGCCACGCTTCTAAGTAAACATTAGTCCTCAAGAACTTCCAGGCCTTATTTCTTGATCATTTTCCATCAATGGTTTAAACTTTAATTGCTAAGCAGGGAGAGTGACTTTCTAGGTGTCTCTTAGAGATAACTTCATATAAATGAAGTTTCCAGAATTCACTGGCAGCACATAGAGGCAAAACAACACAGAAGCTCTAACAGAACTTGGCTCTGAGCATGAAAGGTCCCCTAGAGGAGAGGCTGGTGAACTACGACACATAGGGGAACTCTCACAGCCACCTGGATTTTGTAAATAAAAAAGTTTGATTTGAACACAGCCATGCTCATTGGTTTGTATATTGTATATAGCAGCTGCCATGCTATGATGGCAGAGTTGATCAGTTGCAACAGTGATCCCATTTCCTGCAAAAGAAAACATGTTTACTATGTGATCCTTTACAGCAAAGCTTGCTGTACAGGGAATCCAGAGAGGGACTTTCTCAGCCATATAGAAAATGGTTTCAGCCTCCATGCACAGACAACTGTTGAAGAGCCAGAGAGAAAGACCCTTTCAGCAGCTGGTGCATGCCAAGATGGCTCCCTGGAATTAGCTATACCGTTTTTTGATAAAGACTTTTATTAAAACAAAGCATTTATCATCATATAATTAAACCATCTGAACACTTGCCCTTATCAAATGCCAAAATGGCTGCTGGGCCGCCTTCACTGCTTTGGTGAACCAGGATCAGGGTCCCGCTCAGAAAAGTGCACGTTGTTCCCAACTGTCCTAGAGAGCATGCTGCCTTCCTGTGAAAGCCTGCTTGGTCATCCACCCCCTCCAGTGTCTGTCATGGTGCTCTCTGCTGGTTCATCAGGAAGCCTGAAGCTACTGCCAGGACAGTCACTCTGTCAAGAATTCACTGTGCAATTCAAATGCACACACCCCAAACACAGCTAATGGGCCATGTGTGGAGCCCAAATCTATTTCTCCAAGACCCAGCTGGACACAGAGAAATGAAAAAACAGAAACAGAGAGCACATATTCATGACCTCTTTCTGTGGTCATAGTAATAAGATCCAAATATCCTATGAACATTAGCTACCAAGCATCAACATTTGTAGGTCATAATGACCCCAAAAAGACAAAGCTTCCTACAACTGCATGCTGCAGAATCTTCTGGATACAGAGTTAAGCTGTGCATTGATCTTGGTGAGACAGTATTTATTTAACTTTCTCAGAGTGAAGAGTGGATCTGTTGGATGGAATCCAAGGTGGATGTTAATGAGATACAGAGGATCTTGGAATGCAAAATACCACTAGGGAGTCCCTGTATTTCTATAAATGTGAGCAAAGGAAGCAGAGGCATGCCAGAATAAGCTAGGACCTCAGTGCCCAGGTACATTCTGCCAAGGCCCCTTATGCCACTGAAAATCAAATGGTCATCCTAACTATTTACATATGACCCAACACACTGTGACCAATCCCCACTTTAGTTACTACAGCAACATGCACAGAACCTTACATTTACCTGCTCTGGAAAACTTCAGAGACCTCTCTAACTCCTCTCCTTTCTCTGAGTCCTCATCCAATCATTTTCCAAGCCCTGGGCTCCATCAACCTCCTAAGTGCTGTCATGTTTAGCTCTCTCTAATTCAGGCCTCTAGTTCAGCCCTCTTCCCTCCCAGGAAACTATTACAGTGGCTTTTTTTGTTTGTTTGTTTCTTTTCTTTTTTTTAACTCCTAGTTTATTGGGTTTAGTTTCTTTGTGTTTCATTTTGGTACAACATACATGCAGCAAAGTGCACAGATCCAAGTCTGAAGTTCGATGAATTTTCACATATGGTTACACTCATGTATGCTGATTACTTCTGCTACCTTAGAGGACCGCCCCCCCCCACCTTGTCCGTTTCTCATCCATGCTCCTCACAAACACAGACACCATTCTGATGAGTAACACTGAAGGCTAGTTTTACCTGTTTTTTTGAATTTCACATGAATGGAATGACTCCTGCTGGACTTCTGCTCAGCACTGGCCTGTGAGATTGACCCGACTGTTGCACGCACCATTGTTGCGCAGTGATGATGCATTCTTTTTCATTGCGGTACATACATTCACACCATGGACTACTATATGACAATGTATTTACCTACTTTACAGTAATGGACATTTAAGTTGCTCACAATTTGAGACTATGATGGATAACGCCTACAGTGACCTATTCTTGGTCATTGATGTCCAATCTCTGCCCCATCACAGCTTCTTGCACAAGCCCACAAATGAACACTGAGACATCAACGTGCCCCTTCTATGATTCCACAGCACATGTATGGGTGCCAATGGCGTCTCCCTGGCTTTCTAGACAAAATTAGACTCCTTGTTCTACCATTCACGGGTCTCTGCTACTGCATTTGACGCATCATCTAGGATATTTCATCCACCTTTCTCCCCTATGTTTATGTTCATTCAGTCAAATCCCTTCTGTCCCCACAGCTCAAGCATGCCCGTACACACCTTCCCTCTCGAGGGCCTTTGTTTCTGCAATGGCTTGGGCGCTGGGTACCCAGTCTCTACAACATTCATTTATGCCTGTGGAAAACACCCACAACCTTTTAGGCTCATATAAAAACTCCAGCTCCCCCACTAAGTCTTGAAAACATCCTGTTTCCCATTGTGGAAGTCCATGACATTTGAAGATTCTTCAACTATTCCCAGTAGCACAGTCATGCTGATTACAGTGACCTCCTCAAAAGAATTTCCAGGAGAACTCGATGGAATGCAGGGCCGGTTACTTTCCTCAATCAGACTGCTGATGCTACCTGTGCCATGGTCCTAAGGAAATCCCTTTTTGGGTTTCTGGAATTTGGTTCAGCAAGTAAATACTCACCTAAATTAATCTTTTTAATCACTTAAGAAGTGGGAGAGTTAGGCAAAATAAGAAATAAATCAGTTAGATGATGTTCAGTTTGGGGTTAATTTTAATAAAACAGGGCTTTAAAATATATTAATTTTTTGTGGACACAATAAGAGAAAGAAGAGAATTAACAGGAAAGGTGGCTAGTTATAGCCAGCCTGTGTTGTCACAACAAATATTCATTCCTTGCTGCCTGCCTAAATACTGATCACTGTGAGGCCCTGTGCTGGGAGCTGTGTGGAGTGTAGGGACCAGAGACTATAAACTTTACTCTCAAGGACCTCACAGTCCATTGGAAAAATTAGATGAGAATAAAATAATCCACGGAAAACTGATTTGAGAAAATCTTGGAGTAAAAAGAAAGCACATGAGCAAAGCTTTTTGAGACAAACAAGAAATGAGATCAGTATTTCCGGTTGTGCAGAATATTTCTGTAAAAAGAGATGTTTTCCATTTAGAACCCACATGTAATAGTTCACTTATATTGGGTCAGGCTTTGGGGGATTTTTTAAAGCACACATTAAGTTTTTAAAACTTGTGACTGAAATCACTTGCCCAACTATAAAGTGGAGATTCAGCAGAGACAGCCATCAGGGTCTTAAGCTTGCATCTTGTCACCCTTGGAGTCTATCTTTACAATTGCCCCTAAGATAGAGTCTTCTGGAGAAGGAAATGGCAACCCACTTGCCTGAAAAACCCCACAGACAGAGGAGCCTGGTAGGCTACAGTTAATGGGGTCGCAAGAGTTGGACAAGACTTAGCGACTAAACCACCACCAAGATACAGTCTTCCTGCTTTGCATAGTAACTCTGTGCAGAAATGTGCATATCTTAATCTAAAAAGAACTATGGAGAGATTTCAACCATAAAACCACTTAAGTACTTTGCTGCTTTGGCCACTCAGCACATTTATGAAGATCCCAGAGGGGACTTTAGGCTGTCATCACCACTGCCTTCTGGGGATAATCTTCAGATTCCCTCTAATTCTTCCTCGGTCAGTGTGTCTCTGGGGTTACTTCCCTGTAACCTGAGAAGGTACTTCACTTTTCTGTCAATGATGGAGGAAACTGGAGTGTCATTCAAATATTCTTTCCAGAGGCTTTGCTAACGTGCATCCTCCCCCACTGCCTGTGGGCACAGGCTAATTGGTAGAAAACTGGGTGGCAGGATCCCGGGGACAGAGTGAATCCTCACCTATTCTGCCCTCCTCTACCTGCCTGACCTCTCAATAAATAGAGCTGCATCTGAGTAAGTTAACTGTGCATATGATGCTACTTTTGTGCGAAAAATCAGAGGAAAATCTTTATAAAATCTCTTTTCCTATGAGGAGTTGTACTCAAGTCAGGGTGTGCAAAGAATTTTTCCCATCAGTCATGATTCCTCATTTCTAGTTTCTAATCATCTTTACCCACAATTATGCAGTGGTCTGTAACTAATTGGTAAAATGGCAGAGTAAGAGCTGAATTACACTGTTCATATCTTGCTGATAGTCACCCAATTAATAAGGTTCTCTCTATGGCATACTGTTCTACAGTGGATGGTACCAGGTCTTCATCATGCATAATTCATTTCATGTGACACGCATCAAGTCAAAATTCAAGCTCATGCAACAGGCATCTATATTTTATATGTGGTTGTAAAATACAATTTTTCCCAGGGTAGCTTCTGCCTCAAACGAGTGAATGAGTGATGAGCAGGGTGCCTTAAAACAGCTCCACTGGGCGGAGGCAGAAAATAGGGATGCTCTGTCTCCACAATAATGAACAGTGACAGGAAATTCACACCTCCATGGCTCCATCACTGACTTATACAGAGTTCTTGGGAGCAAAAGGAAACTATAGGCTATATTATTGCAGGCTTACTATAAAACAATGGTTCTTATCCACTAGAGGGTTTTGCTCCCCAAGAGACACAAAACAATGTCTAGAGGTATTTTTCCTTGTCACAACTTGGGGTGGGGGGGGTGGGTACTGGAAATCTAGTGGGCAGAAATCAGGGATGCTGTTAAACATCCTACAATGTACTGGTGAGATAACAAAGGCCCCACAATAAAGTTATCAGAAAAAAAAAAGCAGGGGAAGAATCAGGCACAAATGAAACTTCCATCAACATATGTGAAAGTCATTACATGGAAAGTTACCAAAGCAATTATTTCTGTCCAGAACATTTCACATTATTAAAGAAATATATATAAATATATTATATTATAAATATACAATTCTCCAAATCAGGCAAGTTTATTCGACCTAAAATGCAGGAAAAAACTCAAAATGTATGAAGTGAAAAATAAATTCTGACATCAAAAAAATCCACGAGTTAAAAAAACAAACAACAAAAAAATAGTCATCAGGCCTCATATGTCAATAGTGCAAAGGTAGAGAGACCCTATTTTAACCTAATGTTATCATTTTAACTGTGCAAGGCTTTTAGGTGTGTGCTAAATCGCTTCAGTCATGTCACACTCTTTGTGACGTTATGGACTGCAGTCTACCAGGTTCCTCTGTCCATGGGATTCTCCAGGTAAGAATACTAGAGCGGGTTCCCTAGTGCCCTCCTCCAGGGGATCTTCCCAATCCAGGGATTGAAGACGTGTCTCTTAGGCAGGCGGGTTCTTTACCACTAGTGCCACCTGGGAAGCACGGCTTTTAAAAGGTAATGGGCCCCAAATTCCTTCTTCATTTTCCATGGTTAGAATCAGCAACTTAAGACCTAAGCCATAATAGATGATATTGGCACTGACACCTAGGTAAATTGCATCTTTAATTTTATTGTTCACACAGCAATGAAATCACATGTAATTTTCTGCGAAAACCTAGCTATCAAGGTAGACCGCACGCCCCAAGCAGTAGCTTCTAAGCAGCCACCAAGGCTAAACCTGATCTTTGGTACTTTGACAGTTCTCAAGTTGGACACGTCGGCCTAATGGTTGAGAAGAATGCAGAGTTTGCCTTCAGCCTTTTACACTGCTTGTGCAAGTGAGGTTTTACATAGACTTGAGTCTTTCCTCTTCTAAACTCTGTTTTCCTTCCTGGTGAACACAGCATTTTGGCTGTTGAAAGCTCTAATTTTATGAAGGTTCCCCCCAGAGTGCAACCTTCAGCCTATCTTCACAATTTACAAATTCCTCTCTGCTTCTGTTTTTAAATTCCTGTTCTTATTTGGGTTATTTCCAATAATCCAACTAATAAAGAGGGAGAAGGTATCAGTTAAAGACCTACATAAGGTTTCTCTAAAAACTGTAATTTAATACACCTAAAGATAATGGTTAAAATGAGAGTTCAATCATGTTTATATATATATTCACAGTTATCAAATATACTCTCAACTTAAAACCTATCATTTTACTATTTACTCATATTGTCTTCTAATTAAGATGGCTAATTAGACAGAATAAAGCCAACATATGCTTTCCATTTCCATTTAAATCTCAATGTCATCATTCAGTTCAGTTCAGTTCAGTCACTCAGTCGTGTCTGACTCTTTGTGACCCCAAGAATCACAGCATGCCAGGCCTCCCTGTCCATCACCAACTCCCGGAGTTCACCCAGACTCACGTCCATCGAGTCAGTGATGCCATCCAGCCATCTCATCCTCTGTCGTCCCCTTCTCCTCCTGTCCCCAATCCCTCCCAGCATCAGGGTCTTTTCCAATGAGTCAATATTACTATAACATTAATTTTGGCTTCCTTCAACTACTTTATCTGTCCAGCCAAAAATCAAACTTTCATTTTACTTTTTTATTTATTGCTCGTGGGAAGAGATTTTCTTGAATTTTTAAAACAATTGTATACTCAAGATTTTATCCTCTTTAAAGATTCTTCTTGAATGAACATTTTCCTTTTAACATTGAGTATCTTTAGAAAAAGAATCTGTATGTTGGCAGTACCTTCCTTCCTCTTGGGACCAATTAGTTGATTTAATATGTGCCATTGAAGGGGAAAGGTACTCTCCCCTCCTCTGTCCCCACTGGGGCTGTAGAGCCCCTCCCCTTCCCTAACATGCCCCCATTTATTACATTACTGTTTACAACCATCACCAGAATGCATATACACTGCCTACATTGTGGTGTGTTCCATGGACCATACTGTACTTGCTTGAACCTTGCACTTGATAAGTGTCTAATGGCTGTATGTAACAATATGAAGTTATACTTTTTGATGGAAAATTTGAGTTTTTATAGCTTTGGATGTATTGCATGGTTCCAAAGGCCCTACTGAAAACTGATTGCAAATTTTACAAGATTTCTTGAGAATTGGGACGTTCCTGAACGCTGTTTTTTAACCAAGATTTTATACTGACTAAGCTTTTGAAATAACTCTCATTCAACGCAAGAGACCTGGGTTCAATCTCTGGGTTGGAAAGATGCCTTGGACAAGGGAATGGCTACCCACTCCAGTATTCTGGCCTGGAGAATTCCATGGACTGTATAGCCCATGGGGTCACAAAGGGTCAGACATGACTGAGCGACTTTCACTTTCCTGTTTTTTAACTAAGATTTTATACTGACTAAGCTCTTCCAAATAACAGCAACATTCACTAAGCAAGAGTCATCGTGATAAGCTCAAAATAAGGTTAGTGACATCTGGATACAGGACTCTATCTCAGCTTCCTCTGAGTGAGCTAAGGACTTGCCAACTTGACTTAGCATTTATGGACCTCTAATAGGGTACTAGCAAAAGGGATTCCTCTTAAGATTTTGTGATTATCAAATGAGATATTGGATGCTATGTGCTTACATATTGCCTGACGAATAGTGGCCAGTCAATAAATGTCAATAATAACAAATTACCTAATGTCTAAAAACTACCTCGTAAATCATCTAGTTTGAGAAAAAAATGAAACAAATACTGGTGAGGAGTAGAATTCATAAGCAAAAGAGCAGAGTAAAAATTTCCAATCTACACCTAAAATCAAAGCTAAAGATGTGGATATATGTAACCAAACCAGCCCAGGGCAGAAGAACTTCTACACAGCAGCCTCCTGTTACTTAACCACAGGCTATGTGCCAGAACCCGAACGAACGGGCAACCTTCTCTTCTAAAGTAGTGATCTTGGGACTGAGATATGGTTAGTCATGGACTGTTTCCTTTTTCCTTCTTTCCAGCTGCTTCAATGTAGGTCTCTTGTGTAAAGGCAGGGAGCTTCTCCATAATACAGGAAGTACCTTGCAACATGTGTAGCAGGGCAGGGAGAGTCCAGAGACCCAACTGCAGATGATAAATGTAGATAGGCTTCTCTTTGTTTAAATAGTCATGACAAAATCTGACTTATTTATCATATCCTTAAGTATTTACTATTTTACTCCAAGGCCAAAAGGTTCACACTGAGCTTCTATTATTAAGTATCTGATGTGATATCCCGTACTTACTAGGGATCTTTCACAAGTTAGGTGAATTTGATCTTAAGTATATATTCATTGAGCATCTATTGAATAGTCAGCAGCATCTTATCCAGAGGGACAAATATCCTTGACCAGGATAATGTATGAAACTAGCAAACAGCTACATACAAGACTATTGTTTTATTTGGAAGAAAGTCATTGCATGTACCATATTGCATTTGGAGTCCATTGGTGAGTCTCTGGAGAAGCTGACGTGCAAGTTGAGTCTGGCATGAGAGGCCACCAGGGGAGAAGGAGAATAAACCAAAGAAATCAAAGAAGAGCCTGTGTGGACACAGAGAACAGAACGTGTGTATGTGGTTTGGTGATGGCTATAGCCCAGATGGTATGGAAGACTTGCAGAGAGCTGGAGGGAAGGTTTGGGTCAGACGCTAAGGGCTTTTACAGACTCTGCTAAGGAGTTTGTCCTTCATTTGATGGCCAATGACAGTGTAGTCAAAGTTTACAAGGAATGAGAGAAACACTCAGATGTTCTTTTAGGACTAGCATAGTGCATAGTGTGGGAGAGACCAGTGCCAAGATGCCAGCCATAAGCCAGCTGTAACAAGTCACGGAGGAAGCAGTGGTGCATCAGTGAAGACAGTGGAAGCCAGCGTGGAGAAGTGGGGACGGATGCAAGAGACCTTTTAGGAGGCAGAATCTACAGGGGCTCCTGGTCACTGATGACTAGCCTGGGAAAACTGAGTGAAAGATAAAGCTGCTACTCTGCTCACAGAACTTAGAAGAATTCAGAGGACTGATGATGAAACTCCAATACTTTTGCCACCTGATGTGAAGAGCCAACTCATTGAAAAAGACCCTGATGCTGGAAAAGATTCAGGCGAGGAGGAGAAGAGGGCGACAGAGGATGAGATGGTTGGAAGTCATCAGCGACTCAATGGACATGAGTTGGCGCAAACTCCAGGAGATGCTGAAGAACAGGGAAGCCTAGTGTGCTGCAGTCCGTGGGGTTGCAAAGAGTCAGACATGACTGAGTGACTTACCAACAACAAAGTTTGCACATGGTAATATTCATTAGCACCCCAGGGCCTATGACAGAGAATGCCTATCTCTTTGGCCTCTAATATCTGCACAGGATAGTCAGATGCACCTATACTCTTGCCCCCTCCCCATCCTGCTCTGAGCCATTCTACCAGCTAGTCCTGGCAAGGGGGCCATGTCCTACCTCTGTTCTTTGTGTATATGCTTACACTATTTCCTTAACTTAAATACTGTGAGCTTTCATTTTTTAATGTTTAGATATCTTTGCTATTGTTCCAGGTCTACCTCAATTGAAACCTTTCCTTTCTTTTGCTTTTGTTGTAGAGTTTTATAAGTGACTTGTCAAATCCATTTATTTGTGATTCTTGCCTTAGTCTGTGTTCCCACAGTATACTATTCGTATTCCTGCATGCATCTATTGCCAACATGATTTACTTTTGTGTCTCACACAATTGAAACTTCCCGGAGGGCACAGACAATATTTTATTCGTTTTGCATTTCTCATCACCCATGAATATTTGATTTTTGAATAAAACTGAAATGACTAATCCTGGGAGTTTCCTAGCAGTCCAGTGGTTAGTCAGATGCACCTCATGTCATGCTTCCCCTGCAGGAGGCATGGGTTCGATCCTTGGTGGGAAAACTGAGATCAGGCAAGCTGTGTGGCACCAAAAAAAAAAAAAAAAAAGAAAAGAAAAAACCCTCAAATGATTAATTTTAATCATAACCTAGAGTACTAAATTTTAGAGTATTGGGGTAGGGAAGTGTCTTGAGGTACATTAATTACCTTATCATTTCAAGTCAGAGAAAAGCAACTCTCCAGATCTACCATCAAGAGGAAGGCCTGATGTGTCAGGGGAAACGGGTGTGGCCAGTAGGCCCACTGGGAGTGGCAGGGGAGTAGCTCTAGTGGGAAAGCATAGGAAGGTATTGGTTAGGACACAGGACCAGTGACAAGGCAAGAACAGAAGGACATGGCCCTACAAGAGGAATGGAGCCCAAAGAGCCAATTTCTTTTCTCTTCCACAGTATCTTATCTCTCCCACCATGCTTTCTTTTCCTCTAATGCTCCATTTTCTCCCACAATCCTCATCTCTTTCCCACAATTCCCTGCTGCATCCCAAGATTTTCCATTCTATCCCATAACCCTCCATTATCTCCCACTATTTATTCCTTCTCTACTACAATCCTCAGTTATTTCTTACAATTCTCCATCTCTCTCACAATTTCCCATATCTCCCACAAATTGCCCTTCTCTCCCGTAATTTACCATTTCTCCTACTTTCCTGTTGTTTCCAATTCTCTCTTCTCTCTCAGAATTACTCATCTTCCTAATTACTACCTAACCCACCACTCTCCTTCCACTCCTGCAATTACTCCTTTCACAAAATTACTCATTCTCTCTGCAGATTTCCTATTTTATCCTACAATTCTCTCTCCCACATCTCTCCATCCTCCTAAAATCCTCCATTCTCCCCCACGATCCTCCATGTTTTCCCATAATCCCATCTCCTATAATTTCCTATATTGTCCAACAATCTGTTTGTTTTGCACAATTCCCTGCACTGTCCCACAAGTCCTTGTGTCTGCCACAATCCTCTACTCTCCCACAATTTCCTGTTTTTCACAATCCCCCATTTTCTTCCACAATTCCTTGCTTTCCCACAATCCTCCATTATTTCCCACATTCCATATTTTCTCACAATCCTCCATTCTTTTCCATCATCTTTCCCTCAATCTTCCATTCTCTTCCACAATTCTTAGTTTCTCCCACAATCCTCTATGCTCCCACAATTCCATTCTTTCACACAAGCCTCTATTCTCCCACAATTCCTCCTTTTTCCCCCAATCCCTCTTCTCTCCCACAATTCCATTCTAACCCCACTTCTCTTCCACAATTCCTTCTCTTTCCCACAATCTTCATTCTCTCCCACAATTCCATTCTTTCTCACAGTCACCCTTCTCTCCCACAATTCCATTCTTTCCCACAAGCCTCTATTCTCTCACGACTACTCCTTTTTCCTACAATCTGTCCTTTTCTCCCATAATTTCATTCTATTCTCTCCCACTCCACAATTCTTTTTCCCACAGCCCCCCTTTTCTCATCCAATCCTACTCTCCCACAATCACCCCTCTCTTCCACAATTTCATTATTTCTCACAATCCCCCAGTCTCTGCTGCAATTCCTAGTCACTCTCACAATCCTCTACTCTCCCACAATTCCTTGCATTTCCCACCATTCCATTCTTTCCCACAATTCTCTCCCACAATTCCTAGTCTCTCTCTCAATCCTCTACTCTCCCACAATTGCTTGTTTTCCCACAATTCTCTTTCATCCACAATTCTCAGTGTTAATCAAAATGCATACCATCAGCAGTGGCCAATTCACATACCATGGTCCAGCTGGGGGTTGCACTTCAGATCAGATCAGTCGCTCAGTCTTGTCCGACTCTTTGTGACCCCATGAATCACAGCATGCCAGGCCTCCCTGTCCATCACCAACTCCCGGAGTTCACCCAGACTCACGTCCATCAAGTCAGTGATGCCATCCAACCATCTCATCCTCTGTCGTCCCCTTCTCCTCCTGCTCCCAATCCCTCCCAGCATCAGAGTCTTTTCCAGTGAGTCAGCTCTTCACATGAGGTGTCCAAAGTACTGGAGTTTCAGCTTCAGCATCATTCCTTCCAAAGAAATCCCAGGGCTGATCTCCTTCAGAATGGACTGGTTGGATCTCCTTGCAGTCCAAGGGACTCTCACGAGTCTTCTCCAACACTACAGTTCAAAAGCATCAATTCTTCAGCACTCAGCCTTCTTCACTATCTGAGCATTTTTCCAGAGTGCAACCCTCACTGCTTACTACTGGACAATTCATTGACTCTCTTATGTCTTGAATGTCCACTTACTGACTATGTCAGGGACTGTCCATTTATGCACTGGGAAATAACTGATAGAGGCCAGTGCCACTTTAGTGCCACCCACCCAACCTGAAATACACTTGTACTAGAATGAGAAACTAGTATAGGATTAAATACAGTGTTTAATAGAGATGACATTTTTTCACAGCAAAAATTTCTTGATAAAAGAATAATGTGTTATTTTCCTTTCACTGCCCTTAGGTTAGTGGCAACCTTTTAATATTCAGGTAAGTACTCTTCCCTCCCATGTAGTTTTATTGAGACAAATTTAGGGAAGTAATAAAGATATAAACACCACTAATGCACAGTCTTTGCTCTAAAGCAATAGTTTTTAATCAGGGATGATCATGACCTCAAGAGGACATGTGGCAATCTCTGGAAATGCTTTTTATTGGTGATACTGGTAAGGAGGCATATTACTGGCTTCTAGGGGTTACAGGTCAGGGACACTGTTGAACATCCCACAATACACAGGGCAGTCCCTACAATAATTATTCAGCCCTTAATCCTATTTAAAATTTCATTAGGGCCTGCTCTAAAGGAAAGTGTTTTCAAAAGCTACAACTGACTCAGTCTATGTCTATGATAAATGTCTCCCATGCACCAGGTACAACATCAGGCATTGAACACAACCAGCCCAATCTACTAACCAGCCCAAATGACAAAAATTACTGTTGATGCAGATGCCAAAGCAAAGTTCCCCACAATCTTCAAAAACTTGAAAATGAGAAAATTAGACAAGAGACATGTAAACACTCCTTATAGTAATAATTTAAAAAAAGACTCCTAGACTGAAGAGAGAAAGATCACCACTTACAGAGAAAGACAATGGTTATCAGAAGAAAAGTTAGTAATCCAAATCAGAGATGAAAATAAGATGATGAACAAGGAAAAACTGAATCAAGGAAGGTACAGAGAAAAAATAACAAATTCACATTATTTAAGTAATACATATTTACAATATACCCAGTAAGTACCTTACACAGGTGATGTCATGGGATTCTCATGACAATTTTGTGTTACTATTTTAAGAAACAGTTCTTTCTGGAAAACAGACCAAAGTAGAGTCCATGCATCCACTGGCTAGAAGAGACAGGGTCCCTTCAAACAAAATACCCCTTTCCTCAGGGCATTTCCAGAACTATAAAAACCTGAGTCAATTACACATTCAACTGACATCACTCACAACCTCTAGTCTGATTTCAGTCTCAACAAAGCAGCCTTTTGAAAATTTGGATCTTCTGTAGTTTCTCTGCAAGGGAAGAGTAAGACAAGCTGGCATAAACCTTCAGTTGATTCAAGAGTTTTCATTATACTTTTATAAACTGGAAGCTAATGATAAATTAACTTATCACATAGCTCACTTACAAGAAAAGAAGATACTGATGTGAAAGTGAGTATTCCAGTCTGGTTGAGAAATGTATTTCTTTCTCAAGGTAGAGTCTATACATTGCCATTTCAAAAAATTTTACATATATGATCTCTGTGTGTTTACATAAATAAAGTATGTAAATTGACAGTTCAACTCTATGAACTTTCTTAATAGGATTCCATCCTTGAGAGACCAATTTATGCTTAGTAGAAAAACATGATTGTATTCTCAGACTAAGTATTTAAAGAACAGTTCCTTGACCAGGCCTATCAGCTGGCCATCTGTATTCACTTATTCATTAAATAGGTATTTATCAGTGACTGTACTGAAAAGTGGAGAAGGCAATGGCACCCCACTCCAGTACTCTTGCCTGGAAAATCCCATGGACAGAGGAGCCTGGTAGGCTGCAGTCCATGGGGTCACTAGGAGTCAGACACGACTGGGTGACTTCACTTTCACTTTTCACTTTCATGCATTGGAGAAGGAAATGGCAACCCACTCCGGTGTTGTTGCCTGGAGAATCCCAGGGACAGGGGAGCCTGGTGGGCTGCCGTCTCTGGGGTCCCACAGAGTCGGACACGACTGAAGCGACTTAGCAGCAGCAGCAGCAGCAGCAGTACTGAGAAGTGAGGATACAGGGATAACGAAGGTGACAGGGTCCTTGCTCTAGTAGAGGCACCCTCTCCAGCTCAGGAGATACCAACCTTACCATTGACCTTTTGCAAAATCAGACAATTCTACAAATATCATACACCATCTAGTAAAATCCTTGTGACATATGCACATCACTTGTGGGGTAACACCTTGGTCAAATATATTTTACTTAACTGCTACATACCAAGCATAAGAAGTGTGTGTGTGTGTGTGTGTTTACAGCCATGGGCCGTTGGACATGTTTTTTCTAAAGTGTTAAATTACTTTTTTATTGAAGTATAGATGATTTACAATGCTGTCTTAATTTTAGGTGTACAGCAAAGTGATTCAGTTATACATATATGTTACATTCAGTTATAGGTAGCTATATAGATATTTTATTTCATATTCTTTTCACTTATAGGTTATCACAGGATATTGATTGTGGTTCCCTGTGCTATACAGTAGGTCCTTGTTTATCTATTTTATATATAATGTGTAGGGATTGGTTCAAGATGGTGGAGTAGAAGGACATGTGCTCATCTTCTCCTGCGAAACCACCAAAATTGCAACTAGCTGTTGAATGACCATCAACAGGAGGACACTGGAACCCACCAAAAAAAGATACCTCAGGTTCAGGTACAAAGGAGAAGTTGCAACAAGATGGTAGGAAAGGCGCTATCACAATAAAATCAAATCCCATACCTGCCAGGTGGGCGACCCACAAACTGAAGAAAAATAACACTAAAGAAGTTCTCCCACTGTTGAAGGTTCTAGAGCCCACATCAGGCTCCTCAGACTGGGGATCTGGCAAAGGGGTTGAGAATCCTCTGGTAATCTGACTTTGAAGGCCAGTAGGATTTGATTAGGAGAAGGCAATGGCACCCCACTCCAGTACTCTTGTCTGGAAAATCCCATGGATGGAGGAGCCTGGTAGGCTGCAGTCCATGGGGTTGCTAAGAGTCGGACACGACTGAGTGACTTCACTTTCACTTTTCACTTTCATGCATTGGAGAAGGAAATGGCAACCCACTCCAGTGTTCTTGCCTGGAGAATCCCAGGGACAGGGGAGCCTGGTGGGCTGCCGTCTATGGGTTCGCACAGAGTCAGACACGACTAAAGCAACTTAGCAGCAGCAGCAGCAGCAGCAGCAGCAGGATTTGATTACAGGACTTCCACAGGACTTGGGGAAACAGAGACTCCACTCTTGAAGGGCACAAGCAAACCTTGTGTGCACCAGGACCCAGGGCAAAGGAACAGTGACCCCACAGGAGACTGAGCCAGACTTACTGTGTTTGAGAGTTTCCTGCAGAGGCATGCATTGGCAGTGGCCTGCCACAGGGCAGGGGCACTGGCAACAGCAGTCCTGGGAGATACAGCTTGGCCTAAGTTCTCTTAGAGGTCACCATTACCCTGTAGAATCCAGGTCCGGGTTGCTTCAGGCCAAACAAGTAACAGGGAGAGAGTGCAGCCCCACTCCATCATCAGACAATTGGATTAAAGTTTTACTGAGCATGGCTCTGCCCATCAGAGCAAGGCCAGTTTTTCTCACAGCTGGTCCCTCCCGTTAGGAAGCTTGCAGAAGCCTCTCATCCTCATCCACCAGAGAGCAGATGGAAGAAACAAGAACTACAATCCTGCAGTATTCAGAACTACAATCACAGAAAGCTAATCAAAATGAAAAGAAATAGGATTATGACCCAGATGAAGGAACAAGATAAATTCCCAGGAAAACAACTAAATGAGTTGGAGACCGGCAACCTTCCAGAAAAAGAATTCAGAATAATGATAGTGAAGATAATCCAGGATCTCAGAAAAAGAATGGAAAAGATGCAAGAAATGTTTGCCAAAGAACTAAAGAACAAAGAGAGATGTACAATACATTAGAAGGAATCAATAGCAGAATAACTGAGGCAGAAGAAAAGACATACATAGTGTTAATATTTTCATCCCTATCTCCTAATTTATCTCTCTTTCCACCTTTCTTTGGTAACCATAAGTTTGTTTTTAAAGTCTGTAAGACTGTTTCTGTTTTATAAATAAATTCATTTGTATGGTATTTTAAATTCCACATATAAGTGATATCATATATTTGTCTTTCTGTCTGAATTACTTCACTTAGTATGATAATCTCTAGGTCCATCCATGTTGCTGTAAATGGCAATATTTTGTTCTTTTTATGGCTGAGTAATATGCCATTGCATATATGTACCACATCTTCTTTATCCATTCATCTGTCCATGGCCATTTAGATTGCTTCCGTGTCTTAGATACTGATATTCATATAATGTTTCAAAAACTTTCTGTAATGAACAAACTCAATTACTTAGATCTCATGGTTCATTGTCTAACTCCTGTTGAGCTTCATATCCGTGTGATGCATTGGTGCAAAACTTTTGCTGCCATGAAAAGCTATTATCTTTTCAAAACAGCATCTTATTTCATTACCTTATTCTAAGGAACACCAGAATTGTGGGGACCTTTCAGGGCCACCTGGTAAACCAATGGCTTTCTTCAACTCTACCACACCTATTTGCAACAGAAGGGTTTAGTAACATCTTAAAATAACAGATTCTAGGACATGAAGAGAAGAAACAGAAGAAAGGGGTTTACAAAATACTGAAAGAGGGTGTAAACTTCTAGAGTTCAGAGGACTATGCCCTGTTTCAGTACCTAATCGCCACCTTAGACTAGTGAGTCCCCAATAACTACTCCCTGACTGCTGGGTCTACTCTTTCTCCAAGCATACTGCATTGCTCTAGGGGCCTCTCTACTATTCTTAGTCAAAGATGACCTTTAATGAAAATGAAATTTATTGATAAGTATATAAAATTTTTCATCAAGGTATAAAGAAAAAAACTAGGTTTGTAAAATGATTCCCACATTAAGTAATACAATAGCATGCAACTGAAGGACCAAAGTAGAAATTAGTACTAAAATGTCACATAAGATTTTTTTAAAATACTGCCACATGAATCCTAAAACCAAAAATACTTAAAAATCACAGCAGTTGACTTGCACTAAATTCAAGCAAAATGACCAAATTTTAATTCCCAAGTCTGTGGCATTGGCTCATGCAATACAAGGCAGTCAATCCTAATTTATTAGTCTTTCTTGTTTTATAACAGTAGCCACCCATTACAACAAGGAAAATTTAGGAAAGGCAATGAACAAATTAAAGGTAGAACGAATCCAGTGTTTCTGTGTTAAAATGGACAGTGACAGCACAAGTGAATTAAGGTATAATAGTTTCTTGCTATTTCAAAGAATGGTACAATTTACATATTTATTCTCTGCTGTTGGATTTCAAATTGTTGCCCTTCTTCTAGGCAATAATTTACAGTGCATACCAATTGCAATCAGGCAAATGGACTCATCTGAAATACTAAATTTCTTTGCCAGATCTGATCTACTTCTGCTACGTAATTCTTAGTATCCTTTTCTCCAATCCTGCATTCCACATTGCTATATTCTTATTATTGTAAGCTGTTAGCATTAGCCTTCTAGCTGCAAACTTGTGGAAGCACATACTTGAATCAGCCAAAGATAGAGTCGAAATTTTCATAACAACAGACCACAGTCACTAAGTATGAACAACCTGCTAGCTGATGGAGAGAACAGTCACTATGAAAGTTACTACCAAACTTTCATTTTAAAAATCCATATTTCATGTTTCATGTAAGAACATTAGTATGTGTACCTGTGTGTATGCTTCCATATACCAAAATGCTTTATACGTGGATTGGATTTCTTGAAGAGATTCATCTTTTGGCTCAGTGTTTTCAATTAGAGACAAGAGACTACACAACCTGGGAAGCATGGTTTGAATACAACAGTGCGCAAGGGAAAGTTGTCGTTTAAACTGGCATACAGTTTTTGAGAAACACTGAATCAGATATGAGAAGACCTTGGGTCAAATATCATGTATGCATGCTCAGTTGTTTTCCAATTCTTTTGCAACCCCATAGACTGTAGCCCTCCAGGTTCCTCAGTCCATGGGCTTCTGCAGGCAAGAATACTGCAGTAGGTTGCCATTTCCTTCTCCATGGGATCTTCCTGACTCAGGGTCAAACCCACGTCTCCTGCATTGGCAGGCAGATTATTTATCACTGTGCCACCTGGGAAGTCCTTGAAGTATCATACCTCAACTTTTTTGAGTACGATCATTGGCATACCAGCTAATGGCTGCACACTTGTTTCCTCAATTTCAAACTGAGGATGAAAAGAATTACCTGATATTGTCCTAAAGCTAAGTCAAATAATTACCACATAAGTACTTTACAGTGGAAAGAAATATACAAATACAAAACATTTCTTCTACCACCATTTTATAGGTCAGGCCTTGAATTCATTGTGAAAATATTGCTAAAACAATAATAAAATTGACAACACTGCCCAATGCCATCAACAATAATAATGATAATAGATAATACTTATTTGTTATTTACTTTATTTGTTATTTGTTATGGCCTAGGGAAACGGTCTAAGCATTTTGCACATATTAAGCCTCAAAACAACACTTCTGGGTTGGTACTAACCGATTTACAAATAAACAAACTGAGTAGGTTAAAAGATACATAAGTGGCTCAAAGTTGTACAAAGCTGGCAAGTTATTCATTGGGAAAGGAATAATACAGTGAAGAAAACAAATTTACTACAGTGTAAGAGTGTACCATAATGTAAGTCTTCTAAGAATAAGACACTTGATTTTATGTTTTCCCACCAGAAATACAGGAGTGATCTGAGAGTCTGTTTTCAGAAAAAAAACAAAAGCAGAAAAGTAAGAAATGGCATGGCCTGGTTAAGAAACCTATGCAACTTTCAGCATTATTAGTAGGCTGCAAAGCAGGAAAAATAGTAGAAGCAAGTGGGCAAGAGTGTGTCAAGGATAGAAGAGCAGGCTTCAGGGACCCGTTGGAACCAGAGGGCAAAAAGTAGTAAGTGAAAAGTAGCTCCAGCATCTAGGAGCTGGTGGATATTCACCACTGTGCCTTGGTATTCTCCTGTTGACCACGGACAACTTCACAGAACATCAGCATCAGACAAAGCCACTTTGTGACCACAGACACACAGTGTGTTGTGGTTCAAGACAAACACGAGACACTATAAATACATCTGAACTCAGATGAAACCAGAGTACTGTCCAAATCATAAAAATGGCCAAACATCATCACTCTAGCTTGGCTAATATAAGTGACTGCTGCTTCTTTACTAAATAATTTTAGCTTTACTTTATTCTTCCTCCTCATAGATAAGATTCAGAGATCCAATGTGTAAATCCTCTGTGTACTCACAGAATTGCCTCAACTTCTGAAGCATCCCAACCACAGCAAAGTCCTGCATCTTGAACACTCCCCAAATCACCTAACACTAGCTCAAATCCTCTAAGTCCTTCTAATGCTCTTTCACCGAGACACCCATGGTTCTCCATGGATTATACTCTCCCTCATTGGAATAGGCTGTAAACCAACTTGTTCAGTTCTAGGTGTGTTCCTGGCAGTCACTGTCTGGAAAGCAGCATGCACTTTGCCATGCACAGATCTATGAATTTTTATTCCCAAGGCAACAAGGAGCAAAAGAAGGTTTTTAAGGGAGAATTGAAAATAACAAATGTTGTTGTTTGGGAAAGTTCCTCTCATAATAATGTGGCAATGAACTGCACTGGGAAGATGCTGCTGGTGTTAACACTAAGTAGGAAGCAACAACCCTTGTAGAGTAGATAGAGATGGGACCAAGGTAGTGATTGCCACAGGAGGAAGGGAGACACAAGTCCGAGGTAGAAGTAAAAAGTGACTCACTGATGAGGCAGGGAGGGTGGGACTTGGCAATGAGAATGATTGTGATTTCTACTGAGCAAGCTGAGCGAACTTTGCTACCACCGAGAGAAGCAGAAGTGTTTAGGGAGAAAAGATCAATAATAAAAGTTGGTAATTGTAAAGTTGAAATTGCTATAGGATACCCCATATCTGGAGTAAAGATCTGGAGACTGGGGGGAGAAGCCAGTGCCAAGATTCAAGAGTAATTAGCATATAAATGACATTTGAAGCCAGGAGGATTTAAGATCCTCCTGGGATAGAATGTACTGTGAGGCCCTAAAGGGAGCCAAGAACAATTCTTGGGGAATCATAATGTTTGATGGGAATGGAACAGCCAGCAAAGAATGATAAGAAGAATCAAAGAAATATAAGGAAAATTAAAATAAAGCAAAGAAGTAGAAATCAAAGAGAGAAAGATTTGAAAAGTAAAGGGAATATCAAGAAATGTTACAAAGTAGTTCAAGGAAGATGAAGATCAAAAACTGGCCTTTGGATTTGACAATTAAAACCTCCTAAGGGAACTACTCACAAAGGAATGAAGGGTAGCAGAAGGATAGGGAGTATAAAGGAATTTTTATTTGCTTTTTAACCCAAAGGGTCAATTTGAGATGCTAAATGACCCTGGTGATATAGCCAGGAGCTAGAAAGTTTGAATATAGGAGAAAAGAAGTTATAATTAAAGTCACAAGGTAGAGAAAGGAATACAGGGCTTTCTAAGGGATGGCATCCTTAGACTGAAGCTCCCTCTCCTCCTAAAAGAATGGAATAATGCCATTTGCAGCAACATGGATGGAACTAGAGATCATAAAACTAAGTGAAGTAAGTCAGGCAGAGAAAGACAAATATCATATGATATCAGTTATATGTGGAATCTAAAATATGATACCAGGGACTTTCCTGCTAGTCCATGGGTTAAGAATCTGTCTTCCAATGCAGGGCATGTGGGCTCAATCCCTGGTCAGGGAACTAAGATCCCACATGCCACGGGGCAACTAAGCCCACACACTGCAACAAAAAAGATCCCACATGCTGCAACCAAGACCCCAGTGCAGCCAAAAGTAAATAAAAAAGCAAATATTTTAGAAATTAATAAAAATGAATATGATACCAATGAACTTATCTACTAAACAGAAACAGACACACATATAGAAAAGTGCGAAAGGGGAAAGGGAAGTGGGGTATAAATTAGGAGTTTGGGATTAACAGATACACACTCAGTTCAGTGGCTCAGTCATGTCCGACTCTTTGCGACCCCATGAATCGCAGCATGCCAGGCCTCCCTGTCCATCACCATCTCCCAGAGTTCACTCAAACTCACGTCCATCGAGTCAGTCATGCCATCCAGCTATCTCATCCTCTGTTGTCCCCTTCTCCTCCTGCCCCCAATCCCTCCCAGCATCAGAGTCTTTTCCAATGAGTCAACACTTCGCATGAGGTGGCCAAAGTACTGGAGTTTCAGTTTTAGCATCATTCTTTCCAAAGAACACCCAGGGCTGATCTCCTTCAGAATGGACTGGTTGGATCTCCTTGCAGTCCAAGGGACTCTCAAGAGTCTTCTCCAACACCACAGTTCAAAAGCATCAATTGTTTGGCGCTCAGCTTTCTTCAGAGTCCAACTCTCACATCCATACGTGACCACTGAAAAAACCATAGCCTTGACTAGATGGACCTTTGTTGGCAAACTAATGTCTCTGCTTTTCAATATGCTATCTAGGTTGGTCATAACTTTTCTTCCAAGGACTAAGCGTCTTTTAATTTCATGGCTATTGTCACCCTGCTTATTTAACTTATATGCAGAGTACATCATGAGAAACACTGGGCTGGAAGAAGTACAAGCTGGAATCAAGACTGCCAGGAGAAATATCAATAATCTTAGATATGCAGATGACACCACCCTTATGGCAGAAAGTGAAAGTGAAGTCGCTCAGTCGTGTCCGATACTCTGCAACCCCATGGACTGTAGCTCACCAGGCTCCTCCCTCCATGGGATTCTCCAGGCAAGAGTACTGGAGTGGGTTGCCATTTCCTTCCCCAGAGGATCTTCCCGACCCAGGGATCGAACCCGGGTCTCCTGCATTCCAGGCAGACGCTTTAACCTCTGAGCCACCAAGCAGAAAGTGAAGAGGAACTAAAAAGCCTCTTGATGAGAGTGAAAGAGCAGAGTGAAAAAGTTGGCTTAAAGCTCAACATTCAGAAAACGAAGATCATGGCATCTGGTCCCATCACTTCATGGGAAATAGATGGGCAAACAGTGGAAACAGTGTCAGACTTTATTTTTGGGGCTCCAAAATCACTGCAGATGGTGACTGCAGCCATGAAATTAAAAGATACACACTACTATATATATAAAACAGATACACAGTAAGGACCTACTATATAGCACAGGGAACCATAGTCAATATCTTCTAATAACCTATAATGGAAAAGATTATATATATATATACATGATGGAATCACTTTGCTGTACACCTGAAACTAACACGACTTTGTAAATCAACTATACTTCAATTAAAAAATAAAATAATTTTAAAAGATTCAATTCCAGTGACATATAGGAGAGGAAATGCAAGGCAAATGAGAAAAAGGTCACAAATCAATGAGAAAATACCAAGACTAACATATTTTAAAACCTTTCTGGTAAGGTTCTATTTTGAAACCCAGACTGAAGAGTAAGAAAGAAGTGACGTTAGGAGTAGGTAAACAAATCCAAGGAATAGAAACTCCATGGATGTGAGGAGTCGAGGAAGGGAAGAAAGATCCAGAAAAATAAAAATAAAAACAATGAGGTGTAAACCACTGACTCTCCCTCGCAATTCAGTTGTTCAGAGAAGTATGGAAATAAATGGACAACAATATTAAAAATATTCATCGTCTTTTTCCACTCATGCTAACACTGTGCTTTATCAGCTTCCTTTCCCAACACACCTGCAAGGAGGACCTATTATTAGCTCTACTTTATACACAGCCAGAGACACACTGTTCTCTTGACATCAAAGCCAGAACCAGGCCCCATGGTGAACACCCATGTGCTGTGCCTCACCCCAGATTCACAGCCAAATTCGAATGTCAGAAGAAAAATATTTACTAAACAATAAATTAGCAATGTGCTCTTTTTAAAAGAAGGAACAAATAGTGCTTACTAGTAAATCCTGTTAGGGACTAATACTTTTCCAAGCCAAATGATAAAAGTATAACATACTCTATCTCGAATCATAGCTCATTCATCACCAAGTGGAGACTGGCCTGGCATGAACTGAAGCTGCTAGTCTTGGCAGAGAAAAACCCTAAAGGCAAGAAAAATCAGCCCCAAATTGAAATGATAGGATGAATTTGGAAAGTAAGAAGTATAATTTTTCCAGGGCAGTAGTGCTTTTCATTTCTTCCTTTAGGTACCACTGGGAACTTAAATTGCATATCTCTATATTATCACTGTCATCTGAGAGATAGGTGCACCCAAATCCCATCATGATGCTCAAGAACTAGCACTACGAAGGGTGTAGGTAGAGATCCTACTCGGGAACATAGGAAGCGTCCAGGCACAGGAGAAGTAAGGGGAAGGGCAGTCATGTAATCCACCTAGCATCCAGGGTACCTTGCAGAGGGACTCTTTTGTATAAAACAAAAATATCCAACTAGGGGGCTCCTACTTCAGAAGGAGCCAATGAACAGAAGGAGGGGGAGTTCATTAGTTTCTACTGAGGCCCGTATTATATTTCCCCAAACATTCAAAAAACAACACTAACATACTGTTCAGAGACTTTCAAAATGGGTGATCTGTAACCATATAAATGTGAAATGCTGAATAAGAACATATTGAATAGATTTAGGTACTCAGGTACTTAACAGAAACTTTATTAGAGTCATGCAAGTGTTCCCCACATTAATTCTCTATAGGTTTTCTTAATTTTCTCTGAAAACCTGTTATTATAGCTCCTGGAACCGTGGGGTAACTCAAAATGCAGTGTGGGGAAAGTTACTTATCAACTGTTTGAAACAGAGTTTTCAAAATTTCTTAAATTTATGTTACGGAAATAGCAGCAACAAGAGTCCCTAATATTATAGTCCACAAATACTACATGTGATCTTATGGGCCTGCCGAGGGTGTTATTCTTCCCTTCTTTGTGCCAGCCTGGGAAATGAAGGCGAGAGCAAATACCAGCAGAGGGAAAAATGGAAATCACTCACATAGTTACAGAGCAATTCAATATCTCTTGTACGTTAATTAGTCACTGAGGCAACTCAAATTCTGAAAAAGCAACTGAAACGAAATGTTTACTGGAGAAAATGATAGTTCTACTAAAACTTCATTAATTAAGAGCTCACCAATTTAGCATGTGTCATCGGCTGACCTTGTCAGAGCTGGAATTTATCTCTGCACCAGGAAGAGTGTGCTCATCAGTTTAATGGCACAAACGAGATTTTTGAAGACATGCTTAATTTGCCCACAAGAACAAACTGATCTCAAGAACTTGAAAAACACTCACTTAAAAATAATGACAGGATTGATTGCAAAATCATTCCCATCTTCTCATTAAAGTAGTCGCGCCCATTTGGTTCGCCACTTGGCCTTCTCCCTCAACATTGGATTCTGAAAGCTTCTTACAGCAACAGACAAAACTTTGCAAGGACACCACTGTCACAAGCACACTCAAGATTTGAGTCCAAGGGGTCTTCTCTGTGGGGGTCTGTGACTTAGGATTTTGATCCTGGGAAACCACAAAGCCAAAAATTGTAAACAATTTGTGCATACAGCATAGACCAGCACTGGTCAGTGGAACTTTCTACAGTGATGGAAACGTTCTAGATCTGCAGTGTCCAATAGGGAGATCCTGGCCACAGGCTATTGAAATGTGGCCAGCGATGCTGAGGAACTGAGTTTTTAATTGCAATCAATTTGAATCAGCTTAATTTCAATTTTAATAGCCACCTGTGATTAATGGCTTCATACTGAATAACACCGTTAGACACACTCACCTATTTGGAGATGTCTGAACCCACAAACCTTGAAGCCCCATTCCTTTTCTGGCTCCCAGGAAATAAGTCAACTTTTGCTATGAATTAACACTCTTGATTAAACAGCAGGCCATGCCAAAATCACTGGAGATGGTGACTTCAGCCATGAAATTAAAAGATGCTTGCTCCTTGGAAGAAAAGTTATGACCAACCTAGACAGCATATTAAAAAGCAGAGACATTACTTTACCAACAAAGGTCCGTCTAGTCAAAGCTATGGTTTTTCCAGTAGTCACATATGGATGTGAGACTTGGGCTATAAAGAAAGCTGAGCGCCAAAGAATTGATGCTTTTGAACTGTGGTGTTGGAGAAGACTCTTGAGAGTCCCTTGGACTGCAAGGAGATCCAACCAGTCCATCTGAAAGGAAATCAGTCCTGAATATTCATTGGAAAGCCTGATGCTAAAACTGAAACTCCAATACTTTGGCCACCTGATGTGAAGAACTGACTCATTTGAAAAGACCCTGATGCTGGGAAAGATTGAAGGCAGGAGGAGAAGGGGATGACAGAGGATGAGATGGTTGGATGGCGTCACTGACTCTATGGACATGAGGTTGCATAAACTTCGGGAATTGGCGATGGACAGGGAGGCCTGGCATGCTACAATCCATGGGGTCACAAAGAGTCGGACATGACTGAGCAACTGAATTGAACTGAACTGATTAATGTTACCAGGAGGGGGAGCCCTGGCTGCCCAGAAATGGCACAGGGGTTCCTTTAGGAACTAAACTCCAAACTCCTCCTTCCCTGACTGCTCCTCTTAAGAAATAACCCAGGTCTCCACCTCCGAGCCACTTCCAGTTCAACATTTATAGTAGAGATGTATTTCCTTGGACAGCTTTGCCTTTTCCTCTAAAATTTAGTTTTATTATCTTTTTTTTTTTTTTTTTGAAAAGAAGTTCTACTAAATACGATGCACTAGTAGCAAAAGAGAAGACTAGAAGCCTGACAAATTTGGGCTATTTTGTACTGCAAGGCTCTGTGCTACTGTGTCTGAGATTCTAGGGTAGATGGATGTGTGTGCCCTGTTCATCTCCTAGACAACCCTAGGAGCTAAGCCATCCCCATTTGATAAATGAGGAAACTGGGGCACATAGAGGTCCTGGTCACCTACTGGGAACAGATGGAAAGGGATTTTGAGTCCAGGCAGTTTGGTTCTGGTTCGAGTCTGTGGTCTTGGCCGTCCCACTCTTCTGCAGACTCCCTAGCCTACACAGAGAAGCATGCCTCATCTGCACCCAGGAAGTTCTCAGGGCAAAGGGACATAGGAGGGTTGATTCCCAGGGATGTTGAGCCACAGAGCTGTGAAGTCTGTGGGTATGTTGGACCAGGCTGGGGACCTCATATGCAAGAGAAAAGGGTTATGCAAAGGAGCACATTTGTCAGGGGAGGTGCAAGGCAAGAGGTCCCCTGTTTCAGCCCTGAGGGAACTTGCCTCAACTGACTTAAAAGGAACTGTCAGGAATGGCTCACATGAGCCCATCCAAGGTGGTCTTTAAGAAACAGAGACAAAGGTCCGTCTCTTTGAAAGCCTAAAAATCACTGTAATCTCTGAAAGAAGACAGCCTTCTAGGCTTGAGAGAGAACAGTGGAAAGGTGGCAAATGTTGCACTGCCATGCAGGGTGGGGAAGATGGCACTAGGGTGGAGGTGGCAAAAGTGATGGTAGGGGAGAAGGTTGGGTCCACCAGAAAGAATGCTGGACCCATCCCTGGGCACTTCTGGGAAGAGAAGGAATTAGCAGAGCAAAAAGACCTGGGACACTGAGGGTTGTTCTGGGGGCAATCAGAGCCTAAGACCACTGTGTTCGCCATAGCACCAGACACAACTGACTTCTGAGCAATGCTGGCAAGGGCAGATGTCTCAGGCTGGCTTCCTCAGAAGCAGACCTCAAAGCAAAGACTTGGGTGAGAACAGTTTATCTGGGAAATAATTCCAGACAGCTCAGATGGAGAGAGTGGGAAAGAAAGAAAAGGAGTGTTCATAAATGAGTGACTACTGTGGGCAGCTGGAGCTCAGTCCTGCTGAGGACCCTGGGATGGTCCACTGGAGGAGGGAAGGAGCTGGGGTATTTACCCTCCAACCGCTGTCTGTTGTGTCGACCCCCCAGCACTTTCCCCGCCCCCTGGAAGATCAGAACACAGAAAGCAACCACTCAGTGAGCTCCAGGTGTTTGTAACAGGAAGCTCTTGGCAGATCCAGGCACACTGATCGTCCAGGGGGTTTGTGTAGGGCCTTGAAAGAGATGGTTGGACGGCATTACCCACTCAATGGACGTGAGTCTGAGCAAACTGGGAGATAGTGAAGGAGAGGGAAGCCTGGAGTGCTGCAGTCCATGGGGTCACAAAGAGTCAAACGTGACTGACTGACTGAACTACAACAGCAAGTACTTGCTGCACCAAGTCCTCTGGGTGATATAAAAAGCAAGGCCTCCTAAAGCCCCCCTCATAGCCTCCACTTCATCTTCAATCAGAGATGAGTATCTTTCCTTCCTCCTCATCTTCCCTTTAGTACTTAAGCGGCAGCCTAGATCCCTTGATGAGTTTTTTTGAGACTTTAGAACTAGATTTGGAAATTATGCCCATGACTTGGTCTTCCTGCATGCACGTGGACATAGCTTTTCATACTGAATGGGCATAATACGTGAGTGATGGCTGGAATCTGCTCTGCCCGTGTATCAAAACAAATGGGTAAGCCAGTTGGGGAAAGAATATATTCAGAGAACAGGTGGCTGAGAGCATCTGTGCCCAGAAGTAGCAAATGAAATGGGTAAAATGCAAATAGGAGCTGGAAAAAAATTCATTCCCTGGTGTTTCCTATGAAAAAACAGGCTTGGTACTTTGGGCTTTTTCATTAATGTCAAACCCTGAAGTTTAGGTGGGAAAAATTTTATTAAGGAAAGGCACTCAGCACCTTCCTGGAAGATTAGACTCTGTTGAGATCAGTAAGTAAAGGAAAAGAGTAGCCTAGGAGTTGAGATCTATGCAGTAACCTCACCCAGATTTCTAATTAGAGAACAAAAAAGTGAGATTTCACACTTCACATGGAGGTCTGACTTCAGGGACATTCATTGTTACTTCTTGCAATTTCTAATACTAGTTAGATCAGACACGCATGCATGTGTGCCAAGTCACTTCAGTCGTGTCCAACTCTTTGCTGCAACACTATGGACTATAGCCCACTAGCCTCCAATGTCCATGGAATTCTCCAGACAGGAATACTGCAGTGGGTTGCCATGCAGTTCTCCAGGGGATCTTCCCGACCCAGGGATGGAACCGGAGTCTGTTATGTCTCTTGCATTGGCAGTTGGGTTCTTTACCAGTAGCACCACCTGGGAAGCCCAGATCACACATAAGTGAGACCAATTAAATATGAAATACCATGCTAGAAATTCAGAAACTGTCCTCTTGTAAACCTTAGTGTAAAGCTTGATATCTTTGTTCAATAGCCCCAGGTAGCTGCTGAACTCATAAAAAACGTGGTTAAGAACAAATACAAATGTGTCATAATTGTACAATTACAAAGACTTACTTTAAACAAATGCAAAATGTCTTAATGATTTTTTTATTGATTGCATGTTGAGATGATCATGCTTTCAATCTACCAGGTAAGTAAAATATGTTACTAAAATTAACTGCACCGTTTTATAACTTTTTAAAACATGGTTATTAGAAAAATTTTGATTTATTATTTCTATTGAACAGTGTTACTTTCTATAAAAGGTCTTAAAATAGATTTTTTATTGTCAAAGAAACATCTCATATTTTAGCTAACCATCAAATAGTTTTCTCTTGCCCCTTTCCCACCCCTTTATGTAGGAAAGCACGAGGTTTTTGTGCTCCAAGTCAGAGGACTAGAGATGGATCCTTACTCATAATGTCTTGGTTGCAAAAAGGGAAAATTGTGCATCTGTGGAGACCCAACTTGGCTACCGAACTCACATTGCATTCTTGACACACTGCTGCTCCTTCTGGGCCCAAGTTGTAAAGTGGAAGACTGAGCTAAATCAATCTCCAAATCACCCTAATCGTACCAATTGCATGTGTGCATGCTCAGTCATTTCAGTTGTGTCCGACTCTTTGTGACCCTATGGACTGTGGCCCACCAGGCTCCTCTGTCCATGGGATTCTCCAGGCAAGAATACTGGAGTGGGTTGCCATTTCTTTCTCTAGGGGATCTTCCTGACCCAGGGATCGAACCCACACCTCCTGCATTACAGGTGGATTCTTTATTGCTGAGCCATCAGGGAAGTCCAATCCCATCAATTAATCTTCCTCAAAGGTCCTTTTCACTCCCAACTCAAAATTCTGCATGATTGCTGGTTGGACACGATGGTGCTTCCTGTCCCTGTTTTCTGTATTACTGTCACAGGAAGCTGGCCTCATGCCTTTCTGTCTTCTGTGCTTCACAGCAAGTCCTCTGCGTGAAATCCTGAATTGTTGCGTCCCCACACCTTCAAATGTCACCCATCAATCAAAGTCATGCTGAAATGTTACCTTTCCTGTAAGAGCTATATTTCCTCAGCTGGCAGTAATCTTAGCTTTTCTGGGTTTAACACCATATCTCGCTGCCTTCTAAAAAAGGAAATGCCTCCTGTGTTGGGCAGTGGTTATTGATGTATGTGTGTCATCTCTGGAACCCGGTGGCCCATACTGAGGACAGGAGCACCCCATTCTGGCTTCCTTCTTCTACCACCTCTCCAGAAACACATTGTGCCCAAAGCATACATGATACAGTAGGAGTGCCGCATTCAATGGGTCACTTTGGTAGCTGACATGAGCTATGAACTCAGTCACTTGTTTCTTTGCTTTATCGTTCTATCCATGCTATTTCTTTTTTAAGAGAAGTTAAGAATGAGCATGCATTTATTCAAAGTAAAGTGGCTGGTTTTTGTTTCAAAGCAGACTGCCTGAGAGGCTAATGCAGCCTCAGTTTAAGGGCCCTAATTACAAGGCTCCTTCAGGGGCTCTGGGTGAGGTGCTGGTAATTCATGTTCATCATGTTGCAGCATTTTTCCCAGAGAGGGAGTCTCATGGAGCAACAGCTTCTGGCTTCACAAAATACGGATCTGTGCCTGATTTTAGTTCTCTTTTAATTTTTAATTGGAATGAGAAGACATCTAAGCCTTTTCTTTGGTCACTCAAAAAAATTTCCAGAGGCCATTTGTCATTGTTCAGTCGCTCAATCGTGTCCATCTCTTTGCGACCTGTGGACTGCAGCACACCAGGCTTCCCTGTCCATCACCATTTTCTGGAGTTTGCTCAAACACATGTCCATTGAGTGGGTGATGCCATCTAGCCAAACCCATGGGAATGCACTGATTCCACATTCTGTGCTCTTTGTAGGTCTCTCTGGCTCTGTACATGAAAGACTCATAATGGTTTTGGAGCAAATGAGTCAACAAATGAATAAATAAATGAATATATGAGTGAAATCTTGTGATATCACACAACTCCATAACAGGGAAACAAACTCTTTTGTAAAAATGACAAGGCAGCATGGAAATACTCTCACCTTTGTGGAAGGAAACAAAGTGCAGTGACAAGCCAGTAAAGAAACATTCCAGTCAAGGAGGCAGATTAAATCACAAGCACTTCTGATGCCCAGAAATGCACATGCAGTACAAAGAGGAAGTCTTCCCAAAGTAATTTCCTGTCCATGAAGCATAAAAGAGGAACTCTTTTTTTCTTTTTTTAGGAAATGTATGATGCACACAGACTTTCATGACCTCAGCAGGATACAGACACACAAAGAGCAAATCATAAAAATACCCTTGAAGTGAAGTTGCTCAGTCATGTCCGACTCTTTGTGACCCCATGGACTGTAGCCTACCAGGTTCCTCCATCCATGGAATTTTCCAGGCAAGAGTACTGGAGTGGGTTGCCATTGCCTTCTCTGGGAGATCTTCCTGACCCAGGGATGGAACCCAGGTCTCCTGCATTGCAGGCAGACGCTTTACCATCTGAGCCACCAGTGCATCTATTAAAAGACTACCCCCCATGACACTGGCACCACAAGCAACCAGAAGCTTCCATAAACTAAGAAGGTATGCATCTTAGCATATCATATGATTAAACATTGTATTTACATAAAATATTATTTCTGTCATTTTCATTTTTTTAGGTTCAGGGAACAATTGGTATTTGGAAAATAAATGTATGTCAGCTTATGCTTGCAGAACTTCTAGTGTCTCTGAATGTGTCTGATTTGAAAGCCAAATTACCGTAAGTGCTAAAAATAATGTCACACTGTACTTTGGCAGAAAATATAAAATACAAGCAAGTTGAGTAAAATGGACAGCAATCTTCTTTTTAACAATTTTAGACATTTACTTTTTAATACTTTTAAAGTGCGTTTCTAAAAGAACAAGACCACAAATGGTAGAGGGCAGGAACTGAATTTCCTTAAAAGACTTATGTCAGTAGCAGTGGCAACTAAAATGACAGTCATTTTCCTTTTATTAAGCTGTGGTTCACATAAGAATTGTATTTTCCTTTGAAAATATCTTAGATATGACATTTATTCTCCACTTTGATGAATTTCTCCACAAGTTAGCTAATCATTACTAATGTTACAGATTTCAAATAGGTCAAGGTTCAACCTTTGAACTTTGAGATCAGATGATCTAAAGAGAAGAAAATGCAAACTAGTACATACAGGATGGATAAACAACAGGGACCTACTGTATAGCACAGGGAATTATATTCAATATCCCGTAATAAAACATAATGGGGAAGAATATGAAAAAGAATATGTATGTATGTATAACTTCGCCATACAGTAGAGATTACACAACATTTTAAACCAACTATACTTCAGTAAGTGAATTCCCAGGTGGTCCAGTGGTTAACAATTTGGCACTTTCACTGTGGTAGCCCAGGTTCCATTCCTAGTTGAGAAAACAAGATCCCACAAGCTGTGCAATGGAGACAAAAAAAAAATAAAATAAAATAAAAAATAAAACTATACTTAAATAAGATAATTTTTAAAAGAGAGAGAAGATTAATTAATAAAAAGTCCTACAGGCTTATTTCCCTCTATGAGTCATCCTAACCCAACCACCATGGTCATTTACTTCATCAGGTGCTGTTCAGACATCAAGAGCCTGTATTCTTTCACCGCTTTAATCATTCTACTCATTCCCTTGTCATTTATTTGATGCCACATTCTGCTGTCACTGCTTTCATGATGCCCACAGAAATCCCAATACCAAAACTTAGCTCTACCCTCAACACTTCTCCCAGAAATATATAACTACCTACCCAGGAGGCCCAGTGGCTGCAAGTTCAAAGTCATGATTGACAGAGAATATTCCCAAATGCCCAACCAGTGAATAATGATGATGACATTTATTGAGTGCTTACTATAAGCCAGGCACCAAAGCGCTTTACATGTACAATGTCATTTAATCCTTAGAAAACTCGACTACGATTTTCCCTACTTGACAGATGTGTAAATGGAGACAGATAGAATAGGAAACTTATTTGAAATTCACAGGTCACCGGCAGGACAAAGATTTGAATCTGGGCAGGGTCCCCCGGTATCCCTATTGTCAACCACCAGAGCACTGCCCCTGGTTATAAGAAAATGTCTGTATCAGTGTGGTCCCCGTATTCAAGGTGTCAGTCAGGGAGATGGGAGGAGCATGGTAGAAATGCAGAATGCTCTACTCAAAACATGAGACTCCGCATTTTAAAGTGATCCCCAAAGGACTCTGATTCCCACAAAGTATAACAAGAACTTGTCTAAGGAACTCATTAATGACAAAAGATGCAGTACAGACTTTTTGATCACCCTGCAAAATCTCCCACTTTCCTTTTATCTTAAAATGACAAGCCGAAGTCACAAATATAAGTTGCAAAAGTAAAGAAAATCTGGGGTACTCAGCCCAACTTTAGTTTAACTCACTTGGCACAGGTAATGTTGGCTTAAAAAATATTCACAACCTAAAAGTTGAGAGTTATGTTTTATCCAGTGGGGATTTCTAGGACTCCAAGCCCAGGAGGCAGCCTCTCAAGTAACCCACAGAGAACCGCTCCAAGGAGACGAGGGGAGTAGCCACCTTATAAGAAGTTTTGCAGACAAGGGCAGGTAGTCTGAGTCCATAGATTATTGTAAATTAAAGAAAACCCAGTATCTCAAGTAAGGAATTTAGTACTTTTCTATGTCTGGGAACATGCAAGAGTCTGGGCTCACTGAAATCCTTCCTTTGATAGGCACCTCAGCTAGCTGGGGCCAGTATTCTGTTTTCACATCCTGAGTTTCCTCAGGGCTCACCAGCTCTGGAAGGAGGGCTGCAATAGCTGATGACAATGACATCCTTTTTTTTTTTTTTTTTTTTTACTGATATGGCAGGAAATACTCCATTTCTCAGTAAGCTGCTAAGAGAAGAGCTCCACAGAAGCTCTTCACACCAGTGTGAGAATGGAAACCTGTGTGATGGTGGCTGCTGGCCTATATCTTTCTCCTGGCAGAAAAGGTGAGGCATTGGAAACTTCACTAGGCCAAAATGAGAAACAGGCAAAGCTCATCTACTGTCACCCTTGGCAGGAGTGGGGACTGAAAAAGGTACCCTTGGTGGGGTGATGATGGTGGCAGTGGCAGCTCTGGATGTTGCTCATATTTCAGTTCCTGATCCAGTTGCTCGTTACATAAGTATGTTCAGTTGTTACTAGCTGTAGACTTGGGATTTTTGCAAGTATACTGTATGTTGATAAAAGTTTACATAAAATATGTTAATTTTTTCTATAAAATAGTCTCACTAAATAACAGATAAGCAAAATAACAGTTTTTATAGCAGAGTGGTAGGAATTACATAGTTTAAATGGGAATATTACTACACTTTCAACAAAAAAGCAAGGTATATTCTTTTTTTAGAAAAACTATATATACTTATTTACTATTGGAAGCAGGAAGACTATTCTAGATATTTTGATTTTTTTATCATTTTATTTTATACTCACAAAAAATTACAAAAATAATCCAGAGAGTTCCCATGTACCCTTCACCATGCTTCTCCAAATGCTAATCCTATCTTCTATAAATATATTGTCAAAACCAGGAGATTGACTCAACTCCAGCTTCTTTCTACTAAGAGTTCACCAGTAATAATATTCTGCCTTATCATATGATCCAGCAATCCCACTTCTGGGTATATATTCAGAGAAAACCATAAATCGAAAATATACATGCACCTCAATGTTCATAGCAGCATTATTCACAATTGTCAATACATGGAAACAATCTAAATGTCCATCAACAGATGAATGGATAAGGAAGACATGGTACATATCTACAGTGGACTATTACTCAGCCATAAAAAAGAATGAAATAAAGCCATTTGCAGGAACATGGGTGGATCTAGAGATTATCGTAATAAGTAAATTGAAGAAACACAAATATCATGATATCACTTATACATAGAATTTTTAAAAATGATACAAATGAACTTATTTACAAAACAGAAACAGCCTCAAGAACATTGAAAACAAACTTATAGTTACCAAAGGGGAAAGATGGTGGGGGGAGGAATAAATTAGGAGTTTTGGATTAACACACACACACTACCATATATAAAACAGATAATCAACAAGGACCTACAAGTTCCCTGTGCTATTGTATGGCACAGGGACCTCTACTCAATATTCTGTAATAACCTATATATGAAAAGAATCTGAAAAAGAATATACATACATATATATATATATATATATATAATTGAATCATTTTACTGCACACTTGAAACTAACACAACATTGTAAATCAACTATACTCCAATATAAAATAAAAAATAAATTAAAAAAATATTCTGCCTTGGCTGGCAATGTCATACCTTGTGGCCCACTTCATAGATTTACAAAAGAAACAATGACTCATAAGTGAATACAATAAAATATATGTTGCTTAATTTTTGACTGTCAGACATTCTTTTAATACACATTATATAAATATATACACATATACATATAAATTGTTATGTAGATATATACCTATATATATATGTATGTGTACACATCTGAAATTGAACAGTAAACAGTCATTAGGTGAACCTGCAAATTAACTTTTCCTGTTCGTGACACTTACCACATGACTTGATCATAATCATTTAGTCCTACCAGTTGCCTAACTTCAATATTGGGGTTTCTCTGCATCTTCACCCTGCTTTCAATTCCTTAAGTGAAATTAATGCACTGATTTCAGATTGCAGGAGGTATGCATCAACCAGATGGTCGTACAGTTTTAAGAGAATAGAAAATTATTTGACACATAGCTCAATTAAGCAGTTCATCCAAGACAAACCAAAGAAGGTATTTTTAAATGCATATTTTAGAAGATGATAATGGCATTTGGCATGCTAACTAAGATACTTCATCAGAATGACATTATAAAGAACAGCTCAGGATAAAAACATCAAACTGATGAAACTAAAGTAAAAAAGAAAGTCTACTGGACCATTGCAAGTAAATGATATTAGGTATAGTGAACACATGGTTATTTTTGCATCTAGGAATTCTTTCTGAAGGGTCCAGGAATGAGTTATTTCACCAGAGAGAACTTTCTACTAGCCCATTAGGACTTTGGGAATTAAATGTTACCAAACCTAAATAAGGAGATCCAACTAGTCCATTCTGAAGGAGACCAGCCCTGGGATTTCTTTGGAGGAAATGATGCTGAAGCTGAAACTCCAGTACTTTGGCCACCTCATGTGAAGAGCTGACTCATTGGAAAAGACTCTGATGCTGGGAGGGATTGGGGGCAGGAGGAGAAGGGGACGACAGAGGATGAGATGGCTGGATGGCATCACTGACTCGATGGACGTGAGTCTGAGTGAACTCTGGGAGTTTGTGATGGACAGGGAGGCCTGGCGTGCTGTGATTCATGGGGTCGCAAAGAACTGAACTGAACTGAAACCTAAATAAATACATAAGTTTTAGAGCCATCTTCTCATTAGTCTCCGAATTTTCTACTGACTTCATCTACCTAACGCAAACTCTAGGTGACATGTGGTTCAAATACTGACTGAAAGTACACCCCCCTTGCCCGAATGGTACAATGCTGGATAATTGGAGTCTCCACATTCTATCTTGAATTCAGAGTTTCTCAGCCTCAGGAGTACTGACATTTGATCAGTAGTCTTTGCTAGGGGTGGTGGTGGTGGCTGTGTTGTGCATTCTAGAAGGTTGAGCAGCTTCTAGGGCCTCTACCCATCAGGTGCAAAGAGCACACCCTCCTCAGCTGTGACAACCAAAACTGTCTCCAGACATTGTATATGCCCACTGAGGAGGAGGGGGTAAAATCCCCACTGCTCTGAGAGCATCACTTAGATGGACTTTCAGACAAAAACTCAGTCCTTTTAACAACAAACTAAAAATAATGTGAAGGGCCTAGAAACAGGATGTATCAATGATGTGAGTGGATCCCAAAGATGTCATGAGTTTTTCATTCCAGCTTCAAAAAATTTTCCCAATCGTTCCAGTCAATCAACATATAGAAGAAAGCTAGAGAAAGAAGGTTTAAAAGAGCTTTGAAGAGACTATTTTTATCTCATTAATGAAGGAACTTAGGTCCTCTGAAGAGGTAAGCATTTCTCCACGATCACCCAACAAGCCAAGCTGTTTAGTTTCTAGTCCAGTTACCTTGGGTAGCCTGCTTGGCTTCTCTCAAACTCTTTTTCATATAATTCAAAAGGTTACATTTATTGACCAGCTGTAGATCACCTGGTTATGTGACATAAAGCCACAATCCCACTCTCCCACACTGGTAAGCGATTGCAGGGGGAAAAAAAAAAAAAAAGATGGAAATGGCAATATAACCAAAAAGAACAGTCACATTTCACCCTTTGGAATGTTATGGCCAAGTTGCCACTGGAGGGAAAGAACTGCAGATATATCTTACAGAAAAGAGAGGAATCATTAAGACTACTCTCAGTGAGATGGTAAAACTCAAAGTGACATTGATTTCAAAACTCCCTCAGTATTGTAGTTACAGCCCCCAAATCAGAAACATAACTTCCTGCAGAAGGCTGTGTACCCTAAGGAACTAATGATGTGTTAGCCTTGTCAGGGAAATGGAAAACTTCTGTGTGACAGAGTCATAAAAAAGGCAATTATAGGCACTGCCAGAGACTGTAAAATACAACAGGAAGATGATACTTGCAAAATTATTCCCAACTACCAGCTCACTTGACCCTCAAAATCATCTTAAGATGCTGAGACCCTTGTTTTTATAGGTGAAAGAATGAGGGCTGGACCCCTAAACATTCGCAAGTGCAGAGTAGAGCCTGGAACCCAGATTCCCTGTGGAGAAGTCCACTGCCTCTGCTCTTCACCTCAGTGGCCCCTAGAGGCAGAGAAGGCTCCTGCTTTGGGTGTTGGTATTCTCTGTACTTCTGAAATGTTCCTGTCCACAACTATGCCAGAGCCTGCGACCATTCATGGGTGTTCCTGTTCTCCCCTGCTTCCTGGGCAAAAAGGAAGGCTAGGTTTTGCAGCGTGCCTTGTATCGGTCTGTGTGAGGCTGGTGCATTGTGAGAAGTGAATGTGCTATCTCCAAGCCAGGCCAATTGAAAATCGCCAACTTGAGGTCCTCACTCTTTTTTCCAGTCTCTACAGATCTAGAGAAAGACTGAACTGCCAGATGGAAGGAGTCTGGACTCCAGAATGACCCTGTGGAGCTGGGCCATCCTGATCTAAACTGCATGGACCAGGGATAAGAGTAAGAAATAAGCTTTTATTGTATCGAACCACTGAGATTTGGGGTATAATTAACTACTACTGTTGCTTCTGACAAAAACAACTAGGATAGCAACACATTTCAGTGGTAACGTCCCACAAATTGTCAGGCAATTTCGGGGGGCTACACGTAGAGAAAAGAGTTACAGATGTTCCCCACAGAGTCCCAAGGCCAGTTTCCACTTGTCGAGTGTGCATTGTCATAAAGCCCTTTCCACCTCTGTTCAAGGATTTCACTCCCCAAAGACTTTCCTGCTAATCTCCTCTTCAGCAGGACTTCTAGTGAGAGCTAGCTTTGACAAAAGGAATGCCAGTTTCTTCTCCCATGACTCTGGGAGACCCTGAAAATATCCAAGTGAACCCCTCCTCCCAAACATTTTCTGTACAGAATCTGTGTAAACCAACACAAAAAATAATAGCTTATCATCACTCTGCCAAGAGCCAGCAACCCAAAAGTGAACCAGTAATTTGTTACTGAATTTATCAGGACTTATACTAATAAACATACTTCAAGATTTCACTTCCAAGCATCCCATCTGTCTTAGGAAAAAAGGAGCTATTTAGAGCACTACACATTTTTTTGTATTATAAAGGGAGGAAAATGGGCTGTCATAATAACCAAGCTTGGTAAAATTACCAGTACTTGGTATTATAGAAGAAATTGGGGGAAATTACAAGGTGCTTTTGAAGTCATGCTTAAACTATTTTTTCCCGTCTAAATGGATAGATCTACAGTGTGCACAAAGAGGGCAAGTGGTTGATTATACAGACATCTAATTTAGCCTCCCAAATCCAGTCTAGGCCATTCTGAACATACAATCATAGGCGATGTATCTCCCACATTATTTCCTGAAGAAAGGACAAAATCATGAAAAGATGCATAAACCATACATATCTTATTTCAAAGTTTTAAATACACTCACAGAAGACTTCTAAGGAATGAGAACCCATACAAGCACAGAAAACTCTGATTATACTTACTGGGCTTCTTCCTTCTTAGAAGTTGATTGATTTACCATAAAAGCTTTACTAGTAGCTTTACTACTACTTTTCAACAGCTTTACTGTTGAACCAATGAGCAAATCACAGTATCAGAATCTGTTCTATACCAGAGGTTCTTAAATGTGACTGCACATTAAAATCATCTCGAAAAGACTTACAAAATCCTGATGCCCAGGTCACACTCTGGAGCAGTGACATCACAATCTTGGGGAGTGGGAACCAGGTACTTTTAAAGCTTCCCAGGTGATTACAAAGTACAGACAAGGTTGAGAACTTTGTCCTTGATAACTTCTATGGGCTAAAACCAAAACATAGGCAACCCTTGTTTTCCTTTTAATCCAAAGCCAACAAAGGAACTTCTTCTTCTATGGCATTATGTCAGCATGGTAATGTACAGCAGCATGAGAGTTAAAGTGTTAGTCACTCAGTCATGTCTGACTCTTTGCGACTCCATAGACTGTAGCCGGCCAGGCTCCTCTGTCCATGGAGTTCTCCAGGCAAGAAGAATACTGGAGTGAGTGGCCATTCCTTTCTCCAGGGGATTTTCTCGACCCAGGGATGGAACCCAGGTCTCCTGCACTGAAGGCAGATTCTTTACTATCTGAGCCACCAGGGAAGCCAACAGAGGCCTTCATTTTCCTCTACTGAAAACTGGCTTACTTTGGGCCTTCTTATGAAATGAAGGGAGTAGAACAGCTTCTTTTACCAGTATATTTCACAACAGATAGTAGGCTTAGTACTTTCCTTTATTGACAAAGGTCCGTCCAATCAAAGTTATGGTTTTTCCAGTAGTCATATGTGGATGTGAGAGTTGGACCATAAAGAAAGCTGAGTGCTGAAGAAATGATGCCTTTGAACTATGGTATTGGAGAAGACTCTTGAGAGTCCTTTGGACTGCAAGGAGATCCAACCAGTCCATCCTAAAAGAAATCAGTCCGGAATATTCATTGGAAGGACTGATGCTGAAGCTGAAGCTCCAAAACTTTGGCCACCTGATGTGAAGAACTGAGTCATTGGAAAAGTCCCTGATGCTGGGAAAGACTGAAGGCAGGAGGAGAAGGGAACAACAGAGGAAGAGATGGTTGGATGGCATCACCGACTTGATGGACATGAGTTTGAACAAGCTCCGGGAGATGGTGATGGACAGGGAAGCCTGGAGTGCTGCAGTCCATGGGGTCATAAAGAGTCAGATGCTACTGAGTAACTGAACTAAACTGAACTAGGCTTAACGGACTTGCCAGGTGATGCTAGGGGTAAAGAACCCACCTACCAATGCAGGATATGTAAGAGACATGGGTTGGATCCTTGGGTTGGGAAGATCCCCTGGAGGACGGCATGGCAACCCACTCCAGAATTCTTGCCTGGAGCATCCCCATGGAAAAAGGAGCCTGGCGGGTGGGCTACAGTCCATAGGGTGGCAGATAGTCAGACATGGCTAAAGCGACTTAACACACACCAGGCTTAATACACTCAAACTTCACATTTCTCTATCTGAACTTCCCCCATTCAGAATAATTTAAAATAATTGTGTCTCCTGAAAATTAGTAAAAGAATGCTTTGAAACCAACCAAATAATAGCTTCAGACATTCTTCAAGAACATCCTATGGCACCATCAAATGTTTCTTGATTTTTAAAATTTGTTATGTTAAACAAACTCATTAAAGTTTTGTGGGAAAACAAACAAACAGTTGTCTACACTTACATGTCACTTAATTCTACTCAACACCTGTTGTGGAGAGATGAGTTTATTAATTATCACATTGTATTTTGGGGACATAGTAATATAGGGCAGAACCATAATAAAGTGTTTGTGGAAAGCAGCTGCAGTGTGATAACAAGCCCCCCTCATCAAGAACTGAGGACGTGGAGGGTGTCTGGAGCCCCCAGGACAACACCCAACCCGCTTGTCTCCTCTGAACCTCATGTTTCTAAATCCAAATGCTTATGCAACAGTCACAGGTACCTCACACTTTCCTGATCTTCTCATTAAAAAGCTCTTCTCCTCTGTCTAAGCAAATGGCCATTTTCTCCTTTAAGTTACTCAGCACAAATCCTTAGAAATCCCCCCAACTCTTCTTTCTTCACTCCACATCATCTGAGCCTAGGCCACTGTAGGAGCTCCCCAAGTTGATTCCCTGATGCCAGCCTTGTTCCTTTCTCTAGTCTTGAAACAGAAGTCAGCATGGGCCTGCATCAAGCCATGTCACTCTGATTTTAACCTTCCACTGTCTCTGCACTTCATTCAAAGTCAAAACTGGTCTTTAAAAGCCCTACACAGGTGATGACCCACATCACCTTGACTGCATTGTCTGTCACCTCCTGCCGCACAGACTCCACTCTAGGCACACCTGTCTGTTTGCCAATTCTTTTGCATGTGAGGCACGCTATTGCCACTCTTAAGGTTACCAGCCATCATTTTTTTTACCAGGGACTGAGAGGTTTCTGAAGACGTAGGACCTTCAGTGCATGTGGGACAAACCAAGATGAGTAGGTCACCCTACCTTTCCCACTCCCAGACGTCTTCCTTGGTGAAACCTTCACAGTGGGTCTTAGCTCTGTGTGTGTGTGTTCAGTAGCTAAGTTGTGTCCAACTCTTGCAATCCCATGGACTATAGCCCACCAGGCTCCTCTATGGGATTTCCCAGGCAAGAATACTGGAGTGGGTTGCCATTTCCTACTCCAGGGGTTCTTCCCACCCTGGGAATGGAACCCACGTCTCCTGTGTCTTCTGCATTGGCATGTGGATTCTTAACCACTGAGCCACCTGGGAAGCCACTACCTATAGCTAAAACTGACTCTTTCCCCTCCCACCTATCCTTATCCCATCTCATAAATTCCTTTCTCAGAGCCTTTATCATCATTTAACATGCTCTATAGTTATTTACATGGTTTCGTTTCCTACTCCCTCCACTAACAGGTAAGCCCATGAGGGCTATTTTATTCACCACTGTATTCCCCAGAATCTAGAAGAGTGACTAGCACACAGGAGATGATCAGTAAATATTTGCTAAATGAAATAATTATTTATACTGTATAATAAATGTTCTACATATATATGACTCAAGGTGACAAAATTGTTTCAAGATGTAAACAGCAGATCAATATTATTTCTTGGTGAACTTAAGAACTATAATCAATGGGCAATTAGAAAAATCCATGGCACAAATAAAATTTAGTGACTGTGGGAGAAAATAAACTTGCAATCTGAGCCAAAGTCTACCTAGGGAAGACGGACTGAAAGTGGACAGTTAGTGTGACATAAAATGCCTTTTGGTATTGTTCTTGCATTCAAATGCATTAAAATCCATTATACTTATGAAAGCACATTGAGATTTTTTTCCCAAAACATTATATAAATTAATTATTATAATGTATCCACCACCAACATCCTAATGACATAAACAACTCATCCAAGAGGGAGTGAAGATACTTAATACCTTTTATTGTCATTAAAGACTGGTAGCACAGCAGGTGCAATGCACATCAGAAACCACAATCACCTCATTTCACCCACAACCATCTTCATAAACAAATTTGTATTATTGCAAGGATATGCTGGGGGAGTTTTTGTTTTCCTTCCAAATAAATATCTCATTTTAAGAGGCAAATGTTTGCTTCATGAAGATAAATGGTAAAATTCCCAACAGTTTTCTTTCCCTCCCCACTCTTACTAATACTGGCTTTGATTTCATTTTCTGGATATATTTTGCCATCCAGAGTTTGAGGCTTATAAAATTCACGGCATATGCTGCCCATCAACCAGTACACCAAATTCCAGTGTGAAAAATCAACCCCTTCCTTCCACATCAGCATGTGAGTCATTGCTAACCAAGCTGCATGTTCAGGGGGAGGCGAGGAGGGACACTTAGGGCCAGACCATAACCTGATTCACTATTTATATATAACAAAAGAAAGATTGCCAACACACCCCCAATTCTACTTGAAGTGAAGGTTCAATCAAAGCCTGGCCCTATTCATCCCAGCCCTGTCTGAGGCCACCTAAACAGACAAGCCCTGCTGGGAGGTGGAAGAGTCTTGCTAAGCATTAACCATTAAATCAGCAAATGCTTTGAAGATGACCCTTGTTCCAAATCCCCTCAAAACCTTCCATGGATGGACAATAACATGCAGTTTTGGGGTATAAGCGGCCAACCCCTTCAGCAGTTCAAATTTTAAAAGAAATGTATAACCTGAATTTCCAGGTTGATAAATTAGTCTCATGATCTGAAATCCACCCAAGAGAGAGAAACTCACTCTTGGGGAAATAACAAAGTAAGATTCCTAGACCTTCAAAGCTGAGACCTAGACTTGGGACTGTAGCAATTGAACTAAGATTTAGAGAGTTAACCCATGAAGTTTCTTGGGCACTTATTACCCTGATCTCTACAAGATCCACATGCCACAGTTTCCGCCCCAAAGAAGAATACCACAGGAACTCACAGAACAGCAGCCCTGTTTCATGGACCTTTGCCATGACCCACAACTTTGTCCTCTTGAGTTCTTACAGCAGTCTCACAGGGAGAGGACTGTTAACTGCCCTTTTACACTTACAGAAACAGGCTCAGTCGCAATAACTTACTTCTTCAAAACTTAAAGTGCCATATATACTGGATACTGGATATACATGAATACTTGGGTTGGTAACCATTTCCTTCCCCGGGGGCTCTTTCCAACCCAGGGATTGAACCCAGGTCTCCCACATTGCAGGCAGATTCTTCACTCTCTGAGCCATCAGGGAAGCCCAAGAATACTGGTGTGGGTAGCCTATCCCTCCTCCAGGGGATCTTCCTGACCCAGGAACTGAACCAGGGTCTCCTGCATTGCAGGCAGATTCTTTATCAGCTGAACTATCAGGGAAGCCCTAAAGTGCCAAAGCAGCAATTTGAAGGATGATGGGTTTTTTTGTTAATTTAAATTTATTTATTTTAATTGGAAGCTAATTACTTTACAATATTGTATTGGTTCTGCCGATGGTTTTTATGTGACTCCAATACAACCACTCCCATCAGTTTGTTGAGGATTAAACAAACTCAAGGGCTTTCCAGGTGGTGCTAGTAGTAAAGAACCTACATTGGCAAATGCAGGAGACATGAGATGCAGGTTTGATCTCTGGGTTGGGAAGGCTCCCTGGAGAAGGTCATGACAACCCACTCCAGTATTCTTGCCTAGAGAATGAACAGGGGAGCCAGGCAGGCTACAGTCCATAGGGTCACAAAGAATTGGACATCACTGAAGTGACTTAGCATGCACGCAAACTCAAGGTTAAGTGACGCATTTAAGGCCACACAGATGGTAAGAGGAAGCTCATGCTCTAGATGCTGCTGCTGCTGCTAAGTTGCTTCAGTCATGTCCGACTCTGTGCGACCCTGTAGACGGCAGCCCACCAAGCTCCCCTGTCCCTGGGATTCTCCAGGCAAGAACACTGGAGTGGGTTGCCATTTCCTTCTCCAATGCATGAAAATGAAAAGTGAAAGGGAAGTCGCTCAGTCATGTCCGACTCTTTGTGACCCCATGGACTGCAGCCTACCAGGCTCCTCCATCCATGGGATCTTCCAGGCAAGAGTACTGGAGTGGAGTGCCATTGCCTTCTCCTTGCTCTAGATGAGGGACTGGCAAACTTCATCCGAAAAGAGCCAGAGAGAAAATGGTTTAGGCTTGTGGACCTCTCGGTCTGCAGCAGATACTCAACCGTGCCACTGCAGCCCAAGAGCAGTCGTGGACATGACACAGATGAATGAGCATGGCTGTCTTCCAATGAAACTTTATTTTCAAAAACAGGCAGAGGTTGGATTTGGCCTGTGAGTCGGAGTATGCTGGCTCCTGCTCTAAACCTACTAAACTAAAGTACTTCTAGAAACAATTTAGAAGTGCAAATAAGGTCATTCATATAAGCAATTGATTGATTATTTTTGTGAGTCTTTTTTCCACATTTTATTAGGTAAACTAGAGCAAAAAATAAGTTATACTGTGATAATTTAAAGCAATACCAACTCAGTATTTCATATTTGTTATTAATTTTATGATGGAAAAAATTTTAATGTAGGTATATTGGTCTCATGCTTTTGAATATGTAAAAAGCCTCAATTTTACCACAAAAGAAAAAAAGCAACCGGAAACAGGGATGGTCTGGGTGCAGAGATGATCAAGAAATGGCAGAATGTTGATAATTGTTGAAACTGGATGACATGAGGTGCTGTTTTACTACTTGGTTTACTTTTTGTCTGCTATAAATTTTCATAACAGTTAAAAACATGAAAGCCTTACTTATGGTTGAATACAATGTGCATGGCACCTTGAATTCCTTCAGGGAGCTAACTCTGTTTTCTTCCTGACCTCTTGCTGGGCTAAGCTGTTTGTAGTTTTTTATCACCAAAATTATGTCTGCAAGTCCTCCAGCTTCCAATAGCCTCTTCCCTAAAGGTCAAGTCCTGGTGGTGTGCATGTGGGCAGGAAAGATGCACTGATGGCATTTTAAGAGGATAAATGCAAATCACCAGCTTTTGAAGTCAGAGGCTCTAGGAAGCATCAAAACATTGCTGCTTTTTTTTCCCCCTCAAATCAATAAACCCCAGAGAATCAGAGAGAATTTAGAGCTTCATATATTTTGCATTCTATTCGTGTCAGCTTTAATGATTCTGAAATGCAATTTTCACAGATTTTTACTAAGTAAGGCCTCTTTTTTTCTCCTTTGGGAGATGACAAGCAATCATCTGTGGTCATGTCCAGGGCTCAAGATCTGTGTCCGGGTGAGCATGTTCTCTGCAAGAAGCTTGGCTCTGCTCAGCAAATGTTAATTCAGCAATTACTATGCTCCAGAAACTACTATGCTGGGTACCAAGACATGCTACTCTGTCCTCAGGGCAGCTACTCTTGAGAGGGGACCAGAAATAGGAATATTTGCATACTATTTTGAGAGCAAAGAAGAGAAAAACCACAGGGTGTGAGGAGAACCCAGAGGAGGACCATTTGAGCCAACTTAAAGGCAGCTTGGGCTTCCCTGGTGGCTCAGTGGTAAAGAATCTACCTGCAATGCAGGAGACACAGGTTTGATCCCTAGGCCAGGAAGTTCCCTGGAGAAGGAAATGGCAATCCACTAAGAGATACTTGAGTCACTTGGAAGGATAAGAGGAGGCAGCTATACACAGAAAAGAGAAAAGGGCATCTAGGGAGAGGCACCAGCTTCAGCAAAGGCATAAAGGAGTGGAACAGCATGGCATACTGGGAGAATGACAACAGTTTGTTATCACTAGAGGGTAAAGTACAGTGCAGAGGGTAGAGTGAGAAAGAGATGTTTCACTCAGTCTCATATGCCAGGCTAAGGAGCTTGGAATGGTACGTTAATTGAGAGTCATGGATGGGTGAACAGGAAACAGCTGTGTACAGTTAGCATTTCAGAGAACATTCTGGTGCCAGAATGGTGCTGGGGATAATGGATTTGAAGGTAAGGTTAATAAGTGAGATCATCAAGAACTGGTGAAATAAAATCCAGTGAAAAATAATGACCCAGAACCCAGCAATGGATGGTGAGAAGTTGAGGAAGTGAGTTCAAAATTATAAACAGGAGGTAACATTGGTAAAGAGCCAGAATTGATGGTTATCACTAGCTTTCTGTTTTGGGTGACTGAGTAGGTCACTTACTGTGACAATATAAAAGGAAAACAAATCTTAGGATGAAACTGGAGAAGTATTTTCGCAAGAGGTTGCATTTTATGTATCTGGGACATACATAGCTGGACTCGTCATTCTGAAGCTCAGGTAAGAGAAATTGAGACTGATTTTGGAGTCAACATATAGGTGTGGGTAAAACCACAAAAGGATGAGGTCACCAAATGAATGCATATTGATCAAGAAGGACAAAAGGCCAAGGTCACAACCACAGACACTGAAGTCCAAGATGCTAATATAAGAAAAACCTACAGAGTAACAAAGAAAACACTCAAAGTCAAGGAAACTGAGTGGAAAACACTTGCTTCTCCAGTGTGTTCTCCTTAACTCTCACACTAACACCACATGCACGACATTTCAGAGTGCAGGGGGTTTTGCCCCCAACCAAGCAATTCTCCTGCAACACCAGCTGGGTGTGCTACTATCTATCTGGAGACAGAGTCATTCCCACAGGTTAAGGGCTCAATTCCATAGAATTCCTCCCACTTCAAAAGCCAATCCCAAACCCAAACTTCTGACCAACCGGCTACAAACTGAAAGTTCCCATGATCCCCACCTTGGGTTCAATTAATTTGTTACAGTGGCTTATAGAACTGAGGAAAACATTTCACTTACTACTAGGTCACCAATTTATCATAAAAGGATATAACTCAGGAATGGCCAGATAGAAGAGTTATGTAAAGTTTAAAAATAAAATTAAATTTAAAAAAAAAAAAAGAAGAGATGCCTGGGGAAAGATTTAGTTAAAGGATGCAGAGTTTCCATACCCTCTCTGAGGTTCCCACTCTCCTAGCACCTCCACATGTTCACCAACTTGGAAGCTCCCTGAATCTCTTACTTTGGGAATTTCTATGAGGGCTTCATCATGGTAAGTCTGACTGACCATTAACCAAATTTCTAGCCACTCACTGGAGAATGGGGGGTGGGACTGAAAGTTCCAAGCTTCTAAAAATGGCTGTCTTTCTGGTGACCAGGTGCTATCCAAGAACTCACCAAGAGTCACCTCGCTAGAACAAAAGGCATTCCTGTTACTCAGGAAATCCCAAGGGATTTAGAAGCTTGGTACCAGAAACCCAGGGCTGAGGACTATATATATATATATATATATATATATACACACACACACATATATATATATACACACATATATATATACACACACACACACACACACATAAATTTTTGTTGTTCCACAGAAACCCAAGAGACTTTGGTAGAGTCATAGAGATAAAACAAATTATGCTACAAGGAGAGTGTCATCTGGGAAAAGATGTAATAATCCGTACTTTGCAGAGTTGTTGTGAGAGTTTGAGATAACAGACATCAGCATCTTGCCTAGTGCCTAGCATGTTAGCAGGCACTTGGCACCTGGTAGCCACCATCCTCCACTTGTTCATCAAAAAGACCCTGAAGAAGGTGAGAGGGATTGGGATCAGGAATACAGGTACAGGGGTCATTTCAATAAATGAAGGAACATCTTATCCTCTGAAACTGAAGGGAAGCACAGATGAAGGTTTGTCTAAGTAGGAAATGTCCTAAGAGTATAAGCAGCAATTATTGACATCTACTTATGTCCCTGGCACAGGGCAAGATAATTATAAATGTTTTTCCATGGACTCCTTAAAAGAATTCTTCAAGGTACATAAAGTAGGCATTAGGCTTTTTTTTCAGGTGAAGAAATGACTCAAAGCATTAAGTTATCCTCCAAGATTATACAGTTAATAAACAGCAGAGTTAAGACAGGAATCCAGGTTTGTTTAAGCAAAAAAAAATTCCCATGTTCTTTCCAATACACTTGGCAAATTAGAGAGGTCGCTCATGCAGTCCTGTTTACCATCTCATAGTCCAATGGGCACAATAAGAAGAGGGGAAAAAATCAAAGTAAATGAAAGATTTATACTGACTTCCATGAAGCTGGAAATGGCAAGATAATAAAATAATAAGAAAAGTCTTTGGCCTCAAGCATCATTAGATGGAAAATGAGTCAAGAATCAAAGCATGATCTTTTTTGGTTGTTTTATTTTTGTTGTTGGGGTTTTTTATTATTATTTTTGGTGTTAGAAGATGGAGGAATGAGTAAATCACATCTAGAATTTATAGGATTGTGAGAAAGAAAAAAAAGAAGGAAAATAAAAGAAATTACAAGCACGATAAAGCCTAAGACAACATTTTCATTTTCAATTAAGAAATTGTCCTCATCTAGGCATATGTGCTTTGAGAATTTGCAAGGAGAAGTCATAAAGCCAAATATTGGTGAAACAAAATGACTTGTAAGTTTCAAACATTTATAGCATAAAGAAAATGAAAATGTTGGCAAGAGACACTACATCAGTAAAACCAAGTAAGAAACATCAGCTCTGAAGTATCACCTCAACTAACATGAATCAAAATTTAAATAAGCTGGATGCTATTTCTAATGCTTGGCAGTAAATATCGGCTGGAAAATATGTTTACAAAGTCACTATACCTTCAGTTCAGTTCAGTTCAGTTCAGTTGCTCAGTCGTGTTCGACTCTTTGCAACCCTATGAATCGCAACACGCCAGGCCTCCCTGTCCGTCACCAACTCCCGGAGTTCACTCAAACTCAAGTCCATCGAGTCAGTGTTGCCATCCAGCCATCTCATCCTCTGTCGTTCCCTTTTACTCCTGCCCCCAATCCCTCCCAGCATCAGAGTCTTTTCTAATGAGTCAACTCTAAGCATGAGGTGGCCAAAGTACTGGAGTTTCAGCTTTAGCATCATTCCTTCCAAAGAACACCCAGGGCTGATCTCCTTTAGAATGGACTGGTTGGATCTCCTTGCAGTCCAAGGGACTCTCAAGAGTCTTCTCCAACACCACAGTTCTTTAGTCATTAAATAAATGAGAACACCGAGATAATAATTTGATTTCATGAATGCTAGCCACAAACATTTAGAAGATTAGGAAGAACTGAAGAATAATGCCCAAAGCCAATGTACACTGTTGTGCCATAAATGGGTTATAAGTATGCAGAGATATTTAACTACAGATTCTTAACCAGATATTTCACCAGAGGAAGTAGCCTAGACAGTTGGTGCCTCTGGGTCTGTACCTTCTGTTACAAATAACCTCACTCATTTACTGATTTCTGCCTTTGTCATGACATGAAAAGGCTGGGAAGCAGTGACACACCCATAAATGAGGTGCTACCATCATGAATAGGACACTATGAACAGGATACCCTCATAGGGCCTTCTCTTGACTGTTACCTGGTCACAGGTCATTGAGATGGTCCCAGATACAAGGTTAATCAAGAATGCCATGCCATGAGGGTGCAAGACTTACAAACTCATTCATTACCTTGATGGATGGGCATCTGATTACCTAGCCAAATACTCCCTTTAAGTACACCGCAGAATAATACTTCATTTCAAATACCTAGTATATTGGAATTTAAGTTTTGAAACAAACTTACATTAAAAAAATAAACAGAGATGAAATAATCATGTATTCACTGAATATTTGAAATACAGCAGTGGACAAATCATGACCTGTCATTTGACAGTATTTCTTCCTCAAGATTCTGACCATGAAATTGCCCTCTACTGCTTCTCATACCACCTCCACACAGGGCTCTCCTGGAAAAATGGCACATAAAAGCTCAATCTTGCCCCTTTTTCAACTTAGGCGTAAACTCTGACAATTCTCCTTTATCCTTCTACCTTGTGCTGGGAGTATAGTCACCCATCCCAGTCTCTCCTCCTTTTGCGCTCTGTGCACTGATAATCCAAAATCCTATCCCTGGTGTCAGTCTCTTTTCTAAACTCAAGACTCAGTGTTGAATGAACAAAAGTTACCTAAAATCAAAATTGTTGCTACTTCTGCCACATTTCACTTGAAGGAGAAAATTAAGTGCTTTTCTGCTTTCATCCCAGGAAGGAAAATGCTGAATTCTCAATGCCTATGGCAGCTGTGGGCTGTAGAACGGTAGGACCTAGATTTCAGAGTAGAGGAAGATATTAATGAGGTTTGGGAAAGGTAAGAATAAGTACTGATAACAAAGGGGAAAGTGGGGGAGAGATAAATTAGAAGGTAGGGATTAACAACAAAATGGGGCTCTGTTCCACACTTGGAGCAATGAAAGTGAAAGTTGCTCAGGCGACCCCATGGACTATACAGTCCATGGGATCTCCAGGCCAGAATACTGGAGTGGGTAGCCTTTCCCTTCTCCAGGGGATCTTCCCAACCCAGGGATCGAACCCAGGTCTCCGGCATTGCAGGAGGATTCTTTACCAGAGGAGCTACAAGGGAAGTGGACAGTGAAGAGAGAAGTGGACAATGAAGAGAAGTGGACAATGAAGAAGAGGAGAAAGACAGCACATAAGGACAAGGAGGCCATCGATCTACTGAACAAATTCAATGGAAGCAGAAACTGAGACTGAGATGAGCACAAAACAATTTGCGTCGGGCTTTCCCTACTACCAGCCCTGCTCTCAAGAATCCCGGACACTGGGAAGGCTCTGTGTCTCCCACTGTGTGTTGATTAGGGTTCAACATAATTTCATATGAATCCCAAAGCAAGCTGCCTCATCTGCCTTCCAGTTTATACCAATACATTCAATCGCCCACCTGACATCTACCTTCACCTGGATGTCTTACAAATATCCTGGAATCAGTCCCAGAACTAGACAAATAGTCTTGTCCCCAAGTCAATCCATTTCCTCTTTTGCTAAAAGACACCAAACATCTACCCTGGTGCTCATCCTGGTCTCCCTGTTAGTCTTTCCCTCCTCACACACAGCCTGTTAGTCATCAAATCCTGATGATGATGATGGTGATATAAATCCTACCATTTTGCTTCTCTACTTTGAATACTCCTCTTCCTCCAATGCCAAAATCACTGCAGTAGCCTACAAACCAGCTATTTATACGCCTCCCTCGCCTTTGTCCAATCTAAGTTCTTACCAGAATACTGCACCATCATATTTTCTATTAAAAAAATTCTTCCTGGTGACTCTTCCTTTCTGGAGAAAGGAAAAAAGAAAAAAAAAACTTATTTACATGCTCTCCTGGTAATATTCCCTTGTTCCTGGAGTACACTCTTCACTCCTCAACTCTAAGTAGAAAATCTCTTGTGTTTTGTTTACTGGAAAATGTCTTTCATTTCACCCCTCCTTGAGGAGTGGTTTTGCTGGATATCTAATTATTGGTGCCGAGTACCTCCCTCCCTCACTCCCTTCCTTCATCTATTCCTTTCTTCTCTCTCCCTCCCAGCACAGCCAACATATTTTTACATTACGCACACACATTTTCCAATTACTTTATCTAAAAATATGCTTGGAATAATCCTGTCCATTTGAAAAAATATAATCTTCAAATTGATGCGAGAAGTAGCATGAATAATTAATACCCGCTGCTTTTAGTAGAGGGCAATGACATTATGTGTGGTATACCTGACTTGAAGACACAGACAGCTTCTTAACTAGACTCACAGAAATCACGAGGGTATAAAATTCATGACACTTTAAAACTATTTTATTAAGAACATTGATAATGTTTCAATTATAAGGACCACAAATGGTTCTGAAAATTAAAATGAAATAGTCATAGAAGTCAGTGAGAGTCAGATCTTACCTGAAGCTTTCTGTAACATCTTTGATAAAGGCCCACACCTCCAGTAATGGACCGGTGTTTATAGCTGAGCTATAAGAAAGTGCATCCTAGGATTAATTTACCAAAGCTCTTCTCAAATTTTGGTTCTGCCTTCCAGAAGCCTGAACAAGAATCCAACACCTTTATCCAGATCACATTCCCCCCAGGACATTCCAACATTCCTGCATGTCTTGACTGTGTATGTACTTTGCTTCAAACAGAGAAGCAAAACAATAGAGACCCCCTGACTTACAGGACACTGTTTTGTGATTTTCCCATCACAACTATTCTGAGAACTGCTCAGACCTGGAAGTCCCACTCCCTCCAGGAAACTCAAATATAATTTGAAGTCCTTTATATATTATTCAAAGTCCTACTTCTAAATAGATTTCCTATACTGAACCTTCCCACCTAGTGAAATGCAGTTATACGTTAAAGACAGGAGTTATATATGCCCTCCACACATCAGTCTGACCAGGTGAGATTTCTGGGCTTTGATATACTGCACACACCTGAGGCTTTTCCTCCCGGTACATATGGTTTTCCATATGTCTGATCTGAATTTCTGTGGAAGTAATTAACACATACATGAATGCAATCATATGTAGATTTATGCACATGACCTTCAGATTTTCCATGTGACATTTTCAAATTCACATATTCAAGAGCTTCTGAGAACATCATCATCTAAAATCTCTTTCATTTCCTCTAGATATGGTAGAGGAATCAATATTAGAGATTGGAATCATTCAAAATTAGGAAAGACTCTCATGTAATGAAATATTATTATTGTTTGTGGCACTCAAAGAACAGTTAGAGGACATCCTTTTACTGGGTTATCTTACACATCTTTCCTTAATAAAAGACTATTTCTGATTTTTAAAAATCTCCCAGGTTCATTTTTATACTTGGAATTCAGTCTGCTCATTGGTTCACATAAGCAAACATAGTCCCAAAATGTCAGACCACTGGATGCCCAGAGACTGTGTGTACCGTGGATAAAGTGACGCCCTGCTGATCTAGAGCCCTGAGTCCTAGGCACAGACCTCATAAACTCTGCAACCTTTCTGAGCCCATCCCCTTCCCTACAAAATGGAGACCCTGGTCTGTCTCACAAAGCTTCTCTGAGTTGTGCTCCAGAGAATTACCTAAACATACGGACTTCGCTGAATCTTAGCAGGATTTTCTATAAAGCTAGTATTTATTGAGGGTTTATTATGTGCCGTGAACAGATGTTTTGGAGCATCCTTTTTTTTAAGCTTCACAAAACTTCATGCGTTTGGTTCCACTTTTCCTCCACTAAGAAAAGTGAAGCTCAGAGAGGTGGGCCGCTTTGCTTCACGGAGGCATCAAGGTTTCCCAGAATCTGGAACTGCACTAGTCTGGGTGCAGGCTGTCCAGAAGCAGATGATGAGCCAAGGGCATGTGTGGCCAGACCATTGAAGGCAGTTCTCCCCAGGAACACTTGCTGAGAGGAGGGCAGCATTGGGAAGGAGAGGAAGCTGAGAGGGACAGACTCCCTAGAAATGTCCAGTACAGGGTAGCTTAGGCCGGATTCCTGGATTCTGAAGTGCAAAGCAAACTTCAGGGGTTCCCTGACCTGAGCCAAAGGATTTGGGCTTGGACTCCAGCCCCAGCCAGATACTGCTCAAGAGCTGTGTGTTTGTGTGGAAGGGGTGGGCATAGGGCTGTCACTTTCAGGTCCTTCCAGCCTTTTCTACAATCAAGCAAAGTATGTTCAAATTGGGTTCCAGTAATCAAGGGGAATCACCAAGAAAGGGTGAGCAGAGGGCACAAAAACAGTGCAAATGATGTGAAAGAATCTAGGCCAGACCCTGATGTCATCTGCCCTACCTGTGAACCACAGAGCATGTGCCTGACCGGCCTGTGGGGGACACCTGCTCTGTGGCCAGCTGGGTCTCCAAAGTCTTCAAGGGAACTGGCTAAGACTGTGTCTCGTTTCTGAACATAAGGCCATTTTACCAAGCCTTATATTCCATTTGTGACATTTGGCAGTGTTATTCCTTTTCTGGCAGATCGGTGCTCACAGTAAGGCTAAGCTGAAAGAGGGGAAGAACAGAACTCCAGTTGGGGGCTTTGGTGTCCTGGCCAGAAGCGATGGGAGGGAAGGCCCTGGGCCTGCCTGGACTGTCCAGGAGCAAAGGCTTCTCTGACTGGCGACATCTGACCTGAGGCATCAGCTAGACACAGCATGCACTTTCTGCTTCTCCATCTGCAATTCCACAATCCCCATGCAAGGGGCCAGGCTCCCATCCAATCTCAGCTCCGCTACTTGGGTGGCTGTTTTTTTTTTTCAAGATTTAGACAAAGCACTTTGACCAATGAAGATTGTCAGTTGTGAGCATTTGGCTGAGGATTAAAAGAGCAGAAGCCTCTATTTTTTAGTATTGATCTCTCTTTTTAATGGCAGTTCTATGCTAAAATTTGGACAAAATAAAATTAAATTAATTTAAACGAGTTTTCATTTTCACTGTAGTGAAATCTTTATTTTCTGACCCTAGGGGTAGTCAATTGGACTGAAGTACAGAAACTGTCCACTTGAGAGACTTTTATATTATGTTTTGTTCTATGAAATTTATTCTATAATATGTACCAGTCTCTTCAAAGGTATATACCCCTGTCATTAGCAGTGAGTTTTGCTAAAGAAACATCTAATCAAACCTGGAAATGATTTTATAGTGAAGTATTCACATATGGTATTCTGAAAAAAAAGTACCTTAAGAATTCATAAGATGCTATTACTCATCAGAAGTTCAGATATGTTTGTGATCTGCTGTGAAAATAATCATTACCAAATAAAAATGTTAAGAAAAAGAATGCTTCATTTAGGAATGGCAGAAGAGATGGTCAAATGCTCAGTTATAACGTGCTTCACGGACAAGTGGTTTCCAGTTGGTATCACAGTGTGCTCCTGGAAATGAAGTCACCAAGTGAACCTCTCTGGCAGAATAACATCACATGGGACCTTCAGCATAGCAAAAAAGAAAAAAAAAACTTTTTGCCTTTTGTGTCTACTATACTAAAAAAATTGCACAAAAATGATATAAGCATATATAATTAATAATTAAAATCAACATAAAATAAACTTAAATATGATACTCCATTCAAAAAATTATATTCTAAACTAAGTCCTACAAAATGAGCACTTTGATACACAAGGGGCTTTAGCGTCATCCCCATTACACACATAACTGCACTATGCAACTCGACGAGCTTGTGTTTTTTGTCCTAAATCTAACTATCCACTTTAACCAACGTTAAATACCTCATTATCACCTTTCTTGTCTTCTGATAATTTAGAAAAGTTTCTGGGGGAATGCCTTGGACGGCTTAAGCCTCTGTAAAAGCTGCCCCAATGGTCCTCTTTTTCTCCCAATATGCTTGGGCGTATGAAGTAGACACTTTCCAATGCACCCCACTTTCACCAAACAGAACAATCAATCAATGTGGGTGGGAGATGACGACAAGCACACTTCTTACCCTGGACAACTAGATTAAATAGCAAGTCAGCCACTCTCCCTTTGCCCTCCGTGCCACTTCTCCAAGGCACCAACACCCCTCAATGGCCCCAGGAAACACAAGCTCATATTTCTTGGGTGATCCTTCCTTTTCCTTCACTGCCAGCCAGCCCTGCCTACACTTCCCCAGTCAATCTTTGCTGCCCTACAGCATATGACTGGTGAAGTTAATACCACATTTTCTCTATGGAACCTAGTTAGACCTGCTACTTTCACAAAAACCAAAGTCCAGGCATTATGCTTCCCTCTACCTTCTCTCTATTTTACTAACATAATTTAATACCAAAAGGACGTACTATATGCACCCGAAACACCTTTAATGTTTTTGTGCCTATAATATTCAAGATTTTGAACAGAAGAATATATTCAAATACTCACAGTATCTGATGTGACATGAAACAGTCATCAAGATCAAATACATAATGATTCTAAAAAACACTCACAATCTTTTATGCATAAAAATACTGTGACTTCCACGATTCCAATGTGTTTGTTTTCTTAATAAGTGTACATAACTAGGGGAGAAAAAAAAGACTAAAAGGGCACACACGAGAATGTCACCAGTGGTTATGACTGAGCAGTGGAATTGTATGTCATTTGCTTTTTTTTTGTTTTTGTCATTTTACATTGTTTCCAAATTTGCTACAGTATAATTATAAAAACAGAACACTTTAAAAAATACTTTCATAGCTGTTAAATAGAAAAAATTTGCACATGACCCTTAACAATTCTCCCCAGTGCTTAGAAGTTTACTAACATGTTACAGAAACTCATAACATTTCCCTGGGAAACCAAGAAATCAATCACAAGGTACTCAACCAAACTACAAGGATGATCTACAAGAATTATCAAAATGCTTCTTGTGAAAATGACTAAGGCAAGAGCATATCATCTCCTGTAAGAGGAGTAGGAAGAAGAGTCTTGTTCTTGCTTTTATGTGCAATAAGTGAGGCTTGAAACTGGAAAGAAAGAGATGCCTATATAGAAAATTACTGAGTATCATCAGGTGAAATTATACTTTCTTACCCCCACTCCAATTTCAATAAAGCTCAAACTAACATGTCAGTCTCTTAGAATTTCACCTCTTGAATACTCTTTTTGTGATTTACAAAGAACAACAACATGGTATAAAAGAAGATGGCTTTCTATGCCAGCTGGGACATAGAGAAGGAAGAGTATTAGTGATTGCTTGAGACAACTGGGGAACACCTAGAGAGACTCTCGTGACATTTCAAAATACCTTGAACACAAGGTTACGATCCAATAAATGTAAATTGCATTCCTATTTTTTATACCAAGCTGCCTCCCTTGTTCACATTACATAATCTCCCTGAGTCTCAATTTCCTCTTCCATAATCCTACCTTATCACTATCTAAAAAAAAAAAAAAAAATGTGACAAATAGTAAAGTTATACATGGTTTTTTAAGACACTTAGTTTAACAAACTCCTCTTTTAAAGTGCAGATATGTCTGGTTTCAGCTCATGAGACATTCATGGATTAGTGGGAACCACTTTAAACTTGTGACAAATCACACCCTTCCTCTGGGGGTCATGCCTTAAGGGAGAATGAGCAATGATTTTGGAGCATGGGTACTCCGAGGAAGGCACTTGGGGATGGGTTAGCATGGAGCACCCAGAGATTGGAAGCCACTGGAGCAGAAGTACTCAACTGGAAGAGAATTTGTTCTTCGCCCCCAGCAGGGGACATCTGAAAATGTCTGGAGACATTTTAGTGTGTCATAGCTGGGGAGGGGATGCTACTGAGATCTAGTAGGTAGAAGCCAGGAGTCCTGCTTAACACCCTGCAATGCACAGGAGAGCTTGTGCCACGAAGAGCTATCCTATTCCAAACGCCAATAGTGCTGATGCTGAGAATCTCTGCACTTGAGATAAAAGAGTGGGGGAAAGAAAGCGTGAGGCAAGAAATTTCAAGACAAATTTCACCAACTCATAAGTTTCCAGTTGGCACCAACGACTGCTCCATTAGACCAAAAAAAATCTTCTCCTAGGCATATTGCCCACACTTCTCGTTTTAAATCATAGACTTAGGTTGATACAAATCTGGTTTCTGAATTTTTCATCCCTTTCTTTTTAAATCATAAGAATCCCATCTGTTGGCAGATGTAATGATACTCTATGGCCATCAACATTAATGGAAAGTGAGACCTTAATTTTAAGGTGTCCAGGAAAGATTATACTAAAATGTGCTAAAAAAATGCTAAACTGGTTCAGGAATCTCATGCAATATGTATCTCTTTTTTGTCTGCACTATTTCTCATCAGTAGAAAAAAAGAACAGAAATTACCATAAGAATTATGCAAAGAAAAAATATGGCTTTTTTTCTGTAACTCTAAGTGGTTTAACAGCATTATCAGAGAATGTGAAAACTATATTCTTAAAAATAACCTCACAATTAGTCTTACTCCATTTTCAAGGAATGAACAGCAAAAAGCCCAAGGAAATTAACAGGCTCATCCTGGAATTCGCAGTGGCTCCAAAGCAGGTCCCTGTACACCCTGGGTCATCACTGAAGAAATGATGCTAAGAGTCCTGCAAGTATCTCTCTATCACGTTTGCATTCTGTCTGCTAACAGCACAGAAATGCAATCTTTACATATCAGAAGATGGCGGGAGATTGAAATTCTTCATTTCAGTCAAGTGACTACATGGTCAGTGTTTAGAAATAGGAGGACAGATCACTTTATTTTGATGCAACATGAACCAAGACTTCAACTTTTAACAGAGCAGCAATCAGACCATGAAGCCTTCTTTTTATTACCCACATGAGGTCCAGGGTTCAGTAATTGCAAGGAAATGAATCACAAGAAGCAGTGGTGAGCTCTCAAAACATCTGTTTGCAAAGCCCAAGATGGGATGAACACACTGGCATCCGTGGCTGCATCAGAAGAGGTGGGAATCTTTTACAGTGAGGGCAACTCTGTGCCAGTCCACCCGTGGTGACTGTATTTGGACATCCTCCTCTGTGGGACCAAGCCAAGGACCCGGGAGAAGGAAAGATGAGTATGTGACAGAGGCAAAAAGATTGGAAAAAGAGACTGGGCTACAGCAAGTATCTTTACTGTTCTGGGTGAGTACACACAGTACATATCTGGGGGTTGACAAAGCGCTTGCTGGCACTTCTCAATCCTTGGGACCTCTTGATAAGAAGTTTATGAGCTGAATGAGTCTCAGGGCAGCCCATAGACACAGTTCTTTTGTGAAGGAAGAATTCTAACCACTATTGCCCTGCTTTCCTTATCATCTTGAAGCAGGGCTGTTTTAAAAGGAAGTCAGGGGTGCTAGATTAAAGGGTGGTTCAGGCAGTCAACTGTCTCCCTCTGCACACAAGTGCCTTTATATAAGTGCACACCCACCCTCAACATTCACGGGCTGGGCAGGAACATGGATGGAGGCCCAACTATTAAATGTCTAAATATGTTAAAGGCTCCAAATCCAGCCAATAAGCATTTTATCCTCTTACTTTGACAAATGTATTTTCTTAACATGCAAGGCAGTTTCAAGTTTAAAAATCTGCAACTCCTCAGAGTCCCATCCACAATGTGGCATCGAGGAGACAGCACCCAAGGGTGCCACAGACACACACACACAAACACACAAACACTCACGCTGTAGGCCTACGCAAGAGCTCATGTACCTCAACACTGCCGGCCTTCCCTTCAAAAACAACCCTACTTGGCCATCTTTGGTGGGTCTACCTTCAAGAGCCTGGAAGCAGGCAATAAATTGTTGGTGTGAGGAATTCCAGGCCCCCAGGTAACCAGCACATGGTCTAGAACAGAAGTTGAGAACTTTCTCCTAAAAAAGCCAATTTTTTAAAGCACACATTTGAGGCTTTACAGGTCATATTATCTCTGCCACAGCTACTCAACTCTGCCATTACTACATGGAAATAGTCACAGACAATATATAAACAGAATTGTGTGACTGTGTTCCAAACCAAACCTTTATTTGCAAACATAGGCAATGGACCAGAGGCCACTGTTTACTAGAAACTAGTCGAGAAGGCAGCAGGGTATAGACTCAAGAGGATACATCCCCTTGGTCCTTGAAATTCCCTGAACCATGGGAAGAAGCGTGCCTGGAAGAGAACCAAAGTGGGCCTTCTAAAATGGTCCCAAATGGGAGCCACCAGCCATACGCAGCAACTGAGCACTTGAAATGTGGTGGCTGGTCCACATCGCGATGTGCACTGTGTGCAAAACAGGATTTCAGAGACAGTACCAAAAAAAGCAAAATATTTCTATTGTTGATTTTCTACTGATTAGATACTGAAATGATTTTGGGGATAGGGAGGGTAAAAAAAAAAAAAAAAGGTATTAAAACCAGGCTTCCTTGGTGGCTCAGCAGTGAAGAATCCGCCTGCCAATGTGGGAGACACAGGTTCAATCCCTGGTCTGGGAAGATCCCACAATCCTTGGAGCAACTAAGCCCACGCACCACAACTACTGAGCCTGTGATCCAGAGCCAGGGGGCTGCAATGACCGAGCCCACATGCTACAACCACTGAAGCTGGCACATCCTGGAGCCTGTGCTCTGCTCCAGAAGAAGCCAGAACAATAAGAAACTCACGCACCACAACTAGAGAAAAAGCCCACACAGCAACAAAGACCCAGCACAGACAAACTAAATAAATAAATAAATATTTTTTAATGTTATTCAAGTCAATCTACCTGGTTTTTGAATCTTTAAATATTGCTACAAGAAAATTTCAATTTACATATGTGTTTACATGCGTGACTAACACTTGTGGATGGCAATAGAGTTTTGCCAGACAGGGCTGTTCTGCGTGGGGCCCTAGCTTTCCTGTTGGTCTAAAGACTGCACTGTTGCTGTGGCCAGAGTAAGAAAGCACAGGTAGACTGGATTTCAGCCCTATTTTTATTCCTCCTGGTCCGACCACAAAATGCGTAACCATACATGGGCTAGGACTAAACATCCTTCCAATAAATCAGGAGGCCACCAGTTGGCTGAGCTGCCCTCAGTGAACTCCTTCTGTAATAAGGAAGAACAAATCTGACTCTATATTAGATCTTTTTCTTTGACTTTAACCCTTGTATTATGGTGCTTTTGCTTTAAGAATGTTGTCTATAGTCAGAAATATACAGGATAATCTATTCTCAAGGCTGTGATTTTTAAGGGTGTAATAGTTTTCTATTCACATAGTGATAAAAAATTACAGAACAGAGAATAAATAACATTTGCCTCCACGAAGATTTACAGGAACATCGAGACTTGACTGACATGGACAGCTGCAAGAACAAAGGATTCCGACATCAAGAAGTTTGCCTCAACTAACCATGCCCCTCCTTCACCTTGCCTTTAAAAATGCTTTACTGAAATCTTTCAGAGAGTTTGGGGTTTGGGGGGCCTAAGGCCCCCGTCCTCCTTGCATGGGCCTGCAATAAACATTCCTCTACTCCAAACTGACATTTTAATATTGTCTGGCCTCATTGTGCATTGGGCACACAAACTTGCATTTGGTAACACTTTCTTAACTGGCAAAAGGAAAATTTCTTTCACTACCTGAAGAGAAGAGAGACCTCAAGTGGAAAGAAAGGAAACCCTTCTCGCATCCACTAAATAGTGAATTGTCTGAAGAGGCATCTATTTGTTTCTTGGGACTCTGATGGAAGGCGGAACTACTCCTCTCCCAGCCATGAACTTACTAAAGGGTCACTTACAGAGCTGGAGGGTGGACTCTAACTGACAGCCAGCCCAACCAATCACATGCAGTTTCTGGGCACATTTCTTTTCTTGGAGGAATGAACGCAGAGTGCCCCCCAAAAATGGGGAGCAGTTGGCAACAGAACTGGTTCAGCTGTTTCTGCCTGCTGCTCACTCTACTTTAGGAATGTGGATCCAGGATGGCTGCACAGCTACTGGAATCAATGCTTATCTTGCTCCACTTTCCCAGCAGTCTTAGAGAAGAGCTTCCATCAAAATAACCTCAGTGAGCTTCCTCCATTTGAGGAACCTTTGGATACTATATAGTGATAGGAAAATCTTCCATTTTGTGAATAGAAACAGCCTTAAAGAGATGTCCCTGATTCTTCCTTCCAAATATCTGCTGTAACAACTTGCAATACATTTATAGTGCAAATTCACTAACTAAACTGAAAATCTGCTATAATGAATTTGCACACACATGCACACAAACCTATTAATGCCTTCATCAAATATTAACTACTTTGGTAATTTTTGTTGTATATGCTTTGTGTTATGCAGAAATCCATTGTGGATTGTTACAGAGGATTTTAGTGATATTTGGCAAAAATTGTTTACAGCTTTTGGATGAGTTGGAAACATATTATTTTTCCTTTATAAAATAAAATGATATTAACAGACTCCTTTTATCTAAACTCACCACCAAGCACACTTCTCAGAACTCAGAATAAGTAGGTTTGGAAAGGATGCAATGAATTAAAGTACAAGTTTCATGAAAAGAGATAACTAAATGCTACTGCTACTGCTAAGTCACTTTAGTCATGTCCAACTCTGTGCGACCCCATGGACAGCAGCCCACCAGGCTCCCCCATCCCTGGGATTCTCCAGGCAAGAACACTGGAGTGGGTTGCCATTTCCTTCTCCAATGCATGAAAATGAAAAGGGAAAGTGAAGTCGCTCAGTCGTATCCTACTCTTAGCGACCCCATGGACTGCAGCCTACCAGGCTCCTCCATCCATGGGGTTTTCCAGGCAAGAGTACTGGAGTGGGGTGCCATTGCCTTCTCTGGAGATAACTAACAAGATCATTTATTTTATGAAAAGTGTACAATTATTTGAATAATGGTAGGTTGGCTATGTAGGCAGGTACATTAAATCTTCTTAATTACAAGCTGAAAAATAGTAATTCCTTACTCAGTCATAGAAAAGAATGCCATGTGCAGCAACATGGATGGACCTAGAGATTATCATATTAAGTGAAGTCAGAAAGACGAGTATCACATCACTTATGTGTGGAGTCTAAATATGACACAAGTGAACTTATCTACAAAACAGAAACAGACTCACAGGCATAAGAACAGCCTTGTGGTTGCCAAACGGTGGAGAGGAATGCAGTGCGAGTTTAGGGTCAGCAGACGCAAACTAGCATAAATAACAACAAGGTCCTACTGTAGAGCACAGGGAACTACATTCTATATCCTGGGATAAATCATAATGGAAAAGAACATGAAAAAGAATGTGTACATATGTGTAATTGGATCACTTTGTTGTATGGCAGAAATTAACACAACACTGTAAATCAACTATATTTGAATTTTTAAAAATAGTAATTCCTTTAAAATATAGATGTGTTCACACTGAACTTCAGTGATGATTCCTGTGCCTTAATATAGATGATGCACCTACTGAAAGGTTACAGGAAGTGAAGTCTGTGAGAGGTCACTTAATGCCAGGAAAATCCACTTCTGGCCATTTCTTCTTTCTATCTGCTGGGTCCACCTTAAGATGTCTTACACTCACCACTTAGCAGAGACAGACAGGGGTCAGCTTCCCTATGATGGCACTAGAGAAATAGCTCCACACAAAAGTGAGAAGTGTGCTTTCACTTCAAAATCTCAAATACGGGGGTCTGGCAGCATCACATTGATGTGTAAGTTACAAACTTGTAAATGACAAGCAAGGTACATTTGCTCCTTCTGTGTGGGACAGAGGCTACCCTGGCACCTCCATGGTGATGCTTTTAGGGTCCACAGTCATTCGAGGAATAAGGATGACAGAACCGTGGTGGGCAGTGGGAGGCCTGGGTTAGAGCTGTGCACTGGACTCACATGGGGACCTTAAAAAAAAATACCCAGCCTTCGGTCTCCTCTGTGATTCCAGTGTAACTGTCTGGGGTACTGCCTGGGTACTAGAGTTATTTTAAAGCTCCCCAGGTGATTCTGACATGCAGCACTGCAGGGATACTAGTCAAGGAAGAAGAGGCAATGAATCATGAACATCATGACAACCTCCTGACAGGCTCCCGACAGGACAGAAGTCTGCCCAAAGGGAAGCAACAGGGAATTCAGTCACTGGATCGGATACCTAGGGGCTTCACTTTGGCTGTACATGGAGTATTGGGAAGGTTCTAAGGTCACTCAGTCTAGAAACATCATCTGACTCCAGGTTTCTCAACCTTGGCCCTAGACTTTTAGGTCGGATCATTCTTTGTGCTGGGAGCTGTTCCGTGCACTGGAGAAAGTTTAGGAGCATCCCTGACCTCTACCCACTAGATGCCAGGAAAATACTCTACTGCTAGTCATATACCCAAAAAGCCTCTGGGAACAAAATTACCCCCAGCTGAGAACCAATGGATGTGATAGAAGCTGCATACTGTAGAGGATCATTTAGTTTCATCCACCAGACACCTCGGAATCCATTACTCAAGAGAACAGGAGTCTGAAAAGGGAGGCCCTGTCTGAAGCTGTCAGGACTTGTTTATCAATATATGTTTACGAAAGTATGGAGTGCTCTACTGAACTTGGCCCTGTTGGAGGGATTTGGGAAGAGGTATTTGCAAGAGGCTGAAAGATCTGCAGCAGCATATGTGGATGGAAGGAAGCCCAGGCTGGGATGGCCTAAAATATAAATTACACAAAAGAACTAAAGGTTGAAGAAATCTGACACACCCAGAGGCCTGTCTCTAGGCAGCACTGAGTTGCTAATTCAAATGCACCTCTGCTGCTAAGTCACTTCAGTCGTCCGACTCTGTGTGACTCCATAGACGGCAGCCCACCAGGCTCCCCCGTCCCTGGGATTCTCCAGGCAAGAACACTGGAGTGGGTTGCCATTTCCTTCTCTGATGCATGAAAGGAAAAGTGAAAGTGAAGTCGCTCAGTTGTGTCTGACTGTCCACGACCCCATGGACTGCAGCCTACCAGGCTCCTCCAGCAAGAGTACTGGAGTGGGCTGCCACTGCCTTCTCCAAATGCACCTCTCTACCTTCCACTATCAGTGCAACTGTGCTTAAGTCTCCCCAAGAACTCTCATGGACCCAATGCTAATGGCACAAAAGTGACCCACTTGGACAAGATCTGAGTCAGTCCTGTTCCAATTCAAGTCCAAAGCAGATAAATCTCCTGAATGTAATAAAAGTCAAACAGCAATTCTTTACACTGCCTTTGGTGTGCTGATAGATGTCTGAAATTTCTCTGTTGTTGTTCAGTCGCTAAGTCGTGTCCAACTCTTTGTGACCCCGTGGACTGCAGCACGCCAGGCTTCCCTGTCCGTGGGATTTCCCAGGCAAGAATACTGGAGTAGGTCGCCATTTCCTTCTGCAGGGGATCTTCCTGAACAAGGGATTAAACCCATGTCTCTTGCATGTCCTGCATTGGGAGGCAAATTCTTTACCACTGAACCACCAGGGAAAATAAGTTTCTTTAGTTGCCAGCTTTTTAAAAGTTATTTGTGATGTCAGATAATTCTCAGGAATTAACGAAAAAAAAAATACTCCTATTGGATTTTTTTATGAAAGTTCTCCTTGTAGAAATCTTAAAATCTCTGATTGCTCTTTTTATGTTATTTGAATCTTTTTTCTGTCTTTAAAAGAAAATCTAGCTGATAACAATCTTTGGATTTATAGAAACTTCTACTCTCACATGAAATTTATACTTCAATGAAACACTACTCTTTGGGAAGGTGCCTATTTGACAATAACTCACAAACATTGGCAGGTGCAATCAGAACAAAAAGACGACGGGATCCAGAAAAATAAAACACTGCTTTGATCACTATTTCAAACACCTATTGCATGACTAGTTCAATAAATACACAAATGAGCCTGTCAAACCCAACTCAATTATTGGACACCCCTGCTGTTTTCAGCTTATTGCTCATCTTGATCTAAAAAAAAAAAAAAAATTAAGAACAAAACAACAAACAACCTGTCTTTCATTTTGTGACTATGCACATTGAGAAAATAAGGTGTGATAAGCTGAAATAATGATTATGTGGGGAGGGAGAATAAAAGAGCTTATGCATTTATAGATCTTGAAATCATGTGAACACAAGAGTTGAGGCCACAGCTCAAGGGTAAGTCTACAAAAATGCATTTCTTGTATAAAATGGCAGGCATTGACTGCTGTCCACCAGTAACTGCTCTCTTCCGCAGCGCTTCACCGGACTGCATTGACCAGGTCCCCTTGCAGGTATTAGGGACACATGTTTGCATTCTAGCCAACTGTGTAGGCAAAGCCACCTATGAGCCTTGCCCTGAAATCTCTCCCAAGATCCCCCAGGTTTCCCCTCTTTTCTGACCATGGGGTACCATAACACCCTAAAACGTCCAAGCCCCTAGACCAGGGTTTTGGCAAGCATTTCCCTGTAAAGGGCAGATAGAAAATATTTAGACTCTGTAGGGCACGTGGGCTCTGTCACAACCCTCAACCCTGCCCTTGCAGCAGCAAGACAGCCAGAGACCAGAACTAAAAAAACAGGCGTGGCTGTGTGCCAGTTTAACTCTCTGGATGATGGTAACAGAAATTTAGATTGCATATCATTTTCATGTGTAACAAAACACTATTCTTCCTGTTATTATTAAGCCATTTAAGCACTGTAAAAATGTAAAAACCATGCTTAGTCCCTTAGACTAAAAAATCTAGGTTCCTGTATGACTGCGTGGAACAGAAACTCTTCTCCCCCGTCCCCCTCGACTTCACACACTGCACAATGACATGAGTAAGAAATTGCACTGTATTAAGTCTGAGTTTGTTACAGCAGTTGGAATACTTTAATACACAAGTATTTGCATAATCTTTACCGCCATGAAAAGAACAGATAGCAGGCAAACTGTTTCAGGCATGAAGTTGAAGACGTATTTACAATTTTTAATCAAGGAGATTTTTTTGTTCTCCCCTGCCTCCTCCCTCATAGTTTTTAACATTTGTCAAGGATAATCTGATAGGATAATTCCCAAGGGTTTTTGAGACAAATCCTGCCAGTGACCAGTTTCTATGTGATGGCTACCTACGAAAAGAAATGGTTAGTCTTAAAGAAAGAGGTACAGTTTCCTTCTGGGCAAACGGTGTCAATTCCAACTTAATGTGATAAATTGATAGCACATAATAATTCATATACAGTGACAAATACAAAAAAGTTATCTTCTTATCTGCAGATGGAACCACAGAGACCATTTCACGTAATTCAGAAAACATTGTTCCTAAAGCATTACTATCGGAGAAGGCAATGGCAACCCACTCCAGTACTCTTGCCTGGAAAATCCCATGGATGGAGGAGCCTGGTAGGCTGAAGTCGATGGGGTCGCTAAGAGTCAGACATGACTGAGTGACTTCACTTTCACTTTTCATTTTCATGCACTGGAGAAGGAAATGGCAACCCACTCTAGTATTCTTGCCTGGAGAACCCCAGGGATGGGGGAGCCTGGTGGGCTGCCGTCTCTGGGGTCGCTGAAGCAACTTAGCAGCAGCAGCAAAGCATTACTATTCCACCATCTAAGGAATTCTCCAGACAGACACTGTAATTAAGCCCCTAATATTCCTAACTTCATAAATTTTAAAACTGCATTTAAAGAACAGTAAAAGTATATAGAAAGGATTAGTTAATAAAATATTTGTAGTCAGATTATTAGACTCTATTATCTAAGAGCATATATATGTTTTTTCAAGAATTCTGTTCTGAAGTTTTAATGACATTTCTCTTATACTGAATATTTAAATAGGCAAACTTTTTATATTTGAGATGTAAAGAGATATGAAACTAAGTTTAGGATGATAAAGTACAAAATATACCATAACTGAATAATGATTACACTTTTAAATTATATATTTATAGGCAATGGTAACACGATCATTTTTATTAATAGAAAAAAATTATCAACAGCTTACAGCAGACTATAGATCACTTTTGTAAAGGCCTAATCTTGAATTGTCAAGAATGGCAAGATTTCCCCTCCCCATTTTTGTTTGTTTTTTTGGTAAAGGGCCAGATAGCATAGCAAATATTTTTGGCTTTGTGGGCCAGTTTATCTCTGTGGCAGCTATTCGCCTCTGCCATTGCAGTGGCAAAGTAGCCATAGGTAATGTGTAAAATGAGTACCTGTGGTTCTGTGCCAATAAAACTTTATTTACAAAAGCAGGCCTTGCTCTACTCTGTCAATTTCTGTTGTACTGCTTCCCAGTAGCAACCAAAGAATATATCAAGAAAAAGTTGTCTCACCTCTTAAACCACTGGTATTTAGGAATTAATATAATAGGAATAGGGCTTCCCAGGTGGCTCAGTGGTAAAGAATCTGCCTGCCAATGCAGGAGATGGGAGTTGAATCCCTGGGTCGGGAAGATCCCCTGGAGGAGGGCATGGCAAACTATTCCAGTATTCTTGCCTGGGAAATCCCATGGACAGAGGAACCTGGTGGGCTACAATCCATAGGGTCGCAAAGAGTTGAACGTGACTGAGCACACACGTGCATAATATACAATAATAATATTATATATTAATTAGGACTATAATACATAGTCCTAATATAATAATTAGGACAGATATAGTTTAGTTTCCTGACCAGTTTCCAGAATTTTGTATCAAGCTCTTATTCCTCTCCAAAAAAAGGACTTTAAAAAAGATTTTAAAAAACAAAATATGGGAATGTTTTTTCCTTCTTGATTTTAATTTTAAGACTAAATGATGTCTTGCCTCAACTAACAATTTACAGAAATACAAAGAACTTGGAAACGTATTAAGTGCTATGGAATTAAAAGCAGCCAAACCCAGACAAAGTAGAAATTCTACAGGGTAAATGACCCAGTTTCTTCAAAAACCACATTATAAAAGAGAGAGAGAAAGACAGCATAATAAGGGGGAACCGACGGACACAGTCACTTGCAATGGGTAGACCTTATTTGGATTCTAATTCAGACAAGCAAATTACAAAAAAAAGAAAAATACTGAGACAACTGAAAATTTGAACACTAAATGCTTATTGTTATTAAACAATTACTGCTAATATTTAGATACAATTTAAAAAAACAGGAAAATTGTTGAGAATGAATTAGATCTGGGTAAATAAAAACTTTGGGGGCCAACATAAAGGAGAAAGGCGTGGTAGAAAAGATTGTAATGAAAATCTTTCCAGAAATCCCCAGGGTTAATATCTAAATATAGCCTCTCTTTTAAAATTTATGATCAAGTATGAAAGTCATATAATACAAAGATAAATAAAATGTGTTGGCACCAAGAATTGAAAGAAAATTTAATTGGCAATATTTTAATAAACCTTCCTCCCCATGAAGATGGAAGATATTTGTTCAAATGCTAACAGCACTGCTGAAACAGTCCAAGTCTGTTTGCCAACATGAAATATGGTAGGAAATGATCCTTTTCTGGCAGACGTTTCATTCATGATCAGGATGAATGGAGCATGTCTGAACTTGCAAAATCATCTATTTTCTGATACAGTTGCAAAACAAACATAAAAAATGAACATTTGCTATAAAACTCAGACCTATACACTGGAAAATGATACAAATACACACGTCTTAGCTGTAAAGACAATTTTTCAAAAGTAATTTTTATTATCAAATACACTGTTATTATCAGAACAAAGACTATGCATAAGCAATGCCCTCCTGTATGTTAATTTTAGGATATAAAGTTAAACCCTTATTCTTTTTTTGTGTAGATCAAGGTTTCTCAGCCTTGGCACTACTGACACGTGGGGCTGTCCTGTGCATGGTAGGATGTTCAGCAGCATCTGCAGCCTGTACCTTTCTAGATACCAGTGGCAACACCCTCATCAGTTGAAGTGAAAGTTACTCAGTTGTGTCTGACCCTTTGTGACCCCATGGACTGTATGTATAGTCCATGGAATTTTCCAGGCCAGAATACTGGAGTGGGTAGCCTTTCCCTTCTCCAGGAGATCTTCCCAACCCAGGGATCGAACCCAGGTCTCCCACACTGCAGGCGGATTCTTTACCAGCTGAGCCACCAGGTGGACAACCCCAAATGTCTCCAAAATTGGTCAAGTGTCCCCTGGGGGCAAAATCAGCCCCAGTTGAGCATGATGAGTATAGATCAATTCACATCTTAATATCCAAGAGAAATTAATATCCATAAACACTGAAATATGTTTGGACCTGCAGGTTTGCAGAAACCAGTGCTATCTGTGTCATGAATATGCCAATACATACCTAAGTTTGTTGTCAAGCATTCTTTCTGACCAGATTCTTGGACATACTTAATTTGAGGATTATTTCAGCCTCTAGCAGTACCAGTCAGTAGAAATCAAAAGTCCCTCAAGTATGTGGATTTTTCTTTGCCAAATATTCCAATCATTTACAGAGAAACATGTGACATCAGAACAAGGACAGAGTACCTCATATGCATTTTAGAAAAAAATCGCTTTGTCTGGTTTTCTAATACCCAATCCCACTGCCCAAGAAGATAACTGGAAATTCTCCATTTTCCTTTATTTTTTTCTTCTTTAAAAATATTTCACCAGGATTCATCATTTAAAGTTAAAGCACTTATTTCTACTTTTCCAACGAAACAATATTTTACATTGGAAATTTTTCATTATAATTGTTTCATAGAAAAATACAGAAGACATATCTGTGAAGGTTCTTTTTTTTCTTTAGCCTTACTTCCAAATGTAGAAATTACTTTTACATTATCTCCTCTTTCATTTCTATTATTTGCCTACTCATGATAACATTTTTGCATCCTGATTATAAAAGCATACACATATTTGGATTATGAATACATGCTTGTGTATTATGTCACTCTTTAAACTTTAACCATATTTTTATTTTTTTTTTATTTTATTATTTTTTTTCCAACTACAATTTTATTTTATTTTTAAACATTACAAAATTGTATTAGTTTTGCCAAATATCAAAATGAATCCGCCACAGGTATACATGTGTTCCCCATCCTGAACCCTCCTCCCTCCCCATACCATCCCTCTGGGTCATCCCAGTGCACTAGCCCCAAGCATCCAGTATCATGCGTTGAACCTGGACTGGCAACTCGTTTCATACATGATATTTTACATGTTTCAATGCCATTCTCCCAAATCTTCCCACCCTCTCCCTCTCCCACAGAGTCCATAAGACTGTTCTATACATCAGTGTCTCTTTTGCTGACTCATACACAGGGTTATTGTTACCATCTTTCTAAATTCCATATATATGCATTAGTATACTGTATTGGTGTTTTTCTTTCTGGCTTACTTCACTCTGTATAATAGGCTCCAGTTTCATCCACCTCATTAGAACTGATTTAAATGTATTCTTTTTAATGGCTGAGTAATACTCCATTGTGTATATGTACCATAGCTTTCTTATCCATTCATCTGCTGATGGACATCTAGGTTGCTTCCATGTCCTGGCTATTATAAACAGTGCTGCGATGAACATTGGGGTACACGTGTCTCTTTCCCTTCTGGTTTCCTCATTGTGTATCTTTACTGAATATTTAAATAGAATAATTTTTGAAAAATAAGTACATGTTTACTGAGTGATTTTCTGATGCTATATTTTTCTCCTTGTTTGTCTCTTTCTGATAAAAGCTACACTCTTTCTATGACTCTATATTTCACAATTTCAAATATATGTGTTGAGAAATAGCCTTCAGATTTAAAAAAACACTGGATAAAAAGTATAATATTGAATAGTAGATATAAAACAGTACACTGAAATCTAAGTACTGCTCTTTAATTTACACTTACTTTCATAATTACTGATGGTTAATCTTCTAAAGCAAGTTAAACATCCTAATTACATATTAGTTATACATGTCAAAAACCTAATTTATTAATTTTTCTGATATTGAGAAAGCATGAATTTTGATATCTGAAAAAATTTTAGTTACATGATAGTCAATCAAAAATCAAGTGTGCTGCAAGATGAAATAAAATTACCCCAAATCTTTGACATCTCTGGCCCCTCTTTTGCTTTGATCATACACAGAACATGGAAGGCTTCTCTTCCCACATGAAAGGCATGGGAAAAGAGAACTACTATTAATTATAATTAAATTTAAGTTTGTAAGAGGAAAGAACATTTTAGTCTCTCTCTTCTTGCTTTACCCTAGTTTGTCCTCAAGGTCAGCACGCATCATGCTCAAAGCCATCACCACCTGTAGCTTCCTGCACACAGAAGTGATGTGTGGTGCCTGCATCCTTGGGCTCTTTCAATGTTTACCACAGTTGAGGTCACCACATTTCAGCCTCTGATGCTGTACCCTCTTTCCAGCCCCTACACAGGCCAGCACAGCATTTGCAGATGGGATGGCAACATGAGGTCATTAAAGGAACCCACAAAAAACCCACCCTATGCATTCATAAGGCAAAAGTCAGCACATACAATGACACTGAATGAATGAGTCATAAACACACAAAATCAAAATACCACAAGGGCAAGTTCAAAAAGATGGACTCCCCAGAGTTTGATTAAAACTGTATTTACAGACTTTTTTTTACCAGTCTCTCTCTCTTCCCCAGCAGTGTCCAAAGCCTTCACAAGTCATTAGCATGTTTTCTTTTTTCCCAACTTTGCAATTCATAACACTGCTGCCCCATCACTTTGGCTGGTTTTCTAACACCCAATCCCACTGCTGCTAAAGTGCTAAATATACATATATATAATTGCATTTTAAATGGAAGTTAATTCATTTTAATTTTGCTTTTGATATGTCTTAACACCCCTGGAGATGGCTGGCAATGTTCCAGGAGGCTGCAAAGCAAAGACGCCAGAAAGTGCAGTAGGAGGAAATCCAAGAGTACTGCTCAGTACAGTGGCCTCTCCGTGGACTTTCTGCCACTCTGTTCAAGTCAGAGCAAACACTCAAGGACCTGATGCATAACTTGTCTTCAATACTGCCTCAGTTCCTGCCTTTAGGATTGATTCTGCCTCATTTTGTAATTAACCTGTACTTTGGAGGTTCTAATGAAAGATTTATATTGTAAAATGTCAACAGAGCAATCTCTCCTTAGCACAGCACTCACAAGCTGTCACTCTTACCACACACACACACACACACACACACACACTCATATTCGGCCCTAGTGTTAAAAGGCAGCCAGCCCTCTGCCTAGCTTAACCAGGCGGTCTACCAACCCATCCTCACTCACGCTGTTCTTTTGCTGAACCCTGTGGGGCCATTCACAAACTGACAGAAGGGAAGCAAATCATCTGCAGCAGCTGGCTAAGAAATCAATTTCCCAGTGGATTACAGAGAATGAAAAGGCAGAAGACATCCCCCTGGAAGAGGCCACTTCATTCAACAAATATTTGGACAGTCACTACGTGCAAAGACTGTTGGAAGCCTTTGGAAATAAAAAACAAAGCACAAGTCCTGCCTTCGAGAAGTTTCCCTGCCATGGCCCATGGTTGTCTGCCTCCATTTCCAAATCTACCTTTGATCCCCTCTCTGCCCTGTCCAGCTCCAGTCGATGATGGCCTCCCAAGAGGGCTTAAGTGAGACCACCTTGCTTACAACTGCTAACTTCACTAACAGCACCTGAACTTCCCCGGTGGCAGCTTCACCGTTCACTCTGACTCATTGCCCTGAGTTTTGAACCTCTGAGTACTGAACCACTGTAAGTTTAATTAGTAGTTTTTGAAAGAATGAAAGAAAATAATCTCATGGTTGGGCATGATTAGGACTAGGGTTATAAAAATGAAGATCAAATCAAAGAGTTCCAGGAAGTTCTCGAGTCATGCTTAGCTCCCCAAATATGCAGGGTTGTCAGATAAAATACAGGACATCCAGTTTCCATTTGAATTTCAGATAAACAGTGAAATTTAGTAAATATGTCCCAAATACTTCATGACACATACTCCCACTAAAAAAAATCATTTTTTTTTTTTGAAATTTAAATTTAACCGGGCATTTTTTCTTCTTTTTTGTTAAGTCTGGCAACTCCACATATATACCATTTTGAGATTCCTTTGGGTTAAGGTATCTCACTTTTGAATTAAAATAGTCAGTTCTCAATTATTTTAGTCCTTTAGCAATTATTTTAAATAGTCCTTACCCAGCATTAATGGTCACAGAAAACTGGATTTGTGAATAGAGAACAAGAATGCAGAGTGGGAGAAGCTGAGAGTTTGAGGCATTTGTATTATTAGTATTGGGTAAGGCTACACAGAATTTAGGATTACAAAACACAGCTGGAAAGTAAAAATGGGCCACAAGAAGAGACCAGTAAACAATGGGGGATTCTGATGGGGTTCCTGGTGGTAACTGTGGTCCTGTTGAATATCACCTCTGCATACATGTAGACTCCTGTTGCATGAGTTATTGTATTACTTCTTTCTGAAGGAAACCTCTACTTAACCTCATACTGTATTTGAAAAGCCTGTACACTTATCCTTCCTACTATACCATTAGCTTCCTAAAAGCAAGGAATCTCTTATCTATTCTTACATCCCAGAGACTTCTCTGGTGGTCCAGTGGCTGAGACTCCATGCTGCCAACAAAGGGGGCCTGGGTTCGATCCCTGGTCAGAGAACTAGATCCCAACAGGCCGTAACTAAAGATCCCACATTCCGCAATCAAATATACTATTAAAAATATTATTATTCTTGTGACCCAGAGTTCCTGATTCTTATCTCATTCAGCTCATTCCTGATTACATGGTGAGAAAACATAAATATTTGCTCCTTCTTTTGGTTGACTGAGTTGGTATGTCCAAATTTAATTGAAAGGCTGTACAACTCAGCGTAATCTAGTTAACACATTACCCCAACAGTGTTCCCGCTCTGCCCCAATCCCACCTGACACTGGTGTTCCCCAATCTAACCTCTCTAGGCAAGACCAGTATGTTCCACTGGCTACTAAAGAAAGCATCAGGGAAGAGAAGAAACAGAAAGAAGACAAAACATGGAAGACCTTTTATTCCCATGTGACCTTTTCCAATGGGTTCCCTTCCTTCACTTTTGTCTCTTCTTCTTTGTCTTAGGCCAGGATCCTATGGGCAGCCATGCATCTGTTTGTTGAGTCAGTTCTGGCTTATGTCTACTGTCCCAGAATATTTATTAATAGCTCCCTCTTCACTCTCAGAAGTGCCCTGGTTTGAATGCTCATCACACTCACAGAACATTCAAGAATCATTTTAAATAGGGAGGTGGCCTGGAAATACCCAACACAGCAGACAAACATTTGTCCTCAGAATGGCCATGATAAAAGCATTTACCCCATTATCATCAGTGCTTCTCTTCTGCTCAGCTCAAGAAATAGAAATTACAATAACAGACTCATACAGTAGAAAATACTCAGGCTTTCAATCTCATTTGTTGGTTCCCAATTATGCTGAAAAGATGGGCTGCACATAAAGAATCTCCTAAGCTCCAAGAGGTCTTAAAATTGCAGCGAATCACAGTAGTCTCTCCTAGTGAGGAGTACGTTACCTTGCTAATCTGAGTAGAGCCAAGAAACCTTTGTTTTAAAAATTTAAACCTTTGTTTTAAAATTTTTACCCAAGCGAGTTTTCTGTGCCACTTTGTTAGCTATCTGGCAACTACTGACCTGATCTAATCAACTGAACTACCATTGTTAATGGAACAGATGTTTTTTTAAGTTAATTCATATATTTCTCAGCTTTTTATCAATTGAATAGAAATAAATGTATTACCAAAGAAATAACCCTGTGTAGCAAATATTACAATATATTGTTACTATATATTTTTAATTTAAGACCAAACAGAAACAATAATTCAAATCAAGAAAGTCAATTAAAAAAAACACATTTCTTTGATTATTATTATGTTAAATAAATACTATATGTACAGTGTGTAAAGTTCGCACTACATAATCATTTTTTAAAGTTTAATTTTCATCAAAATTAATATTTTGGTGACATTATCAATAGAGATTAGATTTTTATCTCTATTCTATTTTTGGTTCATTTATGACTACATTTTTTAAAAAAGCTTGAATATATTCTTACCCACGCCCCTAAACATACAGAACTTAGAAGGGACTAGATATTTAGAAGAAGTTGAGCCACATGAGGGCCTTGTGTGTAAACCTGAGCCTGGCAGGCTGTTCACCAATGCTTCGGTGGAGCAGAGGAAAAAAGGATCTACCAAGCTAAGAGGAAACACACCACTGGAGGAACAGCCACGCCGTGTGTTAACTGCTTTACAAGCACTGCATCATTTAATTCTTTACAGTGAGGAGGCTGACACTACATTAATCAACTTGCTCCAAGTTTGACATCCAAAGGAAACACTCAGGTCGAGATTCAAGCTGACATCAGAGCCTGAAAATACCTACTATATTCTCTATGTACACAATATTTGAATTAGAAATATTTTCTAACTGTGCTTTGTATTTAGGCCTAGAAACAAACAAACACAGAGGAAAGGTGAAAGGGTCAAGAAAATTTGTTCATTCAGTAGTTCTATGTGGACCAGAAATCACTAGAAATTACAGTTAAATGGTGGGCTGCAAATAGGAAAGAAAATCAACTGCTTCAAGTCCTGAGTTCATCCATTCACTACGTAGGACTGTCCCTGAGGCAGACCAACCCCTTTGAAAACATGACCTCCTACCAGCTAATCTCACCATACTTGTGAGTCCTCATTATTAAGACTTTGGGGTCCCCCGGATCTTGATTCGCAAAGGTTCAGCTTGCTGTGTGCAATACCATGGGTGGGTGGGAGGATAGTTAGATGGGATTTCCAAGACATGGTGATGTGGTTCAAAAACAAAATGGAAGATTCTGTGACGACATTGATATGCCTCCTGCTTATGTGCCCAAAGACAGTCTGATTAACCTTGGTCTCAGTTTGCCTGTGTTCAGCGCCTTATACACCATGGCCATGACAGCTGGCACAGTCATTTCAAAAATCAGGAGGATAACAGCAGTGCCAAAAGTTTACTAACAGCCAAATCTGTTGGAAAGGATCACTTCCCTGTGGCCCACTTCTCAAGTGATAACAATGTGACTATGAGAGGAAAACAGCTGGTCCAATTCATCTGCAGACATAATTTAATCCTACAGAACTGCAGTGGTTCAAGAGGGAAAAAAAGGACTTGGATGATAAATTTTCAGTGGAAGGCAAAAGACACATTTAAGGGGAATCAAGAGAATTGAATTCGGCAGAAAGGTCTAGAAAAATAAGGACTGAAGAATGTTATTGAATTTTGCGGAATGGTGTCCTTTTAACCGTCAAGAGAGTTGTTACAGTAAAATAGCAGGATGCAGAGTAAATGCTAAGAATTAAGGATGGAGTGAAAGAGGAGAGAAATGCAAGCAGCTGGCAGAGACAACAAGCTCTAGGATTTCTGGTAAAGAACGGAAAGAGAACAAGGGAGGAGCAGAACAGAACCAAGACCTTCTCAGGATGATGAGATCAATGTTGGGTTGAAGCCTGGGAGAAAGGTCAACAGAGAGGGAGAGAGGAAAGATGAAGCTGAGGAACAGGGCAATGGAGAGGAAGACTAAACCATTCAGTTAAAAATGAAGGAGACTTGTCTGGTGATCCAGTGGTTAAGACACTGTGCTTCCACTGCAGGGGGCACGGGTTTGAGTCCTGATGGGGGAACCAAGATCCTGTATGCTGGGCAGAATAGCCAAAAAAAAAAAAAAAAAGTGGTGGTGGGGTACAAAAGAAATGTGGAGGGAAAGGGTGGATCAGGCAAGATCCACACGGAGCTCAACCAAGGGGTTCCAGGGGAAGGATTTTAAATGTGAAGGGAAGGAATGAAGGGCAAGAAATGAACACATCAAGGGCATATATTATATTCCAGGAACTTATATGCAGAGTACATCATGAGAAACGCTGGACTGGAAGAAACACAAGCTGGAATCAAGATTGCTGGGAGAAATCTCAATAACCTCAGATATGCAGATGACACCACCCTTATGGCAGAAAGTGAAGAAGAACTCAAAAGCCTCTTGATGAAGGTGAAAGTGGAGAGTGAAAAAGTTGGCTTAAAGCTCAACATTCAGAAAATGAAGATCATGGCATCTGGTCCCATCACTTCATGGGAAATAGATGGGGAAACAGTGGAAACAGTATCAGACTTTATTTTTCTGGGCTCCAAAATCACTACAGATGGTGACTGCAGCCATGAAATTAAAAGACGCTTACTCCTTGGAAGGAAAGTTATGACCAACCTAGATAGCATATTCAAAAGCAGAAACATTACTTTGCCAACAAAGGTCCGTCTAGTCAAGGCTATGGTTTTTCCTGTGGTCATGTATGGATGTGAGAGTTGGACTGTGAAGAAGGCTGAGCACCGAAGAATTGATGCTTTTGAACTGTGGTGTTGGAGAAGACTCTTGAGAGTCCCTTGGACTGCAAGGAGATCCAACCAGTCCATTCTGAAGGAGATCAGCCCTGGGATTTCTTTGGAAGGAATGATGCTAAAGCTGAAACTCCAGTACTTTGGCCAACTCATGCGAAGAGTTGACTCATTGGAAAAGACTCTGATGCTGGGAGGGATTGGGGGCAAGAGGAGAAGGGGACGACAGAGGATGAGATGGCTGGATGGCATCACTGACTCGATGGACGTGAGTTTGAGTGAACTCCGGGAGTTGGTGATGGACAGGGAGGCCTGGCATGCTGCATTCATGGGGTCGCAAAGAGTCGGACACGACTGAGCGACTGATCTGATCTGATACTGAATCCTTCACAGTTGGCATTTTATTCAATACTCCTCACATGCTGTGCCATAAGTATGTATTTCTTTAGAAAAGAGGAACCTGAGACTCATAGATATCAAGCAAAATTTGGTGGGCCCAGGGTTAAAACACAAACCTCCTTCTCTCCCTAACTTGAATGCATGATAAAACAGAAAAAGGAAAAGAGGTGTTACTGTGGGAAAACATCTTGTCCACATGACAATTTTAGCCATTGTGAAATTAATCACAATATCCAATGTGATTGTTTATGTGATAATTCCTGCCAGGATAACTCCTCCAATTCCACCAACTTGGTCTTATCTTACTTCTTGTTGTTTAAGAGATAACTATAAAAGGAGCAGATGCCGTGTTTTTAAAATTTGATGCATGATTTGTGCAAAGAAGAGATAAAAAACTAATTTATCTTCCATTGAACATAATGAAAAACACTCAATAAAACTTCCAGTTGATTCAGTCTTCTAAAGATGAAAACCAAGACTATTCTCCAGTTCTTAGCTGCATTCTTCATATTTCACCTGGCAACAAAGACAAAATAATAAAAACCACACAGGGGCCCAAGAAAAGACATTCTTGTCCAATGGTCATCAACCTTGTGTTTCACACCATCAAGGAATTCACAAATGGCTGTCTGTAAGCCAGTTTTAATATTCCAAAAATCTGCTGAAAAATGGGAATCTGCTGCCAATAAGGCTGCCTTTCACCAGAATCATATCAGCTCAACGTGGTAAATGTAGTGCTTATTAAAACCTTGGATTATTAAGTCAGTGTTGGAAATTGTGACCATGTATGGTGGGCTGCAGTCCATGGGGTCGCTAGGAGTTGGACACAACTGAACGACTTCACTTTCACTTTTCACTTTCATGCATTGGAGAAGGAAATGGCAACCCACTCCAGTGTTCTTGCCTGGAGAATCCCAGGGACGGGGGAGCCTGGTGGACTGCCGTCTCTGGGGTCGCACAGAGTTGGACACGACTGAAGCGACTTAGCAGCAGCAGCATGGTGGGCTAGATCTTCCTACTAGATTAATATAGTGCAGTGCCAGAGTTGAGGGATTTCGAGTTTGTAACTGACCTTAGATAGAAGTAGCAATTGAAACAACAGGTATCACTGATACCTAATAAACTCCTAAAGAATCTGAAGGTTTTCTTTACCTTTTATTAGGATTTCAATTGTGATGGTGATGACATAACATTACCATAAAACATTCTCTGCACTGAGAAACCCTCGTGAGACCTTCATGAAGTTAAACAAATACAGGATTCTGTGATCAGGTGAGCTTAGCAAAGCTTGGTTTAAACAAATTTCAAGAGCATCCTAAAGAGCAGGGCAACTGAGTCTTTTAATATCTTATCATGAACTATACATCCCCAAGAGGGAGGAATACAGATATTCAGCATTTTCAAAATGTATTTGACCAAAGATTTTCTCTTTTGCATGGAATCTGAAGGGGCAGCCTGGGGTTCTTCCAAATATACTTTGGGAGCACTAAACTGGACAATTGATAACTGTATGTCACTGATAAAACCTGGATCAGAAACAGAAAATGAGTAGGCATGGGTAAATCAATTTGACTGTATCTCACCACTTCATTATTACCATTTACATTTTCTTAACAAATTTCCAGTTCTACACAAACATCCCTACACGCTAGTCTGCCAGGCTCCTCTGTCCATGGGATTCCCCAGGCAAAAATTCTGGAGTGGATTGCCATTTTCTGCTGCAGGGGATCTTCCCAACCCAGGGATTGAATCTGAGTCTCTTACGTTTCCTGAATTGGCAGGGGATTCTTTATCACTAGCGCCACCTGGGAAGCCCACACTATAGGAAAAGGACTATAAATCAGGAGGCGCAGAAGCCATTCTCAATGTAACACATGGTCTGTTGGGTCTGGCTCTTCCCAACCATTGGGAAGCCCACAGTTCCTTATAGAGCTGCCTCCAATTACATCTAGTCCTGAATAATTTCCATTAGCCTCTGTGCAGTACCCACCGTGGATCCCTCAAAAGAGACCTGCACATTTGTATAGAGGTTCCTCCTCGTTCTCTCCAAGGGGCATAAGGGAGCTGCTTTCCATTTAATATGCATTGCTCTCACTCACTTAACGGCACGCTCCCTCACTGTTCACACCCGTAAAGGGGAACTTGTTTGTGAAACGCTGTAGCTTGCTAACCCTAATCCTAATTCCTTCCAGGAAGGAGTGAGGTTCTTCCTGGTCCGAATGCCTTCAGGTCACACTAAGAGACCTCCACGAAAGTGCCGAAAGAAGCAGAGCTGCAATCAGAAAGCTCCATCTCATGCAAACCACTATATACAGAATGGATGAACAGCAAGGTCCTACTGTAGAGCACAGGGAACTGTATTCAGTATCCTGTGATAAACCATAATGGCAAACAATATGGAAAAGAATGGATATATGTGTATAAACTGAGTCACTGTGCTGTACAGCAGAAATTAGCACAGGATTAGAAACCAACTAATCACCGGAAAAGACCCTGATGCTGGGAAAAATTGAGGGCAGGAGGAGAAGAGGGTGGCAGAGGATGAGATGGTTAGACAGCATCACTGAGTCAATGGACATGATATCTGAGCAAACTCTGGGAGATATAGAAGGACAGGGAAGCCTGGTGTGCTGCAGTCCATGGGGTCACAGAGTCAGACATAGCAACTAAACAACAACAACATAAATCAACTATACTTCAATAAAATAAATTTTGAAAAAACAAAGCTCCATCTCAGGTGTATATTTTTTTGTTATTGTTCCATTTTCAGTTAAGTTACGGAAATCAAAAAAGAGAAGGACAGAAAACACTTTCCCTGGATGCCTGAATCACAATAGATTTTTAGAGCACTCAGAGCCCTTAGAAAAAGGTGCTACTGATTAAGTATTAGCTTCACTCTGTATGTGAAGCGCCATCAGGATGGCCATCTCTTTTACCTTAGTTGTGCTTAAACAACTTTGCACCAATTTATGATGAACAGTGAAACAGTTTTGTCCTCATCTTATTTGCTATCATCACTCCTTCTATCTCCTCTTCCCCTGGGTACATTAGTGCTCACTTATACACACGACCTTGCTGTTAATAAAAAATATTTATGTCCAAGTAAGATTTGGCCACTGGAGGCGATGGAATTCCAGTTGAGCTATTTCAAATTCTAAAAGATTATGTTGTGAAAGTGCTGCACTCACTATGTCATTAAATTTGGAAAACTCAGCAGTGGCCACAGGAATGGAAAAGGTCAGGTTTCATTCCAATCCCAAAGAAAGGCAATGCCAAAGAATACTCAAACTACTGCACAATTGCACTCATCTCACATGCTAGTCAAGTAATGCTCAAAATTCTCCAAGCCAGGCTTCAGCAATACGTGAACCATGAATTTCCTGATGTTCAAGCTGGTTTTAGAAAAGGCAGAGAAATCAGAGATCAAATTGCCAACATCTGCTGGATCATTGAAAAAGCAAGAGAGTTCCAGAAAAACATCTATTTCTGCTTTATTGACTATGCCAAAGCCTTTGACTGTGTGGATCACAAGAAACTGTGGAAAATTCTGAAAGAGATGGGAATATCAGACCACCTGACCTGCCTCTTTAGAAACCTGTATACAGGTCAGGAAGCAACAGTTAGAACTGGACATGGAACAACAGACTGGTTCCAAATAGGAAAAGGAGTACATCAAGGCTGTATATTGTCATGCTACTTATTTAACTTATATGCAGAGTATATCCTGAGAAATGCTGGTCTGGAGGAAGTACAAGCTGGAATCAAGATATTGGGAGAAGTATCAATAACCTCAGATACGCAGATGACACCACCTTTATGGCAGAAAGTGAAGAAGAACTAAAGAGCCTCTTGATGAAAATAAAAGAAGAGAGTGAAAAAGTTGGCTTAAAGCTCAACATTCAGAAAACGAAGATCATGGCATCTGGTCCCATCACTTCATGGCAAATAGATGGGGAAACAGTGGCTGACTTTATTTTTCTGGTCTCTAAAATCACTGTGAATGGTGATTGCAGCCATGAAATTAAAAGACACTTGTTCCCTGGAAGGAAAGTTATGACCAACCTAGACAGCATATTGAAAAGCAGAGACATTAGTTTGTCAACAAAGGTCTGTCTAGTCAAGGCTTTGGTTTTTCCAGTAGTCATGTATGAATGTGAGAGTTGGACTATAAAGAAAACTGAGTGCCGAAGAATTGATGGTTTTGAACTGTGGTGTTGGAGAAGACTCTTGAGAGCCCCTTGGACTGCACGGAGATCCAACCAGTTCATTCTGAAGGAGACTAGTCCTGGGTGTTCATTGGAGGGACTGATGTTGAGACTGAAACTCCAATACTTTGGCCACCTGATGCAGAGAGTTGACTCATTTGGAAAGACCCTGATGCTGGGAAAGATTCAGGGCAGGAGAAGGGGATGACAGAAGATGAGATGATTGGATGGCGTCACCGACACAATGGACATGGGTTTGGGTGGACTCCTGGAGTTGGTGATGGATAGGGAGGCCTGGCATGCTGCGATTCATGGGGTCACAAAGAGTCAGACACGACTGAGTGACTAAACTGAACTGAAGATTTTATTCCTTCCTTCAGCTGTTTACTTAAGAAGGCTTAATGCATAAAGTATTAATAGTATCCATACTCGGCACACAAGCAGATTTATCTTTTTTAACTCATCTTTCCATGTTTTAAATCTTAGTCTGTCATGGGGATTTTATTTAGTTCAGGAATTCAGATTTAGCATATTGTTTGCTTCATATATAGGATCTTGAAGAAAGGAGAAGTATTAGACTATTATCGTTAGATGCCTAACAACTGGCACAGCTACTTAAGAGGCAGAGAAAGAATGGTTTATTCAAAGACTATCTTTGGTACTACAAGGCCTGTAGAAATTGGACATTTCCTAACTGGTACAAATACGGAAAACAAAGAGGTAAAACATATTCAAATCCATAAAGAAAAGTTATGTCCTTTATCCCAGTAAATCCCAGCAATACTATTCATAGATTTTATTCTAGGGAAATAATTCAAAGTCAGGAAAACAAAACTTATCTGAAGGGAGGAGCAGACCAAAAATCCAGATTTAAAAGCACAAAATCAGAGCCACACTAAATGTGTCACAAAAGGTATGTGCAGTCCCCTGCCTACCAAGAAAGACTTCCAGATAAAGATCAGAAAGAAAAACAAGAAAGGAAACAACACTGCTGTCTGGTCTGAAATCTCTATCACTACAAAACTGCTGTAGTAGCAAAATGTATTACAGAAAAGGAAATATCTTACCTGAAATTCTTCCTCTTCTTTTTACCTTTCTAAATGATACTGATTTAAAACACCCAAGTTGAGTTCCACTTTTACCACATACCTTTGCTCTTGACTTCTTTGAAACCATATCATTTCCAAACCAGTAGATCTCAAGCAGAAGTAATTTTGCCCCCCACCTCTGCTCTGGCAACATATGGCAATATCCATGGACAATTTTGGTTATTATGACAGACAGCATGCTACTAGACAGAGTCTGGGGATGCTGCTAAATATCCTACAATAAATAGGTCAGCCACCACTCCCTACTACCAAAAATGATCCAAAATGTCAAATGTGTCAAGGTTGATAAACCCGCCACTAAATCATATAACTTTGTAATGTTTTAAAATATTTTACAAATAAAAATGAGCAAAAGATTTGAAAAGATACTTAAGCAAAGAAGATGTAGGAAAGACAAATAAGCATATGAAAGGATGCTTAGCATCATTAGTCATCAAGGAAATGCAAACTAAACCACAATGAAATACTACTTCATATCCACTAGAATGCCATCTATCAAAAAGACAGATAATGACAAGTATTGTCAAGGATATGGAGAAACTGTAACTCTCCTTCACACTGGCAGAAAATGTGAAATGGTCCACTCATTTTTGGTCAAACAGTTTGTCAGTTTCTTAAAACATTAAACACACAATTCTTATATAACTCAGAAATTCTAGTCATTTACCTAAGAGAAAAAAAAAAAATTTAAAACATGTCCACACAAAGACTTCTATGTATATGTATACAGCAAGTTCATAATAGCTAATCACTAGAAACAGGCACCCCACTCCAGTACTCTTGCCTGGAAAATCCCATGGATGGAGGAGCCTGGTGGGCTGCAGTCCATGGGGTTGTGAAGAGTCGGACACAACTGAGCGTCTTCACTTTCACTTTTCACTTTCATGCATTGGAGAAGGAAATGGCAACCCACTCCAGTGTTCTTGCCTGGAGAATTCCAGGGTCGGGGGAGCCTGGTGGGCTGCCGTCAGTGGGGTCGCACAGAGTCAGACACGACTGAAGCGACTTAGCAGCAGCAGCAGCAGAAACAATCTAAATGTCCAAGATCTAATGAATGAATAAACAAAAGATGGTACATCCCTACAAGGGAATATTACTAAATAATGAAAAGGGAGAAAGCCACTTATGTGTGAAACAGCATACCTGAATAGCAAGTGCTTAACAAACAGGCTTTAGTGTTTCACAATAAAGACAACTACCTTAAATGTCAAAGAGCTAGAGTAAGAAAATTAAGTGGAGAAATTACTCCTGTGATCTAAAGGACACATTTGGTGCCTACCAGGACATTCGTCAGGAGCCCAGAACCCACAAGGATTAATGCTCATTCCCCTGAAACTGATATGGTATTCAGGGCACATTTAAAAAACGAATACTTCTTTGCATCTTGCTCTAAATTACCAGTGATCCACAATTCCATATAATAGTATTCAAGTAATCATTAATACATAGTTATATAGTAATGAATTTAATTTCTAAAAATTACACGAAAGGTAAAGGAGAAAAATTAAGCTAGAAAGTATGCAAATTTTTAGTCTGCCACAGTCATAGAAAAGCATAGAAAGTATAATTATTTGGACCATTAGATTATATTCTAGATTATAATATTAACTGTAATAGAAAAAAATATTCAATGTTGACCACTCTGATTCACTTTCTGGGAACAAAGGAAGACTACATTTCCCAGTACTCTCTGCAGTGAGGGTGGTGCCCATGTCAGTATCCCAGCCAACAGAAGAAATATAAGCTACTTCTAAACCTGAAATCAAGATCCTGCATGTTTGCTATACTTACTGGGGATAGGGATGGATAAAGACTGGGAAAGGATATAACATTTTTTCAGATGTCCTGTTTCTTGATCTGGGTGCTGGTTACAAGAGTGTGACCAGCTGTCAAAATGCATGAGTTGCACCCTCGTGATTATGCACATCTCTCTTTGTTATACTTCAGTGATAAGCTTATTGAACATGATTTTACAATACATCCCTCTTCCTCTTCTTTATGGCCACTTCCACTCCTACTTCTCTGAACACGTGCTCTGACGGCAGACTTGTGAGATGGAAGCAGTTCCTACACAATGCCATGAATGGGGTTGGTCTGTTATTATAGACCAGACTAATATGTTAACATCATCTGCTGCACGATACTTTGCCTCAAAGAATTCCTAATAGTGCTTGTACTAGTATTTAAGATCCAACTACGAAAGTTTTAAGACAGTATTTTTTAAACTTTGGTCCATGAACCATTATATCAGGAGCACTTGGGATGTTAGATTAAAGTAGATATTCCACACCAGAATTTCCAGGAAAGATAAATGGGAACTTGAATTTTTTTAATGAGTTCCCTAGGTGATTCTTTTGCATATAAGAATTTGAGAACTATTATTATAGCATGATAACAAAAGTCACAATAGCTGTTAAAGACTAAACTCTTATTTTAATACCCATAGGTGAGGGTATTAATACAAAGAATTACCCTTTGTCTCCAGTGGATTAAGACATAGGAGTCTGCTTCTCCTCATTAAAGAATCAAAGTAAAAAGCTCTCGACTGAGCACAGGAAAGCTAGATTCTAATTGTAGTTCTACTGTAATTCAATGTATGACCCAGGCAGAGTCATTCAAATTACTGGAGCTTCAGTTTCCTCATTTGCCAGACTTGAAGAGTTGCCCTAGAATCTATGGTTTCAAAAGAAAAACATAAAACTAGTTTAGTAAAAACTAAAAACGTATCATAAAGCAAATGTTATGTGTAAGGCAGTACATAGAAAACAAAGGCATTTAAAAATAAATTTTAAAAAAAAGAAAGCATGAAAAGAGAAAACTACATTGACCCACACAGACCTCCAACTACCGCAGTCCATGCGGGTGCCTCAGAGAATGCACAGAACCATCCACCTTGGAGCAGAGTTTAAAAAACTCCGATCTAGTTCATCTCTTAGATCCTTTATACATTCTTCAAATGTTGACAGTCATGATTATCATCCTCAAAAGCCTTTAATTAAAGTTGATTCTACCATTTTGTTATTTTTAGAGCTGACTATTTCCTTTACTCCCATTTGGGGAAGAGTGTGGGTTATGCTAGAACTACAGAAAAGAAATTCAACGAAAATCTATTAACCCTGATTATGAATTCTCTGAACTAGCACAACTAAATCCTCAGACAATTTTGCATTCTTTGACTAGAAAGATCCTTACCCTTCTTGTAATATAGTTCACACCAATTTTGCATGGCAGTTCAGAGGTGACAGCCTCTGCAGCCCATCACCCAGGGCCTGTGTGCAGTCCTATAACCAGTCTGCAGGTCTCTGCACTAACTGATACTCGGCTGTTACAGTCAGGGAGGTTCAGTACTGCAACCATTTTTGAAAGTCACTGTAAATCTTTTCACAAAGTTCTTTTAACCAAATATCACTGCACGTGATAGGATATTAACCTTAATTGCTTTTTCTAAAAAGAGTTCATCTCATAGATTCCTAAGTTCTTGTCTTGACCTTTTATTATTTTCCATTCTTTTGAGATATTTTAAAAAATCAAGGATACTCATGAACATGTATGACTAAAATCCTCCGTCAGAGTGCTTATTTCTCAGGTCCAATCAGATAAGAACCAAAATGAAGAGGTATCTTGGTTTCTCCTGACACTTTTATGTTGACTAAACACACAATTCAGTGTAAAGGTAAATATATTCCTACTAAAACTTGTCATGTGATTCAATGCATTACATGATACAGTACATAGAAAGAGAATCAAGAAATTAGTTTAAGTGCAATATATGCTTTTTTCTGTAAAAATCCAGAGAGCAAATATTACTCTTTGCAGACCAACTACTCAGTTCATTCACTGTGCTGTGAAAGCAGCCAGATAACATGTAAATGAATGGGCATGACTGAGTTCCACTGTAAGTACTTTACAAAAACAGATGCAGGGCCGGATTTGGTCAGTAGGCCCTAGTCTGCTGACCCCTAACTTAGATGGGAATTTTTATGTGAGAGGGAAAAGACATAACCAAAATATTGTTTCCTGTGATGAGCTAATGATTATGCAGTTTGCCAATTAAGAGTATCAAGCTTACTATCTCAAGAACCCATGGGGTAGGACACTGCATGCATGTGTGCATGCGAGCTAAGTTGCTTCAGTCACGTCCAACTCTTTGTGACCCCATGGACTCTAGCTGCCAGGCTCCTCTGTCCATGGGATTCTCCAGGCAAGAATACTGCAGTGGATTGCCACGCCCTCCTCCAGTGATCAAATTCTAGTTTCTCGAATCTCCTGCATCGGCAGGCAGTTCTTTACCACTAGCGCCACCTGGGAAGTCCACCAGGTAGGACATTAGAAATGTTATTTCCTCTTTTTATACTTTATGGCTGGATGGCATCACTGACTCGATGGACGTGGGTCTGGGTGAACTCCGGGAGTTGGTGATGGACAGGGAGGCCTGGCGTGCTGCGATTCATGGGGTCGCAAAGAGTCGGACACGACTGAGTGACTGAACTGAACTGAACTGATACTTTTCCTTAAAGAAACGAACTTATTTAAATACCAAAGGAAAGTTTCTTCTCTAGTAACCACGCTTATTGATTGGCATGTGTTGAAGACCAACCAAAGTATTTATGATCTACTTTTACTTTCCTTTTACACTTCCCTTTCTTTTGGTAAATCTCAAAACAGCCCCACCAAAGTTTACATTCTAAAAACAATGAAAACTTACACCTGGCAAAGTTAGTCCAACAATAAAGAAATCAGGGGCAGAACCAGGGATGAAATAAAGACATCAACTTCATCAAACACAATTTTTAAAGTAATGTCCACTGATGTTTTTAGTTGTATGCAAAACACTGTTATACATTCAGTTTCAAGGCAAGTCCCCAGAACCCCCCAGATATATATGTTCCACATGTCAGAGACTATCACTTGTATCCCATTTACAAAGAATTTCTGCAGACCCCAAAAAGGGGTAATGAAGATTTTCATCCTAGGGCAGAGAAGAGGCCTTGCTTAGGCACAAGGAGCAAGGCAGTACCTCCAGGTTGTAAGGTTTGATTTCGACTCGGAAAAACAAATGCACGCATTTACTATAACACGTATAAAAGGAGCAAAGCTAGAGGCTTGGAGTAACTCAAGATTTAGATTAAGAATTTGATGCTATTTGGCTTCTGGGACCCTATTTCAAAGTGGAGATATCCCCACACCAATAAGCAATTCTGAAACCAGCTGGGTGTCCTCCAATTCAATTCTGGCACCATCTACCCAGAGACAGCATCAGATTCCAAAGGTTAAGGGCCCAGCTCCATAAGACTGCCCCTCTCAACCCCCACTCCATCCCTCTTCAACTGCTAGCTGAAACCCCAGGCTATTATCTGTGCTTCTGACCAATCAGCTATAAATTCTCATTACCCTCTCCTAGGGTTCAGTCCATTTGCTAGAGCAGCTCAGAGAATTGAGAAACATTTTACTTACTAGATCACCAGTTTATTATAAAAGGATCTAATTCAGGAACAGGCAGATGGACAAGATGCAGAGGGCAAGGACTGGGGAAAGGGTATGGGGTTTCCATGCTCTCTCCAGACCCTCCAATCTCTCAGCACCTCCACGTGTTCACCAACCCAGAAGCTCTCTGAACCCCAATCTTTCAGGTTTTCTTAGAGGGTTCATCACACAAACATGACTGATAAGTCACTGGCCACTGGTGATCGATTCACCCTCCAGCCCCACTCTCCTCCCCGGATATCAGGAGGTGGGACTGAGTTGGTTCTCCTGGCAAACAGTCCCCCTCCTTAGGAGCTTTCCAAAAGTCATCTCATTAACACAAACCTGGTTGTGATGAAAAGGACCTGTTTTGAATAACAAGGCAACCACTTCACCTCATGGCTCTGAAGGGATTCCGGGAACTGAGAACAAAAGACAAAATATTATAACAAAAGATACTCCCATTGCTCTTATCTTCAGGAAATGCCAAGGCTTTGAGAAGCTGTCAGTCTAGAATTCTGTATAAAAACCAAATATATAAGAAATATATATATATTGTCATCTGAATGACAAAATATATATTTCCCATAAACCACAATTATTTCAGATGTTTTCTACTAACAGAGGATGGTTAACAGTAAAATAAATGTGACTTCCAGATACAAAGATGAGCAGAGGGAACCTCTGTGAGCCCAGTATCCTTTATTAAAAGTCATATTCAGGACGCTTTACATTCCAAATTTTAATACAACTGTAACTGGCTTAAATGATAAGGTGTTAGTTGCTCAGCTGTGTCCGGCTCTTTCCAACTCCATGGACTGTAGCCCATCAGGCTCCTCCTCTGTCCAAGGGAATCTCCAGGCAAGAATACTGGAATAGGTAGCCATTTCTTTCTCCAGAGGACCTTCCCGACCCAGGCATCGAACCCAGATCTCCCACATTGGCGAGCAGATTCTTTACCATCTGAGCCAACAAGGAAGCACCCCCTTGGAACACACAGATTAGAAGTCTGGATGCCTGAAGCTGCCAGGCTGACGAGACCCTGCTGTTCCAGCCCTCCAGCTCATTAAATCTTCTGTGTCCTTTTACCAGCCATCCTGGAAAAGAAATGCTGTGCCCCATTGGCATTCATGACCCACAGAATCTATGAACATGATAAATGGTTGTACGACACCACTAAGATCTGAAGTCATTGGTTACACAGCCACAGTCACCAAAACAACTGGATATAAAAACTATTCAAGCCAAGGGTCAGTAAACTGTCTTTAAAGGGCTAGACAGTAAGTGTTTGAGACTCTGTAGACCACGTGGTCCTCATTACAACTTCTGAAGTCTGCTCACATGCCATGAAAGCAGCCAGGCAAAATGTAAATGAACAGGTGTGAGTGTATTCCAATAAAAGTTTATTTACAAAATCAGGTGGTGGGTGGGGATGGTGGGGGAGGACAGATCTGGTCCATGGAATAAAGTTTGCTGAGCCCTATTCTAGCCAACTTCTTGGAAAAGACTGATGGTGGGAAAGACTGAGGGCAGGAGGAGAAGGGGGCGACAGAGGATGAGATGGTAGATGGCATCATGAACTCAATGGACATGAGTTTGAGCCAACTCCGGGAGATAGTGAAGGACTGGAAAGCCTGGCATGCTGCAGTCCATGGGGTCACAAAGAGTTGGGCACTACTGAGTGACTGAACAGCAACAACATTCTAGGCAAAGGAAGAAATCTACTGTTAGGCCCAAAGGCAGTAATGTGACTTTATTCTAGAGATAACATAACCTTCTGTATAGGAAAAAGAAGGTACTCAGAGAGCAGGAGGGCTTGATGCTTAGGCTAGATACTTTCTCAACTGACAGAGAAAGTAAAACATCCTAAGATTGCAGGTAAAAAGCAATACGTGAAAGCTTCTCTAAATATGTAGAGTTGACATTCTCAAAATTGAGATGCAAGCCATTTTTAAAGATATTCAGTAGGTCAATATTCATTCAACAAGAACTGTAACTGAAAAATATCTTTCAGACAAAAATGGTTAAAGGCCCTTCTATCATTTGGAACTTATAGCGAAAATCAAGCCACTCAACTATAACACTATAGTCAGAGCCTCTTTTGAGGAAAATATGTCCTAGCTTCTTTATTTTTTTTTCCAGGCTTCTTCTAATGACAAAATATTTTCCATAAATTCTAGATGCTTTCCCCCCATCCTTCAACCTTTATGTGTGAAAGAACCAATTTAATCTGGCAAAATTCATTTATATTTTATTTTTAAGGCCAGCAATTAGAAGTATCTCCAAAAGTTATGGATTTATTCTTGTTTTCAAAAGCATTAGGGACGAGAGAATTAACTTCTATTGTCTTTGCTATGTGCCAGGTACTTCATCGTAAAGGGGGCCATATCATGATAGAATGGAGACTTGGGGGTGGATTCTATTCTGGAGATGAGATTGGCCAACACAAGCCAGAGCTCTAGAACCTGAGAAGTCAGAGCAAGCTATCAAAATTGGGGCTCAGAAAGACAGGAACCAGGAAGAAACACAGTTATGACCATGTCTGTACCAGGGTTACCCAGAAGGAGGTAGTGAAGGAGGCTTGATTCAGACTCTTAGTCCCAATGTTTTTAGGGCCTCAGCTCACAATTTACAATAGAAAGAATCAAGAAATCAGCCAAACAACTAAACACACAAAATAAGGCACCAAAAAATGTCACTGGGCTTTCTAACAAACTATGAACAGAATTTAAAAATCAGATGGAATAAAATTAGAACTCCTTTAGACTTGGCTGAGGAGGTGTAAGATTTTATCCTGAAAATGAAGAGAGGATGAAAAAACCTAGCAATCACTAAAGAATTAGTTTAATGACAACCATAAGGTGGTTATGAATTTTTGACTCACCAACCTGAGCTCTCCTGAGATATGAAATCTGTCCCCTTTGAAAGTGGATTCATCAAGAAACCGATTTGGCTTCAGATTACAATGACTTAAACAAGAAATAATTTAAAGGCCTAATTTAAAGATCTAGGCTATATGTCAACCAGGCTCCATGAAGTTGGAGTGTACTGGCATCCTGAGTGCCATGCAGCTCGGCCTTTTTCCATCTTGATGCTCTGCCATCTCCATGGTGCATGCCTTGACCATGCCAAGATGGTGTCCTACTATGTCTGCATTCCATTCCAAGGGAAAGAGGACAAAAATCAGCCTAATGTCCACCTAGTTATGGGGAAATGTGCCCAGTAAACAAAATGTGGATTTCTTTAGTTTTTGGGGCATGCTGCAAGCAGCATGTGGGATCTTAGTTCCTGGATCAGGGATTGAACCACCATTTCCAGCAGTGGAGGCACTGGAAGCGCAGAGACCCTAACCACTGGACAACCAGGGAAGTCCAAGTGCTCAGGTGCTTCAGTCATGTCTGACTTTTTGTGACCTCATGGACTGTAGCCTGCAGGCTCCTCTGTCCATGGGATTCTCCAGGCAAAAATACTGGAGTGTGTTGCCATGCCCCCTTCCCACGGATTATCCCAACTCAGGAATCGAACCTGTATCTCTGGCATTTCCTACACTGTAGGCAGGTTCTTGACCCACTGAGCCACCTGGGAAGCCCCAGGGAAGTCCAAAGGATTTTTAAATTGCAGAACAGGGGTCAACAAACTACAGTTCACAGACCATAGTCAGTCCACTGACTGTTCATGGTCAAAGGGTTAAGAATGGCTTTACCATTTTAAAAAATTGTTTACAAAATAAACAAAAGAGAAATATGAGATGGATACCGTTTATGGCTCTCAAAGCTTAAAATACTAACTATTCAGTCTTTTACAGAAAAAGTTTGACAATGTGTTATAGAGGAAGAAAGAATGGATGCAGGGGGAGAATTGAAGTTTCTGCCTGAGAAGTAATTGTGTTTTCAACAATAAGAATATTCAGAATTAAGTAAACAATGGATATCACATCACCTCACAGAGTTAGTATTTTTTAGTAAATTTTATGAACAATCTGTGTTTATTATCAATATATGTGATTTAAGAAACTCTAAAATATTAGCCTTGCCACTTCAAGCTGAAAGGAATAAGAAAATTGTGTTTTTAAACAGAACTAGAATATTTCACATGCTTGTTTGCTTTATAAATTTAATTTACTATATTTACAAGAGACTGATTATATTCTTTGCAGCCAAAGATGGAGAAGCTCTATACAGTCAGCAAAAACAAGACTGGGAGCTGACTGTGCCTCAGATCATGAACTCCTCATTGTCAAATTCAGACTTAAATTGAAAAAAGTAGGGAAAACCACTAGACCATTCAGGTATAACCTAAATCAAATTCCTTATGATTAGAGTGGAAGTGACAAGTAGATTCAAGGGATTAGATCTGATAGACATAGTGTCTGAAGAACTATGGACGGAGGTTTGTGACACTGTACAACAGGCAGTGATCAAGATCATCTCCAAGAAAAAGAAAGCAAAAAGGTAAAATGGTTGTCTGAGGAGTCCTTACAAATCGCTGAGAAACGAAGAGAAGCTAAAGGCAAAGGAGAAAAGGAAAGATATACCATTTGAATGCAGAGTTCCAAAGAGCAAGGAGAGATAAGAAAGAAAGCCTTCCTCAGTGATCAACACAAAGAAATAGAGAAAACAATAGACTGGGAAAGACTAGAGATCTCTTCGAGAAAATTAGAGATACCAAGGGAACATTTCATGCAAAGATGGGCACAATAAAGGACAGAAATGGTATGGACCTAACAGAAGCAGAAGATATTAAGAGGTGGCAAGAATACACAAAAGAACTATACAAAAAAGATCTTCATGACCCAGATAATCAGGATGGTATGATCACTCACCTAGAGCCAGACATCCTGGAATGCGAAGTCAAGTGGGCCTTAGGAAGCATCACTATGAACAAAGCTATTGGAGGTGATGGAATTTCAGTGGACCTATTTCAAATGCTGAAAGATGATGCTGTGAAAGTGCTGCACTCAATATGCCAGCAAATTTGGAAAACTCAGCAGTGGCCACAGGACTGGAAAAGGTCCGTTTTCATTCCAATCCCAAAGAAAGGCAATGTTAAAGAATGTTCAAACTATCACAGAATTGCACTCATCTCACATACTAGCAAAGTAATGCTCAAAATTCTCCAAGCCAGGCTTCAACAGTATGTGAATTATGAACTTCCAGACATTCAAGCTGGATTTAGAAAAGGCAGAGGAACCAGAGATCAAATTGCCAACATCTGCAGGATCATCAAAAAAGCAAGAGAGTTCCAGAAAAACATCTATTTCTGTTTTATTGACTATGCCAAATCATTTGACTGTGTGGATCACAACAAACTGTGGAAAATTCTTCAAGAGATGGGAATACCAGATCACCTGACCTGCCTCCTGAGAAATCTGTATGCAGGACAAGAAGCAACAGTTAGAACTGGACATGGAATGATAGACTGGTTCCAAATCAGGAAAGGAGTATATCAAGGCTGTATATTGTCACCCTGCCTATTTAACTTATATGCAGAGTACATCATGTGAAATGCCGGCTGGATGAAGCACAAGCTGGAATCAAGAGCACTGGGAGAAATATCAGTAACCTCAGATATGCAGATGACACCACCCTTATGGCAGAAAGCAAATAAGAACTAAAGAGCCTCTTGATGAAAGTGTAAGAGTAAAATGAAAAAGTTGGCTTAAAACTCAACATGCAGAAAACTAAAATCATGGCATCCAGCCCCATCACTTCATGGCAAATAGATGGGGAAACAATGGAAACAGTGACAGAGTTTATTTTCTTGGGCTCTGAAATCACTGCAGATGGTAACTGCAGCCACGAAATTAAAACACACTTGCTTCTTGGAAGAAAAGCTATAACCAAGCTAGACAGCATATTAAAAAGCAGAGACATTACTTTGCCAACAAAGTTCTGTCAAGTCAAAGCCATGGTTTTTCCAGTAGTCATGTATGGATGTGAGAGTTGGACTATAAAGAAAGCTGAGCACTGAAGAATTGATGGTTTTGAACTGTGGTGTTGGAGAAGACTCTTGAGAGTCTCTTGGACTGCAAGGAGATCAAACCAGTCAATCCTAAAGGAAATCATCCCTGAATATTCACTGGAAGGACTGATGCTGAAGCTGAAACTCCCATACTCTGGCCACCTGATGTGAAGAACTGACTCATTGGAAAAGACCCTGATGCTGGGAAAGATTGAAGGTGGGAGGAGAAGGGGATGACAGAGGATAAGATGGTTGGATGGCATCACCAACTCAATGGACATGAGTTTGAGTAAGCTCCAGGAGTTGGTGATGGACAGGGAAGCCTGGCATGCTGCAGTCCATGGGGGCAAAGAGTCAGACATGACTAAGCGACTGAACTGACTGACAAGAGTACTGTATTTTTTTTTGTGTGTGTGGCAATGCCACACAGCTTATAGGATCCTAGTTCTGTGACCGGGGATCAAACCACAGCCTATGGCAGCAAAAGTGCCAAGTCCTAACCACCAATAGACCGCCAAGGAATTCTCTGTAAGTAATTTTAAATCCTTTCGAAAGCTTTTGATTATTTGCATATCCAGTCACTGGAAACACTTCAAAGGAAAATATAAAATATTAAATGCATAATTATAGTGAGGCATATTTAAGAGAATTTAATACACTACCTTCGAAAATGAGTCTGATCATTGGAATAAGTAGCCTTTGTTTGATCTGAGTTAATGAAATACTACTCAAAGAAAACGTGAAGGTGATTGTCCTTATTTTACTAGATGTAAAAATAGAATAATAAGATTGATTCACTGAACTTCAAAACGCAATAAAAACTAGGATTTTTGCAAGGGTAACTCTAATAAACTGAATATGAAGTTAAAAGCAAAGTTACCATAAATAATCTTTTCCATATGCAGAGGCTTCCCTTGAACATCAAAGAGCTCAGGGGCTGGTAAACAGATCTATAAGCCAAGTGGAGCAAAAGGGAGGGGAGGATTTGGCAGCTAAAGCAGGAGGGCAAGAGATATCCTCCCAGTGGAAAGAAGATGCAGGCTGCTTTGCTCAATCTTCCGGTCCACCATTTCTGCCAGAGCTCCTCATGGAGTTGCTTATCAAAGAAAACTTGGGTATAGCGAAAGGCTCAAGCAACCAGCACTCCTTGGCTTGGTGGATTCAGTCTCATTAATGAGAAGTACAAAAATGCCAGGCAGCCCAAGCCTGTCAGGTTACATGGAGTCGATCTCTCTCCTAGGTCCTTGAGGAGATTGTAAAATAAATGCCAAAGCCGTGAAACAATCACCCACTGAAATCAAACACTGTTTTATTTTAACAAAAGTACCTTTCAGAGAAAGATTCTATTTCATTTTGTCACTGTGAAATTATATCCGTGGAATTTTTAAAAAATGCCTAGTTTTGACATTTGGAAATCCTCATATTTCTGAAAGTCTAACATTTTGGTGTTTGATATTTTAGAATACAACTTACCATTGAATGGTGTCTCTTCAAATTTGGCGAATGTTCAGGCTGTCACTTTCTCTCATACATCTAAATTCAAACTGCAGGTTGTCTGGTTTTATTTCCCCCTTTTGGGAGCCTGTGCGTGTCGGTGTGTGTGTGTGCGAGGGGAGGGTTCCAACACTGACACACGGTGACCGCCTGCAGGGTTTCCAGAACATCAGACTGTGCTCACTCGGAGCATGGCCAAGCTCTTTATAAATGTGTGTTAAGCTACACTCCCTTGTCTTTTAGGAAAAATGAGGACATCCTTGTCTACCCTTTCTGCCTGGCCGGCCCCTCCAAAAAGTCTTCTTCTGCAGGTCCACACCTCACACTCCCAATCAGATTCTTGATACATATTTAAAAAGAGGGCGGGTTATTTCAGGCTCCAGCGGTACCAGTCAGTGGAAACTAAAATCCCTCAAATATGTGGATTTCTCTTTGCCAAATATTCCAATCATTTACAGAAAAGCCCAGGAGAGCATGAAGGCAGTTTCCCAGGGTACCCTCTGCTGCCCTCAGGAGATCAGTGTTCACACTGCATGTCATTGGTAACTTCTCCAGACTGATTCCCTGGGGACTCAAGTGACAAATGAGTCACTCAGTCGTGTCCAACATTTTGCAACCACATGGACTGTAGCCCGCCAGGCTCCTAGGTCCATGGAATTCTCCAGGCAAGAATACTGGAGTGGGTAGCTGTTCCCTTCTCCAGAGGATCTTCACAACCCAGGGATCGAACCCAGGTTTCCCACACTGCAGGCGGATTCTTAACCATCTGAGCCACCAGGGAGGCCCTAACTTTCTCACTATGCTATATCCCCATGCCCAGTAGAGCACATGGCATCAAGAAGGGCTTCTGGAAACCTTGACCAGAAGAAGAGAGGAAATTTACTGGAAACATTCAGAGGAGGAAGAAAGAAAAGGAAGAAAGGAAAGGAAAGGAGAGAGGAAGGGAGGCAGCATTGAGGAACCAGTTGGGGTGGGGAGAAGTGGCAGGAGAGGGTTGGGATAGGCTGGGGTGGGAGAAGGTGTGGGCACACCACTGTCTGTCCCAGACATGCTCCAGGAGAGTGGAAGCCAGAACCACTCCATCACAGGGGCAAGGACACAGAACTCATGCAGCTTCTAACCAGTTCACACTGGTTTGTGCTAGCCCATGCCAACTGGTGCTCATTCAAACTGGCTTTTGCTGGTTCAAGCTAGTTTGACTGATCTGCACTCTCTCCCACTCTGACTCAATTAATTTTTCCCCTTTGTATTTGCTTCTATCACTTACTTTACCTTTTATCATATGGTTTTGTGCATGTATCTCAGAAATGCTTTCAATCTTGTCTTGAATAAGGTGGAGCTATAATACACTGATCTGCTCAAAGTCACAGGGCAATAATTATTCACAAACGTACGACCACAGAAGGAAAACCAAGCACCTCTCACTTCAGTTCAGTGCAGGTACTCAGTCATGTCTCATTCTTTGTGACCCCATGGACTGCAGCACACTAGGCCTCCCTGTCCATCACCAACTCCCGGAGTTTACTCAAACTCATGTCCACTGAGTTGGTGATACCATCCAACCATCTCATCCTCTGTCGTCCCCTTCTCTTCCTGCCTTCAATCTTCCCCAGCATCAGGGTCTTTTCCAATGAGTCGGTTCTTCGCATCAGGTGGCCAGACTATTGAGTTTCAGCTTCAGCATCAGTCCTTCCAATGAATAATCAAGACTGATTTCCTTTGGGACGGACTGGTTGGATCTCCTTGCAGCTGGTAAAGAATCTGCCTGCAATGTGGAAACCCTGGGTTCGATCCCTGGGTTGGGAAGATCCCCTGGAGAAGGGAAAGGCTACCCACTCCAGTATTCTGGCCTGAAGAATTCCATGGACTGTATGTCACTTAAGTGGAACCTTGGAAGTCAAGGCAGTGGCTTTCATTTCTCACAATAGCAACATCTGCTACTGAAAAGATTTGTCTCATCTCTTACAAGTTAAATGATTATAAGAAACGACCATATGAATATCCCTCTACACTGACTTCTCTTGTCAGTTATTAAAAGTTAGGAATTAAGCCTAAGGAAATGGAAGAGATTCATCTTTGTCAATAACTGAAAAGCACTATTCATGGGGCTTCTTATCCTTTCTGGAATCAAGGACACTATTGATAATCATCTGAAAGTGAGGAGCCTTCTTCCCAGAAAACAAGCAATGTGTACAGGTAGATCCATTTTTGCAAACACTAAGGCACTCACAAACCCACCCACTCCCACCCATCAGGTCCAACCACTACATTGAAGCCCATCACACTACAGCAGGGGTTTTTTAAATGGTAATCTGTAGATTGGGGTTATGTGAGAAAGTGTCCAAGATTTCTTAGTGGAAAAAGAAAAATTAAATCTGTGCAGTGTATATATATAAATAGATGAGGCTGTAAAATGTCTACAGTCCTTACTCACAGAGGATTTCAATTTCTCTTCTTATTTTAGTTTCCTAAATTAATTTTTAGTTCTGTAAAGTTATTTCTTTTAAGAAGTGGAGATAGTACATGGTATTGCTTTTTCATTTGTTATTTCAAATATCCAATACAGAACGGGCAAAAAATTAACCTCAAGAACTATACTTTTTTAATATATTATTGTTCTGTAAAATAAGAAAAAGGCATGGGGAAGTCTGCTCTTGGTTTTCTAAAACTCCAGATTAAAACCCCTATATGACATCATAGATATTTAAGGAAATATTTTATGATTGGAAATAATTTATATGTTCATTCAAGATATACTGCACTGATTCACAAGAGGCTAAGAAAATACTTTAGCAGCTAAAACAATTTAAAAAGGCAAAAGCCCATTCAAGTTTAATTGTGTTGGATTCTGTGATCCTTAATGTCACAAATAGTTTTTACATTCAATAATTAAAATCAAATTAAGTATCTTATTGAAAGTCACCTTACTTCAGTTAGCTGATTCTAAACAGGAAAACCATTCTATCAGAAGGATTCATAATTGTTGTAGTTTCTTCCAACTATGATATAATTTTGCCAAGTATTTCCTAAATAGAACTTTTCCATAATATTACTCTTTACATTTTAAATACAGGTGGTAAATGCAACAGATACTTATATTTAATTGAGTAGAGTGGCTTAATTGAAATAACTGGTTCAACTGTTTTTAAAAATTGCTTAAACACATTATTAGTTTAATTTACTCTAAACTTTTATTATAGCATAGTAAGGTATTATCTTCCTATTTTTGTATGGTTTAAAGGAGGAAATCTGAATTTACGAATTTAAAGATATTTACCTTTTAGATATAATTAATAATCAACTATGCATAAGCAATTCTATTTGGTATAAAGGCCTTGAAAAGGATACCGAAATGAATAGGCTACCAAAGACATAATTTTGATTTTTCTGTTCTAGGATTTCTATTTGGTTATTTTTGTAGAGTTTCCTTCGCTCTCCTGAAATTCTTCATCATTTTACATATTATACCCATCTTTTCCAAAATTTTACAAAATTTTAAACACATTATAGTTAAGTTTTTAAAGTCTTTATCTGCTAATTCCAACACCTGGATGACATGTGGATCTTCAGCTATCGATTACTTTCTTTCTTGATTGTGGGTTACATTTTCTTGCCTCTTGCAGGTCTAGTAATTTGTACTTATATAATACTGACATCATCATCATCAGTATTACTATTATTGGCCGCCCTGTGTGGCTTGCTTCCTGACCAAGGGCTGAACCCAGGTCACAGCAGTCAAAGTCCAGAATCCTAACCACTAGGCCACCAGGGAACCCCCTATACTGACATTATTGATGATATGTTCTGTACAGTCTGGATTCTGTTATCGTCCCCCGAAGAGTACTGACTGTTGTATTAATAGCAGGCAATTATATTACTAGAGGATGACTTTAATTCTGTGGATGCTTGGTTTTTAGGTGTTCTTAGGATGGGTCTATTTCAGTTTTGTCCTTATTTCTAGGGCAAAGTCCTAGACTTTGTCATATCATTTCTTATTAGAAAAATAGCAGTGTCCCAAAGTCCTCATTCTTGGGACACAGTTCCTACTCCTAAAGCATGGCTACTCTGGGTTCCAATGAAAACCACACAGTGTTTACCAAACTCTATCATGTCACAAAATTTGCACTCCAATCTCTGTTTTCCCACCACAGGCAACTGGTAAAGTCTCTGTTCAGGTCTTTAACTTCCTAACCACTGCTTTCTGTCATGTTCCTTGGAGTCACATGTGCACGTGCAGTGTGAAGGAGTCAACTGGGGATGTGTACATAGATTTGGCAGGGGGTGCCCATCTCTAAGATTCCTTCTTAATTTCTAGGCAACCCTTGAACTCTAAAGCAACCCTTGAACTCTAACCTCTGAATTGTCCACTAAATTAGAATGCCACTTTCTGCGTGAGCTCTCCCCCTGTGTGCCACGTGAAGTGGGAAGCAGGCTTGCTGGAAAAGCCAGTCAAGTGTGGATCTCCCTGATGTCCTCTTGTTTGAAGGGTCCCATCTCCTGCGCTTTCTGCTTGCTTTTATTGTCCTCCAAATAGCTTCCCAAAACTTGTTTTCATAGTTTACAATTTCGAATTTATAGTTTGTTATCAGCAAAATGGTTAGCTAGTGATGGTTAGTATAATACCAGCTACATGGTTAGTCCTAGAATGAGAACCTCGGAGACTGACTTTTGATTGGCTGATTGTTTGTTGTTTTTTAACGAAAGAAGTCTTCCTTTTTTCTAATTCACAGTCTTGGTTAAAATACTGAGGAATTTCTATCAAGAGCAAAGAGCTTTGGGTTGGGACTTAATAAGTTTTAAAGTAGAATATTAATGAAGAATAGTGAGGCATATTTTAATGCCAAAAACAGAAAGTCGGAATTGTTTTCTGCCTGCATACAGCATTATAAGTTTTGGCAGAGTTCTACAGGGTGTCTCTCCTTGTCATGTAGATCTAGCATCAAAAGAATGGACACTGCTATTTTTCTAATAAGAAATGATATGACAATAAAGGAAGATGTAGAAAGGTTTATAAACAAAAAGTGCAGCCTAATTGAGAAGGGATCACTCCAACGGCCTATTTATGGTGAAGGGAATAGTCTCCTTCTTTGATGGCAAGTAAGACACCACTACACAACCACACAAACTCATTATGATAATTATAACAATGTTTTTAGCAGCCAAAAGTTCGAGTTGTGAGCAACAGAGACAGAATGTGGATAACAAGCTCAAAAGGGATTAATGAAAGGAAATGTAGTTGTTCATGAAGGCTGTTCATGGAGCTCGTGAGCACCAGGGCTGGAGGCAATGCCCACAGAGGAAATATTACAGGTCATATCACAGATAAGCACTCAAAAAATACCACTACTGTGGCCACTGAGGACAGACATGGGAATTTGCAGGGTAGAAACCACCAAGGTGAACTTGAACTGCCTCTGCTAGAAATACAGCAACTGAGACCTCTCACAACCAGCTACGGTGGCTACCGCCAACATGTCCCATCAGCAGAATGGACTCTCACAGCCCTTTCTTCTCTAAACCATGAGCGACCGATTCAAGGAAAGGTGTTGGTGTGTCTGATGGGACACCTGCCCCACTGCCAGTGGCAAGAAAGGCTGGAAAGGTGGTTCTGTGGCATCTTCAGGTTCTGAGGTGCCAATGGCTTAGCCTCATGACTTTGGAAAGTTCCCACATGCAGGAAGGCCATTTTGATTCCAGGAGGTGACTCTCTCCCAAAGGAAAGAATAAAAGTTCTCTACAATATCCTTAAATAACCAAAGAAAGAATCCAGAAGCAACATTTAAGTACCTACCCAGTCCTAGGCCCTCTTGCTTAGCCCTTTTAAAACACATTATCTCAATTTAATTTAATTTAATCGCCACAATAATCTTTAAGGCAGTCATGATTTCTTTCCATTTGCAAGGGTTGATTCTGAGGTTCAGAAAGATCACAGAATGATAAAGACCAGATTTCTCACAGGGTTTACCTTGGTTCAAACTCATATGCTCTTGAAGAATGCAGAAAACATACTTATTAGAAAGTTATGTACCAAATGTTTCCCACTGTATCTTACACACACTGCTGTCCTGTTTGAGCCCTTTCTCAAACTTCCTTATATGTACGAGTCTCAATTCCCTGCTGGGCTCTAAAGCCCCGTGCAGGTCAGAGACAGCTTCGTCTTCTCTGCATCTATAATTAGCCCACACGGTGCCTGAGCACACAAAAGAAGCTCAAGCCTTATTTGCTGAATAAATTGCACAAATCTTGGAAATTCATTTCTGCGATGAACGGTGGAATGCTGAGGTAGACAGAACTGCCCTGTGAAGTTGCATAATTTAGCAGCTTCCCTGTCGGAAGTTATGAAGGAAACAATACAGTGCGCCATTTTAATACAGAAGAGAGGATGGCTTTAAGGAGATAAACACCCCAAATATGAGCCATCCTGAGCTTTTGGCACTCTAAGTCAACTGTGCGGTAACAGGCTGAAAGCACTGAGAAAAAATGCAACTATTTTTCTTAGTTCACACAGTCTACCATCTTTTCAAGCTACTCATTTCTTCTGAATTCCAAACCCCTTGCCAAAAGTCCTACCTTAGCAATTTTTTTTCAGATAAAAATAAAAATCCTCTTAACTCAAAGGGAATTTGTACAATATAAATTTCTTATACAGAAAAATCTTAAGTCATATTTCAAAATTTATTACTATAATTTTTACACAATGTTGATTTCTTAAGAGGTAAGAGATTTAAGTTAAATAGAGAAAGTGAAGTGAAAGTCGTTCAGTCGTGTCCGACTCTTTGTGACTCCATGGACTACAGTCCATGGAATTCTCCAGGCTGGAATACTGGAGTGGGTAGCCTTTCCCTTCTCCAGGGGATCTTCCCAGCCCAGGTATAGAACCCAGGTCTCCCACATTGCAGGTAGATTCTTTACCTGCAAATAGAGAAAAGTCTTTCATAAATGGGTAGTTAACAGCTGGAACAGGTTGTGAAATGTTCCTCTCTGGAAATCTTTGAAAATTGGATAGATCCTGCCCTGGAGAAGGAAATGGCACCCCACTTCAGAATTCTTGCCTGGCAAATCCCATGAAAAGAGGAGCCTGGCAAGCTACAGTCTATGGGGTCACAGAGAGCTGGACATGACTGAGTGTGTGCACACGCACACACACACACACATACACACACCCTCTTCTATCTTGGATGAGTGAGCCTACCTGGGTGCATTGGAAACAGGCTTCATGGGCTTCCAGAGTTTCTTCCAGCCTGGGTTACCATCACCACCATCATCCAAAGGCTTTCTTTAGCATCTAGTTAGGCCTGATTTTGTGTCCACATTGGTCAAAGAGTATTACAGGGACTTTGTTTCTATCCTCTCAGAGTTTAGTCTTTAGTAACCTAGAGAAGTGACTCCTCTGCCTTAAGCAAATAAACAAAGAAATACAATTAGCTCAATTCACAAATGGGGAAATTTACAACCTGTACAAATTCAGGGCAAATAACCTGGGCAGGAGGAATCCAGTTTATGTAGATAAGCAGGGTGGGATTTGGGGAGAAGAACAGATTTCTGTGGCACCAGCTTTTCTCTAGCTGATGTAGGAAAGATGAGAATGTTTAAAATGTCAGAGCACAGACCATTTGGCAAAGGACAAGGGTGAAGGGGAGAGCGCTAAAGGGAAGAGAACAAGGTTCATACACAGGTGATGAGAGCCTGAGACCCTTCAAAGGACAGAGGCAAACTACAGGCCAGCTGTTTCCAGACTAGGAGGAAAAGGCTTTGAAAGAGAGAGAATCTCAGAATGTAACAAAACCAAAGAGCCCTTGAAAGGGAGGGCATGCACTCTCAGCACCCTGGTCCTGAACTGGGCAGCCAGGGGGCCCTTTGGGCAAGAAACCTCAGAGGACAGTGAAACAGGTAAGGCAGCAGACGGGCAGATGACATGGGTGGCAGCAGCATTAAAGATCACCTGAGGTTAGAAAAGGGTCAAAATAATAAAGCTCTACCTCACCTTTTCCCTCCGACCACACATTGTAAAGAGGAGGGTTTTTCAACTGTGGCATTACTGACATTGAGGGCTGGATCATTCTTCATTGTGGGTATTGTCCTGTGCCCTGCAGGATGAATAAGTAGCATCCTTGACCTCAACCCACTTGATGCCAGTACCATCCTCCCACTCCAGCTGTGAAGACCAAAAATGTCTCCAGACATTACACAGTGTCCCTTGGGGAGGTGGTGGTGGTGGTGGGGATAAAGTTGCCCTGTTGAAAATCACTAGTAATAGACAATTGAAAAGACTTTGGGAGAAGGCGAGGGTGGGATGATTTGAGAGAATAGCACTGAAACATGTATATTATCATATGTGAAACAGATCGCCAGTCCAAGTTCAATGCATGAGACAGGCTGTTCAGGGCCAGTGCACTGGGATGACCCAGAGGGATGGGATGGGGAGGGAGGTGGGAGGGGGGTTCAGGATGGGGAACACTGTACACCCATGGCAGATTCATGCCAATGTATGGCAAAAACCACCACAATATTGTAATTAGCCTCCAATTAAAATAAATATATTAAAATAAAAGACTTTAACCATTTAATCAGAATGAATCTCTCATTTATTGATTTGTATAAAAACAAAAGAAGATCAACCAAATGTCATTTCATGCACAAAGAAAAAGCCAAACTGGATTAAAATCCTCAAAAGGATTTTAGATTTCCACTTAAAATTTATTTGTTTATCTGAGGACCCCTCAGGAAACAGTTTTGATTCCCTGTTCCAACTAAATGTCAAATAAATGGATTCACTTTTTTTAATTAAATCTTTGATCTTGTGACAGTAAAAACAGTCCTGGGAGAAAAGACATTTAAAGGTATCACTGGTCCTTAGTACCTTGGTATAAATGAATAGACTATCAGAACCTTTCAGGGAAGCAAGTGCTTTTGTTCTTGTTTTGAGGGAAAAGAGTTAAGATGAGTAAGTGGGACATCATCTCCTGTATGTACTTCTGTCCCTGCCCTTCAACACTCTCTTGAGGTCACTGGGACTGAAAGCCTAGAGACTATGTTTCCCGGCATCCCTTAGCAGCAAGGCTACCATCTACATCCTGCCTCTGAAAGTCATTCACAGAAACCTGGTAAGAGAAGAGACAGAAGACATTATTCACTGGTGACAGTGAGAGTCAGATGTGTGGACATCAAGAGATGATACACGCAGAGTTTTGCTGGGAGCTTCCAAGCAGCTTCTTAAGAATGACTCCATTAAGTGCTGAAGGTTCCTAAGATAGCAGGTAGTGTTTCCTACATTCCCTGCACCTCCTGAGTTTTTGATTCTACAAACGTTTCCCTGACCTTCACTACTTAATCCCTCCAACAGTGTGCAAGCAGATCATTCTCTATATTCAGTCCCTTCCTGCTCAATATACCTAGAGTGGTTTCTGCTTGATTTACTCCATCTTGACTATTACATGGATAAGGCCACAAGATAAAAGCACTGAATACCAGAGCATGAGAGACCCCCAAGGAAGAAAGGGAAACACCACCATGAAGTAGGGCACACTAGGTTAGTTTCCTAGAGCTGTCATAGCAAATGACTAGAGTTTGGGTGGCTTAAAACAACAGAAATCTGTTCTCTCGAATCTAGAAGACAGAAGTCTGAAATCAAGGTGTCAGAAGGGCCATGAACCCTGTGAAGGCTCTAGGGGAAAATCCTAGATTAATAATCCTTCCTTGCCTCTTCCTTTCTTCTGGTAGATGCCAGCAATCCTTGGCATTCCTTGGCTTGCCGCTGCCTTACTTTCACCTCCGTCTCCATTATTACACGGTGTTCTTCCCTCTGTGTATCTGCATCTTTACGTGTCTTTCTTAGAGCACACAGTGATAGGACCTTACCTCAGCTTTATTATACCTGTAAAGACCCTATTTCTAAGTAAAGTCACAGATTGTTGTTTTTGTTGTTTAGTTGCTCTGTCATGTCTGACTCTTTGTGACCCCATGGACTGTAGCCCACTAGGCTCCTCTGTCCACGGGATTTCCCAGGCAAGAATACTGGAGTGGGTTGCCATTTCCTTCTCCAGGGGATCTTCCTAACATAGGGATTGAACTGACATCTCCTGCTTGGCAGCCGGATTCTTTACTGTTGAGCCACCTGGGAAGCCCCAGGTCACAGGTACCAGGACATAAAACTTAGGGGCACAGTATTCCACTCAGTACAGGCATCAAAGACCAAATTTGCCTCTTGTTTCTTCTCTCCCAATGTCAGTCTTGCCCGAAGGGTTGCTGCCCTGAACATCATGGGAAGTATGTCCAGCATCACAGGAGATGTAATGTTCTTAGAACTAAACCTCAGTGAACACTGCTCCCCCCCAACCCCAATGTTTCTTACAGGTGAGGTTATTCCTTCTGAGGGCAGGATGCTTACACAGTCACATACATGGCTCCAGGAAGGTGACAGATAGCTTGATATAAATAAACATTTTTCAGTTCATTCATTCAACAAAAATATTTTGGCAATAACATGCCCATAGCTCTGAGCTAAACCAAAGAAAAGCAAGAGACTGTTAATTTATTGCTGTCATATTAACTATTTTCATACAACAGTGATGAATATAACCTTCTAGGGCTATCCAACATGTACTGTGGGCACTGTCAATAAGACACACACTGTATCATATATGTGGGCCAATTTCTCTGCAGATCTCTCATCAGTCAGGATGAGGATTAGAAGAAAAATCTGGCACCCAAAAGGAGCTGCAGTCTGGCAGGCTGCAAGGAAATGGCATGAGAGGCAAAAAAAAGAAAAACATCCAGAGTAGAAAAAGACAACAAATCTTTAAGCAATAATCAATACATCTAGGCAAGTGTTACAGAATAGTATAAGACATCAGTGTGGTCACCATCTCTTTATGACTGTAAAACTGGGGAAAGAAACAGCTCTGTTTAATTTTCAAATCACTTTTATAAACAAATACATTAACCCGAGAGGGTTACATGAACTTGGAAACATCTATTCATTAATAATTGTCATCTGCCCTTCTGACACACCATGCAGAGCCTCCAGCCTCTTCCCTTCTTCCCCAGGAAGTTGTTTGTTACTAAACAGGGTTTTTTTCCTGACTCAACTTATAAAAGCACAGAAAACAGTAGTGAGTGCAGGCCACTTTTTTTAGTGTTAAAGCCAACAGCTCCTCTGATGTGCCAATGCACTTTGGCTTCATCTCATCTCTTGTAAATGGGGCTATTTTAGACCTGAACACAAGGCAATCAATGACAGGACCGACCAGAAATAGCAGGTTAGCCAGGGGACAGTCGGCCACCCCACATTCTCTGGCCCCCCTCTCCTCCTAGGGCCAGCAGACTCACAGCAGAGTCTTTGCTTTTACTGTTGCTCTTGAAGGATTTATTAAAAAAATATGAGAGGATGCTTTGTAATTGTTTCTCAATACAGAAGTGGGTATTTCTCTGGTTATAAAAAATATTACATGCTCATTTAGAAGTACTGTGAAAATACAGAAAAACAGGAAAAAATATAGAAATAATAACACAAAATCATATCATCCATAATTAACTGTTTTTCAGTTCCCATCCCAGGCTTTAATGTATGCATACATGTAGGGAAAATGTGTTTTAAGGGAAAATTACACATTGCTTAGCTTCTGAACCGTCGAACATACCTTTCTGAGTTCTATGATTTTGATTTTATGGTGGCTCTGAACCTTTCATTGTCTTTGAACTGTTTTGAAACCCCATCAGCTATAGATAACTGACGGTAATGCAAAATAATACTTGTCAAATAAATTTGCAAATAAATTCTGTAAGGTGAAGGTGCAATTGACCACGGTTCCTGTTGAAGAAGCCACTTTTACTGCAGATTCGTTTCAATATTCTGTTCTACCATCTTACCAGTTCCCGCATTGATAATGACTTAAATAAGATCTTTAACATGTGTTCCTTTTATATCTGAGACTTGTGATTTTACTTTGTTTTGAAAATCGCACTTTAACACACATTATTTATCATTTTGCAATAATGTGATCCCACTGTAACTACTTCTTTGTAGGTTACTTTATTCTTTTAGTAATACATCATAGCCCTTCTCCAAGATGATTAATATAGATTTGTAATGAATGCATATTATTCTAGCTGCAGGCATGTTCCACACTGATGGCTATTTAGGTCATTTCTAATATTCTGCTATGGTGAACAATATCACAATGAACATCCTTGACAAAAATTACACACCTGTCCGATTCATTCTTTGGGCAGCTTTCTAGAAGGAGAATCGCTGGGTCAAAGGGCCTGCACATCTAAATACAGAAACCTATTGCTGCCAGGCTGTACACATGAGAGGAGCCACTGAACACTATGAACACAAGAGAGGAACCATTTCTCATAGGGCAGCAAACTTATCAACCTAGGAGGCCAGCACAGTAACACGGATGAGTTACTCAGGCCTCCTGTCAGAGCGCTGATCTCTGATGGGAACTGAATGGTGTTCACTGCTCAGGGCCTGCTCCCAAACTCTCAGCAACCAAGACATTCAAAGAAAACACACATATACTCATCATTTTCCTTAAAATGTAAATTGTCTACTTTATCGAATAAAGAAATGTTAGTGAGAAATTTGGCCTAGCATTAGCTGGTTTAAATAAAAAGCTCACTCTGTGAGATGCCTTGCTTCTCATAACTGACAGAAAAAGTTGCCCAACAAGCTGTATTTCTTGACAATCAAATAAGGACTCATGGGGACAGGAGAGGAGGTGCAGCCATTAAGTTAAAAAAAAAATCCCCAAATCTGTATCTGTATTAATATCTTCAATCAATACAAAGTGTGGACTTTAAAAAATACAACCTAAAAGTTGAAGGCTGTGTTTTATTTGGCAGGAATTTTTAGGACTACAAGTCTGGGAGGCAATATCTTAAGTAACCCTGAGAAAACCATTCTGAGGAGGTGAGGTGGGGAGCTGGGTTATCTAGAAGTTTTGGGTAGGTAGTCTGAATGTCAAAAGATTACTGTGAATTAAAGGAAAACCTGTGTCTCAGGTTAAGAAATGTAGCACTCTTCTGGCATCATCCCAGCTATGTGGGAGATTCCCTGGTGGCTCAGAGGTTAAAGCGTCTGCCTGCAATGCAGGAGACCACGGTTCCATCCCTGGGTTGGGAAGATTCCCCTGGAGAAGGAAATGGCAACCCACTCCAGTATTCTTGCCTGGAGAATCCCATGGATGGAGGAGCCTGGTGGGCTACAGTCCACGGGGTCACAAAGAGTCGGACACGACTGAGCGACTTCACTTTCACTTTCAGCTATGTGGGGCCAGTATCCTGTGTTTTCACATCCTGAGTTCCCTCAGGGCTCACCAACTCACCATCAGTGGTGGCTGCAATCACTGATGATTATGACATCCTTTGTTTATGATATGGCAGGAAATATTCCATTTCTCAAAAGTATCTAGAAATAATCTAAAAAAATCACTGAGATGTAAGAAACAAATGTTTAACATGCTGTACCTTATATTTATAAAGTTCAAGAGAGTTCAAGTTATCACTCTGGCACCCTTATCCCTGTCCTTTCTGATTATTTTTCTGGTGAAATATTTCCACGCATATATTTCAAAACAATCATTTTCAGAAAAACAATTTTTTCCCTTTAAATGAGTCACTGTAATTTTTATCTTCAAGAGTCATTTTAATTTTATGACCAGAGAGACACAAAGCCTGGAGAAGTCTGCAGAGTCTAATAGGGATGACATTTGAATGTCTTAAGAGTCAAAGAGATGCAAAACCAATCAAACTGTGAAGGAAGCTAGATATCTCAGTGGGAAAGGAAGTCATCTGTGGCAGATGGAAGAACTAAGTAAAATGCCCCTTGAACTCAAATGTAGTCTCCACAGCAGCAGTTTAAATACTATCTGGGAGCTTGTGAGAAATGCAGAATAGCAGGCCCACCCAAACCTACTGAATGAAATCCTCTGTTTAAAAGTTGGATACGTAATAGATTAAACTGTGGGTACATAATTAATAGATGATAACATTCTCATCTTCTGAACAGAATTCCTGCAGCCTGGTCACAATAATCTTAAGATGACCTCACTGATGCATTCATTCATGTTTCCAGAATGTTTCTAGAGATATTCTTTGGGTTTCCCTTCAAGCCAACCTTAATAGAAAAACATGAATAGATAGGGTAGGACTTCTGCCCTCAAGGAGTTGATGGTCTGACACATCTATTTGAACAAACATATGTTTATAGATGATCATATGACAGATACTACAAGAGCACTAGAAGTATACATCCCTGCCAGAAAGGGCCGATCTCTCAGATCTATGTGTTATTTTAACAAAGACATCTTGCAGCCCTGGCCCTTAGCGCTGCCTTCTGGGAAGCCAGCTTCTGAGAAGTTCCCTACATCAGCAGGTTGTTTTCCCACCTGGACCACAAAACACCTGTGTCTGGGGAACCCTGAACTTCAGTAACTGTGGCTGGTCCTTGCTATGATGTGACCGAATACCAATAAAAACCCTGGGCCCTGAGTCTCAGATAGGTTTCATTAGGCAGACAAGCTGTAGGCGAGTTGCTGTGTTTCTATGCTACAAGAGAGAGTGCTTGGACTATGTGGGAGAAGGCGAGGGTGGGAGGATATGAGAGAATAGCATAGAAACATGTACATTACCATATGTAAAAGAGATAACCAGTGCAAATTCAAAGCATGAAGCAGGGCCCCCAAAACTGGTGCTCTGGGACAACCCAGAGGGATGGGGTGGGGAGGGAGATGGGAGGGGTGCTCAGGAGGGTGGGACGCATGTACACCCAGGGCTGATTCATGTCGATATATGGGAAAAACTACCACAATACTGTAATTAGCCTCCAATTAAAATAAATTAATTTTTTTTAAAGTGCTTTGTGTTTGGGAACGATAGGGGAAGCCTATGCATGGATTCTTCCAGACTAGGTCTGTGCCTTTTCATCTCACTGGTCCCAATGTGGAAACTTGCTCTGTAGCTGTGATAAATAAATAAGTGAAATCATAAACAGGACTGTACGATGAGTCCTCATAAGTCCTTCTAGAAAACCGCCAAACAAGTGAGTGATTTTTTTGGACACCCAAACAATCCCATTTTCAACAGTTTACCATTTGGATTGGTATTTACACGTTAGTGTCTTTCCAAACACCTGGTCAGTGAATTTGAGTCTGGGGGGCAAAATAAAATTTTTAAATAGATGAAAGAAATTACTTTGCCAAGTTCTTTTTAACTTTGCCTCACCTACCTGTCATCAGTGTTTTTAAAAATAAGAAAATCTATACCATATTTAACATACACCCACATATGTAATATACACATATATGGTGCCACATCTTCAATTTCAGAAATGTCAGTTGAACATCAAATGACATAAAAAGAAAGGACAGAATGAAGCCAAGGGCAACATGGCTTCTATTAACCCATCAGCCATAATCTTTTATTCCAGTTATTTGACAAATTAACTGATCTTGAATAAAAGGGGCAAGCCGGCACTGGGAACTTCCATTTCGTGTTGGCATTGTTTTCAATAATTATATGCAGGGCTTGCTATCAGCACTACCCCAGTGTTGTGCTAGGAATAGAAAAGTGTGAAAAGAAACAGTATTCCATCCGAAAAGGACCCATCCGTTTTTATCAGCATGCCTTTCTTCCTGCTAGTTCTTCTGCCATAGAGAATCTAAAATCCTGGGTCTTCGAGACAGAATTAGAAAATGTCATAATTATTTTCAAACATTTTCTTAAATACTAACCTAAATCATACAAGAGATAGCCAATTTTATAGAATGGTACTTCAACAAACATTAACAGTCCCCAAATTTCTTTCTCTACCCCCAACACCTATAACCTGTACACATGATAAGGAAAAAGCACTCCTCAATTTTGTACGTTCCTCAGTGATTAACCTATAGAATCTTATATTTCACCTCTCTTATCTGCTTCTTATAACTGACACAAAACAGTGATAGGTATATGGGGATATAAGTTAATTTTCACCCGTATCCTAAAGACAATCAAGTCATATTTTAAAAGCTGTTAATCAGGAATCCACACTTCAGAGGCGGCCAAGGCAAACACTTCAAATGTATTACCTAAATCTGCTCCAGCGGGTTTGTTAATTAGCATAAGAAGCGTCAGAAGTCATTTTTCATTGAAGAAAATTTTCATTTTTCATTGTAGTTTTGTAGCCAGCAAAACTACATAGGCCCTACTGCCCTTGTATGAGGAAAGAATAAGAATTGGGCCAAACCAGCAGCTAAACACCCAAGAGTAAATCCTCTAAATTCTGCCATACCATCTGGCCTTGAGCACAATGCCTCACCATCACCCACTGCCCACTTGACAGAAAACTCTGTGCCCAGTCTAGCTAGACACCTGATACCATCCCTGTTTCCAAGAGAACTCTTCAGGCCAGTCCTGTCCAGAGACTCCACTGCCCTTCCAAGAACAGTAACTAGGTTCTGTTTTCTTTTTCATTTTCTTTCTTTCCTTTTGCCAGTTCACTAATTAATATCCATATAAACTTGGATCTGAAGCTTGCTTTCCTGTTTACATAAGAACATACCACCCACGAGCCCTGTCATGGAAAAAAAGAGACATAGATCTCCCTTATCTCTCTTTCTCAGACTTTTACCAAGAAACCATTTTTAAACTATCCAATTGGAATAATGAAGAAGGCAATGGCAACCCACTCCAGTAGTCCTCTTGCCTGGAAAATCCCATGGACGGAGGAGCCTGGTAGGCTGCAATCCATGGGATCATGAAGAGTTGGACACGACTGAGCGACTTCACTTTCACTTTTCACCTTCATACATTGGAGAAGGAAATGGCAACCCACTCCAGTGTTCTTGCCTGGAGAATCCCAGGGACAGCGGAGCCTGGTGGGCTGCCGTCCATGGGGTTGCACAGAGTCGGACACGACTGAAGCGACTTAGCAGCAGCAGCGATTGGCATAAATCCCCTCACAACTACTTTCACCCTATTTCACAACGACCTGGCTATATTCTCCAAAAGGTATATAAGTTTGTTTCATAACCGATGTATAGCACCTAGATGTTTTTGGTATTAAAGGAACGTTTGACAATATTTTGATGGAAAAATAGGAAAAAGTGAAAGTGTTAGTCACTCAGTCATGTCTGACTCTTTGTGATCCCATGGACTGTAGCTTGCCAGGCTTCTACATCCATGGAATTCTCTAGGCGAGAATACTGGAATGGGTTGCCATTCTTCAGGGGAACTTTCCAACCTAGGGATTGAACCCAGGTCTCCCACATTGCAGACAGATTCTTTACCATCTGCAGCACCAGGGAAGCTAAGAAGACCATCAGGCCATATTCTGTATTGCATATAAGCCAGGCAAGTAGCACAAAAAAACAAAACAAAAAACCACCTAACAATTCTGAGATGGACAAATCTACGTAGAAACATGAGAACTGATTTGGAACCAGGCAGCAAAAGTTACCATTTTTCATATTTGACATTGCTCTCCACCTCCAGCCTGCTCTTATTCTTATTTCATACCTTTTTGCCAATGCCTTAGAAGAAGTTGCCCACTGTAGTTGTTGCTTTTTTTAAAAAAATCTGTAACACTCACTTTATTTTTTCCAAGATAAAATGCTCTGAGCTATGTATCCATGGTTTTTTTTTTTTTTTTTTAAGTCAGATAAACATATGCTACTTTCTGGTATCTATAACACTTTCCACTAAGTTCTTCCTCTATTGTTTAGGTGGGCCTTCTTCTAGGACAGAGGTTCTTAAAGTATGGTTCCTAGATCAGCAGCAGCATCACGTGTAAATTTATTAAAAATGCAAATTCTCAGACCCACCCCCAGACCTAATGAATAAGAGGCTCTGGGAGTGGGTCCCCAGTAATCTGAAAATAAAAAGGCTTCCAGGTGATGCTAATAAACACTGAGGTTCGGAAATCACATTTGGCACACACTTAGTTAAACTTGGAAACACTGACTACAGATGTACCCAAGCTGTCATCTTTAGAGAGAGGGGAAGCAGATGGCAAGGAGGTTCATCTTTTTGTCATGCTTGACTGGCAAGTTGAAAAGTGGTTTTGCAAAGTTCACAAAATCTTTTTACCACCACATGAGACCTCCCTCCAGTATCAGTGCAGCTGCCATCTTTGCACATGCTCTCCAGTTATTGGCCTGCTTTCTACAGCTTGCTATGGGCAAAGTTTCAAAACACCTGTTGCTGACTACAGAATATCATCTCTTCTCTATGAAAGTGAAAGTGTTAGTCACTCAGTCGTGTCCAACTCTTTGCGACCACATGGACTGTAGCCCACCAGGCTACTCTGTCCATGGGATTCTCCTCTTCTCTACAGTACGAGGGAGAAAACAAAAGCAAGCTAATGAAATCATCATGGATGTGCATGTCACATGGTATCCAGTGGCATCGAGGCTGGTCACAGCAGTGCCACTACAGGGCTCTGAGCCCCAGTTTGAGGAATGTGCCCAGAAATTTTGGTTGTATTTCAAAATGTGATAAAGTTGATTCAACCAAGAGAGAAGAGACAGCTCATTCAATCCAAACCCAAAGCAGAACACTGCCTTCAGGAGAAGGCTTTCCAGAAAAAAAAAATCGATTCATAAGCATGTTTTGGTTTAATTAATTTTTAACAGATTTTATTTTTTGAGCAGTTCTCAGTTAACAGAATTGAACAGAAGGTACAGAGAATTCCCATATAAATGGATGTTGGTTTGGGGGGGGGGGTCTATTGAAACAAAGAAGAATTTTCTTTTTTAGCCTGTTGATGTGATGGATTGCATTAATTTTCAAATGTTGAAGCAGCCTTGCTTATCTAGGATAAATTCCACCTGGTTGTGGTGTATAATTATTTTTATACATTGTTGGGTTCAATTTGCTAATATTTTATTGAGCACTTCTGCATCTATGTTCACAAGAGATAACTGGTCTGTAGTTTCCTTGACTTGTAATGTCTTTGGTTTTGGTATTAAGGGAATGCTGGCTACATATAATGAGTTATGAAGTATTCCTTCTGCTTCTAGCTTCTGGAAGAGATTGTAAAGAATTGGTATAATTCCTTCCTTAAATGTTCAGAATTCTTCCTGAAGAATTCACCAGTGAACTTATCTGGGCCTGCTGTTTCCTGCTTTGGAAGGTTATTAATTACTCATTTAATGTCTTTAATAGTTATAGGCCTATTCAGATGGTCTTTTTTCTCGTGTGAGATTTGGCAGAGTGTGCCCTTCAAGAAATTGGCCCATTTCATCTAGGTTATCAAATTTTTGAGCAGAGAGTTTTTCATAATATTTCTAATGTGCATAAGATCTGTAGTGATGTGCCCTCTTTCATTTCCAATACTAATAATTTGTATTAATTTTTTCTTAGCTTGGCTAGAGGTTTATTAATTTTATTGATGTTTTCAAAGAAACAGCTTTTAGTTTTGTTGTAAAAACGAAAATAAATTTAATTCAGTTCTACTCGAAAGAAACTCATTATTTCTTTAGAGCAGACTGACTTGGAAATGACTAAAATATAATGCAATATGGTTGATAATGTAAAACATTTATGAAGGGCTACTGTAAAATATATGGGAGTGGGGAGTGCCACTGGAATCTAGTTGAGAAGAACCTGCATGAATGGGATGGATGAGCAAGTGTATTCAAGAAGGAAGGACCTATGAATATGTCTCGTTTACTCTCAGGTGGTCAGCATCTTCTAAAACAGTCCCTTCAAAAATCATATTCACTTACATTATTGCCACCTTTTCCACTCTTTCAGCAACTAGAGAGGAAATTATGCTGCACTGCTATATTTGCGTAAGATAAATTCAGGTTCTCTAGATGTCCCCCAAATACTCTTCAGTATAGCTCACTATACCCTCTGCTATAAATGAACTTTGAGGAGATACAAAGGTAAGGTTACAGGGAATATATGAAGATGTGCTGACACATTAATGGATATACTCTTGTGCCAAATACTGAAGAAAAATACTGCGCGATGGTGCAAGTGGAGAGAGGAAACCACATCAAAATGTCAGTCATAATACAGCTTTCTTTCCTCCCCAGAATTCACTCTATGAATGAAAATATTATTATTTCTTTTCTGACATGATCTTCTTATCAGCACGCCACAGGCCAGAGACACATTTGAGCCTCGGCTTTATTTACCACTTTGTTGTTAGGAAGTCACTTACCTATCTGGATAGCCACGGTATCAAAACATACTCATTCTGTCACCATCAGAGATTATTTAAGTCTTCTTTTGAGGATACTATTGTATTATTACATGACATATAATAAGTAAAATAATAAGTAACAGCACCAACAAGCACTTTGGGAGACCCCATTAAAAAATTAAATAATTATAGAGACATTTTTTTTTTTACCCAAGAGATTCCAGTCACTCTCAAATACTATGAAAGTAAGACAGGAAGAAGGAAGGAGCACCTATCACCACTTTCTTGTTTGATAAGTCAGTGGTGCCTCATGATACACAAGCATTCTAGGTTATTCGCAGGACGGAATCTAACTCATAAGTTTTATGGTCAGGGTGTTATATATGGCTGGTGAGATTTTGAAAAGGTACTTTACATGAAGCAGACAACTAAAATACCTTGGGGTGGAGGCAATTCAAGGAATTGTATGCAAACAATAAAAGACATGGAAAGTGCAGATTAGTCGCCTTTAAAATTATTTATGATGTGAGGCCTATAATTGTACCTATGGATTTCCTTTTATAATCACTTAACCATCTTTCTTATGTGTAGTAGCGGGCAGCCAAAAACATCATCTTCAAGGCTGCAGATCATCTGTCATTCTTTTTAATCAGAACGGACTTGACAGTCATGATTTCTTATTAGAGGGAATTTTATGGCCCTGGGTAATGGAATTCAAAAACTACCAAAATGTAATGATTTCTGGTGAATAGGCAATAAAGTTATAGTGATATTTGATGAATGGAGCTCCTGGGAATAAATCGAGTTCCTTAAACTATCACTGCCATTAGCACTCCATTTTTTTCCCCTTGTTTCTTATGTGAGGCCAGGAGTGCTTACATTTGCAATGACATTTTAAAAATGACTCTGAACAGTTTGCCCCTTGGAGATGTCTTCTAGTCTAGGAATTGTGAGTATGAGTATATCAAGGAAAAAAGAACAGAGGGAGTGGGGAAGACACTTTTATAAGTATACAAAACTATTGGGAGGGTGGGCCCTGGCTTAACGTCTATTGGTGGGAGAGAAGACCTTGGCCTCACCTCATTCCAGTCATTTCAACAAGATTAACTCATGGGTGTTGTTAATTATGTACTAAGGCCAAACACCAGCACCAGAATTCTGATTAGGTGGTTGTGGGCTGGGGGCTGGACCCCTGTACTTTATAAAATCTACACACATGAGTCCTTTGTTCAGTCATGGTGGTCCATAACCGCTTCCATGGTGATTCCGCAGGCACACCCTTTATCTAAGACACAAAACAATCCTTTTAAGCAGTAGTTGAAGAGTAGAGTGTTGCTTTACCCTTTTGGCCGTGAAATAATCTTATTATAATGCAGACCTTAGTTTTGGCCTGAGCACTTACTGGGATAAATGTGCAATGTTGGTGCACAGTCTGGCTCATGGAAGGAGAGTGCAATGGCAGATGTTTTACTATAATTTTTAATAATAGCTCTGGGTGATGCCTTTTACTGTGATCTGTTTCAAGTCTGAGCATGTAATGGGGGTATTAATCCATTTCAGTGTGTGAATGGACACTACTAGAGACATAGGCTTGAACTTTGAAATCAAGCTCTATGCTTCATTCCATGTATGTCCAAGAATTCACAGGAAGCTCAGTGCAGCCCCTCTAAACCTGTCTGCTTAGTCATTTAGTCATGTCCAACTCTTTGCGACCCCATGGTCAATAACCTCAGATATGCAGATGACACCACCCTTATGACAGAAAGTGAAGAGGAACTAAAAAGCCTCTTGGTGAAGGTGAAAGAGGAGAGTGAAAAAGTTGGCTTAAAGCTCAACATTCAGAAAACGAAGATCATGGCATCTGGTCCCATCACTTCATGGGAAATAGATGGGAAAACAGTGTCAGACTTTATTTTTTGGGCTCCAAAATCACTGCAGATGCTGACTGCAGCCATGAAATTAAAAGATGCTTACTCCTTGGAAGGAAAGTTATGACCAACTTAGATAGTATAGTCAAAAGCAGCGACATTACTTTGCCAACAAAGGTCTGTCTGGTCAAGGCTATGGTCTTTCCAGTGGTCATGTATGGATGAGAGATTTGGACTGTGAAGAAAGCTGAGTGCTGAAGAATTAATGCTTTTGAACTGTGGTGTTGGAAGACTCTTGAGAGTCCCTTGGTCTGCAAGGAGATCCAACCAATCCATCCCAAAGGAGATCAGTCCTGGGTGTTCTTTGGAAGGAATGATGCTAAAGCTGAAACTCCAGTACGTTGGCCACCTCATGCAAAGAGTTGACTCATTGGAAAAGACTCTGATGCTGGAGGAATTGGGGGCAGGAGGAGAAGGGGACGACAGAGGATGAGATGGCTGGATGGCATCACCGACTCGATGGACATGAGTTTGAGTGAACTCCGGGAGTTGGTGATAGACAGGGAGGCCCGGTGTGCTGCAATTCATTAGGTCACAAAGAATCGGACATGACTGAGTGACTGAACTGAACTGAACTCAACTGCAGCCACCAGGCTCCTCCATCCATGGGGATTCTCCAGGCAAGAATACTGGTGTTGGTTGCTATGCCCTCCTCCAGGGAATCTTCCTAACTCAGGGATCGAACCCAGGTCTCCTGCATTGCCCTCGGATTCTTTACCGACTGAGTCACTAGGGAAGCCCAAAACTACTGGAGTGGGCAGCCTATCCCTTCTCCAGGGGACCTTCCTGACCCAGGAATAGAACTGGGGTTTCCTGTATCGCAGGCGGATTCTTTATCTAGGGAGGCAAATATTTCTTGAAAGGCTTCCCTTGAATGTTCACGTTTGGTGTTCAAGATTTTTATTCCTATTCTCTAAAGCTGTAGTATGTTTTAAATCAGGATAATTCTCTTTGAAAAGATGGGAAAGTTAGCTTGGGACTTGAAAAATCCAACTGTTTTGCCAACTACTTTGCTAGTGAATACAAACAGAAATATGTATTCTCTTTTTTCCCCCTTTCAACCATGTTCTTTATCTACCCAGGTGGCATGCTCCCTTTTCAATATGCAATCTTAGTAAATAATAATTAAAAATTATTGCAAAATTGTGCCCTTCTGATTTTCAGGGAATTTAAAGAGAACATTTCCTTGATTTGTCCTGGGAGACCTGCCATTTCAGAAAAAACACTGCAAAACTTAATGAACTAAACATAGGCACCTCAGCCCAACTTTAATTTCTAACTTAGTTCGGGAAAGTCAATTTAGTAAGCTCTAAGAGGATTTTCAATGCTTCTATTTATATTCTGAAGAACACTAGACTGGTATGCAAGTCTTAAAAAGCAATGAACTGTGAATGCCTATCAGGGGGAAGACCTGTTAAACTCACCTCTGTGGAAGATAGCAGGAGGGGATTAGGCCCTTATTCTCTGCAATTTAATCAAGAATCTTTAAGACCAATCAGAGCTGAGCACAAAGCTGTAAACTAGGAACGTTCAAGTATTTGGGGGGAAAATTCTTAAATATAAGTATTAGACCAGATTTCCATCTCTAGGTGAAAGATCAGATAATTAAAGTCTTATCTTTTTCCAAAAGCTTTAGGAATCTTTCTTCTACTGAGGACTTTTGTTTCAGATGGGGGAAAGACAAAAAAGACCATCTTCTTGGACTTTCCATTAGTGTAAATTTGTGCCTTGTGGATTTGGGGAGGATGAGCCCTGCAGGCTAAGGACAGATTTTGGGTGGAAGTCAACCAATGTAAATATATATACCAACATATGTTTGGCCAAGCATGTCAGTAATTTATAATGTACTTATAAGACATTCCCTTCTCATTTTCTACTTTAACATCCTAGTTGAATGATACACAGAAATGTACCCTGTTAATCTCAGCAGGTTTGGGAGACCTGGAGAAACAAGCACGTCTGTTATTTTCCTGGTGTGGACTTAGACAAAGACAGCAGCAATGGCATTCCTACAGATGAGAAAAAAGCAGCTCAGAGAGATAAACTGGCCCAAGGAAACACAGCTCATGAGTGGTAGGAGCAGGCATCCAACCCCATGTTTAACTTCTGCCTCTTTACAGCCAACTTCAGAAAAGGGTACTCTCTGAGCTGCATGGAACCATGACAGACACACCATAATGAACTGTCCCCTGCCTCCCCTGATAAACTGATTGTGATAAAATGGTTAGTTAATTCAGATCCCTCAAAAGTGTCAAATTTGACAGGAAAAATAAGGTCAGATCTCACTGGCTTAGAATGAATATCTTGGCTGAACTGATCTGTGTGGATGATCAACCCATTACAACTACAACAAAGTCTCCATGGCCCTGGCACTCCCGGGTTCTTTCCTCCTTTCCAGGCATTAGACACATGATTTCACCTAAAAAAGTCAAGTTTTGAGCGGAGTTTATTAAACAATATGCTGGTTCAGCAGAAGGACTGACCAAGACAGAAAGTGATGACATATATACACATACATACATACATACGTTTACTCTCCTAAGTAACCAGAAAAAGTTTTGGATGAAAATAGGGCTTGAGAAATAAAATAAAGTTCCAGGGGAAAATATTCACTGAATTAAAATAATTTTCAGGTGGAGTGTTCGATCTTAGGATCTTGACAGTTTTTAAGTAGTTTATGCTAAGAATATAAACATTACACTGAATATACATGAAACAAGACAAATCTTGCTTATATACCTGAGAAACAGAATTTTAAAATTTAGAAAACCCTTTAGAGTGAAAGGAATCTGTTTACTTCTGGACAAGATCTCTGGATTAAGATAGTTTCTTACTTTGAGTCATTTCTTCATTATTGCTCACAGCTGCTATTTGCTAAACAGAGTAGATATTTATTACTGGACTTCCCTGCATCCATTCTTCCTTGTCAGTTTCCTCCACCTTGTTTTTCATTTTGGAACTACCACTTTCTCTCTTGGTCCTTACAGTTTGAGTAGAGCTGAGATTATCTGGTAGAGTAGAAATTATCTGCTACCATTTCCTGGTATCACCAAGGAGAGGAACGCTCTTTTCCAGCTATAAAATACAAGTCTTAAGCTGCCAGTGAGGAAAGGGTGGCTGAAAATGAAGCTAATTCAGAAAAAAAGAGAGTTGATAGGCAGAGGCAGACCATAACTTGAAGAATGGACTGGCTTCATGGGCATGCAACTTAAGGAGTTCACAGAGCTGTGCACTTGGAAGGGCCCTATCCTTGGTTTAAGATGATGCTATCATCATTTTAAATATTCTTAGAATCTTCAATGGTCATTTTACAATATTTACTTTATCATATATCTATGTGTTACTCAAACCATCAATTATTATTTTTTGATGCCTTCAAAATAAGTTGCAAATATTAATGGGCCTTACCCATAAATACTTAATAGTTCATATAGTTAGCTAGAATTCAAATTTGTTTATGGACTTTTTAAAAGGTGAAATCAAGAAAAATCCAAAATCTTAAGGGTATCATTTAATCAGTTTTTTTAAATTAATTTTTATTAGAGTATAGCTGCTTTACAATGTTGTATTAGTTTCTGCTGTACAGCAACCTAAATGTCCATCAACAGAGGAATGGATAAACAAGACATGGTACATATACACAACAGAATATCACTCAGCCATAAAAAGCAATGAAACTGTATCATTTGCAGAGACATGGATGGACCTAGAGACTGTCATACAGAGTGAAGTAAATCAGAAAGAGAAAAACAAATATTGTATAAAATCACTTACATGTGTAATCTAGAAAAATCATACATTTGAATTTATTTGCAAAGCAGAAATAGAGACACAGATGTGAAGAACAAATGTATGGCTATCAAGGGGGGATGGGAGGGTGGGATGAACTGGGAGACTGGATTAGACGTATTTCAGTTCAGTTCAGTCGCTCAGTCGTGTCCGACTCTTTGCGACCCCATGAATCAGAGCATGCCAGGCCTCCCTGTCCATCACTATATAAAATAGATAACTAATGAAAACCTTATGACCAACCTAGATAGCATATTCAAAAGCAGAGACATTACTTTGCCAACAAAGGTCCGTCTAGTCAAGGCTATGGTTTTTCCTGTGGTCATGTATGGATGTGAGTGGATGTGAGAGTTGGACTGTGAAGAAAGCTGAGCACTGAAGAATTGATGCCTTTGAACTGTGGTGTTGGAGAAGACTCTTGAGAGTCCCTTCGACTGCAAGGAGATCCAACCAGTCCATTCTGAAGGAGATCAGCCCTGGGATTTCTTTGGAAGGAATGATGCTAAAGCTGAAACTCCAGTACTTTGGCCACCACATGTGAAGAGTTGACTCATCGGAAAAGACTCTGATGCTGGGAGGGATTGGGGGCAGGAGGAGAAGGGGATGACAGAGGATGAGATGGCTGGATGGCATCACTGACTCGATGGACATGAGTCTGAGTGAACTCCGGGAGTTGGTGATGGACAGGGAGGCCTGGCGTGCTGCGATTCATGGGGTCGCAAAGATTCAGACACGACTGAGCCACTGAACTGAACTGAACTGATTGAAAACCTACTGTATAGCACAGAGAACTCTACTTAGTGCTTTGTGGTGACCTAAATGGGAAGGAAATCCAAAAAAAGAGGGGCTATATGTATACATATAGCTGATTCATTTTGAAATTCTTAATAATTTTTGAACCAGGAGCCCTGTATTCATTTTGCACTAGGCCCCACAAATTATGTAGCCAGTCTTACCTAAATACCTTGGCAAGACCTCTAGATCCTGCCATGTCGGAAGTCAGACCTATCTTGGGACCTTTCAGTTGTATAAGCCTATAACATGTGCTCCTTTTTATATAAACGAGTTTGGGTTGAGATTTCTCTACATGCAATATAGTTCTGATTTGATAATATAACAACAATGAAATGATAATCCTTCCAACCTTCCACTCAATTCTAGAACAATTCTTCAACCAGCTCATAGATAATTATCCATCCTTTTTCTAAAACTCTTCAGTTGTGGAAAACTAACTACTTTGTAAGGTTGCCCATTTTCAAACAACTATAATATTCTTAAAGTTCTCCTTTTATTAACTTGTACTTATTAATTCTATTTCTAATCTCTAGAATTATTCAGATAAATTGTACCTCCTGCCACATGGCAGGATGTCAAATACTTAAAGACAGCTACAATCACATCCCTTAATAATTCACCATTAAGTTAGACCCAATCTCTTCCATTCTCCTTTTATGCAGTTTCCAAATCCTTGAACAGCTCATGTAATATCCAGACTGTTACCATCCACTGAATGCAAACTCCTACTGTGAACTACAATAGATTTCTTCCTTCCCTGGCTTTGGACGGAGCATGTCTATTTACACAGGCTAAAACAACATCACCTAAGGCAACTGGCTCCAGCCAAGCCACAAAGCTACTAAAGATCCCTTAGGACAGGGTCAGGCCAAGTCTCATCATTTTGCACTTGAACAACTGATCAAGCGCAGGAGTCAGTGAACAACAATGACAAAAACCCAACCCACTGCTGCTTTATGGTAAATTAAACTGTACTGGAACATAGCCATGCTCCATTTTTTACATCCTGTCTATGGCTGCTTTCATGTTACAACGGCAGAGTTGAAATTGGCTGGCCTGCAAAGTCAAAAATATTTATTATCTGGCTTTATAGAGAACAAGTATGTCAATCTCTGATTTACACCAACAATACAAGCATTTACATTTATTTTTGTTAGATTTTATTTCATTAGTTTGGGCCCTTCATTCTACTTTGGTAAGATTTCCTTTAACTTCATCAATATGTAACCTACATCTAAACTTTTTCATGTCACAGACAAATAGTCTCAAACAAAATTGTACTGTATTCCCTATCCGCAGTCTCTTTCTAAATTTTAATTGATGCATAATGATTTGAAATGGGTATTTTATTTAAAATTTTTGAAAAGTATTTATTTTTAATTGGAGGATAATTGCTTTACAATGTTGTATTGGTTTCTGCCATACATCAACATGAATCAGTCATAGGTATACATATGTCTCCTCCTTCTTGAGCCTCCCTCCCACCTCCCACCCGATCCCACCCATCTAGGTTGTGACAGAGTACTAGACTGAGCTCCCTGAATCATAGAGCAAATTCCCACTGGCTATCTATTTCACATATTTTAATATACACATTTCAATGCTGCTCTCTCAGTTTGCAATGGGCATTTTAGGTAACAAAGGAAATTACGCCTCACCCTTAATTCTAATCCAAAACATGGAGATCTAACACTGGCATTACCAGTTTCATTCTTAATTGGACAAGAAATATCAGAGTGGTGCTATCCACCACTGCTCCATGTTGACAGAAATGTTCTACACATCTGCATTGTCCAGGATGGTAACCACTGGCCATGTGCAGCTATTGAGGACTGGAAATATGACTAATTCAATTAAGAATTTCCATTTTTACTGTTACATAACTCACTGAATTGAAAATTAAATATAAATACGTACATGTGGCTAGTGGCTACTATGTTGGAAATGACAGCCTTAGAGAGTTAAGAACACTAAGCAGTAGTAAAGTTCCATGCTCTCTAAAGCAACTTTAGCTCTCTAAAGTTTTCTTGTTCAAGGCTCTTGCAGGGCTCACAAGAGAATTCCCTTATTTCTCCAGTAATCAACACCAACAGATGACCGGCAGGCTGAAGCCCATCTTGTCCATGATAATTAACAGCAAATGAGGGCTTTCAACTCAGCTCATGTTTGAAAGAATTCTGGGAAAGAAACAAATACATCATAAAAAGGGGCTAGGTTAGCAAGAAAGCAAGCAAACTAGAACACCACAGAAGCTACTTAGGAATTCATTAAGTTTTCATTTTACTACAAATTCTTTATTGAACATAGTAAATTCCTGGGTGGGCACTGAACTTTGTAGTTAGGACTAGGAATGAAAGCCAATTTGTTGGCCTAATTTACATGAAATCACTTCAGGAAGTGAGGCTGGATTCCTCATTCCTTGGTGAGTTCTTCCACCTAAGGTTTTGGGGTATCTCTTTCATGCATAAGAATCACCATTACAGCATGTGGAACATATGGAAAACTGACCCTGTTCACAGGGGAGTCTGATGTGCAGCCACGATTTACAATCATGTCAGTAAATATTGATAGCTTGCAAATTTCTATCTTCCATCCAAATTACTCTCTTGAGATTCATATGCATCTATGCAACTGTGGTAGATTACAAAATATGGCCATGATTTTCCCTGTCTTGTGTGCAAAGACCCTTTGCAAGGTGCCTTTGTTGCTCTTCCCTTTAAGAAGGTGAAACTGAAAGTGTTAGTCGCTCAGTCATGTATGACTCTTTGCCACCCTATGGACAGAGGCTCCTCTGTCCATGGAATTCTCCAGGCAAGAATATTGTAGTGGGGTGCCATTCCCTTCTTTAGGGGAATCTTCCCGACCCAGGGATTGAACCAAGGTCTCCAGCATTGCAGGCAGATTCCTTACAGTCTAAGCCACCAGGGAAGCCCCTTCCCTTTAAGGGGATGAGTCAGTTTCCCAATCTCTCAAAGATGGGCTAGTCTTGGAAACTGCTTGGCCAAAAGACTGGCTAAAATGACACTGTGTGTCTTCCAAAGCCAGACCTACAAAGGCCTTGATTCTCCCTCCGCAGACCTGCAAAGCTGCCCTGAAACTATGAAAAGAAGCCAACATAGTGTCCCCTGCAGGATCAGAGACCACGTGGAGAAGAACCAAGGTGCCCTAGTCAACAGCCAAGAGCCTGAGGCACATAAGGCTCTCTCAGACCTTCTAGTCTCGCTGCTGTCCTGGATGGATGCAGCCATATGAGTGAGCTCAAGAAAACCAGCAGAGGAACTATTCAGAAAACTCACTGAATTGTGAGAAATAATAAATTGTTATTTTAAGCCAGTAAGTTTTAGGATGGTTTGTCACACAACAGTAGATAACAGAAGTTCCAGCTCTCTCCAGGACATCTCCAGGAGCATGTCTCAGAAGCACATCAAATTTACAAGTCCATTAGTCAATGCATGGCCAGCCCCTTCCAGGTTCCACAAGTCTTCCTTGATCTCCCACCCCCAGCCTGGCGAGGGGTCCTGGTAGATGCTTCTCTAGCTAGGACAAGGTATTACAAACTCCTGTACCTTCTCCTAGCTCTCAGGGCATGTACGTGTGCTCAGTTGCTCATGTCCAATTCTTTTCGATCCCATGGACTGTAGCCCACCAGGCTCCTCAGTCCATGGGATTCTCCAGCCAAGAATACTGGAGTAGGTTGCCATTTCCTCCTCCAGGAGATCTTCCTGACCCAGGGATCAAACTTGCGTCTCTTGTGTCTCCTGCATCCCCTGCAATGGTGGGTGGATTCTTTACTGCTGCACCACCTGGGAATCCCTAGCTCTCAGGGTATGCACTATGCTTGTTTCAGATCCTGTATTCCCAGCTCCTTGACTAGTATTTGGCACATACTAGATGCTTAATAACTATTTGTTAAATGGCAAATGAACAAATCATGGATTTAGAGACTTCAGCTATCTGGAAATACAGAGATGCAAAAATAACTAGTGGTCTGGGTGAGGCTGGGGAGTGGGAGTCGGTAAGGCAAGACAAACCCAAAAACAAGTTGTGAATCTGCCCAAAGCCTAGGGAATCTCATATTATACACATTTATAACAAACCTAGTGATGATATCGTGTAGATTATAGCAGCCATGACCTGAATGCTCGGCAAGAAGGCCTAAATCAATTGATTAAAAATAAAATCACTCACAGTAGGCAAACTGAAAGGTAACATAAATGAAAATTCAGAAAAAGAAAGGAGACAAATGAAATTAACTACAAACAACAGACAGGAGAGGCAGGAAAAATATAGGACTCGGAGCTATTTGGTGTCTTGCCTTACTCAAAGTCCTCACCTAAGTCACCCTAAATGTCTCAACCAGCAGAAGAATGTAAGAGCAAGGAGGGTAGGGATTTTGGTCTCCTTTGTTCAGCGCTACACACCCAGCTCCTAGCACATCAGCGTTCAGTAAACATTTATGAATTGAATGAACAACCTTCAATTATCAAAGACAACACAGAACAGCTCAATTTCTAAAGTGAGAATGATCTGAGTCATTGGGAAAAGGTTAAAACATATTCATTACGCCAAGTTTAAGAACACAGGGCAGGAAGTAACGTATTGGAAAAAACTCTATTAAAATTGCTTTTCAAAGTTTGGACATATAAGCAGTACCGTTCATTCATCTGAAAAATGTATGAACAAGGACAGCCAGATAAGTGGAGTTAGAACGTGTCTATTTTACCTTGCATAGTGAAAACTAGAATGGTCTCTCACATTTTTTTGTATTTTCTACTCTGCCAAGCAAACCAGGTAGAAACAATAAAACTGTAATGAATATTTTAAACCTTTTATTATGGAAATGTTCAAACATACATAAAAGTAAAGATAAGTTCATGCATCTCCATGTGACTATCACCCTGCTTCAATATCAGCCACTCTTGATCAACCTTGTTTCATGAAAATCACATCTACCTTACCTCCTCCACACTATACAAATATTTGGGGATGAATAATTGGTTTAAGAGCCAATTAATTGCTATCATCTATAATCTAGCAGGTGAAATTTCCAGATGTATTTGTATTTAATGGATACTAATTAATGGCATCTTTTCATTAGTGATTATTTCATCTAAGTCTATGAAGAATAACCCACTCATAATGGCTTTTTAAATTTTTTATTCCTTCATAGAAAACCAAATGTCATACTAAAATAAATGATTCATTTTTATTTTAATCACTTTTTTATTTGTTGCTCCCATTAAGTCATTTCTCTTCTCAAGCATCGGAGAAATTGTATTTTTCAAACATGACTATGGCAAATCACATAAAAGAAAATCATCTTATGGTTTACCCTTTCCCCTGGTTCAGTTCAGTCACTCAGTCGTGTCCGACTCTTTGCGATGCCATGGACTAAAGCATGCCAGCCTTCCTGTCCAACACCAACTCCCAGAGTCTACTCAAACTCATGTCCATTGAGTTGGCGATGCCATCCGACCCTTGTACTAGATGTTTTTAAATGCCACAATTCTATTTTCTGTGCCTTTTACAGATTATATATCCCAATTGTACTCTATTCTAATGTTCAGAATACAAAACATTGCTGTTTTGTAAGTAATTTTAGATACCAAATAATTCTAAAAGTTTAGAATATTTGAATCCAGTTTTTTTTTTTTTTTTTCTGATTTGTCTTCACAATCCCCAGGCCTTCTGCCCCATTTTTAAATTTTTTTCTTTTTCATAATCTTTTTTTTTTTTTTTTTTACTTTACAGTATCATATTGGTTTTGCCATACACTGACATGAATCTGCCATGGGTGTACATGTGTTCCCCATCCTGAACCCCCCTCCCACCTCCCTCTGAATCCAGTTTTAAAGCAAACATAACACCAATCATTGTCTTGAAATACACTTGTGTAGTGAGGGAAATTTATCATCTCAAACATATTTTATGATCTAAAATTTTGATTTAAATTATTGAATGTAAACTAAATCTGACTTTGATTATACAGATTTTAACATCACATCTAGTCCTATACTTACACAAACATTTTTTGAGAATAAACTTCGAGGAAATGCATAAAATTCTTAAACAACCTTTTTTCTTGGTTTGAAATCAGTGACTTCCCTACAGAACTTGGTATGTCACAGTATGTTGTTGTTTAGTCACTCAGTCGTATCAGATTCTTTGTGACACCATGGACTGCAGCATGCTAGGCCTCCCTGTCCTTCACCATCTCCTGGAGCTTGCTCAAACTCATGTCCATTGAGTCGGTGATGCCATCCAACCATCTCATCCTCTGTCATCCCCTTTTCCTTCTGCCTTCAATCTTTCCCAGCATCAGGGTCTTTTCTAATAAGTCGGCTCTTTGCAGGTGACCAAAGTATTGGAACTTCAGCATCAGTCCTTCCAATGAATATTCAGGGTTGATTTCCTTTAGGATTGACTGGTTTAATCTCCTTGCAGTCCAAGGGACTCTCAAGAGTCTTCTCCAACATCACAGTTCAAAAGGATCAATTCTTCAGTGCCCAGACGTCTTTATGGTCTCACATCCATACATGACTACTGGAAAAACCATAGCTTTGACTAGACGGACCTTTGTTGGCAAACTAATGTCTCTGCTTTTTAATGCACTGTCTGGATTGGTCATAGCTTTTCTTCCAAGGAACAAGCATCTTTTAATTTCATGGCTGCAGTCACCATCTGCGGTGATGTCACAGTATAGAAGAGATTAAAGCCAAGGAGTGGGAAGTATTTTGCCCATGGCTGGGTAAGAGGAATTATATTCACTAAAAATGTATTTCACAAGTACTCTGCTGCAGTGGCTCTCAGACTTTACTGTACATGGAAATCACCTGCGGTGTTTCTAAAAAATCCTGATGCCCAGGTCACAACTTGGACCAAATGATCTGGATCTCTAGAGATGCGACCAATACACACTGAAGCTGGCTTAACTCCCAGCAGCTCCAAAGGGCCAGTAGTGCACATGTCTTCCCAATTTTGTGTTCAGTGACAGTTGGTGTTGTGCGTGTGTGGTCAGTCACTCAGTTGTGGATGACTCTTTGCAATCCCATGGGCTGTAGCCTGCCAGGCTCCTCTGTCCATGGGATTTCCCAGGCAAGAATACTGGAGTGGGTTGCCATTTCCTTCTCCCAGGGGATCTTCCCAACCCAGGGATCAAACCTGGGTCTCCCACACTGCAGGCAGATTCTTTACCACTGAACCACCAAGGAAGCCCTTAATATGAATAACAGTCGCTAAGACATGTCTGACTCTTCTGCGACCCCATGGTCCTCTGTCTGTTGGATTTCTCAAGTTAGAGTACTGGAGTGGGTTGCCATTTCCTTCTCCAGGGGATCTTCCTGACTCAGGGATCAAACTCATGTCTCCTGCATTGGCAGGTGGATTCTTTACCACTATGCCACCTGGGAAGCCCATTACACTTATGTTAGTAGCTAGGAATTGGCAATGGTGGGAGTATTTACGTAACAGAAAGGGACAGACACTATAAATCAGAGCTCTTTATCTTCCAGGGAATCAACTGTTAACCATTTACCAGCATATCACTGGAGTAGGGACATGAGGGGTACATAAGTATCAGTATTTTTTTTTCATTTCTTATATGATATTATACATGTTTCCATGACACTCTCCCAAATCATCCCACCCTCTCCCTCTCCCACAGAGTCCAAAAGACTGTTCTAGACATCTGTGTCTCTTTTGCTATCTTGCATCAGCAGATGAATGGATAAGAAAGCTGTGGTACATATACACAATGGAGTATTACTCAGCCATTAAAAAGTATCAGTATTTTTTAAAGTTCCCCAGATGGTTTCAATGTGCAGCCAAGTTTGAGAAGCAGTTGTCTCTAGACATGGTGATCCTAAACTTGAAAGGTCATCAGAATCACTTGGAGGACTTGTTAAAATACTGGCTGCATTTCTGACCTAGTGGATCTGGGGTAGAGCTCCAGAAGCTGCATTTCTAACAGGTGAGGCTAAGGAAACCTGTCCAGGGACCACATTTTGAGAACCACCGGTTCAGGGCATTTAGTGAATGTGAACCAACTAACAAGTGCAACTATTAGCCCCAGAAATTGAGAGAAGGCAAAATCAATCCAGATAGATCACCTCTCACAATAAAAGCTGGGAAACAAGACCTAAATACTAGATATCTCTATTTATCCACACCTTTCATGTTCTGCCCATTCCTTATCACTTGCCCTCCATTCTCTGAGCACATTCATTCATTCATTCCTATCACCATCTTTTACTGAGTCTATATTATATGTCTGGTAGGATAGGACGTTAGAAATAAAAGATCAAGGAGACAAGATCTAGTCTAGAAGCTTACCTCCTGATTGGAAAGAGAGGCATCTAGATATTCAATCAGAGTAAGGCCTAGTAATTGTATCAAGGTTGGAGGACCACTGACTCAAGAGAATCATGACCAGATGTGACATGCCAGAGTAGCACCAAGAGTCCCTGAGGGAAGGAGGAGTTGGATTTGAGAGGAGGCCAGGGCCACTCTGCAATGAGTGACTTGAAATTATGTTTTAAAAAACTGAGAGATTGCTTACATCTTCTCCTGGCCATTTGGGCATCCAATACCCTGAGGAAAGTCAAAAAAGCTTTGGTTTTTGAAAACAGGGGCCAGCAAACTGCAGTCCACCAGCATATAGGGCCCACCACCCACGTGAGAGGTGAGAACAGTTTCCAAATGGTGGAAAAAATACAATAATAATATTTTGTGACACATGAAAGTTATATGAAATTCAAATTTCTGTGTCTATGAAGCAGTTCTATTGGTACACAGCCAAACTCATTCATTTACGAATTGTCTGTGGCTGTTTTCATGTGACAATGAGAGAGCTGAGTAGTTGTGACAGAGACTATGTGGTCAGCAAAGTTGGCCTTTACAGAAATGCTTGCTGAACCCCCTTCTAAAGGCTGAGCCTGTGAAGGTCTAGAGAAGCCTCTAAAGGATGAGGAAGAAGGGAGTGACCGAGGCCAAGAAGAGTTAGAGGCCCCCAACTGGTGGCTTCCACACTGAATGGAGCCCCAGAGACCCAGAGATCTGGTCTCAGCCCCAAAAGTAGCACATATCTTCTGGGACCATCTAGTGAGAGGCCACCAAGATCTGTGGCCTGTGTGCTTCACGGAAGGTGCAGAGGCCAAGCTGACCAGGAGGAAGACAGGGTGTCAGCAAAGGCAGTCACTTTCAAACGCCAACCTAGGATTCGAGCATGGCAGCTGCAGTCATGACAAAATGAAGACCAGAGGCCCCACTTTAACAATCCTGGCCTCCTTAACCCCAGGAATTCTAAATGAGCCTAAAGGTAGGAGCAGGGACTCTTTCCCCACCCCACGCACTCCACCTGTCAGGCAGGTGGTGGCAAAGCCAGTTTGAATTTGCTTTAGGAAAAGAAACAAATGTGGCATTTCCTGATGTACCCTAGTTCCCAATATTCTGTTCATACTTCAGATGCCCTTCTCTTCGCTTGGCTCTCCTTGAATTTGAATATCAAAGCCATTTTTCTTCCTGGTTCCACTGACATACGGCCAGAGGGGAAAGCTGGTGATCCCTGGAGCAAGATGTCTAAGCACACCTGTGGCCTCCGTCTCAGCACAGCATCCACTGTGGTTGGTTGCAAAGAGGCTATGCCGTGCTCCAAATATATCTGCTGGAGAACAGCCCAGATTTAATTTACTACTACACTCTGGGTGCAGGATCTGTTAATATCTTCCAATTACTTGCCTCATACAACATAGCTATTTTAAGCAGAAGTCACTTAAGGCTTCCTCATCATAGAAAACCTTCCCTTTTCCACAAACTTGTGGTCAGAGAAAAAGTCACAGAGACCTTGAGCTTGGATTCAGCCCACAGTTAGGATTTTATATCTTTGGAAGCAGGAACTGCAGCAGTTTGAAGTTCTTCTGCGGAGAAAGGGAATATACGCTTTGGACAGAGGATGACTTTATTTGGCAAACGCTGCTTGAATGGGCTGTTCAGTTATGCAAATGTCAAGTGGAGACTATAATTAGTAAAGGAAAGGTTTGAAATGCTCCAACTGCAACAGTGGCCGATAAGAAAGCCGCTGTAGGTGGAGCCACACCCCTGTAGATAACGTCTGCCTTAAGAAAGATTTCTTATCAATGATGGATTTGGCTGTCCTTTGCTCACAGCTTCTAGATGCCATTTGTAGTCCTGGCTCACGGCCCTTTCAAACCCAGCCCCTGTGGGTCCTTCTCACCTTCCAAATCTCTGACTCTCCTCTTTCTAGCTCCTCTCCCAAGTCTCTGCTAACTGTTGATATGACTTTCTTTGTCTCCCCAAGTTCATGAACCCAAGGAGCCTCTGGGTTACCTTCAGTCATCGTGACTAGGTGCTGTGAGCTCCATGCTCATCAGCTTCATGGAGAACAGTTCAACCAGGTTTTGGCTCCTGAGTTTACAACAGCTTTTGCCTGGTTTTGTTGGGCTCTCAAAACTGAATCTGGAACCACTGTAAGCTTGCAAACCTGCCTTTTATCTCCAGTATCTTGCCAAGTTGTAAGGTAGCTCTTTCACTTGAACGGGTTCGAAGAACACACACCAGGCTCTCCTCTAAAGCGCAAATGACTTCTCTGCTATGTTTTTGCTGTGGGAAATGGCCTTGGCTCTTTCAAAGGCCTCAGGGAGCCCACCAAAGCAAAGTAGAGAGAAATCAAAAGCCTGGTTTCTCATTTTGAAAGCTGCTTATATAACCATATCTGGCATAAAGAAAAAAATAAAACTTACAGCCCAAACTGGGATGTACCATCAGTAGAAAAGCCCTGAGGTAAACCTGTGGTCCTTATGTAGCACATTTCAAGGCTGGCTGCTCTTGTTAGTGCTCCCCCCTGCACCCCCACCCCACTCCCTGCCCCCGTGCTGGTTTGAATCATTTGTTTTTCAGTTTATGGGGTCTCATTCAACAAGGAAAGGGATTCCCTAGTGGCTCAGAGGGTAAAGGGTTTGCCTACAATGCAGGAGACCTGGGTTCAATCCCGGGGTCGGCAAGATCCCCCGGAGAAGGAAATGGTAACCCACTCCAGTGTTCTTGCCTGGAAAATCCCATGGACAGAGGAGCCTGGTGGGCTACAGTCCATGGGGTTGCACACAACTCAGCAACTAAACAACAGCATCCACAAGGAGAGTTACAGAAATTAGCAGCCCTTCCTCCATTGTACTTGGGGTTACATAGTATTATGACCCCAATTGCCAGGGAAATACAAAAGGGATTAGTGAAGTGAAGTCACTCAGTCGTGTCCTACTCTTTGCAACCCCATGGTTGCAACCTACCAGGTTCCTCCGTCCATGGGATTTTCCAGGCAAGAGTACTGGAGTGGGTTGCCATTTCCTTCTCCAGGGGATCTTCCCGACCCAGGGATCGAACCCAGGTCTCCTAACCTTCTGAGCCACCAGGGAAGCCCACAAAAGGGATACCTAGACCCCAAATGCTGGGTGTCCTGAAATTCAGAAGAAAAGGCCCTCAGATGCTTTCTAATCACCATTTGCTGTGAGAAACTTTTCTGCAGTGTAACCCCAGCAGCTAGAAATCTGAGACCCAGTGGAAACAGCTGCTCATTAGACCCAACTCTTTTGAATCACACCAGAGAATAGAAAGCCACACAAAGAATGATCTCAGCCTGTTAACCCACCAAGGAGTTTCCAGACATTCACAAGACACTGGAGTTACACACAGGAGACAGGAGAGGGATTAGTTAAATCATGAAGTTCCCAGTCGGATCCTGTGGCTGCTCAGATGGGAACTGGGTTTAAACTCCAGGGCCGAGCTACCTTGGCCCAGGGAGCAGAGCGCCAGTCAGCACTGGGCATGGCTGCTATCAATCCAAATAACTGTGGCCCCTGGAAGAGTGCAGAGGGTTAAAATCCAGACACTCATGAAGACTGTTTCCATGCAGTTTCACTTTGAGTCTTGGTAAGAAGTATATTTAGCTTGATCAAGTAAAGCAAAGAATGAGCAGGACATTTCAAGTTGCAAAAGACCTACAGAAACACGTGACTGCATCCTCCTTCTCTTCCCTCAGCTAACCAGAAACTGAGCCGCTCCCCACCTGGTGGGAAAAAAACAAGCTAACATATTTGCATGAATTTTCTGACGCACAGGCCTTTCACATTTTCAAGTCTCCTGGTTCATTTTATAATATATGGCATTTTGGAATCTCTGCTTTCCCAAAGAAAGTATAATTGGTTGATTATTCTCAGGGTTATGATTGGACAATCACAATTCCTCACCATTTCAGCCAAAATCTATGTAAATTCTATTTGAGGAAGTAGAGAGGAGACATCACAGAGGCTGAAAAAGATTTCTGTTGAAAATTTCTAGGACTATCAAGAAAGGGTCTGCATCAAAGCACAAAGCAGCTTGGAAGAAAATCCTAGAGGCAATAATGAAGTACTCATTCAAGAAATGCTGCATCACCAGTGCTTTCCATGGCATCGAGGAAAATATTTTGTGGAAAATCATGGACATCAATTACTGCATTGAAAATGATCCATACAGGTCGAGCTCTATGTTTTATATGTACAAAAGTTTGAGGAATACCTTAACTAAGTTGTTTGCTGATATTTCACTTTTTTGTATGCACCAGAGTATTATATGGTTAAAATCTATGCTGAACTCTAAAAGCTCAAGAAATAGAAAAGTATTATAAAGCAATATATACAAGGGCTTGCCAAACTCTTTCTGTAAAGGGCCAGACAGTAAATATTTTCAGCTCTGTGGACCATTCAGTCCACTCCTGCAACTATCCACCTCTGACACTGTAGCAGAAAATCAGCCACAGACAACATGTAAATGAATGGGTGTGGCTGTGTGACAATAAAACTTTATTTTAAAAAAATAGGCACTGGGCCAGATTTGACTTAAGGCCAATTTGCCAACCTATGATCAAAGTGATAAAACATGATGTCTTCATTTCCTAGTGGACACATAGAGAAATGTCTGGCAATTGATGAAGTCAGATTCCATGAAATTTGATATATATGCCAATGATACCAACTGTTGCCCAATTGGGGAAAATCCAAACATCTTTGTTTTCCACCACCTCTGTCCTTCCAGTTCAGGGGGATCATACGTACGAAGTGCTTCTCCTTTGTTCTAGATTTCACTAGTCACCACTTACTTAAGTAATCTTCTCACATATCCACATTCCTAGCCTCCTTATTACTTTCTCTTCTAACATTCTTGTCTACTGGCATTAGAAAGCTACCTCCATGTGATGAAAATGCAAGCCTCATCATGAATAATAAGTTTAATAGTTGTATTAGGGATGTTCTTTGTCAAAGAAGATGAAAGAAACACTTTGAAGTGAAAGAAAGTAATAAAGAATCAGTGTCTTTACCTTCTAAAATTCTCAATATGGTGCAAAATAACTTTCAGAAAGTGACATCTCCTTACTCTCTAATAAAATCTATTCCCCCTGCTTCAACATGAGCATTTAAAAGGCTCCCTAAGTTTTATTCTCGTGCTGTTTTGTCTTTGATGGCATCACAACAAGGCTGTGCACTGTTCATGTAAGTTGCATGCATATGGTATTCTAATCACACCGCAGGTTAGAGAATTTTTTTTCAATCTAGCTTTGAATTTCTATTACCAGGAGAGGCTATTTGCCATAATGAAGTAACCCCAAGCCCAAAGTATCAGTGGCTTAACTCAGCTAAAGTCAGTTTTCCCTATCCCAGTCCAGGAAATTATAAAGGGGTGGGAGAGGTGTGTGGGTGTGTTGGTGTGTTTTGTTCTGCACAGTTTCAGGGTCCCAGGCATCTTCCATCTGTGAGTTCTGCCTCCTCTAAGCCTTTAGACCAGGAATGCTCAATAGTGTCAGTGCTGACTTTCTAGACCAGCTCATTCTTTATTGTAGGGTGCTGTCCTGTGCACTGAAGGGTATTTAGCAGCATCCCTGGCCTCTACCCATTAGATACCAGTAACACCCCCCACTCCATTGTGACAAATAAAAATGATGTCTCCAGATACTGCCAAATGCCCCTCAGGGCTACAACAGTCCTTCTCCACATTGAGAACCAGGAACTTACTCAAAAAGATTATCATCACTCATCAGAGATTATGTGTTCTATTTATTCCTGGGAGACTAAATTTATATTTAAAAGTTTTTAAAATATGAACTCAAGTTATCTTTGTTCAGGTAGTACACATGGAATGTGATTCCAATAGCTGTTGGACACAGGGTTCTTCAGCTGGAAAGTCCATTATATCATCTTCCCATAAAAAGCAAGTGCCCTGTTCGTCTGCCTTGAATTATTTCACATGCATTTCAGAACCATTTTACTGGCCACAGGATCAAATGCCATCCATGAGTCACAAAAGAAGCCTTTAAAAGCCTGAGTGAAATGGGTTCCCTTGGGAGTTTTTCCAGACCCCAGGAGGTACCCCTTGATATTCATTCCCTCTCCCTTTAAAAATCCACTATTCTACCAGTTTCGCTCCAAAGGAAGGCAACGGGCTATGCACAAAACCACATGCACAACTGAAACAAAATCCCACAAGATTGTGAAAATGACTCTTAAAGCCAAATGCTGGGACCCCTAATAATTACTTACATTATCCTAATTCCCTTGAAACAGTACTACCTCTCATTCTTGCTGATGCAAAGCTGCTAAAAAGTAATCAAAGACAGGTCCGGGTCTTTTGGATGTACCCATCAACGTTTAGTGGTTACTTAGGAAAGAGTAGTATAATTACAACTGATAGGTTTTCCCTACAACTGGCACATGCTAGAGCCCTTGAAGTCATTTTTTGGAAAGTGCTGTCTTAGAGGAAAAAGGAATAGTGCACTGGCAAGTATAAACATGCACTAAAACCCTCATGGCTACAATTTGCCTAGGTCAGGAGACTTAGAGTGAAGACCGCTATCAAAATCAAACTTTGAAACCACAAGGTCTCAAGCACTACTTTTTTTCCTCCTCTCCCCCCCACCAAAAAAAAAAAAAACAAAACACTGGAAGCAATAAACCCAATTGCGAAAAAATTATGACAATCAAGAATGATCAAATAATAGCCACCAAAGTGAAAACAGTAACTATATAAAGTCTTATCACTTTGCCGACAAAGGTCTGTATAGTCAAAGCTATGGTTTTTCCAAGAGTCATGTACAGATGTGAGAGGTGGACCATAAAGAAGGCTGGGCACCAAAGAATTGATGCTTTTTCAATTGTGGTGCTGGAGAAGACTCTTGAGAGTTCCTTGGACAGCAAGGAGATCAAACCAGTCAATCCTAAAGGAAATCAACCCTCAATATTCATTGGAAGGACTGATGCTGAAGCTCCAATACTTTGGCCACCTGAAGCGAAGAGCCAGCTCATTTGAAAACACCATGATGCTGGGAAAGATTGAGGGCAGGAGGAGAAGGGGGCGACAGAGGATGAGATGATTGAATAATGTCACCAACTCAATGAACTCGAATTTGAGCAAACTCAGGGAGATAGTAAAGGACAGGGAAGCCTGGCATGCTGCAGTTCCTGGGGTCGCAAAGAGTCAGACATGATTCAGCAACTGAACAGCAAGAGTGGGAAAACATGGAGAGAAACACTACTCCAGAGGAGAAGGCATAATTGGAATAGTTTATCTTGCTCAAAGTCCTGGGAAAATCTCACCAACAAATATCATTAGATCCTAGATATCTCTGTTGCACGCCACTTACATACTGGGGAGGCCAAAATCCCTAATTGGAACCTAATGGCTCCATTTATCATTTGAAAACCACCTTCTAACAACCATCTATTTCCTTTTTGCCAGAGCACCAAAATATGCCCTCTCTCCCCTCCTTTCTCCTCCTTTCATGATGTGTGACCTGAGGAGGAGGCATCAAAAGATGTTACCAGTGAGAAATTCAAAATAAGATGAAGAAACATTTTTACTTAACAGGATGAATCTGGACATTTCAGTAGTGGAAAAATTCACAAAGGTGAAGAATGTAGCTGGATAAGGTCTAAGCTCATTGTAACATTGGAAGGTAGAGAGGAAAAGAAATCTATCAAATGTCACCAATTTGCAACATAAGCAGATTGTGTGCTCGGTCAAGAAGGAATCTCCCTGACCTGAAAATGCCATGTTCACCACAGGGAAGGGGACATACCACCCGCTAGGGGTGGAAGTGGAGGAGTCTTACCAAGTTTGCCTGGGACTAAATCCCAGATGCTGCTGTCAGGGTGTCTGTGGTGGGCAGTGAATTCCAAAGCATATGTCATCACCACTGTGACTCACTGTTACACAGACTAATCTACCCTGGCACTCGTGGTCCTCAGTTTCAAGGGCACTAATTGTAAATGTCATTGAAAACGATAAACAGGAAGCAAGTCACCAAAAATAATGCATCTGCTTAAAGAACAGTCTGGATTCGATTTACTATTGCACTGTGAGTGGGGAATCTGGTCTTCCAGCTTATTCGCCTCACATAACCACATCTGTTCCAAGGAGAAGGTGCTGTAGTAATTACAAAGCCTCTGTTCCTACAACGCTCTTTATCTTGTTCTTAGAAACCACCAGCACCTTTCATTGGGGCTTGCTATGGTGTTACCCAAAATGGACCACACAACTCCACCTAATTAATTTTGAGTTCTACATTGTTCCCAACTGGATAAACATTGTTATATATGAGAAACCTGTTCCCACTTTAGAGTTCATTATACATGCCACTAAGAATTCTTAATCAGACCCTCCAACAATGATTCCAAGAAGAAAATAACTAGTTTTACCTGAAATTTCAGATTACTTCTACAATGCAGATTTTTTTATGTTCTCTAACATCTCGTGACAGCTTCTGTTCTTTGGAGTAGACTGCATGCATTCTAACAAAATGTACAAAGGCAGTATAGGTTCAAAGGAAAGAAGGGAATATGTAATGGGATGGTTATCTAGACAGAAGGTTACTTGTGATTTTTGGAAAGACTAATTGCTCTATTTCCTTTGGTGGTGACGATAAAAATCATACTGCATTAAAGAGAGGGAAGAAACCACTTTCATTAATACCCACATTGTTGGAAGTGACACTATTACCTCTGGAAATATATAAAATATGACAAATAATATAAATATTGTCTTTGCTATAACATAGCGTTATTATTTAAAAAGGCAGCTCCATGTGATCAGAGGAGGCAAACGACGACAGCACATCAGAGTGGCATTCATTTCTGCCGTACACGAAGGAGTTACAAGTGGGGACTCTGAAGTGATGGTCAGATCCTGAGTCAGCTTCCTCCTGAGGTAAGTTAGTTACTGAACCTCTCTGATCCTCAGTGGCCCCCTCTGTAAAGCAGGACTAACAATACAAGCTATCTCATTAAGTTGTTGTGAAAATTAAATACCAGAGTTACTGCTAAGAGAATGCTTATCAAAGTGCCTGAGACACAGTGAGTCCTCAGTACATTTTAGGTAGTTGTGGGAGTAGAAGCAACAGTGGCGACAGCAGTAGTCATGATAGCAGTAGTAGCAGTATTTTAGTATTAATAGTAGTAGTAGCAGCTGGAGTAATATAAGAGAGTAGTTAGGAATAATATTGGGCTTCCCAGGCGGCACCATGGTAAAGAACTCGCCTGCCAACGCAGAAGACACAAGAGACTTGGTTCGATCTCTGGGTTGGGAAGATTCCCTGGAGAAGGGAATGGCAACCCACTTCAGGATTCTTGCCTAGGAAATCCCCTGGCAGGCTACAGTCCATGGGGTTGCAAAGAGTTGGACACGACTGAGCACATAACATGCACAGGAATAATATTATCTGTAAGTTTTGGAAGTGGAAAAATCATTACTAATATAAATATTAAGATATGGTATTTGTAAAACTGCAGAACTAAGTAATATTACTATTACTGGTAATATCCCTGGTGGCTCAGATGGTAAAGAATCTGCCTGCAATGCAGGAGACCTGGGTTCGACGACTAGGTTGGGAAGATCCTCTGGAGAAGGGAATGGCTATGCACTCCAGTATTCTTGACTGGGAAATTTCAAGGACAGAGGAGCCTGGCAGGCCACAGTCCATGGGGTCACAGAGTCGAATGTGACTGAGTGACTAATACTTTTACTTTTTTCACTTTAATATTAACATTTCTAACAATAGCATTGGTGGTTGGCAACATAAAGAGCACTGCTATTACCAGTACTCATAATTATACTAATAATCTAGGCCCTGAAAATCACTCCACAGGCAATAAAAATAATGCAATATAAAATTGGTCTATTTTGTACCAGAAATTATCATTTACTTTGGACGTGGGGGTATTCCAAAGACCGTGATATTCCACCTTCCTTTCAAAGAAGATAATTGTATCCTGGAGCAATATTAGGAAAAAAGAGTCTCATCTTCATGTAGATAAAAGGGAATGAAAGCCACAGAGAAATCATTAAAGTAGGGGTTATTTATGACTTATGTTGATTACCAATGAGGAGGAAAGGTTGCTCTGAAAAGAATACAGATCTGAAACAGACAACAGAAATGAGCTTATTACTCTAGCAATAAGAGTTTCCAAATTACAGCTAATTCTTGACTATCTAGATGCAAGTGACCTGGTTTGAGAATGGTGGTGGTCAAAAACATATAGCCACATATAAGAAGATCTACACCAATTGGCAGGTGGCGCTAGTGGCAAAGAACCTGCCTGCCAATGCAGGAGACATAAGAAACTCAGTTTCAGTCCCTGGGTGGGGAAGATGATCCCCTGGAGGAGGAAATGGCAAACCACTCCAGTATTCTTGCCTGGAGAACCCCATGGATAGAGGAGCCTGGTGGGCTCCAGTCCATATGGTTGCAGAGTTGGACACAACTGAAGTGACTTTTATGCATGCATATGAATTAGAACTTTATTACCAAGAACAGAAGCCACTTGGTGTCTACCTATAACTATCTGCACTATCCTGGTACAGCCAGGATACTCAAACTCATACTCCTTGCTTTGTAAATGTGAATTTGTTTCAGCGGGACTGATACATTAGGGAACTATTTGAGGACAATGCAAATTTCCTGTTTCCTGATGCACCATTTCATTGAGGAGAAGGACCATGAATTAAGAAAATTGCATGCAGCTGAACAGAGCCACATAGGATCCCACAAAATGTGCTCAGACCCCCCCCCCCCCCGCCAAGGTGTACAGCTCCCTCAGTTCACAGGTCCTCACCTGCTGGTGCAACCTCCATCCTGATTTCAGATCGCCTTCCTCCACATGTACAGGCCAGCTTCAGGGCCTTTTGAGGGAAAGTGACATATGTATTGTAGTATTTATGTATTCCCTAACTACTTAGCATGTGCTGGCATTTTTATGAAGTTCTTATCTTTTTTTTTTAAACCGTGTCCTGACAATGTGTTTTTTTAATATTTTAAGTGCCATGCTCTTCACCCGTTTTCTCCACAAGCCTGGCGGGATTTTATTACATGATCTTGCAATTGCACTATAATTTCAAGAACACATATGTCACATCCACATCTTCCTCAGCCTAAGAGAGAGACCTTACTGCCAAATGTCTATAACAGAATATAGAGCATGGAGACACGCTGTGGTGGCCCAGGGCAATGGTCAGGAGAACTGAGGCAGTCCCAAAATCAAGATTTTTCTCACCCCTGGGATGAGGACAAAGTACTGAGAAGACAGGGAGCTCTCACTCAAGAATGAAGGGTAAGAACAGTGACAATGCTCTTGGAATTTCAGAACGGACTCTGCGGCAGAGACTGGCCAGCTGGCCACCAGACCAGTTTTTTCTCTTTATGATACCTATGAAACTACAATTCCCAGTGTCTCTTGTGGTTAGATCAGCCTCACAATGTGTTCTCACCTATGGATGAGAGCAGAGGGGATACATGTGCCTTCTTGTTCACTCTGCCTTCCTTTCAAAATCAGCCTGCTTTATGCACACAAACATGACGTCTTGGAAGATACATACCGAAGATCATACTGAAGACGACAGATGCAAAAACAGAAGGAACTTAGGTCCCTACATCACCACTTGCACAATAGGGAAGAACAAATCTGACTCCATATTAGATCTGTTTCTTTTACTGTAACCTTTATATTCTGTTGCTTTTGCTTCTTCAGAGTGTTGCCTATAGGACTTCCCTATAGGTGGTCCAGTGATTAAGAATCTGCCTGCCAATGCAGGGGACACAGGTTCGATCCCTGGTCTTGGAAAACTCCACATATGGTGGGACAATTAAGCCCATGTGCCACAATAAGAGAAGCCCCCGCACAGCCAACTAGAGAAAGCCTGCTCACAGCAATGAAGATCCAGCACAGGCAAAAATAATTTTTTTAAAAAGGGCAAAAAAAGAGAATTATCCCTATGGCCTGAATATATAGGACAGCCCATTCTCAAGACTCTGACCTTTAAAAGTGTAACTTTTCCTTCATATAAAGATAAAAAGTTGCAGAACAAAGAATAACATTTGGCTAGTTGGAAATTTACAGGAACATTGTGATCTGAGCTATGAGGACAGATGCAAGAACAAAGGATTCCAAAACCAAGAAGTTTGCCTCAACCAACCATGCTCCTCCTTTATCTTGCTTCAAAATGTTTTCATGAAACCCTTCAGGGAGTTCGGGGTTTTGAGGGCATGAGCCACCCATCTCCTTGCATGACCCTGCAATAAACCTTTTCTGCTCCAAACTCCTACTTTTCGTTTTGCTAGGCCTCACTGTGAGTTGCACACACAAATTTGCATTTGGTAACACTTGGAAGAGAGCAAGACATAAAGGATTCTGGTATTAGAGATATCACACAATTTGGAGTTATTTTGTTAAGCAGCTTTACCTTAACTTATTAAATCCAGACAGACTGGCCAACATGTCCTGCTGCTGCTGCTGCTATGTCGCTTCAGTCGTGCCCAACTCTGTGCGACCCCAGAGACAGCAGCCCACCAGGCTCCCCTGTCCCTGGGATTCTCCAGGCAAGAATACTGGAGTGGGTTGCCATTTCCTTCTCCAATGCATGAAAGTGAAAAGTGAAAGTGAAGTTGCTCAGTTGTGTCTGACTCTTAGCGACCCCATGGACTGCAGCCTACCAGGCTCCTCCCTCCATGGGATTTTCCAGGCAAGAGTACTGGAGTGGGTTGCCATGTCCTTCTCCAATGAATGCATGCATGCTAAGTCACTTCAGTTGTGGCCAACTCTGTGTGACCCTATAGATGGCAGCCCACCAAGCTCTTCTGTCCACAGGATTCTTTAGGCAAGAATACTGCAGTGGGTTGCCGTTTCCTTCTCCCCACATGTTCTGGTCTAGCTTAAATGTTAAAAGGTTAATACAGGAGTACTGTCCGGAGTGTTTAAGAAGTGTATGCCTTGGGTGGACAACAAAGTCCTACTGTATAGCAGAGGGAGCTATATTCAATGTTCTGGGATAGACCATAATGGAAAAAAATATAAAAAAGAATGTGTGTATATATATCTATATATATGTATGTGTGCATATAACTGAGTCACTTTGTTGTACAGCAGAAATTAACACTGTAAATCAACTATACTTCAATTAAAAAAATAAATTTTAAAAAGTCATGCCTTTTCTATGCAACAGCTTCTCTACTATGTAGGGGTTATATAATGTTGAACAAGGCCCTCTCTCCTTTCAAGGAATCTACAGTCTAGCAAGAAGAGAGAGAAACATGAGTGACCATAAAAGATATTACACAGGCAGCAATTCTACTCTAAGGAATATGCACAAGAGAAATCTGTTCATCAGATCATCCTAAGAAGGCATAAGAACAATCAGGACAGCTCTGTTCAATATAAAAATGGAAAATTCCCCAAATAGTCATTAAACCAGAATGGATAAATAAATTGGGGGCCTTCATGTAATGAATACTCTACAGCAAGGAGAATAAGCAGACTACCACCGCATATGAGCATAAGTGAGTCTCACAAATGTTACTGAAGTGAAAGAAGCCAGACATATCCACATAGTACAATTTAAACTAAGTTCAAAGACTTAGTTCAGCCAAATGAACTGACAGTGACAGAGGTCGGGATAGTGACTAACTTCAGGAAAAGGATCTAAGGAGGGCCACTGGACGTCAAGTTGTATCCTAATTCTTGAAGTGGGTGGTGGTTACATGGGTGCATTCAGTTTATGAAAACTCAATGAATCTACACACTTACGATGCAATTGTTCATGACTATCATGCTTCAATAAACAGCTAACAAAATCACAAATGTTACTGATGTCAGGACAGCAGTTTGAAGAAGGTACCTCAGAGACTCAAAGATTCAACGTGTCCACAGAGTCAACTCACTCATTTAGGCAAGTGAGACACAAAGAGTTTTTTGGTGGGATGTTTACTACTACTGGGGCTTCCTTTGTGGCTGAGCTAGTAAAGAATCTGCCTGCAATGCTGGAAACCTGGGTTCGATCCCTGGGTTGGGAAGATCCCCTGGAGAAGGGAAAGGCTACCCACTCCAGTATTCTGGCCTGGAGAATTCCACGGACTGTATAGTCCATGGGGTAGCAAAGAGTCAGACACGACTGAGTGACTTTCACTTTCACTTACTACTATTGAGAACTTATGCCTGCTTCCTCATCTTGCAACCCAGTCCAATAACCTCCAATTCAAACAGCAAATTTTTTTATTTACTACCTAAGTGCACCCTCAAGCCTTAGGAGTCCTCAGGAGTCATATTTTTGCAGATACTAAAAACTGTACAAGCAGAATTACGGGGGAAATGGATTTCTCTGCTAAAGAGAACATGAATTTTTTTTTCCAGTAAATCTCTCCTTGCCTACCCTCCCTCCTTTCCTCCCTCCTCCTCCTCATTTTTGCCCTCTCACCCTCTATCTACACACACGAGCACATGCACATACGTATGTACATACATATACAGGAGAACCTACAAGATTCTAATGCAGTCACACCTCTTGACTCACTGAGGCAACCAACAGCTGTAGAGTTCAACAGGCTTATGCCACTCCAGATGCAAAAGAAGACTCTCTGCCCATCAGGTCCTGTCATGGAATCAGTACATGGCTCAATCTCCAGGGTTCACCATTTCTGTATTGGTTGATGTGTATTACTTACAGCCCTTTCAGGACTGAAACCATCTTAGACTAGATTAAGAAAAAACAAAACTGTGGCCTGTATAAGTAAACCCACCAAGGTATACTAGCTCCTGGCATGGCTGGATTCAGAGCTCAGATGCAATGAGAATCCTTTTTCCCAGCCTCTTACTAGATGCTGACTCAAACTTTCAGCCAGAGGTCCCCTGGGACTGGCACATATGGCTACAGGACGTTTTGGGATTACATTTTTAAAGCCCATCTTCATCGAAGAACAAAGTACTTCCCTGCCAGCTCAGTTCAAAAAGCTCTGGGTGAGAGCTCTCATTGGCTCGGTCTGGGTCACAAGGGCTGAAAATCAGCAGCCACTCATGGATATTATGGCTGGCATGGGGAAAGAGAAGCTCCCAAAGGAAGAGAAGGGATGTTCCAAGAAGGAGGAGGAGTCCCAGAAGTGGAAAAATCACACATCTACAACCCCGGTATTTTTCAAACCTGGGCTGCTACTTATATAGGGCAGGGGGTCATGAAAATAATCCCTGGGTTGCAATCAGCAGAAATTAAAAATGAAAAAGGATAAACAGAACAGAATCAGACTGTACCCAACTCAGTATTACTTTGTGAAACTTTTGTTTTAATTATGACTATGTGTGTATGGTGTATGTGTGTACTGGGTAACAATGGAAAAATTTCTTACTGTGGGTTTTGGTTTTAAAAAATCAGAGTAGTACAATACTCTAGGCAATCATCAAATATCAGATCTGTTTAACATCTATGCACACACACCTACCCACTCCTGGGAATACTTAGTGGATATTTCATGCCTATCCCCATATCTTCATTTAATGTGATTATGGCTATAGATAATACAAAAAAGGTTTAGCTGAGACATTTTTATTATGAACCATTACACCTTATCCAATCAATAAGAAGATGTTTAGGCATAAGAAATACATGATTGTAAAATTCTTTTCAGTGACACCCAAACAAAAGAGCCTAATAAATTAATTGGTTTTAGCATAAATACCAAGGAAAATTACTTTCAATTTACTTAATTGTTTATAATTATCTTTATAACCTTACTTTCAATCATATGATTAATACATTCTTGTTGGAAATAATGTGTTCGTTACAGAACAGCATGAAAGAAAAGATCATTTTACTGAAATCCTGTCATATAAGAAACACAGAGAAGCACACTCCCCACTCACAGAAAACTCTGGCCCTATGAGCTCTTCCTCATGAGGGCAACCACTGTCATCAGCTGATGAGTCAGTCGGTAATTACTAGGTATCCATGTAACCATCCCTTTCTGGAGATCAATTTAGCAAATCCTCCCTATTCTCCAGAGCTGGCCTAACCAACAGTTATTTCCTCTCCTTCTTTCCTCCCAGTGTCTCAGTTTTGCAGAGGCATCAGATGGCTCTGTGCAGGGCTGGGGGTGGGATGGGGGTAGTGGGAGCTGAGGTCCTCTCCCACACTAGAAACTAACTTTGAATTCATAGAAGCCAGTGCTATTTTGAGTGAGACAGCTCTTCATTATACAGAACTGTTTTGCTCATGTTAGGATGTATCACTGGTTCCTTCCTGCTGTATGCCCATAGAAACGCTGCACCCAACACTACAAACAGTTGGCACACTCAGGGTCATTGCCCATCAGTTGCCTGCCAGTTGAAAACCACTGGTTAGAGAAGCAGGGGTCAGCAAACTTTTTCTATAAAGGGCCACTTGGTAAATATTTTAAGCTTTGTGGGCCACACAGTTTCTGTTGCAACTACTCAACTCAGTCACTACAGTACAAAAGCAACCATAAATTTTTTGAATGGGCATGGGTGTTCTAATAAAACTTTATTTACAAAACATATCCTAGGCTGTATTTGGTCCACTAGTCATGGTTTGCCAATGTCCACAAGTCTAAACCAGCCAAGCCGATTCCCCAAACCAAGCAGATTTAAGAAAGACATGAGATATCATGATAACTCTGGATAATGCAAGATCAAGGGACTCTGCTATGAGGTTTCAGGGAGAGTTTTCCACACTCCCAAATAAGGGAGGCATTGCAGAAACATATTCTGCCCCTCCTTCATCTTTAGCTTTTTTGGTGTAAAGATATCATAGCTGGAGCTACTGTAGTCACTTTGCAACCATAAGAAGTGCAGTCTACATGCTGAGATGGCACATGAGAAAAAACAACAAAACCGAGAGCCCAGGAATCCAGTTAACCAACACTAAAATGGCCCTATCTCTGAATTCTTACGTGAGAAAATAAATTCTCCTCCTCTTTAAGCTATGTTAGTTGTGTTTTCTATTACATGCTGATGACAGTATCTTAACAAATACACGTTGATCATAAAGCAGTAAGAGTCATACATTAATTTCTACTGGCATATGAGTACAGTGTCTACATTGACACTTGTTAGCTACCTCCAAAATTCAAGTGTTTATTCTGCAAACAATAGCCTTTTTGTTGTTCTCCAAGTACAGTTCTGAATAAAAGAGAAAATACAAGAGAATAACTATATGTTGATTGCTTCTTCAACATCTTTCCCCTTCTTTCTCCATGATACTGGAACCCTGATTCTGAGCATTAGGCTCTCTGGGAAGGTGAGCCATAAATGAACATCTCATTGCCCTTTGCTAGATGTGGCCATGTGATCCATTCTAGTCAAGGAGATTCTAAAGGGAGAAAGTCAGCTTCTGCAAAAGATGTTCCTCCATGATTCAAAAAAAGAAAAAAAGAGCCACACAAGGAAAACACCTCACAGTGCCCCAGCACTTGCTGTTTCCTTTCTCTGAGCCCAGTCATGTTATGATATGATGCCTGGAGCTGTAGCAACCACTTTACACCATGAGGTAATAAGCATGACACTGGTGAAGCAGAAAGAAGGAAAGAGCTTGAGGAAAGCCCAACCTAGGAATTATCTCCCTCTAGAAATATATTGTTTAAGCCAAAGTTATTCAAGTATTCTTTTACTTGCAGCTAAAATATCTTGACCAATAAACAGATAATAAGAAAGGATGACATTTTTAACTGTAAAACACAGAACCTATTCAGGTTACATATGAACTACTAAGGGCTTTCCCTGTGGTTCAGCAGTAAAGAATCCACCTGCAATGCAAGAGATGTGGGTTCGATCCCTGAGTCAGGAAGATCCCCTGGAAAAGGGAATGGCTACTTACTCAGTATTCTTGCCTGAAGAATCCCATGGACTGAGGAGCCTGGTGGCTACAGTCCATAGCGTTGCAATGAATTGGACACAAGTGAAGAGACTGAGCACATCCATGAACTACTAAGTACAGGTGGCCCTAAATGAACTACCCATAGCGTAGTGGAGTTTTGATGTCCACTTCCAAGAAAGCAGACACAGTAGGATAACCTTATAGGGCTAGGGCTGGCCTGAGGGAGTGGTCCACATTCGCTTCTGTTTCTTCTATTTTCTAAAGCAATTCTACTTTTCCAATGTGGTTTCTACACTTCCCTTCAAAGCATCCACTCATCATAGCAAAGCACTCAGTGGACAAAGGGGGAAGAGTTTATCACTCTTTTGCTTTGAATCCTTTACTACATAGCATGTGGGGGGTATTACATCTTCTTTGTGGGAAAGAAAGCAAGCACGGCAGGAGGATATAAACATTTACAACACAATTCCTATTCAAGTTGTTTAAAATCTATTTGGGAAGAGAAAAGACTGTTCACAGTGGGAACATTTATACAGAGAATCATCTGTAAGTGCAAAGTGATATTATCTAAATTCTCCTTTATGCAGAATTTCCCCCAAAGCCCAGAAAGATAAAAATATTTATAAACCCAAATCTGTATCCACAGAGAATTCCCTGATGGTCCAGTGGTTAGGACTCCTCGCTTTCACTGCCGAGGGAGTGGGTTTGATCCCTGGTTGGGGAATTAAGATCCCACATGCTCCACACTGCGGCCAAAAAAAAAAAAATTCTGTATCTGCACATTCATTTGTGATTTTCTTCCCATCAAGAACTACTTTTAATGATGTTTGATGACACAGGACAAGGATCAGCAAACTTTCTGTAGAGGGGCACATGGTTTCAGCCTTGTGAGTCATCTGGTCTCTGCAGCACTCAACTCTCACATTGTATGGACAAAGCAGCCACAGGCGACACATAATGGGTGTGGCTGTGTGCCAATACAACTTTATTTTCAGACACAAATTTGAATTTCATATAATTTTCACGTCATTAAATACTGTTCTTCTTTTGATATGGGAAAACCATTTAAAAATGTGAAAACCATTCTTAATTTTACACAAATATAGGCCCACAACAGGTAGGATCTGGCCCACGGGCTGTCGTTTGCCAACCCCTGATCCCTGACCTAGGACACAGGAAAAAATATGAAATGACTTCTAGGTCAGCATTAAAACTGAGTTATGCCCGTGTACAGTTTTATGTATGTTTCTTCTTGCATTCAGATGATCTTTTTAAAACGTTAACACATATGCCTATAATAGCCAGACTCTTTGATTAAACACACCACTATATTCCAGAGAAATGTAAGTTTATGGAGTTATACATGACCACATCATTACCAGAATGAGATAAACGAAAGGATTAACCAGTAGAGACGAACCAGGCACTTTATTGCCTCCTACGTGTGTTTCATCAACTTAGTTAAATAGCACTCTATTCTTCAGCCTGTCAACATGATCTCAACCGGAAAGCCAAATTATGAACTAATGGCATCATAATCAAATTACGGTCCTAATGGAAACATCCATCAATATATCCCCAGAACATGGTTCTCCAAAAAACACCAAGTTGTCCTCTTTGGTGAACAGAAGATTGTCAGAGGATACAATTTTTAAGACTGCTGTCAAAATGTGGTGGTGTGTGTGCTCAGTCATATCCTGCTCTTTGTGACCCCATGGACTGTAACCCTCAAGGCTTCTCTAGCCATGGGATTCTCCAGACAAGAATACTGGAGTGGGTTGCCATTTCCTTCTCCAGGGGATCTCCCCAACCCAGGGATCAAACCTGTGTCTCCCATGTCTCCTGTATTAGCAGGCAGATTCCTTACCACTGAGCCACCTGGGAAGGCAAAATGTAATTAAGTTTAAAAAACTTATACATACTCTTTGTTGGGTGGTGGGGAACAAAAGAAAACATACTTTTTCATTTTATATTCCTATCAGAGAAAGAGTTATCCAGATATAAAAACTGATGGAACTTTGCTTCAGAGTACTCAATTCTATACAAAAAGTAGGAGATCATTTTCATAATCATATGATTTTTCCAGTTTCATCTTAATTTGCTAAAAAAAAATCTACCTGGTAGTCAGCGGTTAGGACTCCATGCTTTCATTGCCAAGGGCCAGAGTTCAATCACTGGTCAGGAAACTAAGATCCTGCAAGCCTTGCAGTGCAGCACCCCCCCAAATTTATATATATATATATATACACACACACACACATATAAAATAAAAATTACTACTAAATTTTTATAGATCTGAAATTTATATTACATCTCTATGACATATACCCTTAATGTAGTAGACCATCTCTTGTGCTTCATTCATCCTAAATAGAGAAAACTATGTATAGGTTAAAACTGAGTCAGCGATTTAAACTTTCATCCAAGGCAGATTTTTCAACATTTTGTCACATTTTGGGAGATCATATTTACCTAAATTTTGTTGTTTTTTTCTAAGTAAACTTCCTTCTCCCCCTAGATTCCCCCAATCTAATAACACTTTTATTAACGTCTTATGTGTCCTTTCAGTATTTTTAAACATAAATAAAATTGTACCGTTGTATAATTGTCTATGTTCACTTAATAAGTACATTTGGAAATGGTTCTATACTACTGCATAGAGTGTTTCCCTTTTCTTTACTTTTTATAGCTGTGTTTCACGCTATCTTAATCTATGTTCTTATAGGTGCATTTCTCAGAATTTGCTTATTCTATGTGTGTGTGTTAGTCGCTCTGTCATGTCTGACTCTTTGCGACCCCATAGACTGTAGTTCTCCAGGCTCCTCTGTCCACGGAGTTCTCCAGGCAAGAACACTGGAGTGGGTTGCTATTCTCTTCTCCAGGGGATCTTCCTGACCCAGGGAATGAACCTGGGTCTCCTGCATTACAGGCAGGTTCTTTACCATCTGAACCACTATCAATAAAATGATAGAAGTTTAGAAACAAATTAAATTTAGAGGGAATATTGCATAATTTCCCCATTTTACAAATGTGAAGAAACAAAGATCTGCTTGCTAAAAATCCACCTGAAGTTTCTGCCACCATTATGCAAGTCTTCCATTCCCAAATGCCTCAAGTCTTGTCACTAGGTTAACTTCTGTGACAAATGCTCCTTGTCAACTTTAATACCTTTGAGAAACCAGAATGTCCACAATTTTAGCATAAAATTTAAATACCATTTTAATGGCATCTCAAACTACCTTCTGACTTTTATGAGTTTTGAAATACTCAGTATGCTATTATTAATGTCATAAAAAATATGCTCATGAAATCCAAAGACTTCACTGTAAAGATATTCATCACATTATTATTCAAAGCAAAACACTGGAAAGGATCTAAATGTTAATTAAATAGGAAGTCATTCAGTAAACTGTGGTATATATAGCTGTTTATTTCATATGTGTAAAAAAATTTCATGATACAAGAATACATTTTTTTTTTAATTTAAAGATAGAATTGTGTATATAGGATATTATAATAACTATGTAAAATAAATGGAAAGGTTAAAGAAAATAGAAAGATAACAGTGATTATATCTCGCTGGTGGAATGTCAAATATTTATATATATTTTTTCCCTTATACAGTCTATATTCTCAAAGCTTTTTACAATAAAGTTATCTTACTTTTACAATCAGAAAAATCATGTTAAAATTCTGATGCTATTATTGGACTCTTGGATTTATATGGGTATCCTCACTTTTTTGAAATTCAAATTTCTTTGTTAATAGTTGATATAATCCTAGGGTTCAAAAAATCAAAAGACAATAAAAATGTAAAGTGTGGATGGAGACATGGGGATCCACCCACGTCTCCTATCTACCCAGTCTGTCTCACACATAATCCCCTGTACCCACACTTTACAGAGTTAAACACTGTTGTTAGCTTTTTGTGTATTGTTCTAGTCATTTTTATGCAAACATAACAAATATGTGTATTAAATCCTCCTTCCTTTTTAATACAAGTTTTTCCCTTACTGTTAGCACTTAACAATAAATATATTCAGAGATCTTTTTTTTTCAGAGATCTTTTTATATTACTACATATAAAGAAGTTCCTTGTTCTTTTTCCCCCCTGGCCACACTGCATTTTATGTTAACTTTTAAGCCAAGTTCTCATAGACCTATTTCTTAAAATTTTCTCATTCAGTGCGATATTTTAAAAGTGCAACATAAAAACTAACCCTCGGTCAAATATGTGCACTTTAACAAGATAATATCTTTCCTTTAGTACAGTGACAATTTCAATTTCTAGTACTTTATTTCCTTTTCCCAATATACTGTATGCAAGATACCCTGATCATGGGTTTGTTTGTTTTTTATTGGAGTATAGTTGATTTACAATATCCTGTTAGTTTCAAGTATACAGCACAGTGATTCAGTTTTATACACATATATTCTTTTTCAGATTCCTTTCCCTTACAGCTTATTACAAAATACTGAATATAGTTCTCTGTACTCTATAGTAGGTCCTTGTCATGGGTTCTTTACTCTCACATTAAAGTACCTAAAGCTCTCAATATCAAATCATTAAATATGATAACAAGCATTGTGTACAATTCTCTCCTGGCAGTAGAGAAACAATGTGTATAATCAGAGAAGACTAGGATATTCAGGACTAGAAGAAAGGAGAGAAAACAAAGTGAGACTGTGAGGATCTGGGTCCAGATGTAGAGCTGGGTCTCAACCTGTAGGGTTAGGCAGTGGGCTTCACTGCCAAGGGTCCAACAGGCACAAAAAATGAGCTCTGGCATCAGATCCTAAAAGTTAGGAGCAATCTTATCTGCTGAATGAAGTACAGAAGCAGGTATATCTAGGAAAATTGATACTTGACCTCACGTGGAATACAGCATGCTTTCACTCTGATTCATTCATAATTCACCAAATATTTACTCATTATCTACTCTGAACCAAGAAGTTTAATAAAAGTTCTCTTTAAAAAACAAACAAACAAACAAACAAACAGCCCTCTTCAGGAGGCTTGCCCTCAAAGAGCTCATAAAAGAGACACAGTGCCAAATTGGACTGAATTGTAATATCATACGTGACAGTCAACTACTGCCATGGTAACACTGCATAACAAACCTCCCCAAAACTCAGTGTCAGCCAACAATAAGTGCCTGTTTTCATGCTCATAGGTTAACAGGATGATGCTGTGCCATGAATCTAGCTTCTGGAACTAGCAGACCAACCCAGACAGTTCTTCATACAGTAATGTTATAAGCGAAAAAGAAATGAACACGGCTTCTTAAGGCCATCTACCAAAATTGATGCTCTGACCCCTGCCTGTGTTCCCCAGGACAAAGCAAGTTACAAGTCCAACAGCAGTGGGTCAGGGAAGGACACTCTAAGAGGAGGAACTGTAATTTCACACAGAAAAGGCTTGAATTCAGTGAAGGTTTAAGAATTGGGAACAAAAGTACAATCTACCACATAGTGAATGAATAAATGTTATGATAAAAGTAGGGCACGTGATGCCCAGCAGAGACTGCGTACACAGCTGGACTAAATTTCCCAGCCACTCTCGCATTTAGATATGGCTAGGGTTGAGGTTAATGGAGTGTGGGTAGAAGGATGTACTTCAATTCCAGGCATTGCCCTTCAAAACCTCCCATCCAGTCTTCCCCCTTTTCTCTCCCATCATCTGTCGCTGAACCTTGGTGGGCAGGGCAACCTTGAATCGCATACTGAGGAGGAGACAGCCTCCAGCTTCTGGGTGCTCTGAGTGAGCGTGTAGAGCAGAGCTCCTTCAGTGCAGCAGGAAGGCCTGTTAGGGGCTCCAAGTAAGAATAAACCACTTATTCTCAAATTGAGGGTTAACCTGATAAAACAATTAGATTATCTTAACTAACAAAAGATGCTCGCCAAGCCATTTAACCCAGGATGGGGAGTTAGAAAGGCTACATGGAATAAGCATAGATTAGAAACTGAAAGATAAAAAACCAAATGGTCCTTTTCTAGGTGAAAGGGGGGCAAGGTAAAGATTGTTCCAGACAAAATGAAGAGTATATTTAAAGGCTCAAAGGTGTGACACAATTTAGGACTTCTAAAACAGTTTAGCACAGTTAGAGGTAGGGAGGATGTGTGTGTGTTTGTTTGTGTGTCCACCTGTGTGTTTGGGGATTGAATACGAAGTTAATTAATTAAGGCTAGGGAGAAATAAAAGTTTCCAAAAATAAGATACCCAAAGGAAACAAAGCAAACAGGGGCCCGCCCCCACAGGGCAGAGATAAAGAATGTGGATTCTCCCTCGGGGACATTAAGGAGCAAGGAGACAGACAGATAGAGACGATCACATTCGCACTTTAGAAAGCTTCTAAATTCACCTCCAAGTGGTACAGTAAGTGTTAACAGCTAAAGACCCCAGAGGGGGCTGCCAGGGCTGGCTGGGTGCGGGGTGTCCCCCCAGTCACAGCTTCCTTTCCCTCTCCTAGCAAAGCAGGCAGACAAGGCTCTAGTCCCAGGGCAGAATTTGAGTCCTGGGCACAGAGCTCAAGGAAGAGCAGTGAAGTGTTCCTGTCAAGGGCACAGAGTAAATATTGCAGGTCTTGTAAGCCACATGATCTCTGTCATAACTATTCAACTTTGCCACAAGTAGCCACAAACACAGAAGCAAATGAGCGTGGCTGTGTTCCAATAAAACTTTATTCACAAAAACTGGCAGGAGATAAGTAAATGAAAATAGAAGTAAACATATCAGGTGGGCTAGAGAGTGCTAATCCGTGCCCTGGGCCACAATGCAGGCAGGCACGTGAGGGGTTTGTGACAAAACTAATCCCAGACTTCACTCGCTGTGTCCCTGAGACTCCCCCTGCCTGTGCCCTGGCATCAAGACTGGTGACCTGGACTGTGATTTTTATAAGAGACAAGCACTCTCAACTCCAGTTAGACGGCCATTGCAAAATCACCATGGTTAGATGTATGAGCCAATGTAGAACAGTCTAGAATTGGTCAAATGGCTTCATGCTCTCCACCATAGCAATCTTCCACCAGCTAAATAATCCTGCCAGTTAAATATATAAAGACACTCCTTCCTACATTCAATGGGTGAATTTTAACATTTATTTGGTAAATTTTGGACTATTGTGTTCTTTAAAGCTCATCTTTGTGAGATAATTATCATGTTCTCATTTTCAGTTAAGCAAATCTCACACAATCTTTGAAACATAAGGAAACAACCAAAATAAACATTAAACCTCTAAAGCAAACAGGAAGTGTAGGGAAATTGCTTTCCCTTTTCGAACTTGAGGCACATTTCTTTCATAAAAATAATAGTATTTTTCTATCATTCAAAAAGGCCTTCTTAAAATAAAAACTTACTGACACCTATAAAAACTCATTTTAGCATAATACTAATTTTGCTCATTGAGCTTATAGGGTAAAACACAGCATTCTTAGAAGTTCAAGTCGATGACTTTTAAACCATTAATCATAGAAAACCACTTCAAATGTCAAAACAAAAATAAAAGTTTATTCTCTGAGACCAGTCCAAGAGACTTGCACACTCCTTTCCATTCCTGAGTTACTGATCCTGATCACTGTTCAGCTCAACAAATTACGATAACTCATTTGTTAAGAAGTATTAGAGTGGGTTTGTACATGACTTTATTCACTTATTATCTAGTATAGAGTAGTCATCATATGCCAAATGCTGTAACCATACTTGAAAATACATTTCTAAAAGAAAAGGGCAGGATGAAACTTTCTTATCTCTTTGTCAGGAAAAAATGGGAATGGTAACTTGGTTATCTAAAACTAAGGCTTAGAGTTCTTCAAGATACTTTCCACAGCTGAAGTACATAATGACCTAAATTGCTCAGAAGCAAGGCTACATATGTTTGATATGTCTTTGCCATGAAGAACTAAAGGCATATAAGTAACATCATATAATATTCATCTTTCTGTTTCTGACTTACTTCACTTAGTATAATAATCTCTAGTTCCATCCATGTAGGTGCAAACGGCATTTTTTCAGGAGGAGGTGGGCAGGGATGGAATGGGAGGTTGGGGTTGCTGCTGCTGCTGCTGCTAAGTCACTACAGTAGTGTCCGACTCTGTGCGACCCCATAGACGGCAGCCCACCAGGCTCTGCCGTCCCTGGGATTCTCCAGGCAAGAACACCGGAGTAGGTTGCCATTGCCTTCTCCAATGCGTGAAAGTGAAAAGTGAAAGGGAAGTTGCTCAGTCGTGTCCGACTCTTAGCGACCCCATGGACTGCAGCCTACCAGGCTCCTCCGTCCGTGGGATTTTCCAGGCAAGAGTACTGGAGTGGGGTGCCATTGCATTTTCCGGAGGTTGGGGTTAGCAGATGCCAACTATTAATATTTTATATAGAATGCATAAACAACAAGGTCCTACTATATAGCACAGGGAACTGTATTCAGTATTCTATAATAAACCATAACAGAATAGAAAAAATTTAAAAACAAAAAAAGAACTAAAGGCAGTCTGGTTTTTCATTATGATGCTCTCAATCAAATCACAAGAAAGTTGAGGTGAACTCAACTGCAAATTAATACAGCCTACCTCCAGTTCTCTGTCTACAACTAAATGCACTTATCTAGTTTTCTTTCCATGTGGAAAAAGATTAATGAAGGTCATCAGCCATTAGGACCAGGTGGCTCAAGTATACTGTAAGGAAATACCAGGCCCTCTCCTGTGGACTTATCAGTTCTCCACACACGTCAGTTGAGGCTATACAAGTACTGTTGGCCCATTCTTTTTCCATCCATGTTAAACTAGAAGTTGAAAGCTTTATGGAAGGCAAGTATCACTCTAACACATATCTCTCCAGTCCAGAAAGTGGGCCAACTCAGTGACCAAAGAATAAGCATGCAAAATTGTCGCCAGTGCAGCAAATACCACGAGGGCAGTTATGTGCACTTTTGATGCTCAGTGTCCCTACAGTTAAGTAAATAAGATCAGAAGTTTCAATAAAGGCAAGGTCTACATTAACTGTGAATGTGTACTGGTGAATGCGTGTATTTAATATACTAAATTGAACATGTGTTGACAAAGCTTCTCTCCTTAACCAAACTCTAGCCAGGCTCCTCTGAGCCCTCCCTTGACTAGGTTTCAACCTCGGCCCAGAAAGAACTGAACAAACACTTCCTCAGTTTCTAAAAACTCTAAAAACTCAAGGGTACAGCCTTAGGATGACTTCACCTCCATTTAAAGTGCTTGTCTGAGAAAATTTAAGGCTGCAAATGAATTAATTGACTGCTTGTTCCAGCCCAGATCTGAAGATGGGGCCTCTGTCTCTCAGCCACTGTAGGAGGGCAGGAGTCTTAACTTTGATAAGAGCCAGCTGACAAAGCCAGATGGGTTTCACATGGACCAACCCTCTTCTTGCTTTTTCTAATATTTCACTTTCCTGCCTGTACTGACCCCCAGCTCCCTCCCTCCCTCTTGCCTCATTCTCCCTTTAAAATGCCCAGTCACCTCTGTACAACTGGAAGCTGTAGTTGTGTTCACAGCAGTCTCTCTTCCCCACTGCAATAGAATATTACTAATTAAAATCTGTCCATACAATTTTAACTAGTGTCTGGCTCTGTTGATCTTTGACACTGTGTATTTGGTTATGCTTGTGCCCACATACACGTGCTGATAATGTAACCAAGAGAACATAGGAAAAGGCATTGTTTTGCCCAGGAGTCAGTCAGCTGTTTCTGGAAAGAGGCAGACAGGAAATATTTCAGGCTTTGCTGGCCATAAGGGCCTTGGAGCATCTATTCAACTTTGCCGTTGTATAGCAAATGTAGGCATAGACAATCAGCAGATGCAGGAGCAGAGCTGTGTTCCAATAAAACTTTATTTATGGACACTAACATTTTAATTCCATATTATTTTGATTTTTTAAACCATTTAAAAATTTAAAAACAATTCTTCAGTTCAGTTCAGTCGCTCAGTCGTGTCCAACTCTTTGTGACCATATGGGCTGCAGCGCTCCAGGCACCCCCATCCATCACCAACTCCCAGAGCTTGTGCAAACTCATGTCCATCAAGTCAGTGATGCCATCCAACCACCTAATCCTCTGTCATCCCCTTCTCCTCCCACCTTCAATCTTTCCCAGCACCAGGGTCTTTTCCAATGAGTCAGTCTTTGCATCAGGTGGCCAAAGTTTTGGAGTTTCAGCTTCCATCAGTCCTTCCAGTGAATATTCAGTATTGATTTCCTTTAGGGTTGACTGCTTGGATCTCCTTGCAGTCCAAGGGACTCTCAAGAGTCCTCTTCAACACCACAGTTCAAAAGCATCAACTCTTCAGTGCTCAGCTTTCTTTATGGTCCAACTCTCACATCCATACCTGCCTACTGTAAAAACCATAGCTTTGACCAGACAGACCTTTGTCAGCAAAGTAAAGTCTCTGCTTTTTAATATGCTGTCTAGGTTTGTCATAGTTTTTCTTCCAAGGAGCAAGCGTCTTTTAATTTCATGGCTGTAGTCACCAGCTGCAGTGATTTTGGAGCCCAAGAAAATAAAGTCTGTCACTGTTCTTAGCTCACAGGTTATGTGAAAACAGTCAGCAAACCAGATTTGGCCCACAGGTCAGTTTACTAACCCATGGTTTAATGTATTAATTTCCTTTCCTTGCTTTGATTAGCTTTCAAAGTTCAAGATCATTTGATGATAAGAGTGGTAGATTTAAGGACTGTATTTCTCAACAAACTAGAAAAATGCTGCCAAGTTTTCTCAAGGAGCCAAGTATGAAATTAGTGGTTTTAAGTTCATTCCTTAAAGATAAATTTTCTAGTTCACCAATAATGGATATTCTCTCATAGTAAAACATCCATGCAAACTCCAAATGGAATAATAAAGCAATAAAGTTGAACTGAGTGTATATGTAATCATTAGAGAAATGCAAATCAAAACAACAATAAGATATCACCCCATACCTGTCATAATGGCCATCATCAAAAAGTCTACATACAACAAATGTTAGCAACGATAAGGAGAAAAGGGAATCCTTCATTGTTGGTGGGAATGTAAATTGGTGCAGTCACTATGGAAAACTATGGAGATTCCATAAAAATGTAAAAAGAGAACTACCATATGATCCAGGAATTATACTGTTGGATATATATCTAGAAAAAACCTGATAACACTAATTCAAAAAGATACCAGCATCCCAAAGTTCATAGCAGCACTATTTTCAGTAGTTAACATATGGAAGCAACCCAGGTGTCTATCACCATACGCATAGATAGTTAAAGAAGATGTGGTATAATGGAATATTATTCAGCCATAAAAAGAATGAAATTTTGTCATTTGCAGCAAAGTTCATGGACCTAGAGAATATTATGCTAAGTCAGACATAGACAAATATGATATCATTATATGTGGAATCTAAAAAAAAAAAAAAACCCAAAAGAATGTACAAAGCAAAACAGAAAGATCCACAAATACAGAAAAAAACTAGTGGTTAACAGTGGAGACAGTGAAGGGAGGAGGGACAAGATAGGGTTATGGGACTAAGAGATACAAACTATTTAATAATATGTACACAATAGATAAGCAACAAAGATATATTGTACAGCCCAGGGAATTAGCTTGTAATAACTTTTAATGGAGTACAAGCTGTAAAAATACTGAATCACTATGCTGTACACCTGTAACTAATAAAACATTGTAAGTCAACTATACTTCAGTAAGAGAGAGAAAATGAACAGCTGGAAGGTTCATAAGCAGAAAGTAAGAATTTCCAGGTCATGCTTTTAAACAAGTAAGTTTCACTTCATCTGACAATCTACATCAAATTCTGATAGCAAGAAGGTAAATTCACTTGCCCCAAAGAGAGAGAGAGAGAGAGAGAGAGAGAGAGATGCCTGAAATATACATAGCCTGAACTAGACTTCTTTTCCCAGAACAGCTAACGACTAGACTTTCACAGCTGCAAACTAGCAAGCTCTGGGAAACTAGAGTTAAATATTCCTAAAACAGGAATCTAGTTCTGTTATGAAACTGTTCATCATTTCACCTCATGACAGCCACGAAAATCAGCAGAACTCAGAAAGGACTCAGACGATGAGCAAGTAGCATTTTTAATAAAATTCAAATCCAGAGTCTTTGCGAGTTTTTCGTTGCTAGCCTCCAGAGTCACTATTATCAGTAACATTAACGCAATTACTTGGGTAAAAAGGGAGATGGGAAAAATCTGACCTTTGCATTGCTTCTTTAGCTGCCCTTTTCCCCTAGGAAATATTTAATTCTGAACAAGGGAAAGGTAAAGAATAGAAGTTTAGTAGTCTTTAAAAAGGTTTTACATAAAATGTGAGGAAATTTTATATATATATATATATATATATATATATATATATATATTATTCTTACTCAAATGTATGCTTCGAACAAAATTAGCACACATTATTTGTCACTGCTATATACCACAAAATAACTTGTGAAACTACAAGAAAATGTAAAATAAAGCAGCCCTCAAATTTACCTAACACTGTAAGAAAGAACATTCACATTAATAACTGGGACCAAATAATTATCTCAAAGTGTTCCATTTTGCTTAAAGAAAAGAAATCTTCATTTTTTTTTTTCAATTCATGAACTCGTGGCTCAGTTTAATAACACCCCTATGAGTTCTGGGTTTCAAATTACTTCCCTCAGGCAAAGGGGGCATAATCATATGTTTTTCTACTGAACTACATTCTTCTATAAACATTTCAAAGAGTGCATCTGCTTTACACATGAAACAGCTGATACAAAGAACAGTAACAATAAAAAATATATGCCTATTTTTATACTATTACTGGTTTATAAGGCAATCATCTGTAATGTTCTCATCTACAAAGATGGAAAATGATATATAACTGTTACCAAGGAAACAGTGAAGTAAAATTGCATGTAAACTATCAAGCAGTTTAATAACCAGAAAATTAGAAGAACAAGGAAAAAACATCTCCAGATAGAACCATGACACATTGTGCCACCCACAATGGATGCAATCAAGGGTCACTACGCAGAAAGATGATGTAAAGGGTCCCAACTTGCTAGCTAGTCCAATACTTGGCAGGTTTTTGTTTTCTTCTTTTTTAATGATGACCATAGGATGTAACTGGATTCTTAAGGGGTAATTTGTATTCTGACTTTTCACATGATTAAGAGAGTATAGATTCTGGGAACAAGTGGTTAAATGTAGGTAGTTTGAAAAGTCAAATCACGTTGTTTATTAATTCCAGTGTGGATTAATATTCTCTTGGAATTCTCTGTAACTGCTACTTTCTTTACTCACTGGTGGGACAGTTAGCAAATATCAGACAGCAAATACTTCCTGAATGAACATTTAGAAACTCAAGTTCAACTCACTTAGGAACCAAAGGAAAGGCTAAGGCCTGGGGTAACTGTGTGTTGATCTCTAAACCAGGAGAATTTTAAGCACTCAAGTAACCACACTGATCAAAGCTAAATCCTTTAGGAAGATTATCCACTCCAAAATCAGGAAAATCCTGCAGTGTAAGCACTTTTATACTTCACCTTTGAGAAAAGAACTTGATTTCTGTAACGGTGTTTAAAACACACACACAAGACTTTATTCCTTCAAGGGCAGAAACAAGCAGCTGCAAACATGTGTTTCCACATGCTGATGACCCTCTAAAGGTATTTCTATTTCAGCTTGGGGACCATCGTTGAGCTCACACTGAGAAACAAGAAGAATTCTTATGGATGGGAGATTTCTTAATCGGCACATAAGCTCAGAACATGTGCAGCTTCTCTCTTTAGAATAAACACTCTATTTGGATCACGTTAAGGATAGAAAGTGAAATTCACACTCATTTACTAAATTTTAACCTCTCTTTAAAATAAGATACTAATCCCCCACAGCCTGGCTTGGGTTTTGCAAAAGCTCAGATTTGTGAATATCATGAAGGCATCCTAGAATTGAGTAAAAGAGCATAAAACATCTTTTCACTGATACACAGCACTGTTTTCCCCCAAGCTCTGAAGTTTAAGGACAAAATCTAGGCTCTAGATGTTTCATTAATCTTAACGTTTTTAGCATTTGAGGCAATCGATGGCTATCTTGGTTACTTTGAACTATATTATCCGTTGAACCTCACTTTCCCTTGGGCATCTCTCTGTCCATCACAGATGGCACCAGGCAACTGCTAAACCCTTGCTCACAACCCTTTCCTGTCCATGGTTCATGATTTGACAGCTGTTTATAATCTAGCCACAGGCAGCAGCATGCAGGAAGTTAATAGAATAGAAGTGTGAAGCCACGGCCTTTGATGACATCGGTATGAAATCAAACAATCTGCCACAGTACAATCATCCACCACTCAACTTACCCATCAGCTGTATACCCCAAGTCTACCCAGACTAAGTTACACTGGAGCCTCTCCCTGGGAAATCTGCTAGGCACATTAAGACCCACCCAATGTGAATAGAGAAGGAAGGTGGAGATGGGCAAGAAGAACAAATAAAGACCGGTGGATGTTGGAGAGAGGCACATCTGAAAGGTAACATCCAAACTGAATGTTTCTGAAATGACCCAAACATACTTTAGCAAAGCAAAGTCAACATACATTTCTGTCAAAACAAAGTCAATACACATTTCTGACTACTTGACATTACTCACTTTTGCCTGATGCAATCGACACTTCTCACCCTGACAACGAATTATTCTCTCAGGATTCCAAGGGAGTATAAAGCAGGTCCTAAAGACCTCTGATGTCTCCCTCCTAAGATAGGGGTAGTAACTGCTATCAAGAGCTCAGGCCAGTACTTCCAGAGACCTGGGCAGTAGAGGTGGGGCACAGTCTTCTAAGTCTTCTCACACTGGGCTCTTCCAGTGAATGCCACTTCCTGGGCTTGCTGAAGTCTCCGGAAGGAAGCGTAAGCAGGGCAGGAGACCTAGGAGGAATGCTCTGACCGATAAAACCTAGGTAGCCAAAAAGTGGGAACGTTCCTCCTCTATCAGCACGGCCTGAGAAATCTGCCTGAATTGATGATTTTTCTTCCGTTTCAACAACATGGCCACTTGGAAGCAAATTTCTAAATCTCTCCAGGCTTAGAACTACACAGTTGCGCAAAGAAGAGCTAAAGGTCTTTCTCTTCTGTCTCCATGGCTTCAGCATCTAGGTCACTGCTGGGAACACCTGACAGGTTACCTGGGTCCACCTTCGAGCTCACTTTTCAGAGGTGTGGAGGTCCAGTTTTGGGGTGGGGGGCAGGGGGTCACTTTTGGTCACTGCTGCTTAGAAGGCAGGAACCCAAGCTCTAAGCACTTCTGGTTTTCCCTAGCAGGCGCGATTACAACCATCTTCTCTTAGCCCTCAATTGACCCCAAACACCACTGGGGCTTTTCTTAGGGAAAACAAACTGTCGTGAAGATTGCTCTGTGCGTGAGGGCATGTGTATGTGTATGTGTGTGTATGTGTGTGTGTGTGTGTGTGTGTGTGTGTGTGTGTGTGTGGTCTACAGTCGTGGCTCCACAAGCCCCACCAGCCAGTGAGAGAGAAGTTGAACGCGGCAGCCCCTGGCCACCTCGCTTCCGTCCTAGCTTAAGCTCAGCTGCTCTCTCGGCTTTTGCTTCTCCCCGAGGCTCCCGCAAAATAAAGCACCAAGTTGCCCACGGCGGGGGCCCTGGGTGCACGTGAACCGGCGCGGCCCCTACCTCGAGAGCTTTGCAATCTTCACAAAGCTGAAGACATCCATGCAGGCAGCCGGGGACCCCGAGCGCGGTGGCTCCGTCGCCCCTTGTCACGCCAGCAGCAGCGGCAGCCGCGGCAGCCCCATGGCCGGCCAGGACCTCAGCGCGCCCCGGGGCTCGAGTGGCGGCGACGACGGGTGGCGGCGACGACCCGGGAGAGCCCGCACCTGGAAGCGGCGGCTGCTACCCCCCTCCGGCCGCAGGCTGCGTGTGCATCCCCGGGCAGGACCATTGATGGGCGCCGGTGTCGGGAAAACTCAATGGAGAGGGGGCCGGGCCGGGTGCGAGGGGCGGGGGTGGGGAACGCGGCCCGGGAACCGCCGGGCGCCCCCGGGGAGGGCGCTGCTCTTGCTCCCCGACCCGCCGGCCCCGGCAGCCCCGCGTGCCGAGGAGCGCAGACTGAGCCGGGAGGCGGCGGGCGAGCCCGGCACACGCGCGCGCACCCCTCCCGGCACTGCAGCTGCCTGCCTGCCTCCTTCCCCGAGCCCAGTCCCTTTTCCTCTCCCCACCCCCAACCCGCGGGTGGTGGTGGTGGTGGTGGTGGTGGTGGTGGGGCTCTCCTGTCACCGCTGCCTCTGCCTCCGGATCCGAAAGATCTGATCTAACAGTCTCGGACACACCGGGGGGCCGTGAACGCTGCCCCCTCCCTCCCCAAACCTAGCGAGAGCCGGGCCACCGCAGATTGCCCAAAGCCTCGGCGGGTTCCATAAACAAAACTAGCGGTCGGAAAGGAGCAGGGATGGTCGAGGCTGGGTCGTTATTCTAGGGGAAGGGGAGGGAGATGCCCGGTGAGGCGGGCTGATTTGGAGAGCGCAGAGTTCCCACCGCTTCCCCGAACCGCTGGAGCGAGACGTGACAGCTGGGTTGGCTGGGAAGGTGTGTCTTTGGACAGCAGCACCGGGAGGGAGTCGGAGAAATAAGAAAATAAGAACGAGAGGCATCGGCGGGGGAGGGGGAGGTTGATACACAGAGCTGCTTCTTTCTAGAGGGGCAGAGAGATGAGGGTCCCAGGAGCCAGCGGGCGTGGAGACTAATAGGAATGGGGTTTCGAAATCTAAAGGAAGAGAAGGGAGGAGAATGGGGGTCTGGCAGGCGGAGCAGCCGCTTTCTCAAATTGAGCGGTGGGTGAAGAAGGAAAAAAACCGTACTCCAAACATGAAAACCAAAACACAAAAACATAAACACATACCTTAGGCAGAGTAAACTCCAAGTTGCAGCCATTTAGAACTCCTAGCCTTCTCTTTTACATAATTATCTGGGATAATCACCCCTCTTCATTAACTCAGTTTTATCTCCCCCGAGGCTCAGGCTTCCTCGGGCCCCCTTTTTCTTGTTCTTTATCTTCGAGACTCAAGGCCTCTTCTCCAAAATCCTTTAAAAATTTCTCCCCAGACTCTGTGAAGGTCAGATGGCTGCACAAAGTGTGTTCTCCCACCCAGAAGCGTTCACCTGATGACAGGGCCACCGCGAGGAAAAGATGCCACCCCCGAAATGTTGGAGGATCTGGCCAGCTCACTTCTAGCTCTCCAACAGGATTAGAGAAAAGGAAATAGGTTTAAAGTTCCCAGACTTCTGCTCCTATCCTGGTCTGTCGCTGCATTTAAAGTCTTCAGTATTCAAACCTAGTGCTTCCACTTTTTTTTTTTTTTAAAGGCATTTCTTTCAAAAATTAAACATAAAATCAGTACCAATCTGAAAGATCTGAATGACTCAAGACTCAGGCACAAAATTACATTGTTTTTAAAATAAATAGAATCCATTTTCCTTTAGCTTCCTGTAGACAGACTGGTTTAATTTCATGAACGGGTTACTACTCATGATCAGAAGAGGCAAGAAGGACCTTGGCTTTTGAACCCTCTTTTGTTTGTGTAAAAATAATTATAGTTTGGGTCTGTACTGTGCTTTATAATTTTGAAAGCGCTTTTGCATTTGAGTCTCATAGCAACCCTGTCATATAAGTAGGCAACATGTTTAAAAAAGAGAAATCTTTTCTTTTTATGCCACAATCTATTCTCAATAAATTGTCAGCACTAGACAGATGAGTTTTAAACGCTGGCCTTCCCTTGTGGCTCAGCTGATAAAGAATCCGCCTGCAATGCTGGGTTCAATCCCTGGGTTGGGCAGATCCCCTGGAGAAGGGAAAGGCTCCCCACTCCAGTATTCTGGCCTGGAGAATTCCATGGAATGTACAGCCCATGGGGTCTCAAAGAGTTGGACAGGACTGAGCGACTTTCACACTTTCAATTTCAGGTAAGATTACTTGTCTGATCGAAACTCTGCAAAAGCTCTCCATGCTTTTTTGAGCTGAAGTCACACTCCTACAATGACCAGTGAGGCCCTAGATGCCTGGACCTTGATTTCTCTGACATCATCTAATTACTTCACATCTCCCCTCACCTTTACTAGGCCCCAGCAACACTGGCCTCCTTGCATTGTTCTTCAACTCTGCAGGTACCCTCCCACCTCTGTCTCTTTGCAATGGTTGTTCCCTCGGCCTGTAATGCTCTTCCCTCAGATATCTGCATGGGCAGCTCTTTTGCCTCGTCAAGTCTTTGCACAAATATCCCTTCCAAAAAACCACCTCTGAAAACCTCTTTAAAACAGCAAGACCTCCATGCCCTGAGACTCTGAGGCCTCATTAACTGTTTTCCTTCCTTGTTTCCATAGCACTTATCACCCACTAGTATATTATATAATTTATTTTTATGTCTGTTGCTTCTTGTCTGATTCTCTTGCTGGAATAAAACCTTCACAAGGGCAGTTATCTTTTTTGGTTTTGTTTTTTGTTTTCGTGGGTCCCCCCCATTACTGATGGATCCCAAATGCCTAGAACAGTTCCCTGGATGTAGAAGAACCTTAATAGATACTTGTTGAATGAATGAATTTTATGCTTATGAGATTCACAGCGAAACCAGCGCTGGCCAAGCATCCCCAATGGGAACTGCTCCTTCTCTGACCTCATTGCTGATGTTTGTTCATCTCACACCACTCCTCCATACCCAGCATCCTTCATCCTCCTTTGGCTTACTAATAATAACAATGAAGGCCCTCATAGTCTTCACTAATTAATCCCCTTCACCCTGTCTACCTCTTCCCAAGAGAATAGCCACCAGAACCTTCCTTCATCTCAGAATCAACAACTGGCAGCACAAGATCAGCTCTTGAGAGGGAAGTAAAGCAATGCCTTGGGAGAATGTGTTTTGAAAAAGTGCTCCCTTCTGAGAACAGAACAGTTGGGATGCCCTTTAAAAAAAGATAACCCTATTAATCAAGAATTATGCCAGATACCAAATAGCTAGTTATTCAACAGTGACAATGTCAGGAAATAGGTATTATGTTTACTTGTAGAGAGACAGCCTCCCTTCAAGACATCTGGTCTACCTGGAACAGCTTGCTGTTTGGGTTTTCAATCTTTGCCAATTTGCGCGCTACAGTTATGAATGGTGCAGATGCCGACTCTCCACAGTCTAATTGCCAACAGGGGGAAACAACGACTGGCTTCTCCAGTTCTTTATACTCCTCTGGTACATTAATTATCTAAAATGTTTTCTAATGGATTGATATATATATATTTTAAAGCAAAGAGATTTCCCCCCTCCTCCTTTGTTTTTCATTGACATAAAAATGGAAGAATCTGCTCCCTTGATACAAGCTAACACAGCCAGTTTATATCTTTAAGCTCTCTTGGCAGAGAGACAAAGATGTGAGTAGCTGGTCTCCAGGCCCTGTTCCCTCTCTGTGTGCCAGGTGTGTGCAGCAGAGGTTGGGATAGGTTTCTTTGTCTAGCATGAAATGGATCTGCCTAAAACAAACAAAAACCAATGTGTGGCATTAGAATACACGTGGTTTTCTGAGGTTTTATTTTCAACCTGGAGACTCTCTAAGGCCCCTTAAATATCTTGTAGAGATTAACTCATTGGAAACTGTACCACCCAGCCATGAGAATCTGTTTGCTTTGCTTGGCTTGGCTCAAAGTGGCATTTGGTCATTTCTGAGAACAAAACACTTTCAAACACTGTTGAACATATTCACAAATAAGAGACTTAAAGGCATCAGATCCAGAGCAAGACATTTAACTTTTCTGAGACTCAGTTTTCCCAGCTGTGAAATGAAAATGTGTATTTCTACCTTACCTAGAATGAGTCTTTGAGGTTGAACACCAATCCAGAATTGACTACATGTAAATTGAGGCACATGGCTATTAACTCCAGAAGGATTTTCACAACTGTCTTGAGCCTTGGCAGTAAAAGTTTCAGTCCATAAGATCATTACTTTGAATGTGAAAATATCTGCTTAGATTGATCAGAGGAAAACATCTGCTTTGATTGATCAGAGGTGGGTGTTTTGCCTAAAAATCAATCTCATTGCTTCCTGGTCAGTCACCAGAGCCCTAAGTAGTTGTATCTTTTCTGCTCTGAGGGCTTCTCAGGGAAAAGAGGGAGGCATTTTTTCATTACTGTTAAGACCTTATTTCAAGCTAGTGTCAGGAATCTGCTATTGGGCCAGATGTTCGGTACCGGATGGTAGCTGAGGATTCTTTTGATGCAAATTACAGTAGAGAGAGCCCCACGCATTTCTCAGTTGGACTGTAGCATCTTGGCCATCTGGTCACAGTCTCGAAAACAGAAGTGAGTAGGTAAAAGCAAGGTATCCTCTAACTCAATAATTATTTAAGGAATTCTCCTATGAACCAGTTGCTGTTCTAGGCACTGGAGAATACAGCAAGCAGCAAAACAAGTTTCAGTTTGCATAAACTTTACATTTTCGTAGAGAAGACAGATGATAGACAGCAAAATACAAAAACAGCAGATGGTGATGTGCAGAGAATTAAAGTCATTTTGATTGAAAGGAAGTCATGAGATGACTAAGATCCAATGGTCAAAGAAGATTTCTCCAAGGAGGTTATCTATCAACAGATGAATGGATAAAGAACATGTGGTATATACATACAATGGGATATTACTCAGCCATAAAAAAGATGAAATAATGCCATTTGCAATAAGGATGGACCTATAGAATATTATGCTTATGAAATAAGTCAGACATGTAAAGTAATTAGCCTCCAATTAAAATAAATAAATTTATATTTAAAAAATTTTAAAAAAAGAAATAAGTCAGACAGAGAAAGACACTCTATGTCATTACTTATATATGGAACCTAAAAAATAACACAAACAAATATATATAGCAAAACAGAAATGGACTCAGATATAGAAAGCAAACCGGTGGTTACCAGTGGGGAGAGTGATGGGGGAGTATAGGAGATAAGATTAAGAGATAAAAATGACTATGTATGCCCACCTTTCTATGGTTTACAAACAATCACCTTTAAGGCATTGCTTTATATCACCCTGTTCGTGTGCATTCTTTGCTAAAGCATTCCATCCTGAGCATTCCATCCTTGTTAACCAAGCACTGAATTTTGCCTGGGATATAAAATAAATAAACATGAATTTACCTAAAAAGAGTAGGCAAAAAATAAATAAATAAGCAACAAGAATATAATGCATAGTACAAGGAAATATAGCCATTAGTTTGTAATAATTTTAAATGGAGTATAACCTATAAAAACTTGCACTGTGTCCAAGTTTTTGTGTGAACGTACATTCCATTTCATATGTTACCTAGGAGCAGGACTGCTGCATCATGTGACAAATTTTATGTTTAATTTTATAATAAAACTGCCAATTTCTTTTCTAAAGTATCCATACCATTTTGTATGTATGTATACCAAGCAACATATGAGTTTGTATGTATGTATAACAAGGATATCAAACCAGTCAATCCTAAAGGAAATCAACCCTGAATATCCATTGGAAGGACTAATGCTGAAGCTGAAACTCCAATACTTTGGCCACTTGATATGAAGAGCTGACTCACTGGAAAAGACCCTGATGCTGGGAAAGATTGAAAGCAGAAGGAGAAGGGGGCGACACAGGATGAGATGGTTGGATGGCATCATTGACTCAATGAATATGAGTTTGAGCAAAGTCTGGGAGATGGTGAAGGACACAGAAGCCTGGAGTGCTGCACTCCATGGGGTTGCAAAGAGTAGGACACGACTGAGTGACTGAACAACACACACACAAAACCTATGGGGAGAGAGGTAGGAGGGGGGTTCAGGATGGGGAACACATGTACACCCATGGCTGATTCATGTCAATGTATGGCAAAAACCACTACAATATTGTAAACTAATTAGCCTACAATTAAAATAAATAAATTAAAAAAATATTGAATCACTAGGCTGTACACCTGAAAATAATATAATATTATAAATCAACTATACTTTAATAAAAAAAGAAATACTCCACCCTCCAGACTCCTTATTCCTCTGTTTTAGTTTTCTCCATAGTGCTTCATATCATAGGATACTTTAAATTTGTTTTTAATTTCCTATTTCCCCTACCAGAATATGAGCTCCATAAAGGGGAAAAGGGAAATATTGCTGATTGAATGAATGACAGAATGCATTACATTTCATAGAGATGAAGTGAATTGCTTAGAGTCACACACACAGTTCATAGTAGAGTAAGAATCAGAACCCCGTGTTCTTTGCACTACGTCAACTAATGCTTCCCGCATCTGAACTAGCACATAATGGATAGTAGATATTCGGAGAGAGAAAGAGCAACTAGGAGGGACAAAGAACGCTTCCTGAAGGTGGTGTTGTGTGTACGTGTGTGTGTGTGTGCTCAGTCGCTCGGCTGTGTTCGAGTCTTTGCCATCCCGTGGAATGTGTAGCCCACCAGGCTCCTCTGTTCATGGGATTTCCCAGGCAAGAATCTTGGAGTGGGTTGCCATTCCCTTCTCCAGGGGATTTTCCTGACCCAGGGAATGAACTCACATCTCCTGCATTGGCAGGCAGATGCTTTACCACTGAGCTACCTGGGAATGCTGAGTCCTAAAAGATATGTGAAATTTAGTTATCTAAAGGCAGGATGGGGCTTTCAAGGTGGAGGGCACAACATAATAAAACAGTCAGGGACATGGAAGTGTTGTGTGTGCAGGAAATGTAGGCAGTTTGATGTTGCTTGTTCTATAGTGAGAAGAAGGGAGAAGAGAGATGAACCCTGAGAGGCAGGCAGGGACCAGGTCATGAACTGTATCTTATAGTCATGGGCTTCCAATTTTAATTGCATAATGTTTTTTTATTTAAAAGCAATTATTTCTAAGAATCTCTAAGAATGCAGAAAGCAAACACAGAGTGCGCTTTCCTTGTCCAAAGTGGAAGTAGATCACAGCTCCGATAGCATCCCCTTCACCTTCTTTCACTCTGCCAGCTAAGGCACCCCATGGGCTCCATATGAACCTAGTTTGAAAACCATGGATTTAGTGATGAGGAGTTATAGACTAGCTTAAGGCAGGATACGATCTGGTCAGACAGCAATTTGAAATACATCCTTCTGGAGGCTTTGGGAAGAAGAAGGAACATAAGAAGGCCAGTTGGGAGAACAGAGAGGGAGTCTATGGCAGAAGATGAAGGGATAGAGCATTGTGTTGGGGATAAAATCAGCAGGACTACTTATCTGATTATTTTGGGGAGCAGGAAGGAAGGGGTGTGAAGAAACTCTTCCAGATGCCTAACTTAGATGCCTGGGCCAATGAAAATGTGCCTGAGACAGTGGTAATCATGTAGTAGTTTTGTTGGGAAAGGTGATGAATTCATTTTGTGATGTATTGAACTTGAATAGACTGTAAAACACTCAGGTGATGTGCATAGGATGTCAGATGTACACACCCGAACCCAAAGGGCTACTGTGCCAGGTAAGTAGGTTCAGCCGCTCAGTGTGTCTGACTCTTTGTGAACCCACAGACTGCTGCAAGCCAGGCTTCCCTGTTCATCACCAACTCCCAGAGCTTGCGCAAACTCATCATGTCCATCGAGTCAGTGAGGCCATCCAACTAATTCATCCTCTGTCGTCCCCTTCTCTTCCTGCCTTCAATCTTTCCCAGCATCAGGGTCTTTTCCAATGAGTCAGTTCTTCACATCAGGTGGCCAAAGTTTTGGAGATTCAGCTTCAGCATCAGTCCTTCCAATGAATATTCAGGACTGATCTCCTTTCGGATGGACTGGTTGGATCTCCTTGCAGTCCACAGGACTCTCAAGAGTCTTCTCCAACACCACAGTTCAAAAGCATCAATTCTTCAGCACTCACTTTTCTTTACAGTCCAACTCTCACATCCATACATGACCACTGGAAAAACCATACCTCTGACTAGACAGACCTTGGTCGGCAAAGTAATGTCTCTGGTTTTTAATATGCTGCCTAGGTTTGTCATAGCTTTTCTTCCAAGGAGCAAGCGTCTTTTAAATCCATGGCTGCAGTCAACATCTGCAGTGATTTTGGAGCCCCCAAAATAAAGTCTGTCACTGCTTCCACTGTTTCCCCATCTATTTGTCATGAAGCGATGGGACTGTATGCCATGATCTTAGTTTTCTGAATGTTGAGTTTTAAGCCAACTTTTTCACTCTCCTCTCACTTTCATCAAGAGACTCTTTAGTTCTTCGCTTTCTTCCATAAGGGTGGTGTTATCTGCATATCTGAAGTTACTGATATTTCTCCTGGCAATCTTGATTCCAGCTTGTGCTTCATCCAGCCTGGCATTTCGCATGATATACTCTGTATATCATTTAATAACCAGGGTGACAATATACAGCCTTGATGTACTCCTTTCTCAATTTGGAACCAGTCTGTTGTTCCATGTCTAGTTCTAACTGTTGCTTCTTGACCTGCATACAGATTTCTTAGCAGGCAGGTCAGGTGGTCTGGTATTCCCATCTCTTGAAGAATATTCCACAGTTTGTTGTGATCCACACAGTCGAAGGCTTTGGCATAGTCAATAAAGCACATATAGATGATTTTCTGACTCTCTTGCTTTTTTGATGATCCAGCGGATGTTGGCAATTTGATCTCTGGTTCCTCTGCCTTTTCTAAATCCAGCTTGAATACCTGGAAGTTCTTGGTTCACGTACTGCTGAAGCCTGGCTTGGAGAATTTTGAGCATTACTTTACTAGTGTGTGAGATGAATGCAATTGTGTGGTAGTTTGGGCATTCTTTGGCATTGCCTTTCTTTGGGACTGGCATGAAAATGGACCTTTGCCAGTCCTGTGGCCACCACTGAGTTTTCCAAATTTGCTGGAATATTGAGTGCAGCACTTTCACAGCATCATCTTTCAGGATTTGAAATAGCTTAACTGGAAATCCATCACCTCCACTAACTTTGTTCGTAGTGATACTTCCTAAGGCCCACTTGACTTCACATTCCAGGATGTCTGGCTCTAAGTGAGTGATCACACCATTGTGGTTATCTGGGTCATGAAAATCTATTTTGTATAATTCTTCTGTGTATTCTTGCCACCTCTTCTCAATATCTTCTGCTTCTGTTAGGTCCATACCATTTCTGTCCTTTATCGAGCCCATCTTTGCATAAAATGTTCCCTTGGTCACTCTAATTTTCTTGAAGAGATCTCTAGTCTTTCCCATTCTATTGTTTTCCTCTATTTCTTTACACTGATCACTGAGGAAGGCTTTCTTATCTCTCCTTATTCTTTGGACCTCTGCATTCAAATGGGTATATCTTACCTTTCCTCCTTTGCCTTTTGCTTCTCTTCTTTTCTCAGCTATTTGAAAGGCCTCCTCAGACAACCATTTTGCCTTTTTGCATTTCTTTTTCTGGATGGTCTTGATCACTGCCTCCTGAACAATGTCATGAACCTCTGTCCATAGTTCTTCAGGCACTCTGTCTGTCAGATCTAATGCATTGAATCTATCTGTCACTTCCACTGTATAATGGTAAGGGATTTGATTTAGGTCATATGTGAATGGTCTAGTGGTTTTCCCTACTTTCTTCAATTTAAGTCTGAATTTGGCAAAAAGGAGTTCATGATCTGAGCCACAGTCAGCTCCCAGTCTTGTTTTTGCTGACTGTATAGAGATTTTCTATCTTTGGCTGCAAACAATATAATCAATCTGATTTTGGTGTTGACCATCTGGTGATGTCCATGTGTAGAGTCATCTCTTCTGTTGTTTGAAGAGGATGTTTGCTATGACCAGTGCGTTCTCTTAGCAAAACTCTGTTAGCCTTTGACCTGCTTCATTTTGTACTCCAAGGCCAAACTTGCCTGTTACTCCAGGTGTTTCTTGACTTCCTACTTTTGCATTCCAATGCCCTATGATGAAAAGGTCATCTTTTTGGGGTGTTGGTTCTAGAAGGCCTTGTAGGTCTTCACAGAACCGTTCAACTTCAGTTTCTTCAGCATTACTGGTTGGGGCATAGACATGGATTACTGTGATATTGAATGGTTTGCCTTGGAAATGAACAGAGATCATTCTTGCAGACGCATAGACTATACGGTCCATGGAATTCTCTAGGCCAGAATACTCGAGTGGGTAGCGTTTCCCTTCTCCAGGGGATCTTCCCAACCCAGGGACTGAACTCAGGTTTCCTGCATTGCAGGCAGATTCCTTACCAGCTGAGCCACAAGGGAAGCCCTGTGACAGATCAATGAGGCACAAAATATGATAAAATGTTAATTACCAAATGTTAATTCTTCAGGGAATAGTGGGTGTAAATAATTGAGCAATGTTCTCAGAGCTGGAGTTGGCACCTAAAATAAAAGGGATTCTTGAGAAATGAGGCTAAAAAACTAATAAGAGCAGTAAAGGAAGGATTGCTTCTTTTAATTTTCTTCCTTCCTTTACTTTTTACTTTCTACCTTGCATGTCTTAGTATTTTATGGAGTTGGGTGTTGGGACTAGAGGTAACAAGGCTAGACGAGCTGGTTTAAAAGTCTGATTCGTATTAAATAAGATGATGAATCATGCCATACATTTGTAAGTTTTCATTTTTCTAAACTCTTTTTGTCCTATTAGTCCTTGAAATTACCCTGTAAGTTAGACAAGAAAGTTATTACTATCCCATTTGGGTGATGACAAAAGGCAAGATCAAAAAAGCTAAGTGATGACAATAATTTCTATAAAGTATGAGGATTATTATGAGAAGCACTGGTTCCTAGGAATAAGTCTAGTGTCAGGAGGGTAACTTTTGCACAAAGATTTATGGAATAAAAGTGTCTCAAGTTCCACCAACATAATTCAAGTTTTATCTCATATTTGATTATCTTAAAGGAGATTCAAAAACTAAACATGCCATATAGGGCATTAGAAAGAGAAACAGACAAGGCACTAGGATTTCTTGGTTCTGCTCCCATATCCATAAATAAAAGCGACCCTTGAAATATCACTTAACTTTTCTTAGTGTTGACTTCCTCATCTGTAAACTTTTATGGGTTAAAATACATTTGCATATTCCCACTCCCTTCCTTATTTTGTGCAATGCAGACAGACAAGCGCACCTTCCTAAAGATCAATAGATACACGATATTTTGAGATCTTATCCACTTTGGTAATTCTGTAATCAAGAAGGCTAGATTTTACAGGAACAAATTTATGATCAGAGACTTTTACCAGTCAACTGTAAATCTATGAAATAGAAAATTATTAGCTCATTCTCCTATGAGTTGAACTTTATTCAAAGTTAAGAACCACATTTGCTATATGTACCTTCCAGTAGGCCTTATTAGGTCACCTAATTTTCTTTATATCTTTAATCCCCGCCCTTGCTCACCCATTTTGCTCAGGCATATACCAAAAATCTGTCAAAGTAGGAAGGATCATAATTACTGCTTTCCTACTGAATCTCCTCCTGTCTGATAAAGTATGAAAAGAAAAGGGGGAGGAGGTCATTTAAAAGATTCTAAGAGTGTGTAATTTTCAGAATGTGATTCTCACTATGATATACCCTGCAACAATATTTTGAATTCCTATGCAACTTTGTATAAAAAGAAAACCATAAAGGCTCATATGTGTCAGAGACATGTTTTAATATTTCAGACTCATTTTAAACTCTTAGATCTGGACTCACTTTTATGCTATCTTTGTCATATAATGTTCCTGCATCTGGGCCCTTGACTAGACAAAAAACTAATCAAATCACTTTGAATAATAACACTTCTGCTTGATGGATAAATTGCTCTAGTTGTGAAGGCTCCCATGAGGGTGAACTTAAAGGAAGATAAATGTACAAACATGGCTGTATTGAAACCGCTTATTTCAGGCTTTTGAAATCTCAATCATTCATTTATTAATTAGTTCATTCAATTACTATTTATTGAACAGCTACCATATGACATCGACTGTATTCTAGGCACTGCAGAGAGGAAATCAAGATGAACAAGACTTGATTCCTGCATCAAGGACTGTAGCAGACACAGCTGCCTACTCAACATGTATACTTTTTCTCTTCTCAGTGGAAATGAGGTCCCTTTTCAAAGCCACCTGAGGATCCACCTCTGATCCAGTACCTCCTCCTATACACACAAACAGTGCATCCTGTCTCCAGTGAGGTCATCAAGTCTTGGGCTGTGGCTATCATCTTGCGACTATGAGACAACAAGCATGAAGATAGAAAGTCAAGGTACTGAAGACAGTGGGGTAGAACCCGGACAATGTTGAGTTGTAGACCGTACCTTGACTGCTGGCCTTCAGATTTCTTATTTTATGAAATAAATACATCTCTTTTCTGCTTAAACCTGTGAAAATCATGTATTCTATTACTTGCACCTGAATGCCTGCCTAAGTGATACAGGGGGTTAACACTGATTGTGGGAGGATGGAATGAAATAATTTCTCAGATAGCTATAATGGAAGAAATATAATAAGGCAATTATGCAAAAACCTAGAGTATAAGATAGATAACCATTATGATATCCCAGACTGGTATAATAGTTTCCAATTAGAAAAGGTTTCTGCATATATCATCTCAGGATTTATGGCAATCCTATGAGGCAAGGATTATTACCTCCAACTTGAAAATGATAATACAGAGGTTCTAAGAGGTTAAGTCACTTGTCAGACATCACACACAAGCCAAGTGGAAGCATCAAACAGATGCACCCTAATTTCTAACGCATTGCGCTTTCAGCTATACCACAGGTACCTCAACCAGAACAATAGCCAGGGGCCTGGGGAAACCCCATGAGAGGTGGAGAGAAGAGGGTATGGAGTGAACAACAATGCTGAGAGGAAGGAAACACATCAGGAGGGGAAACAACAGACGCCACCTGAAGAAGGGACACCTTTTGAGCTGGGCCCTAAATATGGGTGTGTGCTAAGTTGCTTCACATGTGTCTGACTCTTTCTGACCCCATGGACTGTAGCCCACCAGGCTCTTCTATCCATGGCATTTCCCAGGCAAGAATACCGGAGTGGGTTGCCATGCCCTCCTAGGGATCTTCCTGGCCCAGGTATTGAATCTGCCTCTCTTATGTCTCCTGCACTGGCAAGTGAGTTCTTTACCACTAGTACCACCTGGGAAGCCCAAAAGATGGGTGGGATTTAGAAAGGGATCAGAGGAAAGACCATTCTAGAAAAGAGAATATTATGAAGATGCAAGTTACACTGAACAAGTATCTCAATTGAAGTTAGAGAGAAACTAAAGATATAAGGGACATAAGAATTCTGAAACTAGATCATAAAGTTCATGCCAAGGAGTCCAAGTTTGTAGAAAATGGGGCTCTGTTTGCAACTCTAGAAGAGAGACTACGGAGGCAGTTACAAAAGGAAATTGAGTTTTATCAACAGAGTTATAGGTAGATGAAGGAGAACAGAGCCCAGAGAAACCAGGAAGAGGGTATCTGTGGTAGTTGGTCCAGATAAGAGAGCTCGTGATGACCTAAAGTGGGGCTCAGTTCAGTTCAGTGCAGTCATTCAGTCGTGTCCGACTCTCTGCGACCCCGTGAACTGCAGCACATCAGGCCTCCCTGTCCATCATCAACTCCCGGAGTTCACCCAAACCCTTGTCCAATGAGTCGGTGATGCCATCCAACCATTTCATCCTCTGTCGTCCCCTTCTCCTCCTGCCCCCAATCTTTCCCAGCATCAGGGTCTTTTCCAATGAGTCAGCTGGGACATCCAAAATTGAAGAAACAGGATGGAGTTGGGATGGTGGTGGGACTTATCTACCGAGTGCAGGAGATGGTGTAAAAGGGAGGAACAAATGAGAAACTTCCAAAAATCCAGTAGAAGCAAGTTTAGGGGAATGACAGAGATGATTGGTCCACTTGCTCTCTCACATCCTAGGAAGAACACTTAATTTAATCAAATCAAACTGTCCCACTCCCTGACTTGCAGAACCACTCGGAGGGTTCTTTCTTGGGCCATTAATCCAGTCTGTATGTGTAATATGGGACCTCTGTCTCGTTTCCTGGAGTCACCACCAAAATTCCAGATCCATCCTAAGTTATGTACCTGGCTTTGTGATGTGCTAAAATCCACCTCTCCCACACTATCATTTAGAGCAGGAGAATGGAGGGAGATCCATTATCCCTTTCTTTCTGAGGCACTAGCTTTGTCTCTGAGCAAGAAATGTGATCTTCTCCTCTCTATGGCTTTTTGTTGTTATTATTATTGTGTCATTCATTCTGGCTTTCCTGGGAATCCTCGCCATCAATTGGCAGACAGATGTCCTTCTCTATGGTTCTTCCTGTGTCCTGCTGTGTCACTGGCTAGTGACAAGCTGTGGCTTAGTTGTCAGCTAACTAATTACAGGACAGTCTAATTACAGACATGTTACACTTGCAAGGTATTATTACTGAGGCCCTATCTGCCATCACCCAGAAGTAATCTAGCAAAATGTCATCACGATTGTTAGGGGACTGGTATATGGAACAATGTAAATTCTGCCATAAATCATTAGCCCTGGGAATGCCCTTGGACTCTGGGCAGGAGACAGGAGCATAGGAAATGGAGAAAGGTCACTAAGCTGGATTCTTTAGGGCTGTTCAGTGTGGCAAGGCAGACTTTTCTGTGTCCCTCTCCTTATTCAATCCTTGGCCTCCTCACTCTAAGAGCACTTTTGTTTTTCTATGCTTAAGCTTAATGGCGTTTGAATTCTTATTATGAGGGGCTATCACTGTTAGCAAGGGGAAAGTTTTTCTTATGTCATTTCACTCTGAAGAGACGGAGGATGTAAAGCTATATCTGTGGAGGACTTCATCCTGTCTGAAAGGATTCACTGGATTCCTTCTAGAACAGAGTTGGGAAAGACAGCCTCTACCCACTTGACCCCAAGGTGCTTGCCATGCAGGCTCCAGAAAAGAATCAGGGGTGGAAAATTAAAAGAAGGGTGGCCAGGGAGGGAAAAACTGTCAATCAACCACCAGAAGCTGACTGTTAAGGTGGTAAGATTACTCAGTAAGAAAACTAATCTTGGGCATGGTCCTTTGGACTTTCTGTATATTTGAGATTAGCCAAAAATGAGATCCCTTTCTTTCTGGTAACACCCTTGGAAAGCCTCCCAGATATGGTTTCCTTCCAGTGTTGCAGAATCTAAGGGATATCCTTTTAAGTCCAGATGCTTGATATCTCAGGATTATGAAGATCCAGAAGAATCTTCTAGAAAATTAATACAACTTATGTTCATTCAAGAATACACAGAAGAACTACACACAAAAAAGGTCCTAATGACCCAGATAACCACGATGGTGTGGTCACTCACCTAGAACCACACATCCGGGAGTGTAAAGTCAAATGGGCTTTAGGAAGCATTACTACAAACAAGGCTACTGGAGGTGATGGAATTCAAGCTGAGCTATTTCAAATTTCTAAAAGATGATGCTGTTAAAGTGATGCACTCAATATGCCAGCAAATTTGGAAAACTCAGCAGTGACCACAGGACTGGAAAAGGTCAGTTTTCAGTCCAATCCCAAAGAAAGGCAAGGCCAAAGAATGTTCAAACTACCACACAATTGTACTCATTTCACATGCTAGCAAGGTAATGTTCAAAATCCTTCAAGCCAAGGCTTCAGCAGTACGTGAATTAAGAACCTCCAGATGTACAAGCTGGATTTAGAAAAGACAGAAGAACCAGAGATCAAATTGCTAACATCTCTTGTATAATAGAAAAAGCAATGGAATTCCCCCTAAAACACTTACTTTTGCTTCATTGACTATGCTAAAACCTTTGACTATGTGGATCACAACAAAGTCAAAACAACCTTTCACTGTGAAATATTCTTCAAGAGATGGGAATAACAGACCACCTTACCTGTCTCCTGAGAAGCCTGTAAGCAGGACAAGAAGCAACAGTTAGAACCAGACATGGAACAATGGACTGGTTCCAAATTGGGAAAGGAGTATGCCAAGGCTGTGTATTGTCACTCTGCTTATTTAACTTATATCCAGAGTACAGCATCAGAAATGCTAGGCTGGATGAAGCACACACTGGAATCATGATTGCCAGGAGAAATATCAATAATCTCAGCTATGCAGATGATACCACTTTAATGGCAGAAAGCAAAGAGGAACTAAAGAGACTCTTGATGAATGTGAAAGAGGAGAGTGAAAAAGCTGGGTTAAAACTCAACTTTCAAAAAACTGGGATCATGGCATTCAGTCCCATCTCTTAATGGCAAATAGATGGGGAATAAGTGGAAACCGTGATAGATTTGATTTTCTTGGGCTCCAAAATCACTGCAGATGGTGACTACAGTCACAAAATTAAGACTCTTGCTCCTTAGAAGAAAAGTTTATGACAAACCTAGGCAGCATATTAAAAAGCAGAGACATCACTTTGCCAACAAAGGTCTGTATAGTCAAAGGCATGGTTTTTCTGGTAGTTGTGTACGGATGTGAGTGCTGAAGAAATGCTGTTTTTGAATTGTGGTATGGAGAAGACACTTGAGAGTCCCCTGTACAGCAAGGAGATCAAACCAGTCAATCCTAAAGGAAATCAACCCTGAACATTCACTGGAAGGACTGATGCTGAAACTGCAGCTCCAATATTTTAGCTACCTGATACAAAGAGCAGACTCATTGGAAAAGAGTTCAATTCCCTTCTTTTGCCAAGTACTAAAGGGAAGACTGGGCTTGCCAGGTGGCTTGGTGGTAAAGAACTCACCCTAAGTGCAGGAAACACGGGTTTTATCCCTAGGTTGGGAAGATCCCCTGGAGAAGGAAACAGCAACCCACTCTAGTATCCTGGCCTGGAGAACCCCATGGACAGAGGACGTTGGTGGGCTACAGCACATACGGTTGCAAAGAGTCAGACATGACTGAAGCAACTTAGCATGCATGCATGCACATAAGACACGACAATATGAAACTCCTAAAAGATAACATTGGCATAAATTGTCCCAATATTTTCTTAGGTCTACCAAGACAATAGAAATAAAAGTAAAAATAAATAAATGAGACCTAATCAAACTTATAACCTTATACATAGCAAAGGAAACCATAAATAAAATGAAAAGATAACCTACATACTGGCAGAAAATATTTGCAAATGATGAGACCAAAAAGGCCTTAACTTTCAAAATACACAAACAGCTCATACAACTCAATAACAACAATGACAACATACTCAATCAGAAAATGGGCAGAAGACCTAAATAGACATTTGTCCAAAGACATACAAATGGCCAACAGGCACATGAAAAGAGCTACATATCACTAGTTACTAGAGAAATGTAAATAAAAACTGCCATGATGTACCTACCACCTCACACTGGTCAGAATGACCATCATTAAAAAGCATACAAATAACAAATGTTGGAGGGGACGTGGAGAAAAGGGAACCTTCTAATGCTATTGGTGGGAATGTAAATTGGTGCAGACACTAAGGAAAACAGTATGAGTGAGTGATAGTCACTCAGTCATGTCCGACTCTGTGACCCCCATGGACTGTAGCCTGCCAGGCTCCTTTGTCCATGGAATTCTCCAGGCAAGAATATAGGAGTGGGTTGCCATTTCCTTCTCTAGGAAATCAGTATGGAGACTCATTAAAAAGCTAAAGATAGAGTTGCTATATGATCCAGTAATGCCACTTCTGTGCATATACCTAGAGAAAGCTCTAATTTGAAAAGAGGCATGCATTCCTATGTTCATAGCAGCACAATTTACAATAGCCAAGACATGGAAACAACCTAAATGTCCATCAACACATGAATAGATCAAGAAGATATGGTATATATACACAATGGAATACTATTCAGCCATAAAAAGAATGAAATAATGCCATTTGCAGCCACAAGGATGGACCTAGAAATTATCACACTAAGTGAAGTCAGAAAGAGAAAGACATATACCATATGATATCACTTATATGCAGAATCTAAAAAATAACACAAATGAACTTACTTAGAAAACAAAGATACTCATGGTCATAGAAAACAAACTTACGGTTACTAAAGGGCAAAGGGGATGGGAGAGGGATATATTAGGAATCTGGGATTAGCAGATACAAACCAATATATATATATAATAGATGAACTGTAAGGTCCTACTGTATAGCAAAGAGAAATAAACTCAATATTCTGTAATAAACCATAATAGAAAAGAATATTTAAAAGAATATGTATATATACGTATAACTGAATCACAATGCTATACAACAGAAACTAACACAACATTGTACATCAACTATACATCAATCAGAAAAAAGAAAATACAGAAGAATCAATGATAAAAGAGAAAATAAGGACACATATAATTATATATACTCAAAGATGACAATATACGCATGTAAATGCAAAACTAAAAAAATGTAATTTCAAAATATAATTATGCATACTATTCATAATAAAAAATACCCAGTTTGCTTTTGTGATTCAAATTCTGTTTATATGCAACTATGTAAGAAGAGGTGGCAAGAATACACAGAAGAACTGTACAAAAAAGATCTTCATGACCCAGATAATCACGATGGTGTGATCACTCACCTAGAGCCTGACATCCTGGAATGTGAAGTCAAGTGGGCCTTAGAAAGCATCACTATGAACAAAGCTAGTGGTGGTGATGGAATTCCAGTTGAGCTATTTCAAATCTGAAAGATGATGCTGTGAAAGTGCTGCACTCAATATGCCAGCAAATTTGGAAAACTCAGCGGTGGCCACAGGACTGGAAAAGGTCAGTTTTCATTCCAATCCCAAAGAAAGGCAATGCCAAAGAATGCTCAAACTACCACACGATTGCACTCATCTCACACGCTAGTAAAGGAATGCTCAAAATTCTCCAAGCCAGGCTTCAGCAATATGTGAACTGTGAACTCCCAGATGTTCAATCTGGTTTTAGAAAAGGCAGAGGAACCAGAGATCAAATTGCCAACATCCGCTGGATCATTGAAAAAGCAAGACAGTTCCAGAAAAACATCTACTTGGGCTTTATTGATAATGCCAAAGCCTTTGACTGTGTGGATCACAACAAATTGTGGAATATTCTTCAAGAGATGGGAATACCAGACCACCTGACCTGCCTCCTGAGATATCTGTATACAGGTCAAGAAGCAACAGTTAGAACCGGACACAGAACAACAGACTGGTTCCAAATAGGGAAAGAAGTACATCAAGGCTGTATATTGTCACCCTGCTTATTTAACTTACATGCAGAGTACATCATGAGAAATGTCGGGCTGGATGAAGCACAAGCTGGAATCAAGACTGCCATGAGAGACATCAATAACCTCAGACACTCAGATGACACCACCCTTTATGGCAGAAAGTGAAGAGGAACTGAAGAGCCTCTTGATGAAAGTGAAAGAGGAGAGTGAAAAAGCTGGCTTAAAACTCAACATTCAAAAAACAAAGATCATGGCATCTGGTCCCATCACTCCATGGCAAAAAGATGGGGAAACAATGGAACCAGTGACAGACTTTACTTTCTTAGGCTCCAAAATCACTGCAGATGGTGACTGCAGCCATGAAATTAAAAGACACTTGCTCCTTGGAAGAAAAGCTATGACAAACCTGGGCAGCATATTAAAAAGCAGACATTACTTTGCCGACAAAGGTCCATCTAGTCAGAGCTATGGTTTTTCCAGTGGTCATGTATGGATGTGAGAGTTGGACTGTAAATAAAGCTAAGCACTGGAGAACTGATGCTTTTGAACTGTGGTGTTGGAGAAGACTCTTGCGAGTCCCTTGGACTGCAAGGAGATCCAACCAGTCCATCCGAAAGGAAATCAGTCCTGAATATTCATTGGAGGGACTGATGCTGAAGCTGAAACTCCAATACTTTGGCCACCTGATGTGAAGAGCTGACTCATTTGAAAAGACCCTGATGCTGGGAAAGATTGAAGGCAGGAGGAGAAGGGGACGACAGAGGATGAGATGGTTGGATGGCATCACCGGCTTGATGGACATGAGTTTGGGTGAACTCCGGGAGTTGGTGATGGACAGGGAGGCCTGGCGTGCTGCAGTCCATGGGGTCGCAAAGAGTCAGACACAACTGAGCGACTGAACTGAACTGAAGGATGAGAAATGCTATTGTGCATGGGACAAACTGAAGGAACCATGAAAAGGAACATTTAATGAAAAGCAAGCTAAGCTAAGCTAAGTCACTTCAGTCGTGTCTGACTCTGTGAGACCCCATAGACTGCAGCCTACCAGGCTCCCCCATCCCTAGGATTCTCCAGGCAAGTATACTGGAGTGGGTTGCCATTTCCTTCTCCAATGCATGAAAGTGAAAAGTGAAAGGGAAGTTGCTCAGTCGTGTCCGACTCTTAGCGACCCCATGGACTGCAGCCTACCAGGCTCCTCCGTCCATGGGATTTTCCAGGCAAGAGTACTGGAGTGGGGTGCCATTGCCTTCTCTGAAAGAAAAGCAAGCAATAACTTAATTATGCTCTCTGGGTGCATTCCTGCAAGACAACTGGAAACCTGGGCTGAACTATAATGACTAAAGGGGTGGGAATCCTTAGCAAGCATAAAGGCAGGCCATCTTTTTAGTTGTACAGGACGTGTACTGCAAAATTTCAGAGGGCATCATTCATATTATATTAATAATAGGTCTGCATATTTGCTCTGAAAATTTTCTCGTAAATTTTCAGTGAAGAAAATTAACACTGAAGTGTCTGAGGAAAATAGTCTTTTCTATTATAATTTTCACTAGGATGTTATAAGGGCTGCTTAGTTTTAGGTATAATATTAAAGTTTTTGATAGTTAATCTCAGGCCCATATACACTTACATCTGAGGACCTCGGCCCTGGAGGCCTTAAAGTAAAGAAACTTCCATGTCAGGGATATCAAATTATTGGTGTGTCCTCAGTCATTCAGTAATGTCCAATTCTTTGTGACCCCCATGGACTGTAGCCCGCCAGGCTCCTATTTCCATGGGATTTTCCAGGCAAGAATACTGCAGTGGGTTGCCATTCCCTACTGCAGGGGATCTTCTTGACCCAGTGATCGAACATGAGTCTCTTGCATCTCCTGCAATGGCAGGCAGATTCTTTACCACTGTGCCACCTGGGAATCCCTATCCAATTATTGGTAGACCTTCTAAAGTATCAGTTGATCTGAGAGCTCAGACTCTAGCAATACTCCTATAATCTCCTCATTATTACTTAACATCAAACTCTTTACAGGTGCTCTATGACTGTTCAGCTCTTCTCTTTTTCCTTCTGGGCAGCTAGATCATATTTCCCAGCATCCCTAACCATTGGGTGTAGCCATATGAGAGATTAAAAGCCATGAAATACAGGTGGAAATGCTGACTTGACTTGTGCAGTTTTCCATTATCCTCATTGACTGACTAAAGGTAGAGAATTCCAAGGGCTTACAGAAGGATGGAGCCACAAGATGGAAAGATCCTGGGTCTCTGAGTGACCATATGGAACCCTTACCTACCCACTTTGCACTGGAACACAAAGGAATTACTTTTATATGAATCTTCTGTAAATTTTAGGTTGGCTGTTACAGCAGTCAGTCGACCCTTCCCAGTACATTGGAAGAGGAAACTTTAGTCAACAAGCCCATAGGGAGAGTGATAGCATACAGACTTAAACACCACAGAACCTGGAGCCAAATGATTTGTGTCTGAATCTGACTTTTCTTACTTACGACCTGTGAGACCTTAACCAAATTTAGCTAAACAGCATGTCTCAGTTTCCTCTGACATAAAACTGCCATAATAAGTATACTGAACTCCCAAGTGTGTTACGAGATTTAATACATATAAATTAGCTAGCCTGATGTCTCATCTGTCATGAGCATCAGTAACAGCAATTCTGAGGCTGATAGTGGAACACCAATTATGCATATGCTGAAAGACATACTGATGGTAATGATACAAGAGCAGGTTTTGTCACCAAGTCCAGGTCTTCTCCAGGGCCCTCCCCTCAGCATAAAATGCCATCAGTCTTTGACCCAGAGATGAGTAATGCTGGAGAATCCATACACCACAGGAATGGAATATGTTATGAGGCTTGGATATGATGGTATCGGTGAGAACCACACACACAGTTCAGTTTCAACTTTTACCAGTTTGAGAGGATTCCCAAATATCTGTACGCTGTGAGGGATTCTTCTCCTGAGGGTCCCACCACCTACCATAAGACCATGGCAGAAGGCAGGAAAGTTAGAGCATGCATGGATCACCTTACTCAAAGTCACTTTGCCAAGGTAAACTGGTTCTCCAATCATTTTGCTTCAGGACTCTTAATACACTTTTAAAGTTAATGAATGACCTCAAAAATCTTTTTTTTCACCACTCCGAGCAGCATGTGGGATCTTAGTTCTCTAACCAGGAATCAAACTAGAGCCCCCTGCAGTAGAACCACAGAGTCTTAACCAGTGGACTGCCAAGGAAGTTCCTCAAGTCTTTTGTTTGTACGAAAAATATGTACTGATATTTACTATATTAGAAATCAAAACTGGAAAGTGTTTAAATATTTATTTTTAAAAAATAAGAACAATAAGCCCATTACATGGTAAAAGTGAAAGTCAAAGTCACTCAGTCATGTCTGACTCTTTGGGACCCCATGACTATACAGCCCATGGAATTTTTGAGGTCAGAATACTGGAGTGGGTAGCCTTTCCCTTCTCCAGGGGATCTTCCCAACCCAGGTCTCCCACACTGCCTACTTTGCAGGCAGATTCTTTACCAGCTGAGCCACAAGGGAAGCCCAAGAATACTGGAGTGGGTGCCCTATCCCTTCTCCAGTGGATCTTCCTGATCCAGGAATTGAACCCGGGTCTCCTGCATTGCAGGCAGACTCTTTACCAACTGAGCTATCAGGGTAATACAAACAATATTTTAAGTGAAAAAGAACTGCATTTCCAAAAGAAAAAAATTAATAAGAAGAATAGGACTGTTTTATATTTTTGAAAATCTCTTTAAGCTCTGGCTTAAAGAAGCCAGCTGGATTCTCATATCTGCTTTTGCATTCAATCTGTGAGATATCACACACTATGTAGCCTCCAGAAAACTCCACCAGGCATTCGTGAGAGAATGAGATTGAAAAAAAGCAAATAAAATCTTAGTATTACTATAAAAGTTATTTTGACCTTGCAACCCCCCTGAATGAGTTTTGGGGACCCTCAGGATCCCCAAATGACATTGCAAGTAGAAGTGGTAGGCCATGCCTCAGTGCCCAAGGCTTGCTCAGTTCTCAGTGGCTCTCACTACTGGGCTGTAGGACTTGCGATCTGAATTGACTATACTTTCTTGTAAGTAATCATACATTATTATATCTTGAAGTAGATGAGGTATATACATTGTCATCATTTGAAGGAGAAATTAAGGCACAAAGAATTTATTTGTTCATCCAAGGTCATACAGTAAAATTCTCTGGAATTCCAGGCTTGAGTTATCTTCCACCGAATCAAAATTCTTACGTGGCCCTGATACTACATTGACATGTCTACTTAGTTCACTCTTGGGTTGGTAAATACAGATAATTTGAGGATAGTGATAAATACAGATAATCTGAGTAGAGTAAACTTTTTTTCATGGGTGACCTCAGCTCCAAGAGGTCATACTGGAGGCTATACTTAGCATTTTCTATGCATCCTAACAGAGATCCAACTCCCTGACTCAATAACAGAGACAGATATTTGGTGACAATTTTCTGGTGAAATCTTGAGGGAGGGGGTGGATAAAGATGACTCACACTACACACTACTTACAGGAAAGTCTGTTAATTTCTTTGAAATTTCCATCATTATTTCCCCATTTCTGGTCACTTCATCTGTCCTTCTCTCTTCTCTCACCTAGTCACTAGAATCTTACTTGCTTCATTATGAAGGAAAATTTAGCTTTCACCCTTAGTTCATAATTCCCACTCCACAAAAGAAAATTCAGTGATTGGTGACTATTGCTGCTCCTTTGAATGCCCCTTAGAGAGCACAATTCATTTGGCCACATCTGGAATCATTCATTAAGAAAAATATGATGACAAAAGTTTTTTGTTTTTTTTTTTTTTTACTTCTGTCTTTAACTTCTACTTCTACTGACTTTCACAAAACTAACCTCAGGATCATAGAGCTTGAGGCAATCTCAACAAAGTCCTCTAATTTATACTCCTGTGAGTATGATACCACATATCTGCTCCTATAAATACATTTATGAAAAGTGAAAAAGAAAGTGAAAGTTGCTCAGTCATGTCCAACCCCATGGACTACACAGTCCATGGAATTCTCCAGGCCAGAATACTGGAATGGGTAGCCTTTCCCTTCTCCAGGGGATCTTCCCAACCCAGGGATCAAACCCAGGTCTCCTGCATTGCAGGCTGATTCTTTACCAGCTGAGCCACTGCTGCTGCTGCTGCTAGTTCGCTTCAGTTGTGTACGACTCTGTGTGACCCCATAGATGGCAGCCCACCAGGCTCCTGTCCCTGGGATTCTCCAGGCAAGAACACTGGAGTGGGTTGCCATTTCCTTCTCCAGTGCATGAAAGTGAAAAGTGAAAGTGAAGTCGCTCAGTTGTGTCCGACTCATAGCGACCCCACGGACTGCAGCCTACCAGGCTCCTCCACCCATGGGATCTTCCAGGCAAGAGTACTGGAGTGGGGTGCCATTGCCTTCTCCGGCTGAGCCACAAGGGAAGCCCAAATACATTTATACATCTTATATAAATAAAGAGTCCATGAATTTCTCTGAGCACAGCACTGCAGCCTAAAAGGTTGAGTTTATGTTGTCATTAAAATCTATATTCTATTGCATATTATATCATGGCAATAAAGGTGATCTCACTATATCTCTATTTCACCTTCATATGTTTGGGGAAATTCTCACATCATTACTATCTTCTCCAGGTTAAATAAGCATTAAACTCACATGCTATTTTATTTCTCTTTTATCATTTCCCTAGTTTTGCATTGTTGTTATTCAGTTGCTAAGTTGTGTCTGACTCTTTGTGACCCGAGGGACTGCAGCACACCAGGCTTCCCTGTCCTTCACCATCTCCCTGAGATTGCTCAAACTCATGCCCATTGAGTCAGTGATGTCATCCAACCATCTCATTCTCTGTCGTCCCCTTCTCCTGCCTTCAATCTAGACCCCCTCGAATTCTTCCATATGCTCTTTTAAATTTGTAGGCCAAAATTGCACTGAACTTCTAATAAGGTTGATTTTTAACCATGTAATGCATGATACACATGATTGTAAGAACTAGTTCATAATTTTTCCTCATTTTCTATTGATGACATCAGTAACATGACAATTTTAAGATTAATGAGTCTTCTTCCATATCATAGTGAAACTAGCTATTAAAATTAGAAGAAGGCAAAGAAACAGGCCTGGGGTGTGAAGATTCTCAAATACATACATAACAGTCAACTTTTTTATAGTGGAAGTTTGGGGACCTATGTGTGACTCACTTAAAACCTCCTTGAACAAACAGGACCAAGTGTTTATTTTTATAATGTGTGCCCCCAGCCCCACAGTGCTGTGGACCAAGGATGTACACCTGGCCTAACGTCAACCATCATATCAAATCAAAGTTTAGCCAAATCCCTTGCCTTGAGAATCTGCAATCAGCCAACAGTAGATGATGGATTAAGTCAGTAAAGTCATGTGAATTGGGCCCCTTCGAGCCCCTTACAAGTAGTCAGCATCTTTGGAGAGCAGAGACCAAGAAAAGCAGAGATGGGAGAGGTGTTGCAGTTGTTGACAAAGAGTTAAAGAGAAAAAAAGAGATTTCAATCTCAGCATCTTCTTCCATTCTCAAGAAGCTTGGCCATTTTCTGATTCCTGTGTCCGAGTAATTGCATAGTATAAATGTACTACAATTCCCTTCTTCCCATGACCTCATCTGAGATTTCTAGCTCTTGCAACCAAACAATTCCTAGCCAAGACCATATTTGCCATCCGATGAAGACTAAGGTTTGCCCTGGAAATGAACAGAGATCATTCTGTCGTTTTTGAGATTGCATCCAAGTACTGCATTTTGGACTCTTTTGTTGACTATGATGGCTACTCCATTTCTTCTAAAGAATTCCTGCCCACAGTAGTAGATATAATGGTCATCTGAGTTAAATTCATCCATTCCAGTCCATCTTAGTTTGCTGATTCCTAGAATATCGATGTTCACTCTTGTCATCACCTGTTTGACCACTTTCAACTTGCCTTGATTCATGGACCTAACATTCCAGGTTCCTATGCAATATTGCTTTTTACAGCATCGAACCTTGCTTCTATCACCAGTCACATCCACAACTGGGTGTTGTTTTTGATTTGGCTCCATCCCGTCATTCTTTCTGGAGTTATTTCTCCACTGATCTCCAGTGGCATATTGGGCACCTATTGACCTGGAGAGTTCATCTTTCAGTGTCCTATCTTTTTGCCTTTGACTGTGTGGATCACAAGAAACTGTGGAAAATTCTGAAGGAGATGGGAATACCAGACCACCTGATCTGTCTCTTGAGAAACCTGTATGCAGGTCAGGAAGCAACAGTTAGAACTGGACATGGAACAACAGAGTGGTTCCGAAGAGGAAAAGGAGTACATCAAGGCTGTATCTTGTCACCCTGCTTATTTAACTTATATGCAGAGTACATCATGAGAAACACTGGGCTGGAGGAGGCACAAGCTGGAATCAAGATTGCCAGGAGAAATATCAATAACCTCAGATATGCAGATGACACCACCCTTATGGCAGAAAGGGAAGAAGAACTAAAGAGCCTCTTGATGAAAGTAAAAAAGGAGAGTGAAAAAGTTGGCTTAAAGCTCAACATTCAGAAAACGAAGATCATGGCATCTGGTCCCATCACTTCATGGCAAATAGGTGGGGAAACAGTGGAAGCAGTGGCTGACTTTATTTTTCTGGGCTCCAAAATCACTGCAGATGGTGATTGGAGCCATGAAATTAAAAGACGCTTACTCCTTGGAAGGAAAGTTATGACCAACCTAGACAGCATATTAAAAAGCAGAGACATTACTTTGTCAACAAAGGTACGTCTAGTCAAGGCTATGGTTTTTCCAGTGGTCATGTATGAGTGTGAGAGTTGGGCTATAAAGAAAGCTGAGCACAGAAGAATTGATGCTTTTGAACTGTGGTGTTGGAGAAGACTCTTGAGAGTCCCTTGGACTGCAAGGAGATCCAACCAGTCCATCCTAAAGGAGATCAGTCCTGAGTCTTTGGAAGGACTGATGTTGAAACTGAAACTCCAGTACTTTGGCCACATGATGCAAAGAGCTGATTCATTTGAAAAGACCCTGATGCTGGGAAAGATTGAAGGCAGGAGGAGAAGGGGACGACAGAGGATGAGATGGTTGGATGGCATCACCAGCTTGATGGACATGAGTTTGGGTGAACTCCGGGAGTTGGTGATGGACAGGGAGGCCTGGCGTGCTGCAGTCCATGGGGTCGCAAAGAGTCGGACATGATTGAGCGACTAAACTGAACTGAAGTTTGTTAATAGCCAGCAGTGACCTACTGTGGACCTTTATATTTTTAAAAATAAAAAGTATTCCGCAATTTGGTATAAAAAAGGGGAAGAAAGTGGAGGTAACAGTAATACTTCTTGTTTTCCTTGCTGTCCACTCAAGTTATACTTAACAGGCTAATTATTGGTTCTTGATGAGGAGAGTTCCAGTGGATAATTCCACTTACTAGTATGGAGACAAGGCAGTAATGGACTGTAAGAATGAAAATTAGGAAAGAGTGAGTATTTAGGTTAAAGAGAGTCAAGCAGGCTTTTGGGAGGAGGTAGATTTTGAAGTGGTACAAGGGGGTTTTAGAAATCAGTAATAATTAAGAAAAAAAATGAACACTGTAATTCACTGTTTGCTTACTCTTCCTAACCACCGTATGTGGGTTATATTGAGAATAAGAGTGTTTTGAACATGAAGAAAAGAATTATCCAGGTGAAATGTGATGTGGGGAACAGGAAAAGAAGCAGTAAATATGGCTTACGATGTTCAGGAAACAAAATGATTAGAACGTGCATATTGGGAGGATCATTTGGTAAGATCTGACAATGAATTTTTTTAGTTCAGTAAAACAGGTTGCAGTGAGGGAAGGGTGGTAGGTATAGCGCAAGTAAAAGAGTATGTACAGGAGAGCACCACCTCTGAGTGCAGTGAAGGAGGCGTGCTGGATGGAGACTCTGGGGCCAAACTGTGGGAGACCTGGAGTGCTAGGCTCATGAGGTCAACTTAACCTCAAAGCCAGTTGGTATGATATCTATAAGAGGAATGATAATGTGTCTTTCTGTTTTGGGGAAAAATTGATCTGGGTTCAGTATCATTTAAGGGGAGAGCATGAAAGAGGTAAGGGGCAGCATGAAGAGATGACTGCAGGAATGTGGGCTGAGATGATAATATACTAGACGAGGAGGGTGGGCATGAAAATGTAAAGAAAGGATAGACTCTGAGCAATGCTGAAAATAAAGACTGATATATGTGGTGACTGTTTTGATATAGGGAAAAAAGAAAATGGAGAAATTTCAAAGGCTATTCATCTGATTAATTATTCAACAAACATATACAGCAATAAATACATACTCTCTGGTGCTGTTATAGTAGAGAACGCTCTTATTTGCTAGCAACCAAAACTGAATCTAGCTATCTCAGGTGTGCAAGGAATGGATCATAATGCCAGGGGCTCACAGCATCAGTGAGAACTCAGAGAATGAGGCTTAGAAATTTGGCAGATCCAAAATTGCCTTGTAGCAGTCTTTCTAACCCGAGTTTCATGAGAAAATTAAGTTCTATCACCCTATAGCATGCTTTATATACAGTATAGTGACTTAACGCCTCTCCTCTGCATCTAAAATGGCACTCGTCATATGCTATCTTTGGCAGGATGGAGAAATCTGTCACTCAAATCATTTTCACTTTCTCTGCCTCAAATGAGGTACCCTACTTGAGAAAGCCTGGCTGGGAGCTAAGCAGAAGTCACCATGAGATGGTCTTGCTGCTGCTGCTGCTAAGTTGCTTCAGTCATGTCCGACTCTGTGCGACCCCAGAGACGGCAGCCCACCAGGCTCCCCCGTCCCTGGGATTCTCCAGGCAAGGACACTGGAGTGGTTTGCCATTTCCTTCTCCAGTGCATGAAAGTGAAAAGTGAAAGTGAAGTAGCTCAGTCGTGTCTGACTCTTAGCGACCCCATGGACTGCAGCCCTCCAGGCTCCTCCATCCATGGGATTTTCCAGGCAAGAGTACTGGAGTGGGCAACACATTATTCATTGCCTTTGTTCCCATGTGTGCTTAGTCACTCAATTGTGTCTGATTCTTTGCGACCCCATGGACTGTAGCCCACCAGGCTCCTCTGTCACTGGGAATTCTCCAGGCAAGAATACTGGAGTGGGTTGCCATGCCCTCCTTTATGGGATCTTCCCAACCCAGGGATCAAACGCAGGTCTTGTGCATTGCAGGCAGATTCTTTACCATCTGAGCCACCAGGGAAGCCCTTTGTTCCCATATTATTACTCATTTGCTTAAGATTTAAAATTCCAGGAGCATGGAGAGAGTTCAAGTATATGGGAAGGCTTTTTTTTTAATTTATTTATTTTAATCAGAGGCTAATTACTTTACAATGCTGTAGTGGTTTTTGCCATACTTGACATGAATCCGCCACGGGTGTACACGTGTTCCCCATCCTGAAACCCCCTCCCACCTCCCTCCCCAATCCCATCCCTCTGGGTCATCCCAGTGCACCAGCCCCAAGCACCCCGTCTCATGCATCGAACCTGGACTGGCCATCTGTTTCACAAATGATAATATACATGTTTCAATGCTATTCTCTCAGATCATTCCACCCTCAGCTTCTCCCACAGAGTCCAACAGTTTGTTCTTTATCTCTGTGTCTCTTTTGCTGTCTCACATATAGGGTGATCGTTACCATCTTTCTAAATTCCATATAAATGTGTTAATATACTGTATTGGTGTTTTTCTTTCTGACTTACTTCACTCTGTATAATAGGCTCCAGTTTCATCCACCTCATTAGCACTGATTCAAATGTATTCTTTTTAATGGCTGAGTAATATTCCATTGTATATATGTACCACAGCTTTCTTATCCATTAGTCTGCCAATGGACATCTAGGTTGCTTCCATGTCCTGGCTATTGTAAACAGTGCTGCAATGAACATTGGGGTACACGTGTCTCTCTTTCAATTCTGGTTTTCCTGGTGTGTATGCCCAGTAGTGTGATTGCTGGGTCGTATGGCAGTTCTATTTCCAGTTTTTTTAAGGAATCTCCACACTGTTCTCCATAGTGGCTGTACTAGTTTGCATTCCCACCAACAGTGTAAAAGGGTTCCCTTTTCTCTGCACCCTCTCCAGCATTTATTGCTTGTAGACTTTTGGATAGCAGCCATTCTGACCAGCGTGAGAAGGTACCTCATTGTGGTTTTGATTTGCATTTCTCTGATAATGAATGATATTGAGCATCTTTTCATGTGTTTGTTAGCCATCTGTATGTCTTCTTTGGAGAAATGTCTGTTTAGTTCTTTGGCCCATTTTTTGATTGGGTCGTTTATTTTTCTGGGATTGAGCTGCAGGAGCTGCTTGTATATTTTTGAGATTAATTCTTTGTCAGTTGGGGAAGGCTTTTTTAAAAGATGCTTTTAAATGGATCCTGAAAAAAAAAATCAGTGGGGACTTGAAAGTCCTGCCAAAAAGAGATCATCACGTGTAAAGTCAGAAGGTTGAAAGGGCTTGGTTGACCTGTTTTGGAAATGACATCATGGGCAAAAGGGCTGGGGATGTGAGATTGGGGCTGATGGCAGAAGATGAGGTGGGTAAATGTGAACAGGCCTTGAAGGTCTGTTCCAACAAAGAGTTTAGATTTTATCCTCTAGGTCCTAAAAATTACTGAAGTTAGCAAAGTTTGAGAGTGACAAGATCAGACTTTGTTTGTCACAACAGGAATACTGATGAGGGATAAGTTCTAAGAAGGAAAGACTCAAAGAGTAAGGAAACTCCTATATACATGATATGTCAGCAGCAGTGGGCTATTCATCCATGAGCCAAGGTACATAAATCAAGACCCAGAAATGTTTAAATGACTACTGTAGACCTGCACAGCTTGCAAGGAAGAGTGAGGATTGAAATTGCCAGGGAGCAAGGACACCATCCAGGAATGAATTGCAATTGTCCAGGTGATAAACGATAAGGTTTCACAACAAAGAAGTGGGAGTGACAGTGGGGAGAAGACACTGTAGGAATGATACCAGGCTAAGGAACTGGTCAAGAGATAACCTTGAGCCTAGAGTATGATTGGGTTATGTGTGACATAAAGGCATTATCTGAAGTCAGTGAGGAAGACAGCAAAGGGGCCAGCATTGGAGGATAGTCAGAGTTAGGGGATGGAACGAGGAAAGGAATCAACAGAGGGGATGGGGCAAAAAGAAAATATCACAACACCATGGGGTCGGGGGGCAACACTGGAGGAAGGGGACACTTAAGAAAGAGAAAGGAATCTCAGAAACAAGAAACAACCATCCCAAAGGGGATACATCTCATCTCTTCTCCCTGAAATCCCTCAGATTCCAGGCTCATTAAAAACAAAACAAAACCACTTCTTCAATCTTGTTCATATGACAGAGAATAACCTCATCTTTTTGCTTCTTTGTGCTAGCTTCTTTCCATCAAAGTCTTATTTACTCTCTGGGGTATTTATTCTTACATTGTGAAAAGTATACTAGAAATAATTAGGTATGACCATATTGCTTGGCCTCATCTACTACCTTTAGGAATATATTTCAAGGAATCACTTAAAAATGTGTTCAAGACTGGTTATACCCATAGTGCTCATAGTGTAAACAAACAAAGCAAAATCAAAACAGAAGAGACACCCAGTAAGTGAGCACAGCTGGGACATGGTTCCATGTACTATACTCCAACATTTTACTGCACTGTGGATCCAGCAGATACACAGAAAATTTACATGGATTAAAGGAAAAGAAAAAAATAAACTTTGAATGTACCAGCACAAGAGTTGGAAAGGGGTCATAGAATCTTACAGAAAAAAATAAGATTACATTCTAAAGTTATTTTGTACTTTTATTATCTATTCAGTTCAGTTCAGTTCAGTTGCTCAGTCATGTCCAACTCTTTGTGACCCCATGAATCACAGTACACCAGGCCTCCCTGTCCATCACCAACTCCTGGAGTTAAAAGGTGAGTGCTCAGTCAGGTCCAACTTTGTACGACCCCATGGACTGTAACCTGCCGGACTCCTCTGTCCATGGGGTTTTCCAGGCAAGAATACTGGAGTAGGTTACCATTTCCTACTTCAGGGGATCTTCCTGACCCAGGGATTGAACCCACATCTCTTGTGTCTCCTGCACTGGCAGGCAGATTCTTTACCACTGACCCACCGGGGAAGCCATTAACATAGTTATTTGTGTTTATTTTAAAGATGGCTAGTTGGTGAAATATAAACCAGTTATTTCTCATATGTTAGTACAATGAGAAAAGAAATTTCATTTGTTGGATTAAATTGCCACAGATAACACAGTTAAATGTCATTGATTAAATAAAGATCTTGTACAATGTACTTGATGGGGTTTGGACAAACTACCTGAAAATATGGCACCTTGACAGATTGATTGTTTTAACCTGAAGGAATTTGAGCAAACTCTGGCAGAAGCAGGAAGGTCACTATAGCCTCCGCCTGAAACAGGTCATAAGATGCTCATGTGAGATGCCCCCTCCTCACATTTCAAGGAAAGGAACACTCTGATCCTCCAAAAGCTGAGAAAAATCTGAACAAACAGGCCTTGCTAAGCTCCCCTAGTTTACTACAATTACTTCGTGCTCCTTTAACCTGTCATATTTTTCCACAACTGTCCAATCTTCATCAAGGCTAGCATCCAAATACACAGGTCTAACTATTTCTTTGGTTTTTCATTTCCTTATGAAGGTTCTTGTATCATGTAAAACTTACACCAAATAAATTTGTAGGATTTTTGCCCTGTTCATTTGTCTCTCTAAGTTTACTTTTCAGGCCCAGCCAGGGACACCGAGAGGGTTAAGGAAAACTTTTTTCTCCCCTATGTATTCTTACAAGCACAAAGTCAAAACGCCCTGGTGCAAAAATATTTCAACTTTAAAAAGAGGAGATTAAAATAAGAATGAGTACTTAAAGACTAAAAATATCCTTCTCTAAGCTTTTCAGGAAAGTAATATAGGGAAACAGCAAAGAATAAGAACCACTCTGAAAGCGAGAGATTTATTTATTCATTTATTGTGAAATGGGAATTCATGTTTATTTGATACTAGCCATGAGAATTATAACAAAACATTCTCTAGAACAGCAGAAGCACACAATTAAAAAAAAAAAAAAGCTTTGAGCCTATTTCCTACTCCCAAACACAAACAGAAAAAAAAAAAAAAATTCACAGAAACAGTGAACAAGGGAAAACAGTTCAAACTTAAGAAAGACAAAGATGAATATTCTGAAAAACAAGAAGAGTGACAGTTGAGAGGAAAGAATAAAAATGAATAACAGGAGGAAAAAACATTGCAGAAAGTCTCTGTAGCATATAATAGGCTGTAGGAAGGAAGATATTTTAAAGGTGAACTTGACTGAGAACAAGAGTATCTGAAAGAGAATTCCCAGTTGGTAGCATAACAAAAGTGAAAAAAAGTGTTTTAAAAAGGTACAAAGAGATTAAAGGACAGGAAAATATTGGAGTCATTTAAAGTTATATGTATAATTTAATGTTCTCTGCACAATTTTTCATATTTCCAAAAATGCTTTATAATTCCAAATATCTATATAAAATGTTCTTAAATTGCTCCTGAAAACCATTTTCTTTAATACAGTATTTTTCAAGATTCTTAGTTGCAAATAACAGTATTCCAACTCAGACCAGCTTAAATCAAAAAGAAGTAATTCACTTATTGTGGCAGGTCCCCAAAGATATCCATGTCCTAAGTCCTCAGAATTGGAAAATACGCCTCCTTACAGGGCATAGGGGACTTCTGCTGATGTGATTAAGTCAAGGATTCTGAGATGGGGTGACTATCTTAGATTACTTCAGTGGATCCAAAGTAATCACAAAGGGCCTTATAAGGGAAAAGAGTGGAGAGAGTCAAAGAAAGATGTGATGGCAGAAGCAGAGGTCAGAGTGATGAGAAGCTATAAACCAAGGAAGGCAGGCAGCCCCTAGGAGGTAGGAAAGGCAGAGCCATTTTAGACTTCTGACCTACAGATTATAAGACAATGAATGCACAGGTGTGTGCTAAATCACTTCAGTCATGTCTGACTCTTTGCGATCCTATGGACTGCAGCCCGCTAAGCTCCTCTGTAAATAGGATTCTCCAGGCAAAAATACTGGAGTGGGTTGCCATGCCCTCCTCCAGGGGATCTTCCCTGGCCCAGGGATCTAACTAAAGTCTCTTATTTCTCTTGTGTTGTCAGGCAGGCTCTTTACTACTATTGCCACTTGGGAAGCTCTTTTTTTATACTGGAGTGTGTAGCCTATCCCTTCTCCAGGGGAACATCCTTACCTAGGAATCAAACTGGGGTCTCCCACATTGCAGGCAGATTCTTTACCAGCTGAGCTACCCAGGAAGCCCCTGATAATTTGTTATAGCAGCAATAGGGAACGAAGACACTCAGCCACACTACACTGTGTAGCTGCTGCTAAGTTGCTTCAGTCGTGTCCAACTCTGCGACCCCAGAGATGGCAGCCCACCAGGCTCCCCCGTCCTGGAATTCTCCAGGCAAGGACACTGGAGTGGGTTGCCATTTCCTTATCCAATGCAGATGGTAACAATAACCCTGTGTACGAGACAGCAAAAGAGACACTGATGTATAGAACAGTCTTATGGACTCTGTGGGAGAGGGAGAGGGTGGGAAGATTTGGGAGAATGGCATTGAAACATGTAAAATATCATGTATGAAACGAGATGCCAGTCCAGGTTCGATGCACGATACTGGATGCTTGGGGCTAGTGCACTGGGATGACCCAGAGGGATGGTATGGGGAGGGAGGAGGGAGGAGGGTTCACGATGGGGAACACATGTATACCTGTGGCGGATTCATTTTGATATTTGGCAAAACTAATACAATTATGTAAAGTTTAAAAATAAAATAAAATTAAAAAAAAAAACTCAACATTCAAAAAATGAAAAAAAAAAAAAAAAGAAAGAAAGTGAAGTTTCTCAGTCGTGCCTGACTCTTAGCGACCCCATGGACTGCAGCCTTCCAGGCTCCTCCATTCATGGGATTTTCCAGGCAAGAGTACTGGAGTGGGGTGCCATTGCCTTCTCCAACACTGTGTGGCAGCCCTGATTAAAACTAGCAACCCCAGAAGCAAAGCAAAATTTCCCTGCCTCAGCTCCAGAAAAGCCCAGAGGAGAGAATCTGACCTGGGTGCTACAGGCCCCACCCATTTCTTGAACCAATTATAGCTAGGGGTTTTCTCTGGATATATACACGCACCCCAGTGTTCACTGCAGCATTATTTACACTACCCAAGACACGGAAGCAACCTAAATGTCCATTGACAGAGGAGTGGATAAAGAAGATGTGGTACATATATACAATGGAATATTACTCGGCCATAGAAACGAATGAAATAATGCCAACTGCAGCAACATGGATGAACCTAGAGAGTGTCATACTGAGTGAAGTAAGTCAGACAAAGGCAAATATCACTTATACATGGAATCTAAAAACAAAATGGTACAAATGAACTTATCTACAAAACAGAAATAGTCACAGATGTAGAAAACAAACTTATGGTTACCAAGGGAGAAAGGGGGAGAGATAAATTGGGAGATTGGGATTGATATATACACTCTACTATATATATAAAATAAATAACTAGTAAGGATCTACTGTATAGCAGAGGGAAGTCTACTCAACACTCTATAATGATGTATATGAGAATAGAATCTAAACAAGAGTGGATATATGTATGTGTGTAACTGATTCATTTTGCTATACAGCAGAAACTAACACAATATTGTAAATCAACTATACTTCAATAAAAATTTTAAAAAAGACATTTCCTAAGAAACATTGTATTTGCGATAAAACAATAAATTGATAAATGTGGGTTAAAGGCAGCAAAGGTATAGTGAACTGGGGGGTGAACTTGAAGTCAAGAGTCCAGAATTTAAATTTTAGTTCTATCACCAGACATTGAGGCCACCTTGCACAACCCCTTAACTGTAATGACTGTTTCTTCAGCCCTAAAATGGAAATAAAACTAAATTGTCTTCTCCCATCCCACTCGTAAAAAATTCTATATTACTAACTGAAGTTGGCAGCTCAGCATTAAGGAGGACAATTATTATGTTAATAACAGGTAAAACAATTGCAAAATGCAATGTCAAAGTGGCACTATTTTTAACCTGAGCTGAGGTTGCCCCTTTAAGGACATGGTCACTGTTCAAAGGGGGCTTGAGATGCCAGGGTGTAAGAATTCCAAAGAGTTGATGGTTGGTAGAATCAGATGGCAGCTCATCAGGACTCTGATTATTTGGCTTCCTCCTTTTTTACTGACCTGTTATAGTCACGTCCTCCCTTCCTGTTCTGATGAGCCTGGTTGTGGCCAAGGCCGAGTGGTGGGTGTGGAATCCAAGAAGGTGAAGTGACCCTTTGGGGTGTAGCTCTCAGAAAATTGTCTTAGAAAACATCAAAAATATGTTCACACCTTCCAAGATATCTTTAAATCTCAGGTGAAAGGAACCAACTCTGGTGTGAATATGGTAGTGATTTACTTTAAAGACTTACCAGGTAGCATCAGAGTTGATCTAGAGGTCAGGGGGAGCTCACTAAATACATACTGAATGAATGAACTGGTTTCAAAGTGCTGCTGTTCATCACTTGCTGAATACAATTTTAATTTTGAAAGTGAAAATGTTAGTAGCTCAGAAGTATCTGCCTCTTTGTGACCCCATGGACTGTAGCCTCTGTCCATGGAATTCTCCAGGTAAGAATATCGGAGTGGGTTGCCATTCCCACCTCCTGGGGATCTTCCCAACCCTGGGATCAAACCCAGGTCTCCCACATTGCAGGCAGATTCTTTACCATCTGAGCCAGCAATGAAGCCCTAGATTTTAAGTTTAAGTTTATATAAAAGAGGCAAAACTCTTGTTTTTCTTTCTGGTTCCATATCTTTATTATCATCAGCAAGCATTTGCTATCTGCTTCCTTCAGACATTACTTTTGTTTTAAAGAGCCTGAAGTCAGGGGTTAAGTGAAAGTTTAAGGAAGCTATACACAGAGATGATTTCGATGATACTAAAACCACAAATAAATACACAACATACACACATACGAAGGATATTTAAGTTAATGCAAAATCTCGATGTCTAAGATAATGCAGACTGGAATGCGGCCAGCAAAAATGTCATTTTCTGACTTAATGGAGAGATTAATAAATCAAAACCATGACTTATATATGAAGTCTCAGCCAGGGTCTCGGTTATTTTTAGCACAGGAGAGTAACACGATGCTGCAGGTATGGTCTGTGCCAACACCATAACGGGAGGAGCAAGTACCCAACAAAGCAGGACTGCAATGTTTCAATCAACAAAAGCAGAAACAAAAACTCAGCATCCTCCAGAAGAGAGAGCCAGCTTTTCTCCTGTGCAAAACCTAATGGCGAGCACGAAGGAAGGAATCACGAGTGTGGGGGTGGGGGGGGCGGCTTCACTAGCACATAACAGCTGATGCAAATACCTGACACTGTCTTCAGTGTCTCTGCCTGTCAAGTGATAAAGGTAATTTGCGATGGGATTTTAAGTTACCCTATGATAAAGAAGGCCACTGTCTGAAATAAAAATAAACAGGGATAATTAGCACCAGACGAAGATACATTACATACACAGACTTAAAAAGGAGTCTACAGACTTGAGTTCAAATCCCGGGTCTCTGTTGTCCTCAACAAGTAATTGAACCTATAGAAGCCTTAATTCACCTGTCTGTGAAATGAAAGCAGTTTGTCTGTATCATAAGGTTTGGGAAGGACTCAACTTAATGACCTATGTGAAGTGCTTAGCATGGTGTCCAGTATATAGAAAGTGCTCAATAGTTAATATTTCTCAGAGATACGTCTGACAGTCACAAAGGTTAAGTGCATGTGTGTAACTCCGTATTAACCTTTATAATCATTAATAAATATAACTATTTATATATAAAACTTAAGGGATAGGCTTTAAAAGGTTTTAGTCGACGTTTCACAAAATGAAACAAGTCCAGGCCCCACAGATACTGAAGAGTTTGGGAGCACCCAGTGTGACAATCACATAAGGGAGTTTGCTCTTCAGTGAAGAGAGAAGACAACTCAGGAAAAGAGGAAACCTATAATATGTTATATCAACACCACTTCCCTGGCCTTTAGTGCCACAGGTACTGGACCCAGAGAGCAGTCCCACCCACTAATGACCATATTTAAGCTTTAGTGTTAAGAAGGAAATCACAAATAAACCAACCTCTTGGAGACTTCCAAACAGGAGAGATTAAGAATATCTTTTTACTGGATGAACAAACATTTATTGAATATTCACCAAAACGTAAACTCTAGTTATTGCTGGGTGGCAGACTACACACGATTTTTAATTTTCAACACGTCTTTTGATTTGTAGATAATTTATAGATTTTCTAACATATTTATATTTACATATGCATTAAGAACCAGAAGATATTTAAGTAGTATCTTCTTAGTTTATCTAAGGTAGGGAATAGGCAGGGGCCTGCAAACTCCAATCTGATGGTCCCCTGTTTTTGTAAATGAAGTTTTGCTATAACCCAGCCACAGCCCTTTGTTTGTGTACTCTCCATGGCTGCTTTGGCATCACAATGGCAGAGGTGGGCAGGAGCAACAGAGACCTCAATGACCACAAAGCCTAACATATTTACCATTTAGCGCTTTAGAGACAGTTCACTGAGCCCAGAGTGAGTCAGTGTGAAGGAAATTCTCAAGCATGGCTTGCCCATTCTGGAATACCTTCTACAAGTGGGCACCCCCCCCCCAACCTATGATGGTTTGGACAAGTCATTAAACTCATAAGTTGCCTTATTTGTAGAAATAAATAAATAAACATAAACCTTTATTGAGTGTTTACTATGTACCAGGCACTCTTCTGAGTGCCTCACAGATTAACTCATTTAGTCCGTATGACTTCCCTGGTGGTTCAGTTGGTAAAGAATCTGCCTGTGATGCAGGAGACAGTGACTCTGTAACAGTCAGTTCAGCTTGACATGGGGATGGCCTCTGTCAGTCAGACTTCAAAAAGGACACAGATCAGTTTCCAGGTGACCATACAACAAAGTGAAATGCAGTCATTAAGAACAATATTCATGAACACTATAGTAAACCCACAGTATTCCCTCACACACAGACTGGAAAATTATGGACTACAGTTTCTGAAAGGGGCTTCCCAGGTCGTACCTGTGGTAAAGAACCCACCTGCCAATGCAAGAGACATAAGAGATCCAAGTTCGATCCCTGGGTCCGGAAGATTCCCCTGGAGAAGGAAATGGCAACCCACTTCAGTATTCTTGCATAGGGAGGCCCATGGACAGAGGAGCCTGGTGGGCTACAGTCCATGGGGTTGCAAAGAGTCAGACACGACTGAAACAACTTAGCATGTAGGCAGTTTCTGATTTATTTGGGCAGTGAAATAATAGGGTGACTTTTTCCCTTTCTCCCTTCCTTCTGTTCTTCCTTTCCTTTCTTTCTTTTGGAGATACATATTGTCCAAGGTTTTTATAATTAATATTTGTTACCTTTGAAATCAGAAAAAAAGTTACACTTGGAAAAGAAAACCTTGATGCACTAGAATTGATCAATATAAGCAACCCCCAGATACTAAAAGGTCAGAATCTTGTCTTAGGAGAAACATCAGAAGGGCTGTGCAATTTTTATCATGGAAAAAAATGAAGGCTTTGAAGGGTGAGATAAAACTTATCAACTACTCTGAAGAGCAACCATGTAGAGGAGAGACGAAACTTAATTCTGGGTAGTTTCAGAGAGGAGAAACTAGGACCGACAGACAGAAGAGGAAAGGAAGGTTCAGTAGAGGAGGAAATCCTTTCCCATAACGACAGTGTGCTAAAAAGCTTGACAGCACTCCCTCTCTGTGGAGGCACACCCTCAGATGACCATCTATAGAAACACATACCCAGATGCAGGCTGATTATCTACAGAAACACCCCAGATGCCGGATGACCATACATGAAAACACTCGCAGATGCCAATCACAATACATGGAATTCTACGTCCAGATGCCAATGAACAAAAAGGCACACACTGTGATGCTGAATGTCCTTCCTGCTCACAACCCTTCATAAATGACCATGAACTTGGCTTTCTATCTTTAGGATACTCTTCAGGGCTGGGACACATGTCCTAAAATAAGTTATGAAGTCGGTAGCATGTCGTCCTAAAACAAGTTATAAAGTTGGCAGCATGTCTTTAGGGACAGTGTTTCATGAATATGAAGAATGGTTTGGAATCAACAGCACGGTGACAATTAGCTGCAGAAGAGTTGCATGCTAATACTCAGCTGCTCCTCCTTTCAACCACCTGCCCTATGGCTTCACAGATGCAGGGGATACTCATTACCCTCCCTTACAAAATGCTCTCAATTAAGGGAAAAAAGAGGGGAGCTTCAAAGTGAAAGGAAGGACACACAAGATTAAAGAGGAGAAACAAGGAATGATCAAGTATGGAGAACAAGGAAGACAGCAACAAGTGAATACAAACATAAAACTGTTTAGAGAACAACTAAGAGCGAACACTGAAAATACAGTTACAAAATAAATAAATAAATTCACACTCTGGCCTTTGAGGTTTATTCACCTGCTTAAATCATGACCTACTTTTGTAGATGTTTCAAAAACTGTCCTGAAAGAAGTTTTACAGGGTTATTTAAATAGAAGGAAAAAGAAAAACCAAAACATCTGTGATATCTATATTTTTGTCACCAATTCTCCTACTTAGCTCTATAACCTGTAGAAAGTTAATCTCTCTGAAGCTCCACTTGTTCATATACAAAATGAGGATTATACCTATACAGGAATGACAGGACCAATTTCAGCTCTGAGCTGCCTTTTCTCTAAGAAACTGGAGCATAAATTCTCTGTGTTTAGGATTTCTTGTCACATGAAGGTAGTTTTCTGCCTCCTAGAAAGTACCATGTTAGAGAGAGTAGAGGACTCAACAGATGAGGCAGGGGAGCTGGCTAGGCTAAGGTCACAGTACAGAATTTAAATAGGACACTGATTTCTGGTTCCCTCATCCAGGAGGCCTTCTCTGATACCCAGCGTGAGTTGGGTGTCTCTTCTCTGTACCAAAAGAGTACCAAGCACATCTCTATTATACTACATATGCCCTTTCAGAATTGTCGATTTGCTCATCTGGTAGACTTTTTTGTCAAGCTTTTGTCTGCAACTACTGCAAAGCTGAGCAGATTGTGGGCTCCCAGTAAACATTCAATAACAATAAAATGTCTTTGGTTTGTTTACCAGGAAAATGGGAGAACAGGTTGAGAGGGTTGTTAATGTCTCTCCTGGTCTTGAGATTTGGATAAAGACCACTGTTCTAAGTCGCAAATCGAGTCTCAAAGGGGTGATTGTTTTTTTGGTTTGGGGGGTAGAAGGAGACAGAGTCTCAAAGGAGAAAGACATTGATATAACTAGATCCTTCTCTTCCCATGAAATGGACATTCCTAACTCAGCATCCAGAAGGATCCATTTTTCAAAGAATTCAGCTCTTATTATTCCTCTGCTCATAACCCTCCAAATGATTCCCCATCTTGCCCAGAGTAAAAGCCACAACGAGACCAGATGCCATTCATCAACAGATGAATCGATAAGGAAGATGGGATACATATACACAATGGTATACTACTCTGGCATAAAAAACAATGAGATCATGCCATTTGCAACAACACGGATGGACCTAGAGGTGATCACATTAAGTCAAAGACAAATATCATATGGTATCACTTACATGTGGAATCCAAAGAAAATGATATAAATTCATTAAACAGAAACAGACTCATAGACAAAGAAAACAAACTTATGGTTACCAAAGGGGGAAGGAGGGGGAGGGATAAATAAGGAGTTTGGGAGTCAGTTTATTTCAGTCGCTCAGTCGTGTCTGACTCTTTGTGACCCTGTGGACTGCAGCACGCCAGGCTTCCCTGTCCATCACCAACTCCTGGAGCTTGCTCAAACTCATGTCCATTGAGTCAGTGATGCTATCCAACCATCTCATCCTCTGTCATCTCCTTCTCCTCCTGCCTTCAATCTTTCTCAGCATCAGGGTCTTTTCCAATGAGTCAGTTCTTGGACACTGATGTTAGAGCTTCAGCTTTAGCATCAGTCCTTCCAATGAATATTGAGGGTTGACTAGTTGGATCTCCTTGCAGTCCAAGGGACTCTCCAGAGTCTTCTCCAACATCACAGTTCAAAAGCATATATTCTTTGGCACTCAGCTTTCTTTATGGTCCAACTCTCACATCCATACATGACTACTGGAAAAATCATAGCTTTGACTAGACAGACCTTTGTCGGCAAAGTGACGTCTGTGCTTTTTAATATGCTGTCTAGGTTTGCCATAGCTTTTCTTCCAAGGAGCAAGCATCTTTTAATTTCATGGCTGCAGTCACCATCTGCCATGATTTTGGAGCCCAAGAAAATAAAGTCGGTCACTGTTTCCACTGTTTCCCCATCTATTTGCCATGAAGTGATGGGAATAGATGCCATGATCTTAGTTTTTTGAATATTGAGTTTTAAGTCAGCCAATGCAAACTACAATACATACAACGAACAAACAAGCAGCTCCTACTGTATAACACAGAGAACTATATTCAGTATCCTGTAATGAACTATAATGGAAAAGAAAAAAAGAGCCACCACTCTTTCCATGACTTATAGATAGTATACTGGCTGGTCTTTTCCTCACTCACCTCTCTGACCTCTCTCCCTGGCTCACTCCATTCCAGCCTCCTTACTGCTCCTCCAATTTACCATGTGCTATTCATCCTCAGGGTCTAAATCCATGTGGTTCCCTCCTCTGGAACTTTCCCCCTAGATATCCCAATGGCTTGCTCTCTCACCTCCTCCAGATTTGCCAAAAGTCGCCTTCACAAGAAGACTTATTCTGACCACCTCACTGGCAACCTGTAGTCTCCCTTCCAGCACTCCCCATCCTTTTTGCTGATTTATTTTTCTCCATAATTCTTGTTGCCTTTCTTATACTATACAAGTTACTTTTACTTCATCGGCTCTTTGAGTCTGTGCTTTTGTCTGTCTTGATCACTGCTGTGTCCCAGCACCTAGAAGCCTACCAGGCGTGCAGCATGGGACTCAATGAATGTCTGCTGGATGGATGGACACAACTAAGGCAGCACAATGAGATGGGAGTGAGGCTCATGAGCCTCAAGCCGCATTGCCTTTCCTGTTTGGCCTTTGGGCTGTTGCTCTAATCTCATGTTTATGGCCTCCTCCTGAGTTCATATTTGCTCTGCTCTTCAGCTGTCTTTCTCTTTCAATCTGTGTCCACAGGTTACTCCCTTTCTGGTCAGTGGGAGCTCGATCCCAAGGCAAATTAAGCAGGAGATAAAGCAATGGAAAGGGAAAATGCCTACATGTACTAATGGAAGGCAAAAAGCTATTATCAACAGAGAAGGCATGGGGTTGACCATTGACCTTATTTCCTGATGTGGAAAAAGGAGGCAAACATCAATTTTTCAATCCCAGACTTTCAGAAAATCTATTTTTGAGTTAATGATGGTTAGAAAAGAGATCTTACAAATAAAACCTGAAGACAAAAAATCTAGCACTGTTTTCTAGGCACAGTTGGTGCTCATGGGGGCTGTCCAAATCTTGAAATCCTATGTCCAAAGATGTAATTCATTATAAGAATGAGGCAGTGAGGCAGAACGGAAAGAGCCAGGCTTTGCATATAAGCATTTGTATTTCTTAGTGAAGAAACAAAATCATAATCCCTACTTATGAATTTATTTTAGAATGAAACAGGATATTTTAAGAGAAGCATATTATATGTATAATTATCCAACCCATAATGGGTGCTCAATAGATGTCAGCTGTCACCGCCACTGCCACCACCACCACCATCATCGCTGTTATTTGCAAGGGTTGATCTATCAATACCTAGGGGGCAGTAAGAGAGAAGGGTACTATCATGCTGAGAGAAACAGAGAGGAAGGGACACGCTATAGGCTGAAAGATGAATTTAATTCAACTAGTTGAGGGTTTCTCAAGCTCAGCACAGTTGACATTCAGGACCACATAATTCTTTACTCTAGGTGGCTACCCTATACATTTTGAACATTATCCATGGCCTATACAGATGAGACAAACAGAAATCCCCCAGCTGTGATAAACAAAAATGTCTGTTCAGTTCAGTCACTCAGTCGTGTCCGACTCTTCGCAACCCCATGAATCACAGCATGCCAGGCCTCCCTGTCCATCACCAACTCCCGGAGTTTACCCAAACTCATGTCCATCAAGTCAGTGATGCCATCCAGCCATCTCATCCTCTGTCATCCCCTTCTCCTCCTGCCCTCAATCCCTCCCAGAATCAGGGTCTTTTCCAATGAGTCAACTCTTTGCATGAGGTGGCCAAAGTATTGTAGTTTCAGCTTTAGCATCAGTCCTTCCAATGAACACCCAGGATTGATCTCCTTTAGGATGGACTGGTTGGATCTCCTTGCAGTCCAAGGGATTCTCAAGAGTCTTCTCCAACACCATAGTTCAAAAGCATCAATTCTTCGGCACTCAGCTTTCTTTATAGTCCAATTCTCACATCCATACATGACCACAGGAAAAACCATAGCCTTGACTAGACAGACCTTTGTTGGCAAAGTAATGTCTGCTTTTTAATATACTATCTAGGTTGGTCATAACTTTCCTTCCAAGGAGTAAGCATCTTTTAATTTCATGGCTACAGTCACCATCTGCAGTGATTTTGGAGCCCAAAAAAATAAAGTCTGACACTGTTTCCACTGTTTCCCCATCTATTTGCCATGAAGTGATGGGACCAGATGCCATGATCTTCGTTTTCTGAATGTGGAGCTTTAAGCCAACTTTTTCACTCTCCTCTTTCACTTGCATCAAGAGGCTTTTTAGTTCCTCTTCACTTTCTGCCATGAGGGTGGTGTCATCTGCATATCTGAGGTTATTGGTATTTCTCCCGGCAATCTTGATTCCACCTTGTGCTTCTTCCAGCCCAGCATTTCTCATGATGTACTCTGCATATAAGTTACATAGGCAGGGTGACAATATACAGCCTTGATGTACTCCTTTTCCTATTTGGAACCATTGCCAAATATCCTCAGAAACAATCACTCCAAGTAGAGAACCACTGATGTCTGACCAGGAAACAGGAAATAGAAAGCAGCAAAAAGCAGATCTGACTTAAAACGTTTGTATGCTGCTGCTGCTGCTAAGTCGCTTCAGTCGTGTCCGACTCTGTGCGACCCCATAGACGGCAGCCCACCAGGCTCCCCCGTCCCTGGGATTCTCCAGCCAAGAACACCGGAGTGGGTTGCCATTTCCCTCTCTAATGCATGAAAGTGAAAATTGAAAGTGAAGTCGCTCAGTCGTGTCCGACTCTTAGCGACCCCATGACTGCAGCCCACCAGGCTCCTCCATCCATGGGATTTTCCAGGCAAGAGTACTGGAGTGGGGTGCCATTGCCTTCTCCAAAACATTTGTATACATATCCCTATTTATCTTTGTGCTGTGTAGTTTACAGTGGAAGTTTGGCAAGTCATGGTGTGTATGTGTGTGCTAAGTCACTTCAGTTGTGTCCAATTCTGTGTGACGCTATGGACTATAGCCCGCCAGGCTCCTCTGTCCATGGGATTCCCCAGGCAAGGATACTGGAGGGGTTGCCATGACCTCCTCCAGGGGATCTTCCTGATCCAAGGATCGAACTCACATCTCTTATGTCTCCTGCATTAGCAGGTGGGTTCTTTACCACTAGCGCCACCTGGGAAGCCCAGGCAAATCATGGTTCGCTGGTCAAATCCATCCCTTGCTTTTTTAAATTATATTTTGTCAAAACACAGACATGTTCATCATTTCCATGTTATCCGCACCTGCTTTCACGCTACAAAGGCTGAGTTGAGCAGTTGTGGCAGAGAGTGTGTGGCCCGCCAAGCCTAAAATATGTACTATCTGGCCTTCTGTAGACAAAGCTGTGAGATCCTTGGTTTATAGCAGAGACAGACTCTGGAGTCAGGCTGCTTGTTCTTAAATTCTAGCTCGGCTTATCACCAGTATATTCTGCAGCAAGGTCCTTGAACCTCCTGGTGCGTCACCTTCCTAATCTGTCAGTAGGGCTGATGATAATGGTGCCAAACTCCCAGGGTTGTTGTGGGGATTAAATGAATAAAGACATGGGATGTGCTCTGAACAGTTCTGTGAATGTTGTAGGCACTCAATACGTGTTTGCCATTATAATACTCTTCAAGGAGAAACGAAGAAAACATGGTGATCTTACCTTTTAAGGGACTGATTTATATATCAGTAAAGTCTGCTCAGAAAAGAATAAAATCTCTCATATTTCAATAAACTTATTAGTCTCCTTCCTTAAATAATCTCTCACTAATACTTGATGAGCTAACTTCAAAGAAAGGAGAGAATCAAAGGCCTTTGCAAAATGTGAGTTTAAAGTGTCTGATGTTACCATCTACCCTGTATACGAGACAGCAAAAGAGACACTGATGTATAGAACAGTCTTTTGGACTCTGTGGGAGAAGGAGAGGGTGGGATGATTTGGGAGACTGGCATTGAAACACGTATAATAGCATATATGAAACGAGTTGCCAGTCCAGGTTCAATGCATGATACTGGATGCTTGGGGCTGGTGCACTGGGACAACCCAGAGGGATGGTACGGGGAGGGAGGAGGGAAGAGGGTTCAGGATGGGGAACACATGTATACCTGTGGCAGATTCATTTTGATATATGGCAAAACCAATACAATATTGTAAAGTTAAAAAATAAAAGAAAAAAAATAAAGTGTCTGATGGAAAACCCGGCAAGAGAAATACAAATCTGTAGTAAAACCCATCGAGTACTTTCTCGTCACTTCAGATGAAGGAAGGCTATGCTTTCTTTTGTTCATTGTCTTCTTCCTTGTCTTATTTTTAAACTTCTAAAAAGGAAGGCTTTCAAGTAATAACACACATTCAAGTGGGCCTGGATGTGTATACAGCCCCATCACAAATCCCTCACTGTGACTAGACTTGGAGCCTCATTTTACAGGAGTAAATGAAATTCTTGCCTGCCTGCTAGCATGTGCTAGGGTTGTTTGAGATTCTCCAATTCCTGTTTATTCTCCAGGTATCAGCATCAGTTCAGTTCAGTTCAGTCACTCAGTCGTGTCCAACTCTTTGCGATGCCATGGACTGCAGCATGCCAGACTTCCCTGTCTACCACCAACTCCCAGAGCTTACTCAAACTCATGTCCATCAAGTCAGTGATGCCATCCAACCATCTCATCCTTTGTCGCCTGCTTCTCCTCCTGCCCTCAATCTTCCCAGCATCAGGGTCTTTTCCAGTGAAATGGATCTTCACATTAGGTGGCCAAAGTATTGGAGTTTCAGCTTCAGCATCAGTCCTTCCAATGAATATTCAGGACTGATTTCCTTTCGGATGGACTGGTTGGATCCCCATGCAGTGCAAGGGACTCTCAAGAGTCTTCTCCAACACCACAGTTCAAAAGCATCAATTCTTCAGTGCTCAGCTTTTTATAGTCCAACTCTCACATCCATACATGACTACTGGAAAAATCATAGCTTTGACTAAACAGACCTTTCTGTTGGCAAAGTAATCAGCCCATACATGACTACTGGAAAAATCATAGCTTTGACTAAACAGACCTTTTGGTTGGAAAAGTAATCAGCATAGGTACTTCCTTTCTTCTCATGACCCTTGGCATGTTCTCCAAACTACTTCAAATTCCAGAAGGGTTCAGAGGACTTCATGTCTCAACAAGGCTTTTCATCCCATACCCACTGCATCTGTTACTCAACGCCTGCTCATGTGGCTGCCTTGTTTCCCAGTCAAATGTCAAATGACTTGTGGCAATGACCTTGCCTTGTGTTTCTCATGTGTATCTCCTTTTGCACTATGCTTAGAGGAGGAGCCTGTAGTAGGCACTAAACTAATTAATTAAAAATTACATTGTTTACAGTACATATATTCAATAAAGGACTCACATAATTAAATTATGTATCCACATAACCCTATGAGGCAGTACCCTGGAGAAGGAAATGGCCACCTACTCCAGTATTCTTACCTGCAAAATCCCATGGACAGAGGAGCCTGGCAGGCTATTGTCCATGGGGTGGCAAAGAGTTGGACATGACTGAGCAACTAAGCACATGAGATAGAAAGTACTATGAAACCAACTTAAAGGTAAGGAAATTGAGGATTACAAAGATTAAGCAACTTGTCCAAGGTCACATGTGGAGGCAGGATTTAAACTCATACAGTCTCTTTCCAGAAATTGTATGTTTAGCTGCTACATTATGCCGCAATTAGAATAATTGTTCAATGCAAAAAAAAAAAAAAAAAAAGAAATAAGGATTAATGTAAATAGATATAGATATAATTCTATGAATCATTGAAGAAGCAAACAACATCATGGTTAAATGGATGAAAAATTTAAACAAATAGCTCACAGGAGTTTATCTAAATGGTCAACAAACATATGAGTAAATACTCAACTGCATGAGTTATCAGGGAAATGCACATTAAAACCTTATGTTGCTATCATGACTTACCCATTGGAATGTCTAAAACAAAAAAGATGGAGAGCAAGGAGTAGAGCAACTGAATTCTCACACATGCTGGACGGGACCACAGATTGATATAACTATTTTGTAAAACTGTTTAGCAGTATCTATAAAATCTCAACAAAAGTACATCCCATGACTCAGCAATTCCACTCTTCGGTTTATTTTCCACAGAAATGCATACACAGATTAATTAAAGGTAAGTATTAAGAATACTCATAGTAACACCATTCATAATAGCCAAAAGCTAGAAACCACCTAAATGTTGATACATAGTAGAATGAATAAAGAAACACCTATATTCTTCTAATAGAATATGGCTCAACAAAGAAAAGGAACAACATATAATGTCTCATCAATACGGATGAATTTCACAATGTTGAGTGAAGGAAGCCAGTCGTAGAAGGTACCTAGCATCTGATCCAGTATAATACAGCACAGATCCTAGTGAAACAAACCTATGCTGTTAGAAGTTAAGAAAACAGTTATCCTTGGAGAAGGGAGTATGCGTGGGTCTTCTCAGAAAAGACCGCTAATATTCTATTTTTTCCTCTGAGTGTTGGTGAATGTGTTCAATTTGTGAAAATTCATTGAGCTATGTGATTAAAATATATTCCCTCTTCAATACAGAGTGTTTTTCCATATCCAGTTAAAATTATTTTGGTTGATTTAAAAAGGAGTAAATTATCAATATTCTCCTTTATTTCCAGACACTGCTTTTTGTTTTGTACATGGTATTTAGATAACAAAAGTCACTATTCCCTGGAGAGACCAACTCATAACCCATAAGAACTGTTTTTCTGCTTGCACTGTCACAAACCCTTTCATTCTCCAGATCAGTTCACCACCTCCAGTCTTTTGCTAAACACACTAGAACATGTCATTCTTTACACAGAGCTCAGCACTTGAGAACTGGAAAGAGCTTCACAAGCAACAAAATTGATGCTTAAGAGTCAAGTTGTTGGTCTGACACCATGCAGCCAATTCACAGTTAAGGTGAGAGCTTGGACCCAGAACCCCTGACTCCCAGCTGCACTCCTGTCCCCACTGTTGGCTAGGAATTAGCAGACTCCATGGGGAAGGTCCAGACTTTACACTCTTCTAGGGCAGCTGACCATCCCTGGAGTACAAAAAAAAGATGGATGCCTGCAGCAAAGGCCTCAGGAGTTCGCCATCCACACACTTCTCCATGAAAACTTGATAGGAATCCAATAGGAGACGATACATTTCTTAATTTTCTTTGCAGCCAATTGTTTCTCTCAGACTATATGTACATGCTAATTTCTGTAGCTGAACAGAAGAATCATAACCTAGTACTTGGTGAGTAATTACATGGTACATTGTGCTATAGGACTGTTAACGTGCTTTGGGGAAAAGAAAGAGAAGAATTTTACAAGCAGCAGTTTTTTGCCTTGTCATTTTGAAGGCCAAAAAAATCTATATTTTGTATTCAAGGAAAACATGTTTAAATTAACGATGTGGGTATTTTTTGTTTCTCCTTGAACAAGGCTTTTGTATCTCTTCCCTGCTTAGTGCATACTGATGCCAGAAGGAGGTGAAGCTACAAAAGAGGCCAAAGTATTACATAACCCAGCCTGGGTAAACAAATCCGTCTACCTGGGAGGCCTCCTGAATCTCGATGCTGACCCTGGGTGATAACAACAATGAGCAAGGAATTCTAAGAGGAGAGCGCTGAGTGCATAAACTTGTACATTAAATACAAGCTGCAGAGCAGCAGAGAACTGAGTTCAGTTATAAAAGAGGGGAAGTTGGCCTGGAAAGCCTGCTGTGCCATATTCTGGACTTCTTTTCTCTCTCTGATTTTGCCCTAGCCTCTTAGCCCCTTACCCCTCACCCTGACCTCCCATCCGTAGGCCCTCGGCGCTTTTGGTGGATATACCCTAAGGTGACCCTCAAAGACTCACAGCTGTGCATAACCCCTTCCTGGGTACAAGTAGAACTTATGATTTGCTTCTGACCAACAGAATGTCGCAAAGATGGTGAGATGTCACTCCTTTCAGTTACGTTACAAGGCAAAGGTGATGGGATATTCGGTAGGAGTCCATCTTAGCAGGTTGGACTGAGAGACTTACCCTTGTTGGCCTTGAAAAAGTAAGCGCCATGTTGTGAGATGGCCTCATGGCAAGGAATGCAAGCAGCCTCTGAGAGTGAGCTGGCATCAGTAAGAAATTTGGCAACCTCAGTTCCACAGTACCAAGAAACAGTTCTGCCAACAACATGAGTTTGGAAGAGGACTTCAGCAAGGTAAGGCAGCCCAGCTGATATACAATGGCAGCCTCGTGAGACAATGAGCAGAGGACCCAGCTTATCTACACCTAGACTCCAGATCCACAGAAACTGTGAGATAATACAGGTGTATTGCTTTAAGCCACTAAGTTTGTGGTAATTTGTTACGCAGTAATAGAAAAAAAGTACACACTAACTGGAGTAAAGCTGAAAAATTCATGAATATGTTGAGATTAGATTACATGCTCCTGAACAACCAAAGGTCAAAGAAGAAATCTAAAGAAAATTCAAGAAATATCTTAAAACAAATGAAAATGGAAGTACATCATATTAAAACCTATGGGATAGGGAAATGTTGCATGACATCCCTTATATGTAGAATCTAAAAAGAAATGATACAAAAAAACTTACTTACAAAACAGATACTCATAGTTTAGAGAAGGCATTTATGATTGTAGAGGGGTGGGAGGATGGATGGAGGAAGGGATGGTTAGGGACTTTGGGAAGGTCATGTACTCACTGCTATATTTCAAATGGAGAAGCAACAAAGACACACTGTATAGGACATGGGACTCTGCTCAATGTCATGTGGCAGCTTGGGTGGGATGAGAGTTTGTGGGAGAATGGATACACATATATGCATGGCTGAGTATGTTTGCTGTCCACCTGAAACTATTGCAACATTGTTAATCAGCTATACCCCAATACAAAACTAACAGTTAGAAAATGAAAAATAAAGCCTATGGGGTGCTGCAAAATCAGTTCTAAGATGGAATTTTATCATTATAAATGCCTACATTAAGAAAAAATTCTCAAATAAACAACCTACCTTTATACCTCAAGGAACTAGAAAAATAAGAATAAACTTGGTCCAAAGATAACAAAAGGAATAAAATAACAAAGATCAGAACAGAAATAAATGAAATAGAGGCCAGAAAAAACATTAGAAAGATCAGAAAAAATAAGCACTTTTTAAAGAAAGAGAAACAAAATTGAAAAACCTTTAGGTAGCCTAACTTAGAAGAAAAGAGATGATTCAAGATCAGAAATGAAAAAGGAGACATTACAACTGATACTACAGAAATACAAAGGATCACAAGAGACTACTAATAACCAATTATATGTCAATAAACTGGATAATCTAGAAGAAATGGATAAATTCCTAGAAACATATAGCCTACCAAGACTGAATCATGAAGAAAGAAAATTTCAACAGATCAGCACTGAATAAGGAAATTCGATCAGTAATATTAAAAAACCTCCCAAAACAGAAAAGTCCAAGACCAGATGATTTCACTGGTGAATTCAACAAAACATTTAAAGAAGAATTAAAGCCAATCCTTTTCAAACTCTTTCAGAAAACTGAAGAGGAGGGAACATTCCCAAACTTATTAATAAGGCTAACACTTACCCTGATAGCAAAGTCAGATAAAGACATCACACACACAAAATATAGATATAGATATCCCTGATGAATATAAATACAAAAATTCTCAACAAAATATTCTCAAATTGAACCCAACAGGACATTAAAAGGATCACATACCATAATCAAGTGGGATTTATCCCTGGGATGCAAGGATGATTCAACACATTCAAATCAATAAATATGATATACCACATTAATAGAATGAAAGATAAAAATCATGTATCTTAGTAGAAGCAGAAAAAGAATTTGATAAAGTTCAACATCTTTCATTATAAAAAATCTCAACATATTGGATATAGAAGACACATGTGCTCAGTCACTTCAGTCATGCCCAACTCTTTGCAACCCCATGGACTGTACCCTGCCAGGCTTCTCTGTCCATGAGATTTTCCTGTCAAGAATACTGGAATCGATTGCCATACCCTCTTCCAGGGGATCTTCCTGACCCAGGGATCAAACCTGCATGTCCCATGTCTCCTGTACTGCAGGCAGATTCTTTACCACTGAGCCACTGGGCAAGCCCTTAAAAGACAGATACATCAACAAAATAAAGGCCATATATGACAAACCCACAACTAATATCATAGTGAATGGTGAAATGTGGAAAGCTTTCTAAGGTCAGAAACAAGGCAAGGGTGCCCACTCTCATCACTCCTACTCAGTACAGTACTGGAAGTCCTAGTCAGAATAATCAGGTAAAAAAAAGAAATAAAGGCATCCAAATAGTAAGAGAAGGAATAAAATTATCTTTGTTTGCAGGTAGTATGATCTGATGTATAGAAAACCCTAAAGATGTCACCAAAAAACTGTTAGAACTAATCAATGAATTCAGCAAAGTTGTGGAATACAAAAACCAACATACAGAAAACAGCTGCATTTCTATACACTAACAACAAAGCACGTTAAAAAGAAATAAAGCAATCCCATTCACAACAGCATCTAAAACAATCAAATACTTAGGAATAAATTTAACCAAGGAGATAAAAGATCTGCACACTAACAATTCTGATGAGAGAAACTGAAGAAGACACAAATGGAAACGCATCCCAAGCTCATGGATCAGAATAATTAATATTGTTAAAATGCCTTTACTACCCAAAGGCATCTATAGATTCAATGCCACCCCTATAAAAGTTCTACTAACATTTTTCACAGAAATAGAAAACAATCCAAAAATGTTTATGGAGTCACAAAAGACCCCCAAATAGCTGAAGCAATCTTGAGAAAGAAGAACAAAGCTGGGGGCATCACATTTCCTGATTTCAAACCATACTACAAAGCTATAGTAATCCAAACAGTGTGATATTGACATAAAAATAGACACATAGACCAACGGAACAGAATTAAGAGCCCATAGACACATAGACCAACGGAACAGAATTAAGAGCCCATAAGTAAACCCTTGCATACATGATTAACCAATATTTGATAAGGAGGCCAAAAATACTAGATGAGGAAAGAAGTGTCTCTTCAATAAATGGTGCTGTGAAACTGGGGAAACTGGGTAATTATATGTAGAAGAATGAAGTTGGACTGCTATCTTAGAGCACTCACAAAAATTAACTTGGAATGCATTAGAGACAAACATGAGACCTGAAACTATAAAATTCCTAGGAAAAAAAGCATAGGAGAAAAGCTCCTTGACGTTTATCTTTGGCAGCAATTTCCTAGACATGGCACCAAAAGCACAAGCAACAAAAGCAAAAATAAATAAGTGGGACTATATCAGTAAATAAGCGGGACTAAAAAGTTCTATACAGCAGAGAGGCTCTCAACACAATCAAATGGCAATCTATGGAGTGGGAGGACAATTTGTAAATCATATACCTGATAAGAGGTTAATAACCAAAAAACAAAAACAACTCATACAACTCAACAAGCAAAAAACAAATAGACCATTTTAAAACTGGGCAAAGGACCTAAATAGACATTTGTCCAAAAAAGACATATAAATGGTCAACAGGTACATGAAAAAGTGTTTGACATAACAAATTGTAAGGGAAATAAATGCATATCAAAACCACAATGAGATATGACCTCACATCTGCTAGAATGACTATCTTTGAAAAGACAAGAGATAACAAGTATTGGTGAGGATGTGGAGAAGAGGGAATACTATGCACTGTTGGTGGGAATGTAAATTGGTGCAGCCACTGTGGAGAACAGTATGGAGGTTTCTCAAAAAATTAAAAAAGAACTATCATGTGTTCCAGCAATTCCACTTCTTGGACACATATCCATAGAGAATGGAAACAAAATCTCAAAGAGATGTTGGCACACCCATATTCAGTGAAGGATTATTCACAATAGCCAATATACGGAAACAACTTAAGTGTCCATCCACAACAGATGAATCAATAAAGAAGATGTGGAGATATATATGTATACACACATACAAGTAGGCATTTGTTGTTGCTTAGCTGCTAAGTCATGTCTGACTCTTTCATGACCCCATGGACTATAGCCTGCCAGCCTCCTCTGTCCATGGGATTTCCCAGGCAAGAATACTGGAGTGAGTTGACATGTCTTCCTCCAGGGGATCTTCTTGACCCAGGTATTGAATCCATGTCTCCTGCACCAGCAAGCGGATTCTTTATAAAGATATTCTTTATCTTCCTTGAGCCACCAAGGAAGTCTACAAATAGGCATACACGTAGATACTGTGGTTCTGGCTCCAAACCATTGCAATAAAGCAAATATCACAATAAAGTGAGTCACATGAATGTTTTTGTTTCCCCCTAGTCTGTTAGGTGTGCAATAGCATTATGTATTTTAAAATGTACATATCTTAATTAAAATACTTTATTGCTAACAGCCAAAATATGAAAACAAACTAAATGTCCATTAATAGATGGATAAAGAAGATGTAGTACATATATATACAACAGAATGCTACTTGGCCATAGAAAAGAATGAAATAATGCCATTTGCAGCACCATGGATGGGCCTAGAGATTATCATACTAAGTGAAGTAAATCAAAGACAAATACTATATGATATCACTTATATGTGGAATCTAAAGTACGACACAAATGAAACAGAAATGGATTCAAAGACATAGAGAACAGACTTGTGGTTGCCAAGAGGCAGGTGGGTCAGAGAGCAATAGATTGGGAGTTTGGGATTAGCAGATACAAACTATTACATATAGAATGGATAGGGAATTCCCTGGTGGTCCAGTGGTTAGGACTTGGCACTGTCACTGCCATGGCCCAGGTTCAATCTCTCGTCAGGAAACTAAGATCCTACAAGGCATGTGGCGTGGCCAAAAAAAAAAAAAAAAGATAGATCAACAAAGTCCTACTATATAGCACAGGTCTATAGTCAATATCCTGTAATAAACCATAATGAAAAAATATGAAAAATAATACATATATATGTGTAACTAAATCACTTTGCTATACACCAGAAACTGATACAACATTGTAGATCAATTATACGTCAATTAAAAACAAATTTAAAAAGAAAGAAATTATTGCTAAAAAATGGCAAAACAATTATAATAGTTAACATCAAAGAACATTATGCTAAGTGAAGTAAGTCAGAGAAAGACAAATACTGCATGATATCACTTATATGTGGAACCTAAGAAAGTTGAAGTCAGAGAAACAGAGAGTAGAGTGGAAGTTACCAGGGGCTCGGCGGGCAGGGAGGCGTGGGGTAGGGGCAGTGGTGGGAGAAATGTTGAGATATTGGTCAAGGGGTGTAGACCTTTCGCTAAAAGATCAACAAGTTCTGGGATCTATTGCGCAGAATAGGGATTATAACTAATAACACTATATTATATACTCACAAGTTGCTAAGAGAGTTGATATTAAATTTTCTCAGAAAAGAAAAAGAAATGGTGATTATGTGATGGGATGAGGTATGAGCTAATGTTATACTGGCAATCATTCTGCAATATATTAACATATCAACATATTGTACATGTTTAACTTATACAATGTTATATGTCAATTACAGGTCAATAAATCTGGAGGAAAAAAGAAAACAAATACAGTGCCCTCAGGATTTGCCTGAATTTTCAGGGCCCCTCAAGTCACTTCCCACTCAGACCTCCCTATCTTTGTCCCATCTTTGAAAGAGGTTCTTCCTCAAACATCCAAACTATCTTATTTCTCCAGAGCCTTAAAAGGAATTAATCATTAATCTCTAATAGGTTATTAATTAGACATTAATCAACCCTGTTATCTGTTCACTCAAAAACTCAGAATTTTTCCAGATGTATTCTCTGACTTATCAACTGCTATAGAACAAAACAAAACAGCAAAATAAAACCAGTTCTGTGGTCAAATACCTTTGGGAAATGCTGAGCAAAGCAAAGTTAAGCAAATGCCTTCATTTACAAGAAGATAAGCATATGGCATTTTTGTAACTTATTTCACTACAGAGCCATTCCCTCGTTCACTTTTTGGTGTGTATGAGTGGAATTTCACAGGATACCAACCCAGAATGCACACACACACACACACAAAATGATGAGAATATACTCAAATAGAAAATCTATAAATGATAATAGTTAAGCAGAAGTTATTCTACAATAATGGGTTTTTAAGGGTGTTTTCTTTTCTCTATAATTTTTATTGCTTGCAAATAGTTTTTAAAGGGTAAAAAAATTAGGAATAATAGCTAACATTAATCATCTCAACCTAGAAATTCTTTTTACAAAATTAAGGGGTGATTATTCATAAAACAGATCAATTAATTTTTTTTCAGTATTCAAAAGATGCCCACTGGAGAATACCTTGGTTCTCCAGTGGTTGGAATTCCACATTTTTACTGCCAAGGGCCAGAGTTCAACCTCTGGTCAGGGAACTACAAGATCCCACAAGCCACACAGTGCAGCCAAAACAAACAAAAAGCAAAAGATGCTCACTGGTTTTTATAAAAGATGAATCTCCTCATATATTTAAACTATGCTTCAACTCTTATAAATTGAAATACACATGTTTAGAGCAATAATTGCTATATGGTAGACCCACAAGAAGGTTTCGTTTAATTGAGCTCTTTGAAGCTACATTTACTGGGTAAAATTTACCATCTGGTGGTATATCTGCTATTATGGGACATTAGTAAACACCATTAACAGAGTTAATTATTTAATTGAAATTATTATCTCATGATTTCTTTTCCCCTGCACCAAGTATTAAAATAAAAGGGGTGGAGACCATAAGCATTTTATCCACTGTTTTTAATTTTCTATTCTTCCATTATTTGTGATCCCCTGATGATAAGTTATGACCAACCTAGACAATATATTAAAAAGCAGAGACATTATTTTGCCAACAAAGGTCCATCTAGTCAAGGCTATGGTTTTTCCAGTGGTCATGTATGGATGTGAGAATTGGACTATAAAGAAAGCTGAGCACAGAAGAATTGATGCTTTTGAACTGCGGTGTTGGAGAAGACTCTTGAGAGTCCCTTGGACTGTAAGGAGATCCAACCAGTCCATTCTAAAGGAGATCAGTCCTGAGTGTTCATTGAAGGACTGATGTTGAAGCTGAAACTCCAATACTTTGGCCACCTCATGCGAAGAGCTGCCTCATTGGAAAAGACCCTTATGCTGGGAAAGATTGAGGGCAGGAGGAGAAGGGGACGACAGAGGATGAGATGGTTGGATGGCATCACCGACTCGGCGGACATGGGTTTGGGTAGACAACGGGAGTCGGTGATGCACAGGGAAGCCTGGCGTGCTGCGGTTCATGGGGTCTCACAGAGTCGGACACGACTGAGCGACTGAACTGAACTGAACTGATGACATCCCAACAGCAACACTTTCCCCCAACTTTCTTCTGGCTCTACTTAAATTCAAGGTATGTTACAGAGGAACCTGGCAGGCTATAGTCCATGGGATCGCAAAGAGCCGGACACGACTGAGCAACTAACACTACTATTTGAGCTTGTCTTAAGGCTTTTATGTTGCCAATCTGCATATTCTCCTATCTGAATCTGTGTGCCAGAGTCCTCCACACACACAAGTGTGCTGTGCTGTGCTCAATCATGTCTGATTCTTGGTGAGCCCATGGACTGTAGCTTGCCAGGCTCCACTGTCCATGGGATTCTCCAGCGAAGAATACTGGTGTGGGTTGCCATGCCTTCCTCCAGGGGATCTTCCCCACCCAGGGATTGAACCCATGGCTCCTGCATCTCCTGAACTGCAGGTGGATTCTTTACTGCTGAGCCACTGGGGACATCCCTACACACAAGAGTATCTCATGCTAAAGCCACTGGTCTTTCCAAAGCTTCCACCCAATGTGGCTTCTCTCTTCTGCAAGTTTCATATGCCAGAAGAAGATTCATTTAAGTATTCATTATACCATTCTGCTTTCATTCACATTGAGGCAAGAAAATTTAAAGCCCATTGCTTATTTGTTTTTCTGATATGTCAGAAATTGTTCATTATTTTATATAGTGAACCACCAAAATGTCTAACTCTCTTTTGATGATCAAAAATAAGACTCAATATTAACATCAGAAACTCCCCATTACTCCTTCAGAGTACAGTAATTATGTGAAAATTTCATATATTTCCTGTGAAATATAAGCTTTTTGCAAAAGGAAGGGTGTTTTAGAATGCACACACACAAAACTACATATAAATCAATTAGCTTTTCTCAAAGAAACAACAAACAATAAATAAGGAATTAACTGCATTTCATTCCATGTGGTTAAAATCTCACTCTGCTTTAACAATTAATTAATCTCCTCTAGAAAATGACTTGTGTTTGATTCCTGGAAGAAACAAATAAAAAACATCATGAATTGGGCTACATCAGGTAATTTCACAAGTATAACTCACCCACTGTCTGAATAACGTCACAGTGAGAGGGAAGAATATTTATGGCGGCTCCTTCCTCGCATCATAAATTTCACAGGAACGAGGAAATTTGTCTCATACACAGTGAAGAATACTGATGAAATTTTCGAAGGTAGGCTCTGTCAATGCTAGTGACATTAGGGGATTTCAAATGTAATAAAAAATGAAAAGCACACGTCCACAGTCGTATTTTTCTCCCTCCCCATTAGAATCTAAAATTATACTGAAAGCATTAAGTAAAAGAAACTGATATTCTAAAAGCAGCAATCCAAGTGACATCAGGCATGGGAAAGGTTTGGGGCAGCTCTGCTGTTCCTTCTCAGCCTGTTACTAAACGTGTGTGCCTTCTTCCTCTCTGTTAAGTACTTAGAAGTAGCTAAGACAATGGTCAAATTCACAGCTGTGAAAGAAGCCCTGAAAACCAGAAATCACCAGTAATGACAAGTTCACCACTCAGAGAATCCACGAAGACTGCCTGCCTAAGACCACTCTGCTTGTATTACACTCTAAGTCTTCTGACTTAGAAAGAAAAAATCTGCTTCTGGGAAAATCTTTAAAAAAGAAAGATATCATTACCCTAGAGGGAAGGAAACTGTTGTCAGCATTAACCTTAACCGAGTGACGACACACAGGTTGTATCCACAAGCAAGATAAAAATAAATGCAACAAAGGAAAGCTTATTCTCATCCTCTGTGCTCTCAGTGTGTGGGGGAACCGAGCAGCAGGCCCTGGTCCACCTTTTGATCATGTGCAAGTCCACTCTGTCTAAGGGGATTTAGCTCATGAAAAGAACCAGTGTGAGAAAACCAGGAAAGATTTGCCATGATAAAGTCTCCTGTGGGTAACTTTAAATAAGCAGCCATTTAAATGGGAGGCAAGGAAAGCAAATAGGTAAATAATTCACACGAGTTGAGTCTGACACATTTTCAGAAGGTAATAAAATGCAATATATATACCTATATAAAGAAATAATTCAGCTCTGCATTGTTTTAGCTGGGTTGCTCAAGAAATCTATGATGATTCTGCCTTGACCTTGTACAATTACCTAGAAAAGCAGCTGTAATCACTACTGAAAGGGAAGTGCTCATAAATTCCATTTGAATTATAATTCCCAAATAATCACACCATAAATAATTTTTAGAATTCTAGATTCTTCCTCTTATTTCATTCTTCTCTCAGCAATAACTGTCTTCTATTCCTTCTTCAGGGTCTGATATTTTCTGATGTTTTCAGCATAGACTGTGTTTTTATTTTTGGCTTCCAAGTTTTTGAAGTGCTACTGAGAGCTTTCTGCCCAACTGACGTCTTCTCACAGATATCCACGAGTTAGCTTCTCTTCTCTTTTTCTTACAATCTGCCAGAAGGAAAAAAATCTTCTCTGGCTGAGGAATGTAAGCCAGAAACAAGAGCACTCCCTGGTGGACATCTACAGTGATACTGCCTGAAAAGACATGGAGCACTTTTCCTCCAGTCTCTGTCAAGAAGGGATGCTTAAGAGGAGGACCATACATGTTACTGACCAAATCGGAATTCTTTTGAGAGTAAGTGGAGGTTGTGGAGATAAGGACACCGAAAAACAGATGTAAACCAGGAATGTTTGGGGCAAACATTCTATGGCCATTCTAGATATTAAAGTTAGAAATAGTGAATTTGTTCCTTGGGTAGCTGAAGTGAAACAAGAAATAGAATTTGCTAACTTGTGGAGGGGAGGGAAAAGAGGGGCATAATTGGTAAATAATATGATTGTCCTCTGCTCATTGGGGAGGAAGTCTTCATTCTAGCTGCACTCAAAGAATAAAACACATTACTGATTGAAAGGATATGGTGCCTGATCTCCCAGAGTTTTCGAAAGTCATCAGTTCAGTAACAATTTAAGATATAAAAACTTAATTTCTGCATCAATGTGTTAGTGATCCAAAAGGCACATTAAGGTACAATATATCTTCGATTTTACTCTGTATTTAACTCTGGAATGTAAAGAGATATTCACGTTTCCAGCCAGTTTATATTGTAGTCATGGTTATTAACAGGCTTTCTCTATTTTAAGAAGCTGGTTGTGGAATATATTTCAGTTAACACTGCCAGTAGCAGAATGACATGGAGAGGTGGGTTCAAGACCACAGATTCTTACAAAACAAGTGAAATCATCAGGTTATATCTGTGTAATTGGCAGGACTTAATACTACCTCAGCCTGAATGAAAAATATTATATAATAAAACAAAATAAATGGAAATAATCTTTCATGAGTGCCAATAATTTAGATTTATGGGGTCATCTATACAAATCACAATTTCTAATGGATTGCCAAACATGTGTCTGAGGACTTTCATTTCCAGTTGTGTACATTTTATTATCATCTGAAGGGCTAGAAAATTGGAGTCTTAAATTAAAGTGTGAAAGTGGGGACATAAACCAATGTTTGTAAAATGGATAGTGTGCAGAGATTCAATAAGCAAACTGTATCTTTCACAAGAGGTTTCATTACAGTTTAATTATATAAGTGGTGAAATTTCATTCTTTCTTCAGTTCAAAGAAATATCCTGAGACTGTAAATGGTAAACACAGATATTTCAACTGCCAGGCGCATTGTTGAGGGGGAAGCATTCAATGGATACAGCAGCACTTTTCAAATCAAAGTACCATTTCTAGGATTACAATACCCATATTTTACAGAGGTGTGAAAACTCAGCTTACATTACAGATGAAGTGACCTGGGTATTGAGAAGTTAGTCCAAACGAGGCCTGGAACCCTTTAGAACCTATTAAGCTGCCTGAAGCAGGACTCTGAATTTCCCACTGCCTTACATCATTAGTTGTAATGCAGCTGGATAGACTCACAGCTGTGTTCATACCAATTTCATCCTAATTACATTTCCATGAAATTACACTGCATGGATTTTATTGCAATCAGGAGGTGCCCACTGACTCCTTAATGGAAACCTGGGGGAAAGACCCAAGTTTAGTGGATCTCAATTGGGGTTGGTTATGTTCCCTCCAACAAGGGACACTTTTGCCAATATCTGAAGACATTTTCAGTTGATACAACCTGGGCCTGGGGTTAGGTGTAGGCAGGTGCCATTGGCATCTAGTGAGAAAGACCAAGGATGCTGCCAAACACCTTACAATGCACAGAACAGTCTCCAACAATAATTACCTAGCCGCAAATGTCAATAGTGTTAACAGTTGAGAAGTCCTGCCCTAAACATTCGAAGTGTATTTGAAGTGATTTCCTAAAATGGATCCCTCCATTTGATAAGTCACCAAATCCAATTTAGGTTGATGCCTATGGGCTGTAAAATCAGATACTTTCAATTAGTTTCCCAACTACAGGAATATATTGCATCTGGAGCTTAGTGCTCTTTATTCAAAGGACCCTTAGAATGTGTTTCTGGAACAGGAAGGAAAGGAAGAAATTCTGAGCTGCCCAGATAAGAAGAAATGGCAAGTGTCTCATTCTTCATAGCCTAAGATGATCTCCAATGAGTCATATCCTTGTAGAATCCCATTCTCTTGAAAGTGACTGGGACCTGTGAGTTGTTTGAACATGGAAAAGTAGATGGGACATTATTCTCATGATGATGCTACATTGTATAAAACTCTTAGAAGATTGGACTAAGACATTATCCTGCTTGGCCTTAAAGAGTTAAGCTTCCATGTTGTGAACTGTCTATGAAGTGGGTCATGTATCTAGGAGCTATGGGAGGTTTCTAGGGTGTGAGGATAGCCTCCAGTTGACAGCCAGTGAGCAGCCAGTAACCTCAGTCCTACAATCTCAAGGAGATAACCTGCCAACAATCTGGGGGATCTTGGGAGAGGATTTTGCCCCAGTTGACCTTTGGATGACACTGCAGCTCTGGCTCAGGCCAGAACTGTAGGCTTGTGAGACCCTGAGCAGAGGGCCTAGTTAGGCTGTGTTTGAACGTGAGCCATAGAAACAGTGAGATAATATACTGCGTGCTGTTTTAAGCATATTGAGTTGTGGTAATGTGTTACTCAGCACCAGGATGAACTCACAATGGAAGAGCACTGTCTGTGGTGCTGAAGAGAAAGTATGCACCGTATGCTACTCTTTATTAATCTGACTTCCTAACACACAGAGTCTGAGGTGATGTTGGGATTAGGATCACTCTGAAATAGCATCTAAAGGCCAACTGGCAGCAGTGAATCAAAAGGAGCCACATATTGAAAAGTCCATACTGTTTCACCAAACAAATTATGGAAAGCCTCCAGATTTCAATTTCACTTATTTTCTCTCCAAAGTGACCAGATCACACACCCCTAAGTGGGAAGAAACATGAGATGCTTTTCTGTGAGAAACAGCCACGTGGTGGCTTGCCATAGGAACCCTTGGTAGAGCTTTACTAGGTGGGGAGGGCGATTTCAAGGAGATGAAATTCTCCATTTCCAGCTGCAAAAATCCCACAGCCCACCTCCTGCCCTTTGAGGGACTGAACATAGATTAATAAGCAGCGGCACCCAGTCCTTCATCTAGGGTTTCAGGAGGAAGATTCAAATAGAGTTCAGGTGACAGTAGAAGTGACTCAGAGAACCTCTGTCAGTGACACTCACAGGGATAAAGGGGGATGGATGCAAACAGAGCTGTCCCAATTCAAAGTATGTTCACACGCGTGGGCACACACACACAGCTAATGTGGGATCTAAACAAAAGTGCTTGTAATGGAAAGAATAAATTTTGGATGGAGAAAGCAAGTGACACGAATAATCAGAGGAAGATTTATTCGAGTAAACATAAGAATATTTTAAGTGACTCAAACACTGATGGAAATGAAAGAAAACAGATTCTATAAAATAATAAGAAAAAATGAATAAAAAAACAGAATGAGAAGAAAAGGGTGTTGGCAGAGCTGAGAAAATAAGAAAAATGATACACTGTGTGACTAAAAGAGAGCTAGAGACAGGGGCAGCAATGGTAATGTTTATTGAGATAACATACACGAGGTGATAGAAACTTATCTAAGGCCGGAGGCAGTGTGGATAGAAAAGACTGAGTGCAGATTTAGGGGAGAGAGAAGGGATGCAGAAAAAAAGGTCTATTTACTAAGCAGGAAGTGAATGAATACAGAACCACTCTGAGGAATTCAAGCAAGGGATTTCTAGATCCAAGGGCAGGCAGAGTCAAGTGCTAAGTGCTAAGGAAAGGTCATCAATGAGTAGACCAAGAGGGGGAAATTTTTCCCTCTACAAAGGAAGAAAAATCACAGGACTTTCCATTGTGGTGCCTTGAGGGTCCTTGATCTTGATGGGCTGCCAAGGGGAAATCTGAACTTTCCAGATCAAAATGAGGACAGCAGGGCTGTATTTGATCATCTGTAGTTTTTTTTTTTTTTTTAATTTTATTTTATTTTTAAACTTTACAATTTTGTATTAGTTTTGCCAAATATTGAAATGAATCTGCCACAGGTAGTTTTCAACTTAGAGTCTTAAGCTGCTAAGAGGAGTCTTTGCCAACCACCCTTCCTTTTGACAAATGGACTTTTGATTTGAGGGTAATTTTTAGAGTCTTTTAGATGAGATTTCTGTCTTGAGATAGTAAGCTGTCTTAGGAATCCTGGCAACAGGTCAGGAGACTTCTCTCTGTCTCTGTCTCTCTCTCTGTCAAGAATTTAAGCTGCAGTTGGTGCTTTTCCCCAGTATCACCCCATCTAAGGACTAATAACTTGCCAATGGAAAATGGTACTTGGTGCTACTCTCTACAGGGAAATGGAGCCAGTGAGGAGGAACCAAAATGCTTTATTCATGTGTTAGATATACTTTAGCCAACCTCCTACAGAACTGAGCAATGTTCTTAATTCTCTACCCTAAGTGTCTATTCTTAATACAGTACAGAAAAGAAAGCAATGAAAAACATTCCTTACAGTGATGTTTTTTAAAAAAGACAAACCACAGTTTCAAAAAGCATTCATAGAATAATTTTCTGAAATATTTATTATGAAGTAGAGGCCAGAGTTTGGGGTTAAAGTACTACTAACAACACAGTAGGGAAAGAAGAGGATTAGCCAAATAGGATATCTTATTTTGCAATTTCAGATTCAATCTCCAGTGCTCTTTGCAATCAAGACCCATGGGAAGCTCAGTTCAGTACAGGCAAATTAAATCAGCAACCACTGTGGTCATTGGCTATTTTGCTGCTAATTTGCTATTTTAAACAAAGTCTGAAAAGTGACTTGCTGCTCTGCAATTATCATTTAGTTCTGACTAAGAAAGCTAACTTCCCCACAATGCTGGTTGACTGGCAACAGGGAGACCCAGGACACCTGTGGCATCACTGTGGTTCTACGGCATTTTAGAGCAATTAGATACAGATCTTCAACTCTGACCACCACTAGCTGTGTTTTCTTTGGCAAGTCTCTTAAACTGACTATGCCTCCTTTTCCTCACCTTTTGAAAACAAAGAAAGTAAAATGAGTGAAGGGTAAAGTTAAAAGGTATCACTAAGCCTGCTTTAAAACATTAAAGGATTAAATGGCAGACTTTAAGGGCAGCACTGGGCAGATTATTCGTATTTTACTATATTAGCCAAAAGTGTTATTTCCTTATAGCTGTAATTGCTTATATTGATAACATGATTGAATTTTACAAAAGAAGACCATCAGGGCTTTCAAAAAATCTTCCTAACCTGACTATTTTGGCCAATGGTAGGATCTATGAGGAAAGAATCACTTGTCACATGGGTGTGTATGGTGCAGTAGGGAGTGCTTTAGAAGAGAGGAACAGGAGAAATTTTAGGAGTAAAGCCCAACAGCAGGCTCCTATCCAGCACCCGTGCCAATGGACTGTCATTATGCGTTTCTTTATCTCCTCTTCTAGACTGAGTTCATGAAGGGAGGGGACTCTGTCTTTCTCTCCTAGCTTTCTTAATAACAGCAAGTTAGATGGACTGAATGAGAAGAAAGCATAGTTTTGGTGAAGAAGTGTCAAGTCTCCATTTCGAAACCATATCTGATAACATCACTTGTGTTGAACATTTCTCTTATGAAGAAAGAGAAATGGGTCACTAATATAGGTCCTATCTTTCCAGGCACAGCTACTCTTTATTTAATTCTCAGCACTTCTGGTACTATATTTTCTGTGTAGCTGTAAGGTCTTGCCCATCCTCCCTTGGAAGTTCTCATTTACAATCACCAATAGCATCCACATTATCACCACCAGCACCGGGACACTGATATAGGCATTAAATCCAGAGAAGGCTAAAAGTTTCCAGTTCCACTTCCCTGACATGTGACTGCCACTGCAAGGAGCAGTTTCCTTCTTCCCTGGGTCCTCATGTCGTTTTCACCACGAGCATTTGTATCTTGTTCTGACCTTTCAGTTCAGGCTGCTGAGCTGACTGTGTTTCTCTCCTTCATTCTATGACTCAGGCTGGAGAGTCCTGTTGCTCTCATTCCTTGAGGTTACTTGGTGGTATCCAGAATGTCCTTAACTCAAGAGGAAAGAATCTGTTTAGATCTGTTCTTTTTTTCCCCCCAGATTTTCATTTTTTCTTCTCTCTAGTCTATGGTCCTTAAGTGTGTTATTCTTCTTTCCTTGTGGGCAGGAAGAAAGATACTTCTAGAGTTCTCAGAAAGGTGTCTTTGGTTTCTTTACATATCTCACCATCACCATTCCTGTTCTCTTTTTAGAAACCCCCAGGTGGCAGCCCCTGAGTACTTCCACGGCAGCCTGTGCCCTCCCAAATTTGCATATCATTAACAGTTCAGTTGCTCCAATGTTCCTCTTCTCCAGAATTCCCTATATTTTGATCTCCAGCCACCTCTCACATGCTCAATGAGCACAGGCATATAAAAATAATAATTTTGGGGGACTTCCTCGGTAGTCTAGCAGTTAAAACTCTGCACTTCCATTGCAGGGAGCATAGGTTCCATTCCTGGTTGGGATCCCACATGCCCTGCAGCATGGCCAATAATATTAGTAATTTCCAACCCAAAAGATAAAAGAGCAAAGTGAAGCATCAGCTGGTTCACCTTGTGCCCAGGCAAAGCCATGGACTGCCTCCAGGTTGTAACTATCCCTGATCAAGGCTCAAGGAGGGACTCAAATGACAGCCTGCACAGGCATCAGATCAACTAACTCAGTTTCTGACACAATGTGACCAACTAAATTGCCTTTGTCTTCTGCAAGCTAATTACTCTTCAGCTTCTTTATCACTGGTTACAACCTTGTTCCTACACAGGCTGCTAGCTCCTTCCTTCCTTTACAAATACTGCACTTCTCTTTCAGAAAACCATAATTTAAAGCATTGGGGGAAGAATAACTCTGAACATTGTTGCAAGAATCATAGGATAAAAGAGATTATCTTAATTATGTTACTCGACATGGTGCAAGACCCATGCAGAGCAAATACAGTTTCAATCTCTCATCACTGGAGAAAAGCTAGCAAAACATGTAATACATTTTTGGAACATTTACACATTCTTATTATCTCAAATCTCATTAATAGAATACAAGAACCATATGCTGAATCAATAATATGCTGTGTGGAAGGAATAATCTCATTTATCTTGCAATGGTAAGGCAGGTCTACAGCAGTCCAACTTGCCTGATTTCAGGGAGTTAAGAAAACTCTCTTTTTGTACTGACTGAGGCTTGAAATTTTACATTATTCAATTATCCCTTTAGCTTAAGACATTGATCTCTTTGGAAAAATCTCTAAATAGGTATCAGGGAATTGTATCTCCTGGTGGCTCAGGGGTAAAGAATCTGCCTGCAATGCAGGAGACGCAGGAGATTTAGGTACAATCCTCAGATTGGGAAGATCTCATGGAGGAGGAAATGACAACCCACTCCAGTATTCTGGCCTGGAAAATTCCATGGACAGAGGAGCCTGGCAGGCTCCATGGAGTAGCACAGAGTCAGACACGACTGAGCAACTAACACTTCTTCTTCTTCTTCTGGGAACCTGGGAGCAGGATTTAATACAACACATAAGAGAGGCAGCACAGAAGAGTGAGAGGAAGGGGAGATGGGGACTGGAAGGAAGATACAAGTGGAAAATCAGGACGCTGGGGTCAGTTAAGACAAGCATGAGCAAGGGTCAACAAATCATGACTTCGGTCAAATTAGGCCCAAAGCTTGTTTTTGTATGGCCCACTGCTCAAAATACATTTTTAAAAATATTCATAAGGAGGAAAGAAAATCAAAAGAAATAATAATGTGAAATTTATGTCAGCATTTGTAAATACAGTTTCCTTGGTACACAGTCATGCCTGCTGGTTCACATACTATGACTGTGTCCATGCTACTACAACAGAGCTCAATAGTTATGACAGAGGCCATCTGACCTGTAAAGCTGACAATATTTACTATCTGGCACTTTACAGGAAATAATTTGCAGACCCTGGCCATGGAGAAACTCTTTTGGATGTATGCAAGGAAGACGTGCAAGAGTGTTCACTGAAGTGTTGTTTATAATGGAAAGAAACGGGGGGGCAATGTGAATACCCATTAAGACGTAACCACATGCACTATTTACAATAGCCCAGACATGAGAGCAGCCTAGATGTCCATCAACAGATGAATGGATAAAGAACATATCCATATGGGACATATATACAATGGAATACTAGCCATAGAGGGGAAAGAATTTGAGTCAGTTGAACTGAGGTGGACAAATCGAGAGCCTGTTATAAAGAGTAAAGAAAGTCAGAAAGAGAAAAACAAATAACATATACTAATGCATATATATTGAATCTAGAAAAATGGTACTGATGAGCCTATTTGCAGGGCAGGAATAGAAACGCAGATGCAGAGAATGGACTTGTGGACACAGGATGGAAGGAGAGGGTGGAAGGAGAGGGTAAGGAGTAGCCTGAAATATATGCCTTACCATGTGTAAAACAGATAGCTAGTGGGAAGCTGTGGCAACATAGGGAGCTCAGCTCAGTGCTCTGTGACGACCTAGAGGGGCGGGATGGGGGTGGGTGGGAGGGAGGCTCAAGAGAGAGGGGATATATTTATACTTATGGCTGATTCACACTGTTGTATGGCAGAAACCAACACAACACTGTAAAGCAATTATCCTCCAACTTAAATAAAAATTAAAACATCAAATAAATGTTTATTAAAGAATTCAAAGCAGGACCTCAAAGAGAAAAAAAAGTGAATGCATAACTCAATTTTAGTATATTTACACAATGAACTATTTAAAAAAAAAAAAAAAACAGACCTACATGTACAACTTAAATATAAATCTCAAACACTTGATATTGCTTGGGGGGAAAAGACTACAAAAGGATACAGTATAAAACCATTTACACACATTCTGAAAAATACCCTACATGATACAGTATATGGTGTATGCTGCTGCTGCTGCTGCTAAGTCGCTTCAGTCGTGTCCGACTCTGTGCGACCCCAGAGACGGCAGCCCACCAGGCTCCCCCGTCCCTGGGATTCTCTAGGCAAGAACACTGGAGTGGGTTGCCATTTCCTTCTCCAACACATGAAAGGGAAAAGTAAAAGTGAAGTTGCTCAGTTGTGTCCGACTCTTAGCGACCCCATGGACTGCAGCCTACCAGGCTCCTCCGTCCATGGGATTTGCCAGGCAAGAATACTGGAGTGGGGTGCTATTGCCTTCTCCGTATATGGTGTATAGGTATATACATAAAGAGAGATAGAGAATAAAATATAAAAGATGAGAAGGAGAAATACACACCCTCAGGATGCCAATTATTTCTGCAGAGGAAGAGAAGGGAGTGGGACAGAGGCCTTCATCTGTGACTATAATATTCTATTGCCTTAAAAACAAGTATTGGTAGGGAATTAAGAAGCTCAATGTGTTTACTATATGTATATGTGTATTGATTGCAATGTAGTCTATATCTTTGAAATGTAGGAAATCTTTTCACAATTTAAAATAATATTTCAAAGTTACAAATCTATTCCAATAGCCATTATTTCTAATCATTCACATTTTCAGCTGATTGCAACCTTTTCTATAAATGCCCTTTTAATTACACAACACTTGGGAAAGGAAGTCATGCAGGTTTGGTCAGTATTAGCCCTGTGTTGTTGGATGCTAGGAGATGCACACCAGTGGGCATGATTAATTACATAGTCCATAAACCTTGTTCTTTGACTATCCTCCTAATTATGGTGACACTCTAGGGTATGGGTGAACAAAATAATTGCTGTAACCCCAGACAAATGTTTTATGAATATTAGAACAGAGATGGAAATGGAAAAGAATTCAGGGGCAATATATTTCACGAGGAGTGAGCCATCTCCCAATTACCCCTCTGTTAATAAAGTGTGCATTTCCCAAACACGTTGAATGAAGAAACAGCTTCGTTTCCAACAACAGTATCAGGAAAAGAAACAGAAATGTGCTGTTCCTGTCTGTAAGTCAAGAGGGACACTGCTATGAAGCATGATCAAATATTAACAAGAATGATGTCAGATGTGGTGGGGAACTTACAGCATCTGTCTTAACATTGGAGAGTTTGAGGTTTGCTGGGGCCAGAAAGCATTCATAGAAACTCCAGTGCTTGTATTATCCCTCACTGCTGGGTCAAATGCCTGCCTGACAGGTCCTTTCTTTGGCTGGTAAGGGTGGACGTGGAGTACTAACAAAGTTTTCACCACTTTGTAAGGAAGAATTTATGGAGAAAGGGAAAGTGGGGAACATGGGTGTTTTGTCAGGCTCTCTCAACCTCATGATTCAGTCTGTTTGCCTTCACTAATGAGCAGGCAAAGAGGAACAGAGATTATGCAGTATTAGGGCAAGAGACGTAAGGCCATGTGACCTGCATTTCATTATCAGCATTGCCACCTGCTGTCTGTGCAAACCTGGGTAAGCATCTTGTCCTCTCCAAGGCCAAATGAATGAAATCGTAAGCTAATAAGGCTAAGTATTTTTCTCACAGGATTGTGGAACGTTTTGAAGGAAAAGTTCTGCCAAATGCTTTATAAAAGGCTAAGTGTTATAAAGATATTAGCTGTTCTACCAGACGCTTTGATTGGTGCCACGTGCATCTCAGTGAAGCCACTTCCACTGATCTGTGTGGTATATGCCATGTTTTGTAGGATTTATAGAAGTAAGGGAGGTGGGAAGGGAGGGAAGAAGAGAGAGAGGGGTGGAGAGGGCAGGAAAGATGCAGGAAGAAGTAAGTGGAGGAAGGGAGAGAAATGGAAGGGAAGGGAAAGGAAGGGAAAGAGGAAGGAGGTTGAGAGGCATGTTAGGAAGACAGTAGGGAAGGAGGAGAGAGGGAAGAGAAGGCAGGGGAGAAGGGAGACAGGAGAAGGGAAAAGTGAAGCCCTCCTAAGGCCCCCAAAGGAAAATCTTGACCAGGTCTCATCAATACCGAGGGACCCATTCTATCAGCTCTGTTTACGGGCTCTGAGCAGGTAACTCAACCTTCTTATTATTGACACCTGCAATATGTAGATAATTGAACCAGTCTCTCAAAAATACTGCCAAGTAATTTTCTAAGACAAGAAACTAACTCTCCAAAATAAATCCAGAGCACACACTCCCCTGAACGGTCTTAATGACCAATACAGCCTAGTGCTGTGAAGAAACAGAGTGGTTTGCAATGCAAATGTCCAAGATGCTCTAATGCTCACACTTTAAATGATTCAGTTCAATTATATCTCATCTTTGAAAAGGCTGTTTCATTACATTGACGACATCAGTTCCACAATATATGTCTGGTTTTGGGCCTAAAGGACCATCTTTTATGTGAGCTCATGGTGCTGATGCACTGTCACTGGACCTGTTTTTTCCCCGCAGTAGTGAGAAGGCTACTGCAATGAATCAGCTCCGTGTACTCATGCTCCCTCAACCTGCACTTATATGGCTCGTTTTAGAGGTGCAATTCACAGCTACAGAACAATCACTTATCTGTTTAAAGCCAGCAGAACTATCCTGAGTTGCAGCTTTGAACCATGGCCTCAACTTAACATTCTAACAAAAGGAGTTAAACAAATCAGACATGATATCAATAACAACTGCTCAAATACATAGTTGTCCGTATATATGGGCTTTCTGTGAAATGCCCAGGTTTTTACAAAAATATTCTCCTGTTGTCCCCTCTAAACCATAAAAATTTCCAGAAATTCCTAACTTTCCCTTTTTTTTTGCATCAAAACCACATATTTTGAAATGCCCCACACACTAAAATGTGGCATAAAAACTCTTTGTTAAATATATATCCTCATCACCAACAAGGACCTACTGTGTACCACAGGGACCCATACTCAATATCCTGTAATAACCTATATTGTAAAAGACTCTTAAAAAGAATATGCATATATACATATAAATATATAAGTGAATCACTTTGTTATACACCTGAAACTACCACAACATTGTAAATCAACTATATTTCAATTAATATATATATGTCCCTATCAATTGTTCAGAAAATATTTGACCTGTCCATTTACCATTTTTAAGGCCAAGCTTTTCACAAGACCCTTGAGCTTCATCCCTCCCTCTTTTTTTCTTTCTTGTTTACTTTTTAAATTACGAAAATATGATCACACATTTACAAGAGACTTGGAAAACACAAATCAAAGTTACATATAGCTCCACTATATATTACAATTATTTTAAAGTAGAAAAATTACAATTTTTAGTTGGTTTCAATAGCAAATTCTCAAAAATAGAATGAATAGACAGAAAAGTAGAAGGATATAGTAGACCTGAAAAGCACTACAAACCAATTCAACATAATCAAGATTTATACAATCTTCACACAACAGCAGGATACAAATTCTATTTGAGTTCTCATGGACTATAAACCAGGAGACACTGGAACATATCCAGGGACATAAAACAAGGTGCAAAAATTTCATGGTCTAAAGGTATTGAAATCATACAAAGTCTGTTCTCTTATCACTGTGGATTTATGTTAGAAATCAATATCAAAAGATATTTGAAAATAACCCACACATTTTCAAGTGCAAGGTGACATTTACCAAGAGAGACCTTTAACTTAGCCATAGAAAACATCAATAAAGTTAAAAGACTGAAAAACAAAGGGTGATTGCAGAGAAGAAAGCACCTAAGTGAGAAATTAATAACAAAATTAGAAATTAAATCAAAGATACTTAAAGAAACTCCACATAATTGGAAATTAAATGTCCACTTTTAAATGATGGGTGTATCTAAGAAACCACAACAAGAAAAATTTTAAAATATCTGTAACACAATAAAGATGAAAAGAGAAGTTATCAGAATTTGTTGCATGCTGCTGAGGCTGCTCAATCCAACTACAATTGGAATCTTGAATAAGGTATGAAAACAAATAATGGACACTAGCATAAAATTTTGTGAAATTTGAACTAAATCTGTACTTTAGTTAATAATACTGTGTCACATGTTAATTTCCTAGTTTTATTTTTTAAATATAGTATTTTACATTCTCAGAATTGGATTAGAAGTTTCAAGTCTCATTCAAAATATTTTTTTAAATCACTAAGAAAATAAGCTTTCTAGACTTTGAGCTCGGAGAAGGCAATGGCACCCCACTCCGGTACTCTTGCCTGCAAAATCCCATGGACGGAGGAGCCTGGTAGGCTGCAGTCCATGGGCTTGTTAAGAGTCGGACACAACTGAGCGACTTCACTTTCACTTTTCATTTTCATGCATTGGAGAAGGAAATGGCAACCCACTCCAGTATTCTTGCCTGGAGAATCCCAGGGACGGCGGAGCCTGGTGGGCTGCTGTCTGTGGGGTCGCAGAGTCAGACACGACTGAAGTGACTTAGCAGCAGCAGCAGCAGCAGACTTTGAGCAGTAATACTAGCCCCATCCCACTTTTTGATCACTCAAGCACATCACTTTAGAAATCATCACCCATCTCTTGTGTCTTCAATACCCCCCTCTATTTTATCATTGCCATCCACATTCAAACATCCTGTAATATTTCCAGTATCAAAAATAAAGCTTTCCTAGAAATTCTGTGGCAGTCCAGTGACCACCCTGAGGCCAATGCCCATAATCAACACTCCCCTCCCATCTTTGCCATTTTATCCACAGATTTGACATGGGGATCCCTCTCTGTTCTAAATGCTTTCCTCACAGACTTTAGGGAGTCCATGCTTGGTTCTCCTCTCCCTTGTGGCCAATCTCTTAATCTCTCAATCTCTTAATTTCCTCTACCTCCAAACATCAGGATGTTCTGGGCCCAGACATCCTTATTCTGCTCGCTTACTCCTCAGGTAAACTCATGAAAACTTCTGGATTGAAACCGCATCTATCCACTGACTTTGGCAAAATTTGTGTCTTCAGACTGGACCTCTTCTCAGAAATCCAGATTCACATCCCATATCTCAAACTCAATCCATGAGAAAATCCTACTTCTACTTTCTTAGACATATATCCATAATACAGCAACTTCTCACCAGCTTGGCCATGGCAACTGGGTTCTAAACTACCATTATTACTAGCCTGTATTCTTATTCTGCTTCTACCTTTGCCACCTACAGCCTAATTTCCATTTGGCAGCCAGAATGCTTCTTCTAGACTGTCAGCTCATGATGCTTCCTGAAGTTTCCCATTACACTCAGGGTGAAAGTCCAAGTTCTAGCCATGGCCCTCTGGACTGACCCAATGTACCTCTCTGATCTCACTGCTAGCAGTCCTCCAATTGTTCACTGGGCTCTATCCACAGGCATCTCTCTGAATCTCATTGAAGATGTCAAACATCCTCCTTGCTCAGGGCTCTCACTCCTAGCTGAGATAGTGACAGTGCTCACTTCCTCATTTTCCTCAGGTTCTACTCAAACGTCACCCAGCTGGTGTGGCTTTTTTTCTTCCCTATATAAACAGCACCAACCCAACACTCTCACATGTCATTTGTTTTTCCTTGAAGGACTGGTCACTGCTAGAAACACCGAATATTCACTTGTTTTGCTTCTTTCTTTGTTGTATATGTATCTCCTCTTAACATAAACATTTCAGGGGCAGGGACTTTTTTATAGAGTGCTTGAGATTGAGTCTGCCACACAATAGATACTCAATAACTATCATTAGATTTATAGAGTACAACATTTTAATGACATTCCATCGATTAATCAACTAATCAATGAGTTTGGTAATTATTGATTGTGAACTTACAGTGTGTAAAGAATTTTGCTAAAAGTCAAGAACTCATAAAGTTAGAAAAATAAGCAGTCTAGTTCCATAACTAAAATCCATTATGGCATAATGTGTTCATTAGACTTTGACAGTAAGGACTGGGGGGAGGTTAAGGATCAGAAGGTCTGGACACAGATCAGTCATCAGTAAGACTGCTGTGCTCTCCAAGTGATGGCTTCCTTTCTCCCTTTATACTTTTCTGAAGAATAAATACTTTAAAAAAATCTGAGCTTGTTATTATAATCAGAAACAATCAATGAATCTCTTTTTCTCTTGCTCTTTTTCTCTCTCTCTTGCTCCCTCTGTCCTGCCTCTGTCATCACATTTCCTTCTCTGACTGACCCTCATGCATTCTTGTAAAGACCCTTGTAGATATACTGGGTCTATCCAGATAATTCAAGATAATCTCCCATCTCAAAATTCTTAATCACACTGCAGAGTCCTTATGGCATCTGAAATAACATTTAGGATTAGCACACTGACATCTTTTGGGGAAGGACCTTATACTGCCTCAAATAGTCATTCACTATGAAAACAATAGGAAAAGATGTAGTATTTTGACTCATCAGATCAGTAACTTATGCATGCCAAAACTACAGCAGAACTTAAGAATATTAAATATTATTAACATAAAACATGCTTCACTTGGTGCTTGGCTTTGAGTGAAAGGGTCAACACAGGCAGCCCTGACTGGTCATGAGCATTTCTGGGACCCGGTCAATGTCCACAAACCAGTGGAGGAAAGGAGACAAGGAAATGAGCTCATCTTCTCATCGTATGTGAAGAAAGTTCACTGTGCAAGAAACTTGTTATGGAGCTAAGTGCTTCTTCAAAATCTTGGGGCTGCTGTTATGATTATTTTATACTGTTTTTCTCTGTAAGATTCCTGGAGTTATAAACTGTAGGAACTAGAGTTTGACTTTTTACAATAGTGTTTCCCCTCAAATAATGCTTCCTTTATGCTGCTTCTGTTAAAAAAAAAAAAATCCAGAATTTTGAAAATTATAACAAAGCATTATTTTAGGACTTTAAGTCATCTATAATATATGAATCCCACATCTTTATTGCTCTTCAAGCATCTCAAATATTAAAAAAAAAACCCTAAATGTTCCAAAATTAATTTTTCTTTCCCTGTGAACAAGCCGAAAGTAGTTACATTTGTTAAAGGTCAAACAGAACTCAAGTTGTTTAAAGGGCAAAAAGCAGAAAAGAAACACTGAATATCTCATCAAATATATTTGCTTAATTGATCCTTCCAATTGTTTCTGTGCACATCATGCTCACAAAAAAGACACATTCCTGGGAAGTTAAATTTCAAGGGTTTGTCTCCAATCATGGACGATTATAGAAAAGACAGTCTTAGAATTTGATTTGTTTCCTAGGTAACACCTCTTCAAATCTGGTGTCTGTGTCTCATCATTTTGCTCCTACACAGGGATAAAGATCCTAAAACTAAGTGTAAATTTCAGGGACAGAAGATGACTTGAGCAGGCATCCTAAAAGAAGGATCTGGGATGGATATTATTCTTTGGAAGGAAATTTAATTTCTTTAAGTTAATATAAATAGCAGGAAAAAGAAACAAATTTGAGACTTGCTGAAACTTAATTCTCTGCAGGATATTGTTATTCTAGCAGGTTAATCTTGGACCTGAACCAAATGAATAAAGTTTCTGAAACGCATGAAATATCTCCTAGTTTAACCCAATGGCTATGGCATAATATAGCTCCCAGGGGAGGAATACAGTTAGATTTAGTTAGATTTATATGTTTAAACAATTGTGGCTGATTTACAAACCTTAACAATGGGTTTAAGACTAGAAATATAGCATAAATGAGATTCATATAGACTGAAAAAAATGAATAATCTCTCACATAGCCTCAGGGTACAAATTTGGATTATTAAACACAAATATTAAAATTACTTTGCTACAAAAAGAGCCATTCCTCAAGGTATAAGAAAAAAGGGCAAACCATAAATTGTGTCTATGTCCCCATCTTCTGCTGTAATATAGTATTCAGGAAATATTTTGTTTAAAATAATCATCAAAAGTAGCCTCAAACTACAAAACCAACAGCAGAAATAAGAGCAGCCACATTAGGTAGACTGCTGCAGCTATACGTATACAAAGCAAGAAGAGATACTCACATTCAATATGCCGCCATAAGGGTAGGTACGGAAGTGGAGAGGAAGGAAGGAGGAATATCAGGATCAGGCGGCCAGGGCCTGATCCATCTACACAGCTAGCCTGCCAGCCCGTGCCTTTTGAATGGAACTGTCCAAGGTCCTGAAACAGGCGTCCGAACAAGCCTCGATTCCCCTGATTACATATGAAATTGTTACCAGTCACTGGCATTGGCTGAAGACACACTCTCTTTGTCTTCTGCCACCATGAGTCACTGTGCATTTCCAGCTACCCGCTTCTCATGGTAGCTCAGTACCTGAGCCTGGCCAGGGATAGCTCTGTTTGAAAGGGATAAACCAGAATACCTGGAGGTCACACAGAAATCTGTTTAAAGATTTAATGATTTATTTCCTTCTAATATCCCTGGAGAAGGAAATGGCAACCCACTCCAGTATTCTTGCCTGTAGAATCCCATGGACGGAGGAGCCTGGTGGGCTACAGTCCACGAGGTCACAAAGAGTCAGACACGACTGAGCAAGCAACTTAACTTAATATTCACTAGCTTCTTCTAAGTCAACACCCACTCAATTTGCCAATTGAGAATGATTTAAAATTCAACAGTATTTGCAAATAGGAATCGTTATGGCCTTTTACAAACTACAGAAGCCTAATTATTCTATTTTCATGTTAAGTGCCTAATCTTCATTTAGTAAATGGAGATTATTAATTACGCACACTGACATTTAAAAACAGTATGAATTCTGTGTACTTATTACTAACTTGAAGCGTTCAAATCATGTAACTTCCTGCACAAATTAGCTCATGTATATTACACCAGACAGAAAAATCTTAGTGATCTTTATTAAAAACAGACTAATCCACTGAAATGAACATTTTTTTTTCAATTTTTAAAGGGTCTTACTAATTACTATATCAAGACCTAGAATAAATTTTCCCCCAGGATATACTGTCTGGAATTCTTAAGATTGATTTTCACTTAAAAATTATTTATTTATTTTTGGCTGTGCTGGCTCTTCTTTGCTGTGCCCAAGCTTTCTCTAGCTGCAGGGAGAGAGGACTACTCTTGAGCTGCAGTGCACAGGCTTCTCATTGCAGTGGCTTCTCCTTGTTGCAGAGCAGGGGCTCTAGGATGTGAGAGCTCTAGGATGCAAGGCAGATTTTTAACCACTGGACCACCAGGGAAGACCATTTTTCACTTTTTTTTTAAGCAGTGGAGAAATCACCTAATAAGGTAGATGATGGATTTGTTACTCCTGCATAGGTTAGCCCCACCATTTCTGACTTTTCATTCCTCTGCATCTGACTTTGATGATCAACAGTTCCAAATTTACACATTTAAGAATTTTAAATGATATACTTAAAACATGCTTTGATTCAGGTCCAGAAAAAGACATCTGACCAATAATTCACACATTAGACATATTTCTTAGTCATGTGTTCATCAGGTTTGAAATGGGAACAGGGAGGCATATTCTGGGAGTACTGATTTATCTGGATACCTAAAAAAATTCAATCACAATTGAAATCTGTGCCAGAGACATGGTACTGAAAGGTACCAGATTACGCCACCCTCAAATATGCCTCTTTGACATATGGATTATTTTCAGTTAAAGGCAATTGAGAACCAGTCCAAATTCTAAAAACAGGGCATAAATTTTCCTTTTGTGAAAGAAATGTCCATTTATAAAGGAAATTTCCATTCATAGAGATGTCTCCCTCTCCCTTACCAGTTGCTAAGGACTCTTACCAACACCTATCCAGAGAGAAGGCTCCTAATTAAATCTGCTGAACAAACCTTATTAAACAGCCTTTGTTTACCATACCTTCCTGGTCATCCTTCCTTAACTTGCCTCTCCCACACAGAAGCCCCAGACACCTTTTTGTTTACATTTAAACACAAATTCTAACCACTCTTTTGGATTATTCACAACTGACTGCTCCCTTGTGTACACCACAAGTCACATATTAATAAACTCCTGTTTGTTTTTGTCTTGTTAATTTGTTTTTGGCCAGTCTCATTTATAGGGCCCGAACTGGAGAACCAAAGATAGGTAGAGGAAGAGATTTTTCCTTCTATACAGTACTGTCTCATAAATTTTCTCCTGTTACCACAGAATTCGGTCAGAACCCCAACTCTGATGCCAACTTGTCCTGGAATGTTGAGCAGATGCAATAATCCCTGAAGTCTAAGTTTAATCATCACCATAATATCAATGTGATTTTCTACTTTATAGGGTTGTTTAGAGGACTAAAGGAGATTGTATACATAAAGCGTCTAGAACAAAAAATGTCTGGATTAAGTGGATGGTCAAATAATAATATGGTCTGCCAGATCAGTATAAAATAGAGAGAAAGCTAAACTAATCATTCATCCTGATCTTTGATCACTCTCTAATATTTGAGACAATAGCACGTTGTGCATAATAAAATAGCACTATGGTATCAATAGTCATCATCATCAACAATAAAGAAAATACTATACATGTAATAGTCTGGGTGGAATTCAGATGTGTTTATTAAAACAAAAGTAAATCCACTTAGTTTTTCACTATACATATCACTATACATAACACAAGCGATATGCATCTTCAAACACCCTCTTCCAACAACACAAGAGAAGACACTACACATGGACATCACCGGATGGCCAACACTGAAATCAGATTGATTATGTTCTTTGCAGCCAAAGATGGAGAAGCTCTATACAGTCAGCAAAAACAAGACCAGGAGCTGACTGTGGCTTAGATCATGAAATTCTTATTGCCAAATTCATACTTAAATTGAAGAAAGAAGGGCAAACTGCTAGACCATTCAGGTATGACCTAAATCAAATCCCTTATGATTATACAGTGGAAGTGAGAAATAGATTTAAGGGACTAGATCTGATAGACAGAGTGCCTGATGAACTATGGATGGAGGTTCATGACACTGTACAGGAGACAGGGAACAAGACCATCCCCAAGAAAAAGAATTGCAAAAAAGCAAAATGGCTGTCTGAGGAGGCCCTACAAATAGCTGTGAAATGAAGAGAAGTGAAAAGCAAAGGAGAAAAGGAAAGATATACCCATGTGAATGCAGAGTGCCAAGCAAGGAGAGATATGAAAGCCTTCCTCAGTGATCAGTGCAAAGAAACAGAGGAAAGCAATAGAATGGGAATGACTAGAGATTTCTTCAAGAAAATTAGAGATACCAAGGGAACATTTCATTCAAAGATGGGCTCAATAAAGGATAGAAATGGTATAGACCTAACAGAAGCAGAAGATATTAAGAAGAGGTGGCAACCTCCCAGAATAATGGAGATAAAAGCAAAAATAAACAAATTGGACCTAATTAAACTTAAAAGCTTATGCACAATGAAGGAAAATATAAGCAAGGTGAAATGACAGCCTTCAGAATGGGACAAAATAATAGCAAATGAAGCAACTGACAAAGAATTAATCTCAAAAATATACAAGCAAATCCTGCAGCTCAATTCCACAAAAATAAGTGACCCAATCAAAAAATGGGCCAAAGAACTAAACAGACATTTCTCCAAAGAAGGCATACAAACGGCTAACAAACACATGAAAAGATGCTCAACATCACTCATTATCAGAGAAATGCAAATCAAAATCACAATGAGGTACCATCTCACACCGGTCAGAATGGCTGCTATTAAAAAGTCTACAAACAATAAATGCTGGAGAGGGTGTGGAGAAAAGGGAACACTCTTACACTGTTGGTGGGAATGCAAACTAGGACAGCCACTATGGAGAACAGTGTGGAGATTCCTTAAAAAACTGGAAATAGAACTGCCATATGACCCAGCAATCCCACTGCTGGGCATACACACCGAAGAAACCAGAATTGAAAGAGACATGTGGACCCAAATGATCATCACAGCACTGTTTACAATAGCCAGGACATGGAAGCAACCTAGATGTCCATCGGCAGACGAATGGATAAGAAAGCTGTGGTACATATATACAATGGAATATTACTCAGCCATTAAAAAGAATACATTTGAAACAGTTCTAATGAGGTGGATGAAACTAGAGCCTATTATACAGAGTGAAGTAAGTCAGAAAGAAAAACACCAATACGGTATATTAATGCATATATATGGAATTTAGAAAGATGGTAATGATGACCCTATATGCGAGACAGCAACAGAGAGATAAAGAACAGACTGTTGGACTCTGTGGGAGAAGGTGAGTGCCGGGAGCCGGCATATTGCATATTGAGTGCATATTGCATATAGAGTGCAGCACTTTCCACAGCATCATCTTTCAGGATCTGGAATAGCTCAACTGGAATTCTATCACTGCCAGGAGCCATCGTGAGGAACTCCGCCCATGACAAAGGTCATGAGGAAGGAGGCTCGGCATACGCAAAGGCAGGATCGAGCCTCAGGAGTCCCCCTGGAAATTCTCGAGCATCTACCCCCAAAACCAGAGTCTGCCTACTTTCTGCTTTGTGCTTTCACCTACACCTCTGACTTTATGGGGGGCTGTCCCCCACTACCTCTCTGAAAAAAGAGTTAGCTTACAGCTCCAGTTAATAATTCCTGGGTGTGACAGTGTTTAACCTATAAACTCCTTTGGAAATCCTCTAGCCTGCCTGAATAGGTTTTTCCGGCCACATGTGATTGCTCAGAGCCTCCCAACTGTGAGAGGCATGAGATGTTCTAAACTGTCTAAATACAGAGTCCTTTGAGCAGTTAAAAGATTGATTAGATATTGTATTGGTGAAGGGTTTTTCACTTGTTGGGCCAATGTTTGCTGATAAGTCTCCATATCCCTTACCTGCTGTGTCCATGGCAGTGTATTGATTAATATAATTGGTGTAAGTAGTAGCTTTAATGTTTGTAACCTTGGACCCTTGAGTTAATTCTTTTCTTGATTGAGCCCACCACACCTTTGCCCTATAGGAATGCAACTTTATCTAATGCTTTTGGACGGTGGCTCCTGACTTTGGAATAATCACCTTTAGAGAAAAATAAGTTTCTTAAAATGTTAACAGGCCTCCTGGCCAGAAGATGATGTAAATCACCTGAATTTTTGCATATGATAAGTTTGAAAGCCTGGCTTCGATTAGGATCAGGAACTGCTGTCCTTGCATGACTCCACCCCTTCCCCCATTATCCTCTATGCATAACTTAAGGTATAAAAACTACTTTGGAAAATAAAGTGCGGGCCTTGTTCACCGAAACTTGGTCTCCCCATGTCGTTCTTTCTCTTACCTTCTGGCTGAATTATTCAGCCTCTTTTCTCCACTGAATTTCCTCACTGAGCTATCCTTATTTCAGCCTCTTTTCTCCACTGAATTTCCTCACTGAGCTATCCTTATTCTATTACTCTTTATATCCTTAATTAACGTTTAATTAAGCAGTTGTTTCCTGATCCTCGCCGACGTCGTCCCCGCTTCGAATGCCCTGGATCCACTGGGGCTGGACCCCGGCAGGTGAGGGTGGGATGATTTGAGAAAATATCATTGAAACATGTATATTATCGTATGTGAAATACATCGCCAGTCCAGATTCGATGCATGAGACAGGGTGCTCGGGGCTGGTGCACTGGGATGAACCTGAGGGATGGGATGGGGAGGGAGGGGGGAGACTGGATCAGGATGGGGAACACATGTACACCCATTGCTGATTCATGTCAATGTATGGCAAAAACCACCACAATATAGTAAAGCAATTGGGCTCCAATTAAAATTTTAAAAAAATAATGAAAAAAAAGAAGAGGTGGCAAGAATACACAGGAAAACTATACAAAAAAGATCTTCACAGCCGAGATAATCACGATGGTGTGATCACTCACCTAGAGCCAGACATCCTGGAATGTGAAGTCAAGTGGGCCTCGGAAGCATCACTACGAACAAAGCTAGTGGAGGTGATGGAATTCCAGTTGAGCTATTTCAAATCCTGAAAGATGATGCTGTGAAAGTGCTGCACTCAATATGCCAGCAAATTTGGAAAACTCAGCAGTGGCCACAGAACTGGAAAAGGTCAGTTTTCATTCCAATCCCAAAGAATGTTCAAACTACTGCACAATTGCACTCATCTCACACGTTAGTAAAGTAATCCTCAAAATTCTCCAAGCCATGCTTCAGCAATACGTGAACGATGAACTTCCAGATGTTCAGGCTGGATTTAGAAAAGGCAGAGATAAAATTGCCAACATCCACTAGATCATCGAAAAAGCAAGAGAGTTCCAGAAAAATATCTATTTCTGCTTTACTGAATATGCCAAAGCCTTTGACTGTGTGGATCACAACAAACTGTGGAAAATTCTGAAAGAAATGGGAATACCAGACCACCTGATCTGCCTCTTGAGAAATCTGTATGCAGGTCAGGAAGCAACAGTTAGAACTGGACTTGGAACAACAGACTGATTCCAAATAGGAAAAGGGGTACATCAAGGCTGTATATTGTCACTCTGCTTATTTAACTTATATGCAGAGTACATCATAAGAAATGCTGGGCTGGAAGAAGCACAAGCTGGAATCAAGATTGCCAGAGAAATATCAAAAACCTCAGATATGCAGATGACACCACCCTTATGGCAGAAAGTAAAGAACAACTAAAGAGCCTCTTGATGAAGGTGAAAGTGGAGAGTGAAAAAGTTGGCTTAAAGCTCAACATTTAGAAAAATAAGATCATGGCACCTGGTCCCATCACTTCATGGGAGACAGATGGGGAAACAGTGGAAACAGTGGCTGACTTTATTTTCTTTTGCTCCAAAATGCAGATGGTGACTGCAGCCATGAAATTACAAGATGCTTACTTCTTGGAAGGAAAGTTATGACCAACCTAGACAGCATATTAAAAAGCAGAGACATTACTGTGCCAAAAGAAGGCCTGTCTAGTCAAAGCTATAGTTTTTCTAGTAGTCGTGTATGAATGTGAGAGTTGGACTATAAAGAAGGCTGAGCACCAAAGAATTGATGCTTTTGAACTGTGGTGTTGGAGAAGTCTCTTGAGAATTCCTTGGACTGCAAGGAGATCTAACCAGTCCATCCTAAAGGAAATCAGTCCTGAATATTCATTGGAAGGACTGATGCTGAAGCTGAAACTACAATACTCTGGCCACCTGATGTGAAGAGCTGACATTTGAAAAGACCCCGATGCTGGGCAAGATTGAAGGCGAGAGGAGAAGGGGATGACAGAGGATGAGATGGTTGGATAGCATCACCAACTCAACGAACATGAGTTTGAGTAAACTCTGGGAACTGGTGATGGACAGGGAGGCCTGGCGTGCTGCAGTTCATGGGGTCGCAAAGAGTCAGACACGACTGAGGGACTGAACTGAACTGATACATAACACTGGTAAATTTGAAATTTTAGATGTACTGAATAATTTTCTATGAAAATATCAATTTTAAAAATTAATCCAATGAGATATAGATTCTGGGAATTGCCTGTCAACAAAAGAATTTGAAAATATAGTGAAAATCAAAATCCATAAAGGCATTTTTTTTTTTGGCTTTACTGCACAGCTTTTATGGTCTTACTTTCCCCACCTAGGTACCCGGCAGTAAAAGTGCTAACCACTGGACTCCCAGGGAATTCCTGGCATAGATGGTTGTACAGAGAAAACGCAACAAACACAAAATGATCATATATTTCTATTACTTAAAGTAGTCCAGAATAGGGGCAAAAATGAATGTTTCTCTTTTTACTAGGCCAAACATCTCTGAAAATGCTGCTGCTGCTGCTAAGTCACTTCAGTTGTGTCCGACTCTGTGCGACCCCAGAGAGGGAAGCCCACCAGGCTCCCCCATCCCTGGGATTCTCCAGGCAAGAACACTGGAGTGGGTTGCCATTTCCTTCTCCAATGCATGAAAGTGAAAAGTGAATTTGAAGTCGCTCAGTCATTTCCGACTCTTTGTGACCCCACAGACTGCAGCCTACCAGGCTCCTCTGTTCATGGGATTTTCCAGGCAAGAGTACTGGAGTGGGGTGCCATTGCCTTCTCTGCTCTGAAAATGAGCAGCACAAAATAAGGAGTGTTACATACAGATCTCTTCCACTTATTACTGTATACACAAAGTTATGAAGTAAAATACTGACAAATGTCATTCCATAGATTTGGTTATCCTATAATGAATGAATTTTAGTACACTACTATGTTAAAGCAGAAAAGCATATTAACATTTCAGTAGATAACACAAAGCACTGGAGAAGTGTCAATATCTGTTGTGCAAAAAAAACTACATAATATAGAAATGGTGGGAAACTTCCTTAATTTATGTCTACCAGAAAACTATAGTAAATTTCATTCCCAGTGGTAAAATATTGGACACATTCCCATAAATCCATGAATAAAGCAATACTCTCAACTCCTTCATCTCAACTAATCAACATTGGACTGGAAGTCTTATCTAACTAACACAATAAAGAATATAAGAAGCATAAACAGTGGGCAATGACAGATAAAGCTGTCAAGTATTTTTGGTATAATATTCTAATACAATTTTCTACATGGAAAATTTTAGTGGCTTAATAGACAAACCAGTAAAACCACAGAAATCAGTAACATGGTGAGATCAGTTCAGTTCAGTTACTCAGTCATGTCTGACTCTTTGTGACCCCATGAACCACAGCATACCAGGCCTCCCTGTCCATCACCAACTCCCAGAGTTTACCCAAACTCATGTCTGTTGAGTCGGCGATGTCATCCAACCATCTCATCCTCTGTCGTCCCCTTCTCCTCCTGCCCTCAGTCTTTCCAAGCTTCAGGGTCTTTTCCAATGAGTCAGTTCTTCATATCAGGTGGTCAAAGTATTGGAGTTTCAGCTTCAACATCAGTCCTTCCAATGAACACTCAAGACTGATGTCCTTTAGGATGGACTGGTTGGGTCTCCTTGCAATCCAAGGGACTCTCAAGAGTCTTCTCCAGCACCATAGTTCAAAAGGATCAATTCCTCTGCACTCAGCTTTCTTCACAGTCCAACTCTCACATCCATACATGACTACTGGAGAAACCATAGCCTTGACTAGACGGACCTTTGTTGACAAAGCAATGTCTCTGCTTTGTAATATGCTGTCTAGGTTGGTCATAACTTTCCTTCCAAGGAATAAGCACCTTTTAATTTCATGGCTGCGATCACCATCTGCAACATGGTGAGACAGAAACCTTTACAAAACCAAAGTGCTCCTATATACCACCAATAATTAATTGGAAAATATAATTAGGTAAAATAGGTAGGGCTTTTGCACAAACAACTCTGGTCCGCACATCTATCCATCCACTCACTCACCCACCTACATGAAGAAAAAGAAGAAACAAATACTAAAAAACAAGGAATAAATTCAATAAGAAACGTGGAAAATGTATATGAACAAAATTGTCAAATATCATTGAAGTGTTTTTAAGAAGATTGTAATGGAGGGACCTGACCATATTCTTGGAAAAGAAAACTCAATATCAATAAGAATAGTCATTTCTCACCAAAATAATCTATTTTAATGACTAAATTGGTTACAGATCTTGGTGGAGAAGGAAATGACAACCCACTGGGTTGGGAAGATCCCCTGGAGGAGGGCATGGCAACCCACTCCACTATTCTTGTCTGGAGAATCCCATGGACAGAGGAGCCTAATGGGCTGCAGTCCACGGGGTCACAGAGAGTCAGACACGACTGAGTGACTAAACAACAATACATATCTTGGAAAACCATAAAGCTACAAAAGAGTGGAACAGATTTATATGTACTGACAAGACAAATAACCAAGTGAAATGTTTCCCAGAATGATTCCATTAATGCAAAAGAAACATTGTTGCATGATTGTTTGTACACAGAGCCAGAGGTTGTATATAAATAGTAGTATCACAGAGAGTAGAAGGGGTAGGATGAGGGCAGGGCAGTAGAATTGTAATTTATTCCTATGACTGCATGCTTCAGATTTTTACAACAAGCTTTATTTTTCTAATTAAAAACTTAAAGGATATTAAAGACAATAGGACTTGCTTGTGCATGTGCATGCTAAGTCACTTCAGTCATGTGTGACTCTTTGCGATCCTAAGGACTGTAGCCCACCAGGCTCCTCTGTCCATGGATTTTCCAGGAAAGAATACTGGAGTGGGATGCCATGCCCTCCTCCAGGGGATCTTCCCAACCCAGGGATCGAACCCACCTCTCTTATGTCTCCTGCATTGGCAGGTGGGTTCTTTACCACTAGCGCCACCTGGAAAGCTCTAGAATTTGTTTCAGTTCAGTTCAGTCGCTCAGTTGTGTCCGACTCTTTGCGACCCCATGAATCGCAGCATGCCAGGCCTCCCTGTCCATCACAAACTCCCGGAGCTCACACAGACTCAAGTCCATCGAGTCAGTGATGCCATCCAGCCATCTCATCCTCTGGTGTCCCCTTCTCCTCCTGCCCTCAATCCCTCCCAGCATCAGAGTCTTTTCCAATGAGTCAACTCTTCAGGTGGCCAAAGTACTGGAGTTTGAGCTTCAGCATCATTACCTCCAAAGAAATCCCAAGGCTGATGTCCTTCAGAATGGACTGGTTGGATCTCCTTGCAGTCCAAGGGACTCTCAAGAGTCTTCTCCAACACCACAGTTCAAAAGCATCAATTCTTTGGTGCTCAGCCTTCTTCACAGTCCAACTCTCACATCCATACATGACCACTGGAAAAACCATAGCCTTGACTAGACGGACCTTTGTTGGCAAAGTAATGTCTCTGCTTTTCAATATGCTATCTAGGTTGGTCATAACTTTCCTTCCAAGGAGTAAGCATCTTTTAATTTCATGGCTGCAGTCACCATCTGCAGTGATTTTGGAGCCCAGAAAAATAAAGTCTGACACTGTTTCCACTGTTTGCCCATCTATTTCCCATGAAGAGATGTGACTGGATGCCATGATCTTCGTTTTCTGAATGTTGAGCTTTAAGCCAACTTTTTCACTCTCCACTTTCACCTTCATCAAGAGGCTTTTTAGTTCCTCTTCACTTTCTGCCATAAGGGTGGTGTCATCTGCATATCTGAGGTTATTGATATTTCTCCCGGCAATCTTGATTCCAGCTTTTGTTTCTTCCAGTCCAGTGTTTCTCATGATGTACTCTGTATATAAGTTAAATAAGCAGGGTGACAATATACAGCCTTGATGTACTCCTTTTCCTATTTGGAGCCAGTCTGTTGTTCCATGCCCAGTTCTAACTGTTGCTTCCTGACCTGCATACAGATTTCTCAAGAGGAAGATCAGGTGGTCTGGTATTCCCATCTCTTTCAGAATTTTCCACAGTTTGTTGTGATCCACACAGTCAAAGGCTTTGGCATAATCAATAAAGCAGAAATAGATGTTTTTCTGGAACTCTCTTGCTTTTTCCATGATCCAGCGGATGTTGGCAATTTGATCTCTGGTTTCTCTGCCTTTTCTAAAACCAGCTTGAACATCAGGAAGTTCATGGTTCATGTATTGCTGAAGCCTGGCTTGGAGAATTTTGAGCATTACTTTACTAGCATGTGAGATGAGTGCAATTGTGCAGTAGTTTGAGCATTCTTTGGCATTGCCTTTCTTTGGGATTGGAATGAAAACTGACCTTTGCTGCTGCTGCTGCTGCTGCTAAGTCGCTTCAGTCGTGTCTGACCCTGTGCGACCCCATAGACGGCAGCCCACCAGGCCCCGCCATCCCTGGGATTCTCTAGGCAGGAACATTGGAGTGGGTTGCCATTTCCTTCTCCAATGCATGAAAGTGAAAAGTGAAAGTGAAGTCGCTCAGTTGTGTCCGACTCTTAGCGACCCCACGGACTGCAGCCTACCAGGCTCCCCCATCCATGGGATTTTCCAGGCAAGAATACTGGAGTGAGGTGCCATTGCCTTCTCCCAAACTGACCTTTACTAGCTTCTAAATACTTTCAGATTCAAATTCCCCAAAATTAGTTCAGAACCAGTATACCGAACACATACCTGATTCTTCAAGAACAAAATAAAACATACATAAAATATACAGATACAAGCAAAATATATGTTTTTTGTTTTCTTCACAGTCCAACTCTCAAACAAATTATATGTTTCTCTTCTTTCTGAGTATAAAAACACCGAAAAGCGATAGTGTTAGTCACTCAGACATATCCGACTCTTTGCAACCCCATGGACTGCAGCCCACCAGGCTCCTCTGTCCATGGGATTCTCCAGGCAAGAATACTGGAGTGGGGTGCCATTTCCTTCTCCAGGGGACCTTCCTGACCCAGGGATTGAACCCAGGTTTCCTGCATTGCAGGCAGATTCTTCACCATCTGAGCTATCAGGGAAGTCCCTACCCACCACATAGGAAGACTAAGTAAGGCACACAGCAAATATTATGCACTAAAATATGTGAACTGTTATTATTCCCAGACAGCAAAATCAGAGAAAAACATGCAGTAGCCAATTTGGATATAAAACATATTAAACTGCATACATAAGCTTGACTCATTACATGTAAAGACAAAATAGGTATTGTTGGGGGCCAGAGTGAGGTACTCCGCCCGTGACAAAGGTCATGAGGAAGGAGGCTCGACATACGCAAAGGCGGGATCGAGCCTCAGGAGTCCCCCTGGAACTCCTCGAGCATCTACCCCCATAACCAGAGCCTGCCTACTTTACTACTTTGTGCTCTCACCTACATCTCTGACTTTACGGGGGTCTGTCCCCCACCACCTCTTTCGGAGAAGGAGTTAACCTAGAGCTCCAGTTAATAATTCCTGGGCGTGATAAGAGTGTTTTAACCTACAAACTCTTCTGAAGGTTCTCTAGCCTGCCTGACAGGCTTGTCCGGCCACATGTGATTGCTCACAGCCTCCCAACCGTGAGAGGCACGAGATGCTTTAAACCTTCTAAAAACAGGTTCCTTAGAAAAGTTAGAAAACTATTAGTATAAGTATAGTGGGCTGATTAGAAATTGTATTGGTGAAGAGTTTTTCATTTGTTGAGCCAATGTTTGTTGCTAAGTCTCCACATCCCCTGCCCTTACACACATTAATGAATATATAGAAGAAATAAGTATTAACCTTTGATATTAATCACGTTAGACCTTAGGCTAAGTAAATTCTTTCCTTAACTAAAACCCACTACACCCTCACCCTATAGGAACGTAACTTTATTTGGGTGGTGTCTGTTTTGAGGATAATCAGCCCTGGAGAAATAAGTGTCCTGGTTGACTGACTGCTGTCACAAGGAGAGGGTCGTAAATTGTCAGCAGGCCCCCCTGGCCAGAAGATGATGTAACACCCCTAAGACCTCTGTATACATTTGTATGAAGCACCTGACTTTGATAAAAGTCAGGACTGCTGACCCCGCGTGACTTTTGCATAACATCTCAGTGTATAAAAGTAGACCATGGAAAATAAAGAATTGGGATCAGTTTCTCGAAATACTGGTCTCCCCATGTCGCTCTCTCTCTCACTCTGGCTGAGTCTCCATCTGGAGTGCGGAACCCACCATGCTTACTAATTATGCCTGGGCTTCTAAGATCCGACCGGGGAGGCCTCAGTGTCTCCTCTCCTTCGGGAGAACGGAAGGACGCCTGCGGCCTACGTAAGTGGTGCAAACTTCTTGTCTTGAAGTTTTATTGGTCTCCCGCGTAAACCAAGCTACTCAGCCTCTTTTCTCCACTGAATTTTCCTACTGAGCTATCCTCATTCTATTACTCTTTATATCCTTAATTAACATTTAATGAAGCTATTGTTTCCTGATCTTCGCCTACGCCGTCTCTCCTTCGAATACCCTGGATCAGCCGGGGCTGGACCCCGGCAAGGTATCATAACTATAGGAGAATCATGACTACAAAATACACGATCTTAAACCAGATTTGAGGTTAACAGGGAGAGGGGAGAAAGGAGCCCACAAAGCAGGTGAGAAGTAGTGAGGAAGGAAAGCCAGAAGCTTCACATGGATTTACCCGGCCCATGATCCTTTCACCACCAATTTTAATGTAAAATAATGGTTTTTGCTTAAACTTACAGATAAAGGGAAAACAGTTTTATCCTTAAAGATAATCTATCATAGAGATAGCACGGAAAATAGGACTTTTCCCCCCACTGCATTGGAATTTAATATAGGTTTCTAGGCTATTTTCACTTAGGGCAAAGTTTCTCAGTCCTGGCACAACTGACCGGCACTATAAACCACTGGGTTGGATAATTCTTTGTTGTAGGGGGCTGTCCTGTGTATTATATATTATAGTATGTTTAGCAGTGTCCCTGACCTCTATTTACTAGGGCCAGCAGCACCCCTGTTTCCTAGCTACGACAACCAAAAATGTCTCCAGACATTGCTGAATACCTCCAGGTGTGGGGGAGCATGTGCAAAACGGCCCCAGGCTGAAAATCAGTGACTTACCGAAATGATGAACATTCTCCTTTGTCAAGAAATATTCTCTAAATGCATCTTTTAATGATTTTAAAATATTACAACACATGGGCTTCCGTGGTGTCTCAGACAGTAAAGAATCTGCCTGCAATGCAGGAGACCTGGGTTCAATCCCTGGGTCAGGAAGATCCCCTGGAGAAGGAAATGGCAACCCACTCCAGATTCTTGCCTGGAGAATCCCATGCACAGAGAAGCCCGGCAGGCTACAGTCATTGGGGTCGAAAGAGTCGGGCACGACTGAGCAACTAGCACTTTCACTTTCACAACATACAATAAGTTAACTCAAGCATTACATATAATTAGGCATTTTACTTTCATCATCTTTTGTTTCATGATAAATAAGAAACACTTGTACAAAATTCTTTGCTTGGATAACTGATTATTTCCTTAAAATGAACTCCCAGGTTGCATTATTCAATCAGAAGGCATGAACGTTTAAAAAATGCACCCTTGTTCCATTCTCCAGCAATATTGAGCCAAAGACACACTCCTTTGGAGGGAAAATATGTTTTCATACCTATGCAACACTGTGTATTATACTTTATAAAAATTATTTATGAATCAAGTACATTAAAAATGATATACCACATCACAGTATACCATTTTTATTTATTAGCATTTATTTTCCTATTTACCCTTCAGTGGGCTTAATCATTTTATTTGATGACTGAATCTTATATAAAATATTATTCTTCTGTATGCAGTGGTATTTTTTGAAGTAATTTCTACTTGTATATGACAGATGTCACCCTCTGTGTTCCCTGTATAATTTCATTTTACTGGCCCTGACTGCATTGCTAGGAAGGATTTGAAATGTGAGAGCAAGACAACAGAAAGGATTTATAGAAATACTCTGAGAGGAAGTGGACATTCTTTTCTACCAGCCCAAGAACAAGAATTTCTTACTTATCTATTGATAAACAGTCTAGTAAATTCAGGCTCTGGAAATGAACCTGAAAGCAAAGATAAAGCAGAGGCAGAAGAACTGTCACCATGAATCAAAAGCTAATATTGAACTGTTCTCTAGCATAACTCTAATATCTGTGTCATAGCAAAGTACAAGAATGGATATTCATAATACTATTTGTGCATTTTCAGAAATATTATATGAAGTACAATATGGTCTATTTGACAAGGCAGAATTCTAAGGTGATCTCCATGATTTTCACCCTCTTGATGGCGGTTGGAGATGCCCTAAGCAGAGGACCCAACAAACCCACAACTGGACTCCTGACCCATTGTTTTAGGCCATTACTTACAGTTACTCAGAATAGAAAACTAATACTGTAGGAGGTGACTAATATTAATTTAGGGTAACTTTCACTAAGATTGTTAAACTATTTGAGCCTGTAAAAAATTAAATTTCAATGATCATATCTGGAAATTTATTCTTTTTGAAGAGCTCAGGCCCCAACAAAGGCTTGATGAGGAGAGGGCAGTTTGTATATTTCACTGCCTGTTAAAATGTATCATTAATGCATAACCCAGGATAGTATACTGAAATCTAAATTTATGATCTAAGTTTTTAATATATTCCATTTACGACAAAGATAAGAAATGACACCAGAGAAATAACTAAAAATAGTAACTCTGATTTTGACTCTTTTCAGTGATGCTGATGAGACTAAATTATGCTCTGTTCAAAAACACCATGATCAGTAATGTAACTAATTGACAAATGAAAGCAGAAGGGACATCTGCCAAAATTTGGGTAATTAAAATAAATGCCTGTCTTCATTATATACACATTAAACTTATCATACAATTACGGTGTGATATTTGTATTCTTTGTTTCAAAGAATTTTATAGTATCAAATTGTTTTTCTAAAAATAAGCATGAGAAATTAAACTTACACAGTTGCAAAAAGGAAGAAAAAAAGGAAGAAAACAATTTATTCCAAAATAAGGTTTTGGTTTTTTTTTTTACTATTTAAACCATAGCTCATAGGAGTCATTTGAATAGACAATGCATAACTTATAAAATATATAAGAATGATCATTAAATTATTTGTTATAATAAAACACAGAATCACCTCACATACTCATCAATAATGGGGATTGTTAAATATTTTTTATGTTATGTAATAAATGTTATGTAGTCATTAAAAAGAATGTTTGTCAGATTTTACTGACATGGACATACCCATAATGTTTTATTGAATGGAAAAAGTTGTAACACAATACATACAGTTTGAGGACATTCTTATTTTAAAAATATTGTGTACATATTTACACTTGGTGTGAAGAAAGATTTAAAATATAAGGTTTGTGAAAATAAAAGGACAAAGATTTAGCAAAAGCAACTGCTAAGAGAAGATTACATTGGGGAGAAGGAATAAGGAGGAGGCACTCCTTTCATTCATTATAATCTTTATGAATCCTGAATCTACACGGTTCACAGATACAGAATAATGTATAAAATGTTGCTCTTTCAATCTAATTTCTAAAATATCTAATGACACATCTTGCAAACATCAAACCAGATTCAAGCACAAACCCTCAGAAATGGGGGTCATAGTCCCCTTCTGTCCTCCTAATCCACTACCCTTCTTCTGCCGCGTGGCCTTTTATGTGGCTTGTCTGACCATGTCTCTCCTGGCCCCCATGGCTCAAGCCCTCAGGCTTCATCTTCTCCTACGTATTCTAATCCAAAAACCCCTAAAAAATTCTTAGCCAACTGAGGCAAACTTCTTTCCACTTTGAATAAACTTGAGCAGAGAGAATGGAAACATCTACACATTAATAATTTATGACTTATCACATTACACTCATAATTTATTTTTTAATATCAAACACATTTTAGTTAGGTTAACATTTTCTTGATATGTACTTTTTTTTTTTTCCATTTGCTTCTTGGTAGCAAGATCTGTTCCAGTTCAAACCTTTCCATTTTCATCTGATCAGAGTTAATTAAGCTTAATTCAACAAATTTTTCTTGACCACTTAGTGACCAAAATGAAGATGGCAACCAGATGAAGATAGATGTTCTCAGAGAGATTACACTTTAGGGAGAAGAGGCAAAGCCTTGAACAACAGACATAATAAAGAAATAAATTACCTGGAGTGGGACTTGGAAGAGAAGAACATGGTAATAAGAAGTGTGCAGTGGGGAGTGCACAAGTCACTTAGATTTTAGAGAAACTAAAGGAAGCTGTGAGGAGCCAGGACAAATCAAGGACTCATCATCACACTGAGGACAGGTCCAAGATGCAGTGGGAGGGCGCTAGACTGTGGGAGGGGACATGTCTGTGGTCCATTTCCACTTGCTTGTCCCTTAAACCACTGTCTATGCCTCTGCAAATGCAGACAGGCCCCTCACACCAAGCCCCTAATTGGAACTGAGAGGCAATTCATCTGTTTCCTAAATGTTCCCATCAAGAGATTTTGGAGAGGCTTACAATTAAGAACTGGCCACAGTTAGGCTGTTGACCTAAAAATTTTCTTCTGGCCTTTTTCCTTTGTAATGTGTAAGTCTTGATTGACCTTGCTCCCACATGAATCTGTTTCCCACCTGAATACATAGCTTAAGTTCAACTCTTAAGAGAGTGTTTTACAAGAACCTGGAATCTCACAATATGTCATAGACGTAGCAAGAGAAAATATGGTCCAAGTTAAGAATACCCTTATGTTGACTAAACTTTTCATTTTCCTTAACCACTTCTCTACCTTCCTTGATACCTTGGATCGTGGCCCTAAACACTGCTGTATTCGGGTTTTATTAATATTAATATTGGGGAGTTATTGTTGATTTATTATAGGTGACTTTTTGTCACTGTCGTTTGTTTAAAGTAACTGTGCTGTGCTTAATCGCTCAGTTGTGTCTGACTCTTTGTGACCCCATGGACTGTAGTTCACCAGGCTCCTCTGCCCATGGGATTCTCTAGGCAAGAATACTGGAGTGGGTTGCCATGCCCTCCTCCAGGGGATCTTCCTGACCTAGGTATCAAACCAGAGTTTCCTGCATTGCAGGTGGATTTTTTACCAGCTGAGCTACCACGGAAGCCCTAAAGTAACTGAAAGATTGACTAAGTGAGAGACCTGGAAAGGACTCCAAACACTGGGGGAATCCTGAATACATGGTAACTGAGTGGCTGTGGGACAAACAGATAAAGAGATTGAGATACTCAGTGACTGATTTGGAATGGCTCATACTTGCCCACTGTCAAAGAGTAACAGAACTAATTAATTGTCCCTTGACTTTCAATTCAGGGCTTTCCATTCCCTCCATTCCCTTTTGTTATGTGAGTCAAGTATACACTCCTTTGCCTACTCAAACACCAAACATTTTATTTGTGGAAATATGTAAAGACATTATTTCAGTACTCAGATGCTCTCCTCCCCATGCCCCTCTGATTCTCTGGGTGAGTGAGATCAAAGTTACAATCCCATAAATTTCTTTGATGTGTTGGTTAGACCATCAATATAGCAAGCTGGGCAGAAGACAAAAAGGGCATTTAACGACCACAAGAAACACTTTTACAAGCTTCCCTTCTCTATAAATCTGACATAGTGATTTACACAGGACTCATCTGAATTTACCTCCAAGTAGCAGAAATAACCTTAAGAATATGGATCCTGGTAAAATCTTGATATCCTGATTAGCACAACACATCAAAATGGCAAAATGCCATTGGACCTTATTGCTGTGTTTAATCAACAAATTTTATATGTTTCAAAATTTTTAAAAAATCCTTACGTGAAAGTCACTCAGCCGTGTCCGACTCTTTGCAACCCCATGGACTATACAGTCCATGGAATTCTCCAGGCACACCATAAAAATGTGTCTAAATGATTAACAGACAAAATTGCTGGCTCCATTCAATGAAAAGAATTCTTTCACATTCTCTGCACAGCTTAAAATTGTCTCTACTGACCAAGATATCACTTCTCTCTTTGTGCTTCTGAAGTATTTGGAATATATTTCTACTCACATGGGGTTGTAACCACTTTCTTATATTCCTTTCTGCTAGACTTGGAGGAAAAGGAACATCACCCTAACAATCCCAGTGACTGGTACAACACTGAGCATTTACTAAGTTCATGGATAGATGTATGGATGAATGGTTATACAGTTGTGATATCTATAACACTTCACCACCACTACCACCATATAAGAGTTTATCAATGGTTTTCCTTTTAAATTAGCACACCTTTTCTTTTTTTAAAAATTAATAAATTTGTTTTAATTGGAGGCTTATTACTTTACAATATTGTAGTGGTTTTTGCCATACTTGACATGAATCAGCCATGGGTGTACATGTGTTTCCCATCCTGAACCCCCCTCCCACCTCCCTCCCCATCCCATCCCTCAGGGTCATCCCAGTGCACCAGCCCTGAGCACCCTGCCTCATGCATTGAACCTGGACTGGGGATCTGTTTCACATATGATACTATACATGTTTCAATGCTATTCTCTCAAATCATCCCACCCTCACCTTCTCCCACATGGTCCAAAAGTCTGTTCTTTACATCTGTGTCTCTTTTGCTGTCTCACATATAGGGTCATTGTTACTATCTTTCTAAATTCCATATATATGCGTTAATATACTGTATTGGTATTTTTCTTTCTGACTTACTTCACTCTGTATAATAGGCTCCAGTTTCATCCACCTCATTAGAACTGATTCAAATGCATTCTTTTTAATGCTGAGAGTCATGTATAGATGTGAGAGTTGGACTGTGAAGAAAGCTGAGCACCCAAGAATTGATGCTTTTGAACTGTGGTGTTGGAGAAGACTCTTGAGAGTCCCTTGGACTGCAAGGAGATCCAACCAGTCCATTATAAAGTAGATCAGCCCTGGGATTTCTTTGGAAGGAATGATGCTAAAGCTGAAACTCCAGTACTTTGGCCACCTCATGCAAAGAGTTGACTCATTGGAAAAGACTTTGATGGTGGGAGGGATTGGGGGCAGGAGGAGAAGGTGACGACAGAGGATGAGATGGCTGGATGGCATCACCAACTCAATGGACGTGAGTTTGAGTGAACTCCGGGAGTTGGGGTCGCAAATTCACGGGGTCGCAAAGAGTCGGACATGACTGAGTGACTGAACTGAACTGAACTGAACTGAATATTCCATTGTGTATATGTACCACAGCTTTCTTATCCATTCATCTGCTGACAGACATCTAGGCTGCTTCCATGTCCTGGCTATTGTAAACAGTAGCACACACTTCCACAGCAAGGTTTCTTTTGTTACCCAGTCTACCTCCCAAAATTATGACATTTATTATAAAACATAGTTGTGTAGCCATCATACATATCAATAAAATATTATAAATATGTTTAAAGTTCTATGTGTATATTTCTCTCTACACCCTCTAAAGTTTGGATTATTCTGAATTTGTTGTTCATCATTTCCATGCCCACCTTTATATTTTTACTACACAGACATGTATCCTGAAATCACAGATAGTATTATTTGCATGATTTTAAACTTTATTCACATAGATGATATTGTACTATATGGTATTATCTATATGGATCTTTGTGTAATGTGCTTTTTGTCTCTCAACATGAGATTTTTTTCCATGTTGACACATATAGCTCTAGCTGGGTTATATTTCCTGCTGTGTAATATTCCATTATAGTAATGTACCACAATTTATTTATCCATTCTTCTCTTGATGGCTATTTATGCAGTTTATAATATTTGACTCTGGCAATGTTAATATGAACATTGTATACAAGTGTAAATACCTGTGCACAAGTGTGAATCATTTTTAGGTGGGATTGGAACTACAAGGTCATAGGAAATTAATGAATTTGACTTTACTCAATATTGTCACACTGCTCTCCAGTGAGTGTACAAATATATATGCCCACCAGCAACATGTGAAAGTTCTGGTCATTTCACATCCTCACCAAGACTTAATATTATCAACTTTTAATTTTTGCTAACTTCAATGGTATGTACTGGTATGTTATTTTAATTAGCAGTCATCTGATTACTAATAAGAATAAGCTTATTGAGGCTTTCTTTCTGTGAATTGCCTGTTCATACTCTGGTCATGCCAAACTGGGTTATTTGTGGGATTTTTCCTATTGCTGCTGCTACTGCTAAGTCGCTTCAGTTGTGTCCGACTCTGTGCGACCCATAGACTGCAGCCCACCAGGCTTCCCATCCCTGGGATTCTCCAGGCAAGAACACTGGAGTGGGTTGCCATTTCCTTCTCCAATGCATGAAAGTGAAAAGTGAAAGTGAAGTCGCTCAGTCGTGTCCGACTCCTAGCGATCCCATGGACTGAAGCCCACCAGGCTCCTCCGTCCATGGGATTTTCTAGGCAAAAGTACTGGAGTGGGGTGCCATTGCCTTCTCTGTTTTTCCTATTAATATATTCTAAATAATTTATTGTCAATTTTATGTATAATAAACATCTTCTTCAAATTTGTGGCTTATCTTTTTTCTTCTTTACAAAAGTAGTATTTTTGATGCTTAGAAGCTTTTAATATTTAATGTAGTTAATGTGTCCATCTACTATCTTATGGTTTGTGCTTTTTAAATCTTATTTAAGAAACTTCCCCTATAGTAAAGCCTCAAATTATGCCTCCTGTATTTTCTTTAAAATATAGAAATTTTAAAGTTTTGCTTTTCATATTGCAAAAACTGTTTAATTCTACATGCTTGGTTGTACTTGACCAATCTTACCTGAATATATATATATATATACACACACATACATATGTGTTTACATATTTGTGTGTGTAGCTTTTTTCAAAGAACAAAATTTAAGTTGTGTTGATTTTTTCTATTGTATCTTTGTTTTCTCTTTCATTTCTACTCTTTATTAGTTCTTTCTAATTTCTTTGAGTTTATTCTAACATCTTTACTGAAATGTTTAGCTTTTTAATTTTTAGGTTCTTCTTTTCCTTAGTATAAGAATTTAAGATTGTTAATTTTCTAAGAACCACTACTGCTACATTCCCCACGTTCTGAAATACAGTATTTTTTTTTATCATTCCTTAATTACAAATGTTTTCTAATTCCATTATAAGTTTTTCTTTGATCTATGTGTTAATTTAAAATGTGCTTTTAAATTTCCAAGTGTACAGATACTCATAAATGAATGATTATGTTTGTGCTCCAATAAAAGCTTAGTAATAGACACAGAAATGTGAATTTTATATAATTTCCAAATGTCAATAAATATTCTTATTTCTTTCTCAACAGTTAAAAATGTAAAGAACACCCTTGGTTGTTAGATTGTCTGAAAACAGGCAGAGAGCCAGATTTGGCCCACAGGCAAAGTTTGCCAACTCCTGGTTTAGAACATTTTCTAATACAAAAAAAGCAATGCTTGTGTTTGCTATTATAATTAAGCCAAGCAGCATTAATAATCACTTATTTTAAAGGATACTTTTGTTTCCACAGCAATTTTCCCAGCTGACAAACTGGCCAACAGAAGCCTCTTATTGTACCACTGAGGACAAAGTCAAATAGCTTGCAGCACATGAGACTGCAGCCTCCTATTTACTGATTGAATAAGATGGTTGAGTCTGCACTGATCTGGGAAAGCAGAACTTTAGAACTAGGACTTCAGTGACTGAGACCTGAAATGCTTAAGTGACTTGATCCATTTCTGACACTGGGAGAGTTGCATAAAAAAACCCTACTCATCTTTCAACTCGGTCGCCTCCTCACAGACCTCTCCCCTGAACTGTCCAAGGTTAATGCCCCTGTCGTCTGAACTCACTTTGCTCTTTGCACATACTCCCTGTAGCAGCTCTCAGTGCACTGCTTTTCTCTTTCATTTGAACATTCCTTATTCACCCTCCTATCTCTCATAACTACATCAGTGAAGCCAATGCCTGGAAATGGCTCATTTAAAGATTATTAAATGAATGGATGTGGTCTCCATAGAGCAAAGCTCATATATTTCCAGTAGACAGGACCAACTGACAGAGTAAGAACGAGCCAGTCATTTCTCAGACCATACAAGAAGAATGATACGATATGCAATTCCCTTGCATATCCATACAAACCTCAAGATCTTTAGAACACAAGCGTTGTGATGAGACCATAACAAAATGATCTGAGTATGGCTCTAGACTGCCAGTTATAAAGTCATCTTCTGCTGCTTAGTCACTTCAGTTGTGTCTGACTCTGTGTGACCCTATGGTCTGTAGCCACCAGGCTCCTCTGTCCATGGGATTCTCCAGGCAAGAATACTGGAGTGGGTTGCCATTTTCTTCTCCAGTAAAGTCATCTAACCATTGCTAAATTGATTTTTATAATAAAAATTTAAGAACTATGGGTAACTTTCTTCTCAGGCCCAAATAAGATTTTATCATTCAGAAAATTGGTAAAAATTAACTCAAATAGCTGAATTATACAGAAGGGAAAGCAGTAATTCATTTTTCCTGTCAGTTGTATAAAAAGCCTTTCTTATGAAGAACAAACTGTATTCTAATTTCATAGTATTTTATCCTCTTAAAATAACTGAGTGAAACTGAGAAAAGCATTTAACTTCATAGGACTTACAGTAAATTTTCAAAATGCTAGAGATTGACATGCAGTGCAAAAATCTTAATTTTGCTAAATAACACCATAAGTCTATTCCTCTATTACCACTACTTCATAGACAAGAAAGAACACTTTAACATCAAAGTGTAGGAAAACAATGTTATACTGGTTAAAATGGAATCCTTTTTTTTTTTTTTTAATTTTTGGCTGCACCCTGCAGCTTTTGCAATCTTAGTTCCCTGACCAGGGATTGAACCTAGGCCACAGCAATTAAAGCACAAGTCCTAAGTCCTGGACTGCCAGGAAATTCCCCAAAATGTAATCCTTTAGATTAAATAGATTTAGCTTTTAAAATGAAGGCTAAATAGTTACTATTTTTCATATTATGCTGCAGATTTGAGAAAAGATTTTCAGAGGTCCCCAAAGCTCTAATAATCCAAAAAGTCCAGTGTTTGAGGAATACTGAATTAGACAATATCCAAGGTCTCTTGTAACTCTTTTTAGCATAGTTATTTTTCTGCATCATTACATATTAGATACTTCTCTTCCTTATAACAAGCCTCATAATAAGTCACCAAAGACAGCTCTTTCAGAAGCTTCTAAGTTTTCTTTTTCTTAAACGTGATATTGAATTTGCTTTCTAATCTACATCTTTATCAATTTCAATTATCTTCCTGTTTGATTTACAGGTTTCATCACTAGCTCACTAAATTAGCCATATATCATGTCTTTCACCACAAAAAAGTCATACGGTTTTCTTTTAAAATGCTTATATGGCAGGACTTCCATTTATGACAGAGGGAAAATTTTGGCAAGTCCTCTCCCCAGCAAACACATATAAAGCTGGACAAAACAGTCACAAACAACCATTTCAGAGCTCCAAAAATTGATCAAAGGCAAACAACAAATAGAGAAGCACTTATTGATGAAAATCTCCCCAGACTTCAGGACAGAACTGTGGGAGTCTATGGGCTGCTTGCCCAGAGCTGCTTTCATCTCCACTACCTGGTTCAGCAGACAGGAATGGTAGCTCTAGGTAAGGCTAGATTGAAAATCAGCAGCTTCACTGCAAGAGAGGGTTCACTTGATTTGGAGCAGGGCTGAAAACCCATTCCCCAACAGTGTTGTCAGTGAAAGCAGCAAACTCTGTAGGAAATTAAAAGGGAAAAGCCACAGTTCTGCCAGCCTCAGGTACCAGGGCAGAGGGAAAGCCAGGAAGGAATTTAACAAGGAGGTAGTCCTGGAAATAAGAACGTGTTACAAGAAAAGCTCTCCACACATCTCCAATTGACTAGGCGAATTACATGTATAGGCAGGGAGAGCTGAAATTGCCCAGCGGAAAGTAAAAGTCGAGGCAGACTTTAAAATTGCCTGAAGTCCGAATGTGCTCCCAACCCACACACACACTCACTGGTGGAGTGTGGCAGCCAAACAACTTGAAGTGTTTGAGCACAATCTCTGCCCGATCACTGCCTCAGTATTATGCTATCCAGATAGAGCAGTGACATCTATATATCCAGGATAAAAATATCAACTAGAGGAAAAAATGAGCAGAGGGAATATCAACCACACCTGCCTAATTAACATTTAAAGGACATGCTATTCAACAGCAATATAATACACATGTTTCTTCAAGTATACATGAAACTTTCCTCAGAATAAACCATATCCTAGCGCACAAAAGAAATCTCAATAAACTTAAAAGGAATGAATAATTTAAAGTATGTTCTACACAATGGAATTAAACTGGAAAACAACAGAAAGGAATTTAGGAAATCATCAAATACTTGGAAATTAGGCAATGCTTTTCTAAATACTATATAGGTAAAGAAGAAATCACAAAGGAAGTTATAAAGTGCTTGAACTGAATTAAGACAAAATTACATATACTAAAATTTATTAGATATAGCTAAAGTGTTAGAGGATAATTTATAGTTCTGAAGACTTACCTAAGAAAAAAAGAAAAGTCTCAAAGCAATAATCTGTTTCCAACATTATAAACTAGAAAAATAAAGAAATTAGATCCAAACCCAGCAAGAAAGAAATCACAAAGATCATAAAGGAAATCAATCAAATGTACAGTAGACAGACAATAAAGAAAATCAAAAAAAAAAAAAAATCAAAAAAAAAAAAAAAAAAGAAAATCAGTCATAAAAACTGATAAATTTCTAGTCGGCCTGACCAAAAAAAGAAGAGACAAAACAAAACTCAGGAATGAAAGTCTGAATATTCCTACCAATTCTAGGAAGTTTAAATGAACAAGAAGAATTATGAACAAATTTATACCAATATATTACACTAATTAGTTGAAATAGACAAATTCCTAAGAAGATAATCCAATGATAGACCTAAATGTAAGAGCTGAAACCAAATCTAAGAGAAGACATAGGAGAATTCCTTTGTGAAGTTAAGTTAGGCAATGATTTATTATATGTAGACATAAAAAGCACACAGTATAACAAAAAGTGGTAAACTAGACTCCATCAAATTTATACTCTACAAAAGACAATATTAAAAAGTGAACAAGAACTCCACAAATCTGGACAAAAACATTTCCAAAACACATCGATTAAAAGGTTCAAATCTAGAGTACATAAAGAACTATTATAACTCAAGCCAGCAATAAGACATTTGCATGGAAAATTAATATCACAATGTTATACAAATACACAACTCTTTGAATGGTTAAAATGAAAAAGACTGAAAATGTTAAGTGCTAGCATGGATACGGAATAACTGGAACTCTCATTCATTGTAATGAGAATGCAAGGTGGTGTAGCCACCTTGGAAAACAATTTAACATGTATTAAAATTTTAAAGGCAGGAGGAGAAGGGGACATCAGAGGATGAGATGGTTGGATGGCATTACTGACTCTATGGACATGAGTTTGAGCAAGCTCTGGGAGTCGGTGATGGACAGGGAAGCCTGACATGCTGCAGTCCATGGGGTCACAAAGAGTCAGATACGACTGAGTGACTGAACTGAACTGAACTGAAAATTTTAAACATATATTTAATATATATCCCAGAAATCCCACGCTGAGATAATTACCCGATAGAGATGAAATCACAGGTCGAAAAAAGACTGGCATATGCATATTTATAATGAACTTAATCATGATCACTCAAAAACTAGAAATGTTAACACCCTATCAATGCAAGAACACTGGAGTGGGTTGCCATTTCCTTCTCCAATGCATGAAAGTGAAAAGTGAAAGTGAAGTCACTCAGTCGTGTCCGACCCTCAGAGACCCCATGGACTGCAGCCTTCCAGGCTCCTCCGTCCATGGGATTTTTCCAGGCAAGAGTACTGGAGTGGGGTGCCATTGCCTTCTCCGGTGAATAAACTATAGTACAACCATACAATGAGATACCATTCATTAATAAAAAGGAACAAATTATTGATACATACAAGAACATGGATGAATCTCAAAAGCTTTACATTAAACTCAAAAGGTCACACACTGGATGTTTCCACCGGAAAATGTAAGACAATAAGGACAGAAATCAGATCAAGGGCCAGGGGTGACAGGGAGAGGAGACAGGCATAAAGCAGCACAAGAGAACTTTTTGGCATGATAGAAATGTTTTATATCTTGATTGTGATGATGGTTACATGACTGTATATATCTGTCAGCATGCATCTTAAATAGGTACAAAAGGGGAAAAAAGATTATCAACAAATATCATCTTCATGAGAAAACAAGTTTAGAAGTAGATCCCCTCATCTTCTCACACTAAAAACTAATACATCTGTCTAGCAACTTATTCATTTCTTCTAAGTTTTCCAATTTGTTGGCATATAGTTGTTCATACTATTCCTTTATTTTTATTTTTTTTTTTTTTTAATTTCTGTGGTACTGGTTGTTATTTCTTCTCTTTCGTTTGGACTGTAGCACGCCAGGGTCCTCTGTCGATGGGGATTTTCAGGTAAGAATACTGGAGTGGGTTGCCATTTCCTACTCCAGGGGATCTATCTAACCCATGAATCAAACCTGTGTCTCTTGTGTCTCCTGCATTGTAGGCGGATTCTTTACCCGTTGAGCCACTGGGGAAAGTTCCTGCTAGATAGATACAGCCCACCAAAACAGAATCAAGAAGAAATGAATAACCTGAACAGGCTGATCACTAAAGGTGAAACAGAATCTGTTACATACACACACCACACACACACATACACACACAAAAAAAACCTCTTTTTAAAAAAAAAAACTTTACAAATAAAAGTCTAGAACTGGATGACTTCATGGCGGAATTAAAGATACATATAGAGTTTGACATTCTTTATATTTTGCAATATTATTATAATTTTTGTTCTTTGGCCACTCTACAGTCCTACTTTAAGACATGCATCCAGTTCACTCCCTATGAAAACTTTACTACCAGAAATTTGGATGGCTATTTCCCCCAATTTCTTCCAAGTCTCTAGTGAAAAATGTCTTTAATAAAGAATCCATCCATATTCCTCCAAAATAAGCTAGTTACTGTCTTATCCTGACCCTCTCCATTTTCCTTTACTTTTTCCTCACATGTAGTGGCATCACCTGTTTGTTTATTCTCACATATACTGGCAAACATATTTGTGTGTTTCTGTCTGTATTTTTGAATATATATAATTTAAAAGTCTACTTTTCCATCTGACAAAGAGTTAGTATCTATATAATATTTGTCGAGTAAATGAATGGAACATAAAAAAAATAAATAAAAACTCTAACAATACAGCTGAGAACACTGGAGAAATACCCAGAAGTTCCATAAGTCAGTGCATTGGCTGTGTGACGAGAAAGATATGGTGTAACCTATCTGTACAGTCCCAGTACCCAGCGTGTATGTGTGCTAAGTCACTTCAGTCATGTCCAGCTCTTTGCGATCCCATGGACTTCTCTGTCCATGGGATTCTCCAGGCAAGAATACTGAAGTGGGTTGCCATTTCCCTCTCGACCTGCTGCTGCTGCTGCTGCTAAGTCGCTTCAGTCGTGTCCGACTCTGTGCGACACCAGAGTTGGCAGCCCACCAGACTCCCCTATCCCTGGGATTCTCCAGGCAAGAACACTGGAGTGGGTTGCCATTTCCTTCTCCAATGCATGAAAGTGAAAAGTGAAAGTGAAGTTGCTCAGTCGTGTCTGACCCTCAGCGACCCCATGGACTGCAGCCTTCCAGGCTCCTCGGTCCATGGGATTTTCCAGGCAAGAATACTGGAATGGGGTGCCATTGCCTTCTCCCCTTCTCCACCAGTACCCAGCAAATAGCCATAATCTCATAGCTTCTTAATAAACATTTGTATAGCATAATGGACAGGTAAATGGTTTCTAACGAAGATACTTGGCCAAACTCAGACACTCTGCCAGGTGTGGAGGTGGAATATTAAATGGTGAAATCTAAAAACAAAGGAGTCTATAAATTAATCTAATTCCCCACAGTACCATGTCAATAGTGCCTGGATGATTGTTTGAGCATCTTTGTGCATAACTGTAGTGCCGAATCAGTAAACAGACAAGCACTTTAAAAAGCAATCATGTATAAAGAACAATATGTCTTTCAAATGACTCACTTAAAGATTAAAACAGATAGACAAATCAAAATAGAGAACTTTGGGGGATATAGTTCTCTATATATAGAGAGAATAGAGAACTTTACAAAATAGAGAATTTTTAACAAATCTTAAAATTCTGTGCAAGTAAAAAAAAAAATCTGTGTAAGATAAAGCATGAGCTGAAATAAGGTTCTGTAATAAATTTGTTTCACTTGAAGTAGGCAGAATTTCTTATTTGCATTGCATTTTGCAATAACGAAGCAAACTTAAAAAATTCTCTACAAACTGTTCATTTCTTAGCTCTTGATTGTTTTCCCCCAAATTCAAATCAATTTGTATTATTTCTAAAGAAATGTCAGACAGTTCTCAATTGTTTGCAATGATTCACTATTTTTTCTTGTTCAACTTTTTACTTTGCAAATTTCCTAATAATATCCTTTATATAAATTTTTCTTTTTCTAATCCAGATGTAATGCATTGCTTCTAATTGTCATGTCTCTTCATACTCCTTCAATCTGGAACAGTTCCTCTCCCTTTCTTCCATGACATTTTCATTTTGAAGAGAAGAGGGGTCAGTTTTGTTGCAAAATATCCCTCAATCTGGGTTTCTAATGATTACATCATGCTTAAGCGTTTAAGGTGGGCTTCCCAAGTGGTGCAGTGATAAAGAATCCACCTTCCAGTGCAGGAAATGCAAGAGATGCAGGTTCAATCCCAGGTTGGGAAGATCTGGAGAAGGGAACGGCAACCCACTCTGGTACTCTTGCCTGGAGATTTCCATGGACAGAGGAGCCTTGTGGGTTACAGTCCATGGGGTCGCAAAGAGTCAAACATGACTGAGCACAGCACAAGCATTTTAGGCAGGTCCCTCATAGACCTGTTATACATAGGTTGTGCTATATCACATCAGAAAGAAAGGAATGTTCATTTGTGCTAGAATTGGGGGTGTTGATTTGGATCATTTAGCTTAGGTGGTAACCATCAGACCTTTCTACGGTAAAGGAATCTTTTATCCTTTGTAATTAATAAATAACTCATGTAGAAATACATTGATAGTTCATGTGATAGGGAGGCCTGGTGTGCTGCAATTCATGGGGTCGCAAAGAGTCAGATACGACTGAGCGATTGAACTGAACTGAACTGAACTGAACAGTTCCATTACATATATTTTAATACTAAAATATGACATTGTAAGGCATAATATCTTCAAAAAGAAACACATTTAGCCTCATGTGGTATAGTTTTGGAAGAGAAAGATGTGTTTACTTACCATACAGATTTTCAGAGGTTATCATATATTCCTATTATTTTTAAGGCATAGATTTAAGTAGATGTTGATAGAAGGGCTCTATAGAAATTGCCTATTTTCTTCTGGTACCAACATGAGGCTTATTGTTTATGCTTTGTGCCCATGAGCCCTGTTGGACAGTCATTTCTCCTGTTTAAAATTCAAGAGCAGTCCTCTTCATTCTGAAGGAAACAAAATGCTTTTCCAATGTACTGACAAATGTACCATCTCACCAAATATCAAGAAGCCCAAGAGGCCAGACTGGATCAATAAATAAACTTCCAGCCCCCTGCCTAAGCTCCAATGATTTAGTTCCATTTGAGAGTCCCTTGGACTACAAGGAGATCCAACCAGTCCATTCTGAAGGAGATCAGCCCTGGGATTTCTTTGGAAGGAATGATGCTAAAGCTGAAACTCCAGTACTTTGGCCACCTCATGCGAAGAGTTGACTCATTGGAAAAGACTCTGATGCTGGGAGGGATTGGGGGCAGGAGGAGAAGTGGACAACAGAGGATGAGATGGCTGGATGGCATCACTGACTCGATGGACGTGAGTCTGAGTGAACTCCGGGAGCTGGTGATGGACAGGGAGGCCTGGTGTGCTGCGATTCATGGGGTCGCAAAAAGTCGGACGCAACTGAGCGACTGAACTGAACTGAACTGATGAAGTGTAAACCTTGAAATACAGTTTGAGATCAAGTTAGACAGACTTTGTTACAATACAAACTGGTAACCCACTAGAAACTCTACTGGCTTAAAGTTAGCATGTTATAATGGAAAGAGCCCTATAGTTTAAAACAGCCAGTGTTTTTATCTTAACTCCATCATTTAAACCTAACCTTGGTAATTCACTTTCCTTTCTAAAAATTCATTTATTCTTCTTTAAATTGGGGCTCGCAGTATCAGTTCTGTAGGGTTGTATAAATAATAAAACATTAATGAGTTCTGAAAATCATAAAGCACTTACAGATATTTGCTAACGAGGGATAAATGCCCTTCAAAATACAATTATTATTATTTCCCACATGAAAAATCATTCCACTTAGATCCGACGTTAAATAAAAATCTATTGATCAAATAATTTCCAAAGCTTTGAATGTCTGAAAATGGAGCATCCTGATTGTACAAATGAAGCAACACTGAAGAGAACTGAAATTTAGTGATGCCAAGAATCAAACATAAACTGCTCAAGAGACTGACTACTTTCCACACTGACTTCATGGGATGAACTACAGTTTTAGAAGGAACAGCTGCCAAGTTGGGTTGTCAGTTTACTGCATACCTTTTACAGTGATGCTGGAGCAGTCTACACAGAAGGCTATGGGAAACACTCAAGCACTGGCTGCTTTTATCAGTCACGTGTACACACATCCACATCTGCACATGTGTGTGTACACACAATGGTCTGGCAATGAAACATATCAGTTTAACCAAAGTGTAACTCCCTTCAAGTAATGACTACATGCTGATTTATGAGTTCATCTAATCTAGTTCTTGAATAAACCACCAGAATAGTAGCTGTGTGTACCTTCCAGTGAAAGAACCTGAAAGGGTGGAGGCAAATGGTCCAGCTGTAATGTAACTGGTGTTCTATTCACAAGTGCTAAAATATGCATTGGTAAAGCTAGTGACTGCACTTGAAGCTTCATGTAAAACAGGATTATGTACCAGATGAAAATGTGTTCAGCTAAATCAATCTCCCACCCTAAGGAAATAGCGGAAGGCAAGAGTTGGATGGACTGGGGCTCAGAAGGAACGATAAGCAAGAGGAGCACTCATCTGCTTACCCATTCTCCCCACCCCCACGCTTTTGTCACTTCCTTCTCCAATTAATATGGATTTATGGACATTTATTCCACAATACCCTTCTTTCACTCTCCTCTCAAATCCACTTGGCCAAACCTTAGCCCTAATACACCCAACTCCCTACACTGACACCACTTTCACCATATGCTGACAACTGTTCTAGAGAATTCAAAACAGAATGGATTCGTAATATCGTATTGAAGGAAGTCAGCCTTAAATGGGCCCCAGAACTCCTTTGACTAGTAATCCTTTGTGTTTCTCTGGTCATCCAGTTCCCACAGCAGCTACTCTCAGATGTAACTGTTATGCCTGACATTCCAATAATGTATTTAATGCATAAAATTCCAAGAATGAACACTGCTTAGAAGGAACTCACAATAACAACTTACATATTAATAATCCAGGGAGTTCATATTAAGAATGATTAAAAACTCTACAAAGCAAGGGAGAGTCTGTCTGATTATGAGAAAAATCACATGTATGAATAAATGTATTCATACACATGAACATTAAATTCAACGGAAATGTAAGAAGAAATCATAACCAAATAATAGAAAGAAATTATTCTAGTAATCATGTTCAAAAATGCTCAAAATGCTAAAAAATCACGATTGAGCTTCAAACTTTCTCCCAAATTTCCAGGTTACTAAGGCAAAAAGAGAAAGAAGATCTATTATATGAATCTTATTGAATAAGCAATATGTGGAAATTCCCCCCGAAAGAGTATTCTTTTTATTTACTAGCAATGAAATTAAAATCAAATGTCTCATGTAGGTCATGAACAACATTTTTTATTAAAATGACAAATACCATGTTAAATTTTGTATGTTTATTTGTAGTGGTGGCTTCTGACAAAGGTAAAAAGCAAAACACTGAATAACAACTCTATGATTCCATGGGGGGCTAAACTGAGCCCATGAATATAACATTTGCTGGTTCAACTTGGTCCAATAATAGAATTAAAATACTCGCAGCAGGGTTTCACACCACAGCACTGTTTGTCTTTGCGTGCGTGCTCAGTTCCTCAGTCGTGTCCAACTCTTTGCGACCCCATAGACGGCAGCCCACCAGGCTCCTCTGTCTATGGGATTTTCTAGGCAAGAGTACTGAAGTGGGTTACCATTTCCTCCTCCAGGGGATCTTCCCGACCCAGGGATCCAACTTGTGCCTCCTGCATTGGCAGGCAGATTCTATACCTCTGAGCCACCTGGGAAGCCCACACCGTTTACCTTTAGGGCCAGATAATTCTTTTGTGTGGGGACTGTCCTGTGCATTGTAGGATGTTCAGCAGCACCCCTGACCTCTAACACTAGATGCTGGTAGCACTGCCCTTCCTCTTCCCAGGTCATAAGAAGCAAAACTGTCTTCAAACATTGCTAAATGCCACCTAAGGGGCAAATTCACCCCTGGTTGAGAACCAGTGACCTAGACTAAATTAAAACCAAATGACTCCTCAGCTTTCACCTTCCTAGTCCATCATCTACACTGATCAATTTCACCTTGCCACTGGCCTTGTGGGAAATTCACCATGAGAGACATTGCCACCTTCAACATTTTCACATTTGTTTTTGACATTCCTCTATCCCTCCATATTCCTTCTTAACCTGCCAAAAATCCTTTGCAGATTTAATTTCAAAAGATTTTTATAAATAATTCTTTGCTCTGAATAGAATGCATCATACAGACAGATGATACAGGCTTCTATTCACTACTGTTTCTATCAGAAAACTGACCTCGTAGGGGAAAGCACAACTACTTCTGTGACTGAAAATTGTCGGGCATGTTGAAATGTGCTTTTCTATATTCACTCCTCCTCTCTCCAGTCCTTGCATAAATTACCGTGAACTACTGGTGTTGGTACTTTATAGTTTTCCCTCTAAGGAGATTGCTGTAGACCACTGTAGACCACTCAAACTATTCTTCTATAAGCACTACAGGTTAACATTTGTTATGTGCATTCTTTATTTGTCAGGTATTATGGTAGATACTTTACAAATATTATCAATGTTCCTCACCAAAACTTTTCTATAGAAGCATTATTGACATCCATAGGGTATCTCAGAAAAGGAGATCCTCAGGGTTTGGGGAGAGAAATACAGTAATAGGCACTCAGCTTAAGAGGGAAATGTCTGCTGTCAAAACACTGCCTTCATTTCTTGCCCCTTTGCTTTGTTTCAATTAACATTCTGACTTTCCTTGTCTTGAGTAAGTCAATGGCTAGCTCCAACTTGATTTTTTTCCTTTTCTTTCTTCTCCTTCCTAGTGCTAATGAGTAGTGCTTTCTCTAAAAACTTTCTTGGTGGTTCAGTCGGTAAAGAGTCTGCCTGCAATGCGGGAGACTAGGGTTCAATTCCTGAGTCAGGAAGATCCCTTGGAGAAGGAAATGGCAACCCACTCCAGTATTCTTGCCTGGAGAATCCCATAGACAGAGGAGCAGGTAGACTACAGTCCATGGGGTCTCAAAGAGTTGGACACAACTGAGCGACCAACACACACACTAACAACAACTTTCATGCCCATTTGTCTTAGAATGATCCATATTCCTTTTGTAACTAAGGAGTGGTTAGATGCCTGTGCTTTGTTGTCATTTTTCAGATTTGCCATAGAAAGTAAATGCTGTTTTTGTTGTCAGCCTAATCAATCACTGCCAGACTTACAGAGATTTCAATTACCACAAAATCAGGCCTCACTGAGTAGCTCAAGATGAGGCTTTCCATGTTGCTGGTCATAATCAAGAGGCCCCAAAACAATTATAAAGAATACCAAGCACCAATAGCTCTACCTGGGGAAGAAGGTCTCATCTGGAGGTTTACTCCATCATCCTGTATTTGGGTGTTCAATTTATTGTGGGATATTGTACTAATGGTAGTGGCACTGAACAAGCTTTCTTAGATGACTGTGAAAGATGATACAGTGTAGATACTAACTTTTCTGGAAAGCCCGTTCTTTTGAAATGATCTTGACGACTAACATTCTCATTGCAGGATGCCAGTGTGCTTCATGAAGTCTGGGAAGTGTCCTATGATTCTGTAAGTCAAACTGGTCTCTATCTTTACCACAACAGCATAATGAGAAAGACAGAGTTCCTGCTAGGAGTGGGGTCCTAATACCTGTAACAATTCTCATTTGATCTGCAATAGTTCTCACTTGACAGATGAGCAAATGAGGCTCAGAAATATTAGGACCATAAATTAGCAAATGGAATGTACAAGGCTGAATTCTAAGATAGTCCTCAACATTCCCATGGTATTGGTGTACAGGCCCCATGTAATTCCTTTTCTTTAGATGTGGACATGATCTATGAATATGATGGGAGGTACTCCCACAGTCAGATTACATTAAATGTCAAGGGTATTTTAGATGTAAAGTCCCTAATCAGGTGATGTTAAATTAATTAAAAGGGAAGTTATCCTGGGTTGTCCAGACCAAAAAGGTGAGCCCTTTAAATGGGGTCGAGGGCTCAGAGAGATTCTCCTTCTGCCTTTGAAAAAGTAAAAAATATGAAGAAAAACAAGTGGGAAGGAACCTCAGAGGTCTCTAGGTGCTGAGAGCAGCACGAGGCTGACAACCAAGAAGAAAGCGGGTTCATCAGTGATACAACCACATGGAACTGAATTACAGCAGCAACTACATGAATGAGGAAGTGGACCCAGAGCTCCAGAAGAACACAGCCCAGGCAACATCTTGCTTTCAATTTGGTGAAACACTGAGCACAGGGCCAGCTAAACTATGCATGGACTCCTGACTCTTAAAAACTGTATGTCTGCAAAGCTATCAGCTAAGTTTGTGGCAATTTATTATGCAGGAGTTGAAAACTAATGTATCCTTAATGTTGAGAAATAAAATTCAATGTTTGGCATTGGAAGGAGACTAGTGACCTACTTAATAAGCTTGCTTTTTCCATCTTATGGGAACTTCAAAGACGTGGCCAATTTTTAAACAAAAATAATAGAAAAAGACTGTATAGTTTATAAGCAAATAATTCCAATGCATTTAAGACTACACTGACCACTAATCAGGAATAATTTTACCTGTACAGGTAACACATCCCAGATACTAGCTTTATTAACATTTCTTTTGACTAGAAAAAGAAGGCACAATTTAGTTCAAAATAATGCATTAGATATCTATAAATGCATCACAAGGTCCAATTTATAAGAAGCAAAGGCTGAGATGTTTCTGTTTGAATTTTTCTGCATTGGGACTATCTTTTTTACTTACTTCAGTTCAGTTCAGTTCAGTTGCTCAGTCATGTCTGACTCTTTGTGACCCCATGAATCGCAGCACACCAGGCCTGTCCATCACCAACTCCCGGAGTTCACTCAAACTCACGTCCATTGAGTCGGTGATGTCATCCAGCCATCTCATCCTCTGTCGTCCCCTTCTCCTCCTGCCCCCAATCCCTCCCAGCATCAGAGTCTTTTCCAATGAGTCAACTCTTTGCATGAGGTGGCCAAAGGGATTCCCGAATAGCTCAGTTGGTAAAGAATCCGCCTGCAATGCAGGAGACCCTGGTTCAATTCCTGGGTTGGGAAGATCCACTGGAGAAGGGACAGGCTATCCACTCCAATATTCTTGGGCTTCCCTGGTGGCTCAGCTGGTAAAGAAGCTGTCTGCAATGTGGGAGACCTGGGTTCGATCCTTGGGTTAGGAAGATCCCCTGGAGGAGGACATGGCAACCCACTCCAATATTCCAGCCTGGAGAATTCCATGGACTGTACAGTCCATGGGGTCATAAAGAGTCAGACACAACTGAGAAATTTTCACTATTTATGAGAAGCAAAGGCTGAGATGTTTCTGTTTGACTTTTTCTGTATTGAGACTATCTTACTTACTTACTTACTTACTGCTTATCTTATTTATACCCTAGCAAATCTGTTTTCAAAAGGCTAGGACTGAGGAATGAGTGCTGACTTTCATGAATAATTTTTGCTGATCACTCTGTTACACTCCATGTAACAGGAAAGTATTGTTTCAGGCCGATTCTAGTTTTCCTCTCATAGATTGCTCACTCATATTAGATGATTACATCAAATGTCTATATGATTGAGGAAATTACAGCTTCTCAATTTAAGATCTGAAGATTGTCTCTTGCTGTAAAGAATCCATTGGACTGATGTGAGAACAAACTGAGTTAACTTTGAGAACCTAAAATTACAAACCATTAAAAAAAAACCTTAGTCATGAGGAGTTTAATATAAGATGAATTTACAGAATAGCAATGAACCCTAAGTTAGAATTACCCAGTTTTTCTAGAAATAAACAGGCTCAAAAGACATAAATCAAAAGGAAGCAGAATCCAAATCAATGTAAGAGGTTAAAACAGTCTCATCTTTGTAACCATTAAGAGCTGCCTTGTATGATAATCAGTTGCCAGTTCCTAGAAATGATTATGCAGAACTTGGAATATCACTAGTTATGAAAGTTATGGGGCAAATCCCCACACTACATGGGTGAGTGAACCCAAAGAACAATAACAGTCCCCATTTCAATTCTAAGAGTTTTTATGATTCTTTTTTTTAATTTAAATTTATTTATTTTAATTAGAGGCTAATTACTTTTATGATTCTCAAGAAAACAGATGTAATCATTTAAAGAGATATCCCACACAATGATATGCCTATGTTAGAACACGATTTATGATATATACATCACTTACATATTACAGGAAAAAATTTACACCTTTTTCCTTAGGTAAAATGCAATCTTGACAGTTTGCTCAAACTCTTTAATGGTGAAGGAAGAAAGAACACCCAGCCACAGTTTCTGGTATTTAAGGCCCCATCCCTAGATACTCATATATGGGGAGGGGAATTAAGGAAGGAAAGAGAATAATTAGATAATTGAATACAATGACATGTGCATAACTTTATCAACCATCATGTTCTGCACCACACTGGAAAATTCCACCTCAAACATGTTGGAAAACACCTCTGATCAAGAATAACCCTCAATATCCATTTCTTGGGAAATCCTATGTACAATGGGCAACACTGTGATCTTATTTTCATTGAACCAGTTATCCCTTCTTCAGAGAATGCTCACATTTTTCAGTTAATTTGATTAATATTTGTCTTCTTTATTTTATTGCAAACTCCATGACTCAGGGATGATGTTAAATTTTGATCACAATCACCAGAATATTAAAAAAGGACATCAGTAATCAAAATCTATTAAACAGGCAAATAAAATAATAATACAAAAAAGTCAGGAAGATAAAATGACTTTACCAAACCCTAACGTGCCCATTCATGACCTCTTCTTCCTGCATCAAGGCAAGAGATGAAGGTGGCTTTGCCTCATATATGTTGATGGAGATAGAAGTAGAGATACTTAAGTTATATTTTGAAGAAATATTTTGAATAAAAAAGATGTAATCATTTAAAGAGATATCCCACACCATTATATGCCTACATTAGGCAAAAAATTAGTTAGACATTATATATAGTTAGAAGCTGCAGGACTAAAAAATGCATTGCTATAGGGGATGATGAAGAGGAATGAGTCTAGGTAAACTAGCTTATAACCTGAGTTACCAAGTGGATGGTTTATTGATATGAGGATCACTGGGACATGAGCAGGATTTGTATTAGTTGTCTACCACTGTGTAACAAATTATTCCAGAACTTAGAAGCTTAAAACAACAAACACTTATTTTCTCATTGTTTCTGTGGGCCAGGCATCCCAGTGTAGCTTAGCTGATCCCCTCTCTCGGAGTCTCTCACAAGAAAGGACTCAAGCAATCACAATGTTGGCAGTCATCACAAAGTTCAGCTGTGGCAGGAATAACCTCCAAGTGCACACTCAGGTCATTTTTGGTAGAAAGCAGTTCTTCAGTGGTTGTTGGCCAGAGACCATTCTCAGTCCCATGATCACTCTCAGTCACGTAGGCCACTCCATCCAGCAGCTTACAACACAGCAACACAGAGTGAGGAAGCCAGAGAGAATGCAAGCCACGTGGAAGTCAGTCTTCTGTAACCTAATGTTATTGGTGATGTCTCATCACTTTTGCTCTATTTATCAGAGGCAAGTCATTAATTTTAGCCCACACTCAAGGGAGGAGACACAGAGATGTGAATATGAGGAGGCGGGATCGCTGGGAACCATACTGGAAACTCTCTACCACAGGTAGAGACAGAAAAATAAAGAGCTTCTTTTTTCCCTAAAATGTCTTAAGTTTGAACTTAAGTGGCCTCTGAGATAACCAAGAAGATGTGTCAAGTAGGTAACTGTCATGATTCATGAGTCTGGAGCTCAGAGATGTGGGTGAGAAATGGGACTTTGAGCACTGTCAGTTTATACTTAAAGTCATAGGAATAGATAATACCGTCTAGGAAGAAAGTGGGAGGGAGAGACAAGAGGCAATGGCTTGATACCAAGTTCTGAGGAACCCCCAAATTTTAGTTTAAATAGAAGAGGGCAGGATGAGAAAGAAAATTCAAAAGGAGTGGCCAAAGGAGAAGGATAAAAACAAAGACTCTGGGCGTTACTGAACCAGGAGAGAAAATGTAGAAGAACAAAGAATGGCTAACTATGGAAGATGTTGCTGAGACATGGCATAAGATGATGACAGAAGAGTGACTTTACAGTTTTAAAAACCAAAAAGAAATATAGAAAGATCTAATTATATATCAACATGAGGCCAGGTAAATAGATTGTGGTATATTCATGCAATGGAATACTCTGAGTAATAAAAATGAGTGAAAAAGAGAGACACTCCCATCAAAATGGAAAAATCCCAAAAACCTAATCTTGAGATTTAAAAAAGCAATTGTTATTCACCTGGTCTCAATAATACAGTTTTATAACCATTAATGCATAATTGTGCTTTTCTCACTGGTTTAATAATTTTCTAGTTTAATAACTTCATCATTGTTCACCATTTATTTTCTAAACTGGATATTTGCTTCACAGATATTAGATTTATTGTAAAAAAAATTGTTTTGTGTCATCATAATATTATGATTGACCTAAAGTTCCATAAAGTGATCTGATAAGACAATGAAAAAAAATAAATAAAATGAAAAAATCTAAAATTAAGTATATAGTTTTAGAGATCCATTTGTATTTAGGAATAATGTAAAAGTAAGCATAGGAATTATTTTTAAAAATTCTTGAAAGCAGTGATATCTGGGAGCAAGCAGGGAGAATGCAATCAGAGAAAAGTATACAGACAACAGACATCACCTGCTCTGTAACAAATTATTACTTTCAAAAATCTGAAGCAACTATAGGATAATATATGAGTATTACTGATAGAATTTTCTCTTTCTGTTTATATATTGAAAATATTTCATAATGAAAATTTTAAAATAACAAAATTTGACAAGATTTGGCAACCTTTTAAAAGTAGCTTTAAATGGAGTAGTTTAAAATGTGCTAAAGAGAAAATGAGAAGTAAGAAAGGGTAACTTCTCCTATTGAGAAGCTGGACTTCACCCTCTGAGTGATCTTGGAGAAGTTATTTAACCTCTCTGAAGCTCAGTTTTCTCATCTGTAAAATGATGTGCGTGTATGTGTATGTGTGCATGCATGCTTAAGCGTGTATGTTGTTGTTCAGTCACTAAGTCATGTCCAGTTCTTTGTGACCCAATGGACTGCAGCATGCCAGTCTTCCTTGTCCTTCATCACCTCCCAGAGTTTGCTCAAACTCATGTCCATCAAGTTGGTGATGCCATCCAACCATCTCATCCTCTGTTGTCCCCTTCTCCTCCTGCCTTCAATCTTTCCCAGCATCAGGGTCTTTTACAATGAGTCAGCTGTTCGAGCTACTCAGGTGTGTATGTGTGTGTACAGATATATGAACATATTCACACATGCAAACACACAAATATATATACATACATTGGTGAATGTATTGCAGGCAATAAATAAATCAGAGCTATAATTCAACCTTCACAGTGAGGACTGAAAAAAGACAATTGTTCAGAGTTTCGCTAGAATGTAGATTACAGAGAAAAGAAATGAAAGGAAGGAGGAAGAAAATGGCAGGGAATACTGCCAAGTGGTATTCAGATCTATCTGTGTTAGTACAAAGAAACTAGAAAAAAGATCTTCAGAAGCCAGCCAAACTTCATGGCTTGACTGTAGTTACTCAACTTTCAAAAGAAAGCAGTGTTCCAGCTCTACCCTTTCTACCACTGCCCTCCCAAAAAAAGCATAAAGGAAAAAAAGAGAGAAGGCATCTCTTCAGTAACTGCTTAAATTAAAAAAAAAAGACGGACTGACACAGGAGCCTAAAGAAGATGATCATGGTAGTTATGACTAGAATGGGAAAGGCAAACTAAGCTCAGAGACCCTGAACAGAAATTTCAAGGGAGTTGATGCTGAGAAGGAGGAATAGAGCAGAATTCCTGAAGATGGATTCGGGAACAAAAGGTCCTAAGAACCTTTACTCATGTACAATGTGTCCATTACTGGTAGAGAGCCTCTAACAACTGTCTTTCACTTCCTCCCATGCCAGGCACTGTTCCTGGCACTAGGAAACCATGGCGAACATGACAAAGTCTATGCCTTCGTGAAGGTTATATTCTAGTGGGAAGAGACAGATAAACAAGCAATGAAAGAAACTGTGATCAGTACTAATTTAGAAAAATAAAGCAGATGAGCACTGGAGGGGGAAGGTTGGGAATTAAAAATCCCATGAGCAGGGACACACTCACTAATAAGGTGACTTGTAACATGTAATAAGTATGGTGATGAGAGACCAGGAAATGAAGGATGACTTGGGGAGTCTGAACTCCTTTTTGTGAATCCTGGCTCAAACAGGATAAAAGACAAGATGAGATTTGATCTGATGGTTTCAAGGCACAGTGATAGTGGCATCAAGGCCAAGACTGTGAGCGGGGAAGGAAGAGATGGGGAAACACAGCGGTCCAGACAGCTGCATCCAGAGCCTAAGGGCTCCTTCTTGATTCTGATTAGGTTTTAAAAAGAGTTTGAGCTGAATAGTCTACTGAAAGGCAAAACTGAACTGATAGAAGAAATATGTTGTTGGTACCTGACCCTTGCTTGACCTGGGAAAAACTGTGAAGAATGCCGTAATTAAAGGCATCAGTACAGGAGAGAGTCTTGAATCCTAAGGGACATGACCAAGGAGATAAACAGATCTGGGCTTCCAGAGACATAATGATGCTGATGATATCTCGAGCGTGGGTGACAAGCCTGGGGTGCCATGTTCGAGCCAAGCTCCATGGTGATTTAACAACACACAATGACCCCGGAGTGAGCTGCTCCTGCTTAAGGGAGAAGATAAGGTGCTAAGTGAATCCACAAGTATTTCATCTTCAGGTCCATTTCTGAGAGAAATCCCAGTGTTGAAAATGTTTGATGTGTGTGCCCGTCTTATTTTTTTTTAACCAAGGAATGAGTGGGGCCTACCTACCAACAAAGGTTCAGCTCAGCAAGTCCTGTGCTACCAAATGGGATCATGACATACATGCTACCAGCAGTTTTCATGAGTGCAGACGGATTCTTAGTTAAAATAATAGCAAACAGCACACAGTGCTTTTTTAAAAAATATATAAATTTATTTATTTTAATTGGAGGCTAATTACTTTACAATATTGTAGTGGTTCTGCCATACATTAACATGGCTTATATTGCACCTTTCAAAGTACTTTATATGTACTGAGTCACTTTTTTTTTTTCAATTTAAATGTTTGAGGGAGGATTAGGATCTGTAGATTTGAATTTGAACTAGCAATAGACAACCACATAATCCTTACTTTCTATTCCCTAATAACAATAAAAGCATTGTCAATAGGAAATTAAGAGCAAAACAAAACAAAATCATATACAATACTACATACCTATTAGAATAGCCAAAATCTGAAACAGTGACCACAGCAAATTCTCCTGAGGATGGGGAGTAACTGTCCTTCATTGCTGGTGAGAATGTAAACAGTAGAGTCACTTTGGAAGACAGTTTGGCAGTTCCTTGTAAAACTAAACACATGATTTCCCTAAGATCCAATAAACAAACTCCTTCATATTTACCCAAAAGAGGTAAAAACGTACATCTACACAACACTTGCACATGGATATTTATAGCAGCTTTACTCAACACTGCCAAAACTTGGAATCCACCAAGATGTCCTTTAGGCAGTGAATGGATAGATGAACTGTGGGACATCTGGACAATGGAATATTATTCAGTGCTAAAAAGGAATGAATAATGAAGCCATGAAAAGAAATAAAAGTGAAAGTGAAAGAAGGAAGTCTGAAAAGGTTACATGCTGTATGATTCCAACCATGTGACATTCTAGAAAAGGCAAAACTGTGGAGACACTTTCGGAAAAGACTCTGATGCTGGGAGGGATTGGGGGCAGGAGGAGAAGGGGACGACAGAGGATGAGATGGCTGGATGGCATCACTGACTCGATGGACGTGAGTCTGAGTGAACTCCGGGAGTTGGTGATGGACAGGGAGGCCTGGCGTGCTGCAATTCATATGGTCGCAAAGAGTCGGACACGACTGAGTGACTGAACTGAACTGAACTGAACTGAATGGAGACACTAAAAAGATCAGTGTTTGCCAGGGGTTAGAAGGGGAGGAAGGAATGAATAGGTAGAGCAGAGAGGATTTTTAGGGTAGTAAAAAATACGCTGTGTGATATTATAATAGGGATACATGTCATTATGTTGTTCAGTTGCCAAGTCATGTCCAGCTCTTTGAGACCCCATGGACTGCAGAATGCCAGGCTTCCCTGTCTTCCACCATCTCATGGAGCTTGCTCAAACTCATGTCCATTGAGTCGGTGAGGCCATCCAACCATCTCATCCTCTGTTGTCCCCTTTTCCTCCTGCCTTCAATCTTTTCCAGCATCAGAGTCTCTTCTAATGAATCAGTACTTTGCATCAGGTGGCCAACAGCTTCAGCATCAATCCTTCCAATGAATATTCAGGACTGATTTCCTTTAGGATGGATCTCTTGAACCCAAGGGATTCTCACGAGTCTTCTCCAACACCACAGTTCAAAAGCATCAATTCTTTGGTGCTCAGCTCTCTTTATGGTCCAACTCTCACATCCATACATGACTACTGGAAAACCATAGGTTTGACTAGACGGACCTCTGTTGGCAAAGTAATGTCTCTGGTTTTTAATATGTTGTCCAGGTTGGTCATAGCTTTTCTTTCAAGGAGCAAGCATCTTTTAATATCGTGGCTGCAGTCACCATCTGCAGTGATTTTGGAGCCCAGAAAAATAAAGTTAGCCACTGTTTCAATTGTCTCCCCATCTATTTGCCATGAAGTGATGGAACCAGATGCCATGATCTTAGTTTTTTGAATGCTGAGTTTTAAGCCAGATTTTTCACTCTCCTCTTTCACTTTCATCAAGGGGCTCTTTAGTTCCTCTTCGCTTTCTGCCATATGGGTGGTGTCATCTGCATATCTGAGGTTATTGATATTTCTCCCGGCAATCTTGATTCCAGCTTGTGCTTCATCCAGTGCAGCATTTTGCAAAATGTGCTCTGCATATAAGTTAAATAAGCTGGGTGATGTACAGCCTTGATGTACTCCTTTCCCAATTTGGAACTAGTCTGTTGTTCCATGTCCAGTTCTAACTGTTGCTTCTTGACCTGCATACAGATTTCTCAGGAGGCAGGTAAGGTGGTCTGGTATTCCCATCTCTTGAAGAATTTTCCACAGTTTGTTGTGATCTACACAGTCTAAGGCTTTAGCATAGTCAATGAAGCAGAAGTAGATGCTTTTCTGGAATTCTCTTGTTTTTTCTATGATCCAACAGATATTGGCAATTTGATCTTTGGTTCCTCTGCCTTTTCTAAATCCAGCTTGAACATCTGGAAGTTCTCAGTTCATGTACTATTGAAGCCTAGCTTGGAGAATTTTGAGTATTACTTTGCTAGTGTGTGAGATGAGTGCAATTGTGCGGCAGTTTGAACATTCTTTGGCATTGCCCTTCTTTAGGATTGGAATGAAAACAGACCTTTTCCAGTCCTGTGGCCACTGCTGAGTTTTCCAAATTTGCTGGCATATTGAGTGCAGCACTTTCACAGCATCATCTTTTAGGATTTGAAATAGCTCAGCTGGAATTCCTTCACCTCCACTAGCTTTGTTCATAGTGATGCTTCCTAAGGCCTACTTAACTTTGCACTTCAGGATGTCTGGCTCTAGGTGAGTGATCACACCATCGTGATTATCTGGGTTGTGAAGATCTTTTTTATACAGTTCTTCTGTGTATTCTTGCCACCTCTTCTTAATATCTTCTGCTTCTGTTAGGTCCATACCATTTCTGTCCTTTATTGTGCCCATCTTTGCATGAAATGTGCCCTTGGTGTCTCTGAATACATTTGTACAAATACATAGAATGTGCAATATCAAGAGTTAACTATAATGTAAACTATGGACTTTGGGTGATGATGATATATTGATATAGGTTCATCAGTTTTAACAAATGTTGCACTCTGGTGGGTATACTGATAATGGGGGAGGCAGTGCAAGTGTAGGGGTAGGAGGTATATGGGAGATCTCTGTATTGTCCCAGCAATTTTGCTGTGAACTAATATTGCTCTTAAAAGAATAGTCTTGGGACTTCCCTGGTTGTTAGTTAAGAATCCACCTTGCAGGGCATACAGGTTCAATCCCGGGTTGGGGAACTAAATCCCTACATGCTGCAGAGAAGGTAAGTCTGTGCACGGTAACCACTGAACCTGCACACCACAACTGTAGAGTCCATGTGGCACAACTAAGACCCAACACAGCCAAGTAAATAAATAAATAACTCATTTATTTTAAAAGTCTTAATAAAAATATTTAGAAAAGCATATAAGAGAAAGTAATAGTGTTGTACCATAAACTTTTCCTTTATTTTTGGACAGTAGACCCTTGACCCCTCATTGACCATTTATTCAGCCTGAATGAGCTCTTCTATGAGGGCTGAATTTGATGTTCTTTTGAGATAAATGTTAAAAAAAGAGAGAGAGAGAGAGAGAAGGCATTGACTGTTAGGGGCCTGAAATGCAGACATCTCAATGAAGCCTGCCCATAAAATCAGCTTCTAGGAGTTAACCAGTTCCTGACTGACTAAGAAAGGGATGCTATGAATAGTCACAGGCAGGAAGTCTCGCTTTTCCCATATGGTTGAGATAGGTGAGGCTTATGTGTTCACATGAATTTCCTGCTTAACAGTTCATCTCTTTCTGTTTCTCGGCATTTAACCCTGTAAAAGAACTCAACAGTTTATAAGAGCCTGGCCAAGGAACCAAAGAAGCAGAGACAGGGTATCTGCTATTGATTGAGCAAGTACTGGAAGTCAGAGCAGGAAATGGACCAGAAGCCACAAGGCAAGCCAGTGAGGAAGTGCACACAATCATCAAAGATCAGGGCAAGTAAGGATTCCAAAGCTAGGTCAATCAGTGAGAAGCAGGATATAAATAGTCTGGTATATGGGGCAAGCACTATTCTAAGGCGAACAGTAGCCTAGTGAATGGAGAAAATAGAAGAACCATGTAAAACTCAGGAGGTCAGATGCAAGTTCTGAAGAAGTGAGACCAGAGTTTGCCTCCAATGAGAGGTTTTAGCTGGCTTCGCGAGAAAGCTGGGCCTTCCTCGAGTGTGGACAAATCCGAGGCCCACGCTAGAGTCATTTGGCAAGGTATTTCCAGAGGAAAGAATAGAGAGAGAGCCATGTTGTGAGCCTCTTAATGAGCACTGTGCTTTGGCCTGATCTTCCAACAGCAGAGTTTTCTATTTTTTTGGTACTGTATTCTATATATTTAGAAGTAGAAACAATTGATTTAAATAGCTTATTTTGTAAGGATAATGCTCAATATAATTATTCTTTTTAGGCGAGCATTCCTTTAACTAACTTCGTTTAACAAACGTATAGTTCTCAAGGTCAAATAAGTATACTAAGTAATCTATGACAGAAGTGAAAGGGATTCAGCAAAAGAAATCTCCTTTCCCCAAAAGCTTTTCCGGAGAAACACATTTGCAGCATTGTATTAGTCATTATTTTGCTTAAAAGATGGCAAAGGATAGTTATATAAAATCAATTCACTCCGAATTTAATGCACTCTGGTCTACTCAATGTACCACAATAAGTATACTAACCATATTGAGCTTTTCTTCCAACTCAACCACATGTAATAAGCTGCACATTAGATATCCCACAGATTCTCATAATTTTTCTTCCATTTCTTTTGACTTAACTTATTCAATGAACACTTTTCTCTCCAGTGGGGTCTTGGCTTCACCCTCAGCTTTCTTCTACTGACTTCTTCAATCACAAGCTCCCAGGAAGCAGTATAACTTTCCCTCATATCACACCCCAGTCTAATAAAACCCTAATAATAGCTCTCTTCTCTAGGTAAAGTAGTCAATATCATTCCTTCTTTGCTTATCCTTCTATACTACTGCAGGAGAAACTGCAAAAAAAAAAAAAAAAAAAAAAAACCCAAAAACACAATGAACATCAGCAAAGTGGTTATTTTTCTTGTGCTAAAGTCCCAAGCAGTATGGTAGCTGTGTGATGCCACTGGGGAATCTATGCCACATCTGTCTTTTTGCTCAGACTCAGCATAGAATATGGTTTTCATTTAATGTTTATTGCCTTATGTTTGCAAAGTGGCTGCTTCTCTTCCAATATTATAACTATGCCCTAAGCGGGAAAAAAGGGAATGTGACAAACAAAAGCCACCCAAGTCAGCTATCAGTTGTCATTTTGAAGAACATCCCTGAATACATGTTTTTCCAAAGAAGACATACAAATGACCAACAGATACATAAAAAGGTGCCCAACATGACTAATCATCAGGGAAATACAAATCAAAACCAGAATGAGATATGACCTCCTTTTCCAGGGAATCTTCCAGATCCAGGGATTGAACCTGGAGCTCCTGCATTGTGGGCAGATTCTTTACTGTCTGAGCAACCAAGGAGGCCCTCAGTGGATATTATTCAGCCATGAGAAAGAAGGAAATCCTGCCATTTGCAACAACATGGATTGACCTTGAGGGCATTATGCTAAGTGAGATAAATCCGACAGAGAAAGATAAATACTTTATGATCTCACTTATATGTGGAATCTAAAAACATGATCTCATAGAAACAGAGATGAGAATACTATTTACCAGGGTCTAAGGAGTGGGGAAACAGGGAGATGTTGGTCAAAGAGCACAAACTTACAGTTAGAAGGTAAGTTCTGGCGATCTAATGTACAGAATGGTGAGTATAGACAATGACCCTGCACTATACATTTCAAAGGTGCTACAGGACTAGAGCTTAAATGTTCTCACGACAAAAAAGAAATGCTAAGTATGTGACATGATCGAAAAGTTACCTAAGACTATGGTGGTAACCACATATCAACATATAAACATTTCAAATCAATATACTGTATACGTTAAACTTATACAATGTTATATGCCAGTTATTTCTCAGTTTTAAACGGGGAGAACAATAAATATCAGCTATCTGACGATAGACAAAAGAAATAAGTACAAAAATACACAATGATAAGCTTTGATAAATGGTAAGATGAAAAAGGTCAAGTTGATATGAGAGCATACATTGAAGCAGAGTAATCTAGTGTGTGGAACATGAGATATTCATGAAAAACCTATTGAGTGAAACCTGGGAAATAAATAGGAATTAACTAGGTGAGGGAGCACTGTGTTCTCTCCTTGCTACCTCCAAACTGGGGAAATTGCCAAAGAGTCAAAACTGGAAACTGAAGCTTTTAAAATTTACTGTAAAACAAGGACTTCCCTGGTTGTCCAGTGGTTAAGACTCCACGTTTCCACTGTAGGGGCACAGGTTTGAACCCTGGTCGAGATTCCACAAGCCACACAGTCAAAATAGATCAGTCTTATGGACTCTGTGGGAGAGGGAGAGGGTGGGGAGATTTGGGAGAATGGCATTGAAACATGTATAATATCATGTATGAAACGAGTCGCCAGTTCAGGTTCGATGCACGATACTGGATGCTTGGGGCTGGTACACTGGGACGACCCAGAGGGAGGGTATGGGGAGGGAGGAGGGAGGAGGGTTCAGGATGGGGAACACAGGTATACCTGTGGCGGATTAATTTTGATATTTGGCAAAACTAATACAATATTGTAAAGTTTAAAAATAAAATAAAATTAAAAATAATTTAAAAATATAAAAAAAAAAGAATAATATGTTCAGGAAAAAAAAAAAACTTTATTATGAAATGAACTTTAACATGGGTGGGGGGTGCATATATTTTAAAATCTCTGAACTTGGAGATGACAATCTTCTCAAGGTTAGTCTACGTGAAAATCAATCCTTTTGTCTGAACTCACTCTTGGAATTAGAAAAAGAAGCCAACATTTTTTTCTTCTTTTTTCAAAATCCAGTATAGTGCTGCTAGTTATAGAAACACAGTTTAGAAAACTCACATACTCTTGCCTTTCTTTATGTATCTTGGGGTCCAACCACAAAGCCCTCATTAAGCTAATGTATTTGTCCTTTACTGTCTAGCATGTTATTTTCTACTGTTGCCTATTGGGAAATAGAGGGAGATTTGCAATTTAATCATGACAACTGCACTTCTACATCCTTTACCCCATTTCTCCATCACACCCTGCCATCGTACAGTTACTACTTCCACAGAAGCTTACACTCAGTAAACTCACAGAGCCCTTGATTCTGTATATTTTCAGCAGCAATTCTGGCACGGCTCTCTCTCTCTAGAATTTCTTCAATAGGCACACACATTCATACTCACACCACATATGCACACAAGTACGTATATATTTCTATTTCTGGGGATCCATAGACTTTTAAAATTCTGTCCTTTCCTCTTTAGGATACTGAAAATGCTGATGGAAGAATACTATCTTTTGTTTTCCTTCTTTCTTTCTACACTATCTGGCTCAATTCTCTGTAAATTAGGCACTGAGCCGATAGGGATATCTATTATCCTATCATGCAAGTCGGATCCTATCAAACTTCTGAATTTGTGGAAGTGAGCTTCCAGCTCACAGAACAACTGGAATGCGGCATTCAAAATAACTTGTAACTATACATCAGGTAGCATCCACTTGGCACTGTAAAATCTCAGTGTTATAGAGACAGGCCATTTACTACTCATAGAATAGAATGCTGAATACCGCAAATGAGAGGGACAACAGCGCCATCCCTCATGGGCAGCAGCTGTCCCCTCTTTGTTTAAGCAGAGAGAGACAGACCCTAAGAAATCCCCTCACTTTGCTCTCCCCCCTGCCCCCACAGTTTCTTGTCACTGTTTCCTGTCTGCATGACTGCACTGTTGACAGCCAAGGCTTGTGCTGTCAAATCTGAGTCTGACATCCTCTGGATGAAGGTGTGGGGGAAACCCAAGCAGACACCTTCCCAAGCTTGGCTTGGAGGACATGTAGGAGAAAAATGAGACCTGGGTCTACCAGGACTTTTAGGGTCTAGCACAGTCCATGCTTCTCAAGACAACTAGGAAAATATTAATATAGTTTAAATAATATATCTGATTTGAGAATGATTTTCAAAGAAGTACTAATATGTGATTTATATTAAGTTAGTTCCAAAATGATTCGTTCTCCTATACCCGTATGCTTTCTTCATGATTTAGGTAATGGGCTTAAAGAGTATACTCACATAGTATTTTCCTAATAGTGCCAAGCTGGGGGATGTTGCTGACAGCTAGAGAGAAGCAGTGGAAGTAATTCTAACAAGTTGGAGAACTGCAAGAGTACAAACCTGGTGCAGGTCAATGACAACTTATCTGGGTCAAATCATAAAGGAAAAGATAAAACTAATAACCTCAGAAACTGGCCTAAGTCAGGTTCACATAGTACTAGTAACTGTAAATTGAGCAAAGCAGATCCTGAAGAGTTCGTTTTATGGATTGTAAGGTTCTTAGCTGCTACAAGTAAAGATGACCTCATGTTTAAGAGTAGGCGGTTGTATCCACGGGGCAGAGCTAGGGACAGCCGCTGCTCCAAAATATTGCTCTTCCTCTTTCTGCACATCTGGATGCTCACCATTTGGAAGTCATTACTTTGGAGTACGTACTGTCCACTGGTATTATCATCTATTGCTACAAAACCCTTACTTCACTGCAAACACTTGCTGTCAGAGTTTGCCTTTCTGTGCTAAGGGCACCCCAGCCCTTGTTCAAAAATAGAAGGAAGTCACTAAGTCAGTTCCACATTCAAGAGGAGGGAATCACACAAGTGAGTGAAGACCAGGAGACAGAGTTCCCTGGTGCCATGTCAGAAGCCACCGACCACACCACTCCTGGCTGCCCTGTTTTTAAATGTTTGCTCTCTGGGGAAAGATCACATATGAAGCTTCTCATATCTCAGTGTAAGTACATTTGTGAGGTTTCTTTGGAATCAAGAGGAAGCTAGATGAAGGCTGATACATAAGAGGTAGAGGGAACTGTAAAAATGGTCAGTGTCTTAGAAAGGGGAGATGGGCAAGAGTTAAGAGAATAGGCCTGACATCACCAGAGCTTGAGAAAATAGTATGGCCAAGTAAATTAAATATGAGTCAGCAAATTGGCACTGCAATGAAAACAAAGGAAGTTTGAGCTGGATAAAGAGGAATATAACACATAAGGGCTCTGAAGATGATGTTCACTGTGTACCCCACAATGGTGAGATCTTTGGGAGACTATAAAATCTCTCTTTGACCATGGATATAATGAGCTTGAATGTTCCTCAGACTAATATGCAGAAAATAAGGGAAGGCTGGGGATAAAATGGAAGAAGGCCACAATAAAACCTATTTATCTTCCCTGAAGAAAAGGGCTCTGAAACATTGAAATACACTGCTAAATCTGTAACTATAAAGAACTCTCAGGGAATTTCCTGGCATTCCAGTGGTTAAGACTCTGTGCTTCCCCTGCAGGGCACAGGAGTTCCATCCCTCGTCAGGGAACTAGGATGCCATGTACTGCACATGTGGCTAAATAAATAAATAGCAAACATTAATGGTATATGGGTCTTATGCCAAGAAATAACAATTCCCACTGAAGTAGAACATGAATTCTGCATTGGTTCTTTAGCACCAGCCTTAATGTAGGTGCTATGGATTTGTCTAATGCAACCATATATTCTAGTCTGACCTTCCTAGGAAGAAAATTCTTTGTGGGATGCTACTAGGTACAGCCAGTGACACAGTTGGTTTCCATACCTATAAAGAGCTAAGAGAGAAAAAAAATATGTGAAAGAGCAAAGAAAATGTGATAAGCAAATTGAATGAGCAGAAGGGCATAAGAAAGGGCCAATACACTTCCATGATAACAAACAAGACAAACTAAAGAGACTTAGAAAAGAAGGGAATTTGCAAAAAAGAAAGGGTACAAGTGAACTTATTTATAAAACAGAAGCAGAATCATGGACGTAGAAAACAAACTTATGGTTACCAGCAGATAAAGGATAAACTGGGAGATTGAGACTGGCATATACACACTATGATGTATAAAATAGATAACTAATAAGAACTTGCTGTATAGCACAGGGAACTCTACTCAATACTCTGAATAGCTTATATGAGAAAAGAAACAAACAAAAAAACCCACAGTGGGTATATGTATATGTATAACTGATTCACTTTGCTGTACACCTGAAACTAACACAACATTGGAAATCAAATATGTTGTTGTTTAGTAGCTAAGTTGTGTCTGACTCGGCAACCCCATGGACTGCAGCCTGCCAGGCTCCTCGTCCATGGGATTTCCCAGGAAAGAATACAAGAATACTGGAGTGGGTTGCCATTTTCTTCTCTAAAATCAATAATATTCCAATACAAATTTTAAAAAAGGAGGGAACTTTCTCAACCTGATAAAGGGTTATCTACAAATAACCTACAGATAACATCATACTTAATCACTCACTAAGTCACTTCAGTCACGTCCAACTCTGTGTGACCCCATAGGCGGCAGCCCACCAGGCTCCCCATCCCTGGGATTCTCCAGGAAAGAACACTGGAGTGGGTTGCCATTTCCTTCTCCAATGCATGAAAGTGAAAAATGAAAGTGAAGTCGCTCAGTCATGTCCGACCCTCAGTGACCCCATGGACTGCAGCCTACCAGACTCCTCCATCCATGGGATTTTCCAGGCAAAAGTACTGGAGTGGGGTGCCATTGCCTTCTCCGATCATACTTAATGGTGAAAGACTAAAAACTTTCCCTTAAGATCAGAAACTAGATATGAATGTCTGTTCCAACCATTTTCTATTCAACACTGTACTGGTGATTTTCATCAGAGTAATTAGGCAAGAAAATGAAATAAAAGGCATCCAGAATGGAAAAGGAAAAAGTCAAATTATTCGTGAATGACATGATTTTGTACATGGAAGCAAACAAGGAAAACAATGGTAATTACCCAAAAGTACAGAGATAGTATCACTGAAATAATACCGATGTCATATACTTATGTAGCATTTTACAGCTTCCAAAGAGCTATGCATCATTTTATCTTCATAACCACCTGTAAGGTAAGTACTATTATTAATGCACATCACAAGTGACAAAACTAATACTTAAAAAGTGATGTATTTGTTAATGAAGCCAGTTACTAAATATCATAACTGTCTCCCAAATCTCCAGCTCCAGGACTCTAAATCAATGCATAATGGTTGCTTGGTTTCTTGTCTTTTAAGAGCAGCATGGTAAAACAGAACTTTCTGCAATGGTGAAAATGGTCTGTATCTGCATTGTTCAATACCGTGGCCACAAGATCCAAGTGGTATTGCACACTTGAAATGTGGCTAGTACAACTGAATAACTGAATTTTTAATTTTATTTAAATTTAAATAACCACATGAGGTCACCATGTTGAACAATGTAGCTCTAGAGAGTTAGTCCCTGCTCAAGGACAGAAATGGTATGGACCTAATGGAAGCAGAAGATATTAAGAAGAGGTGGCAAGAATACACAGAAGAACTATACAAAAAAGATCTTCATGACCCAGATAACCACAATGGTGTGATCACTCACCTAGAGCCAGATACCCTGGAATGTGAAGTCAAGTGGGCCTTAGGAAGTATCACTACGAACAAAGCTAGTGGAGGTGAAGGAATTCCAGTTGAGCTATTTCAAACCCTAAAAGATGATGCTGTGAAAGTGCTGCACTCAATATGCCAGCAAATTTGGAAAACTCAGCAGTAGCCAAAGGACGGGAAAAGGTCAGTTTTCATTCCAATCCCAAAGAAAGGTAATACCAAAGAATATTCAAACTACTGCACAATGGCACTCATCTCACATGCTAGCAAAGTAATGGTCAAAATTCTCCAAGCCAGGCTTCAACAGTAAGTGAACTGAGAACTTCCAGATGTTCAAGCTGGATTTAGAAAAGGCAGAGGAGCCAGAGATCAAATTGTCAACATCTGCTGGATCAGAGAAAAAGCAAGGGAATTCCAAAAAAAACATCTACTTCTGCTTCACTTACTACACTAAAGCCTTTGATTGTGTGCATCACAATAAACTGGAAAATTATGAAAGAGATGGGAATACCAGACCACCTGACCTGCTTCCTGAGAAATCTGTATGCAGGTCAAGGAGCAACAGTTAGAACTGGACATGGAACAACAGACTGGTTCCAATTTGGGAAAGAAGTACGTCAAGACTGCATATTGTCACTTCACCTATTTAACTCAGAGGCAGAATACATCATGGGAAATGCTGGACTGGATGAAGCACAAGCAGGAAGAAATATCAATAACCTCAAATACGCAGATGACACCACCCTTATGGCATGGTGAAGAGGAACTAAGGAGCCTCTTGATGAAAGTGAAAGAGGAGAGTGTAAAAGCTGGCTTAAGACTCAACATTCAAAAAACTAAGATCATGGCATCTGGTTCCATCACTTCATGGCAAATAGATGAGGAGACAATTGAAACAGTGACAAACTTTATTTTCTTGGGCTCCAAAATCACTGCAGATGGTGACTGCAGCCATGAAATTAAAAGACGCTTGCTCCTTGAAAAGCTATGACCAACCTGGAAAGTGAAAGTGAAAGTTAAGTCACTCAGTCATATCCGACTCTTTGGGACCCCATGGACTGCAGCCCACCAGACTCCTCTGTCCATGGGATTCTCCAGGCAAGAATACTGGAGTGGGTTGCTATTTCCTTCTCCAGGGGATCTTCCCGACCCAGGGATCGAACCCAGGTCTCTGCATTAGAGGCAGACACTTTAACCTCTGAACCACCTGGCTGCTGCTGCTGCTGCTAATCGCTTCAGTCATGTCCGACTCTGTGTGACCCCATAGACAGCAGCCCACCCGGACAGCATATTAAAAAGCAGAGACATTACTTTGCTGACAAAGGTCCGTCTAGTCAAAGCTATGGTTTTTCCAGTGTCACGTATGGATGTACGAGTTGGACCATAAAGAAAGCTGAGCACCGAAGAATGGATGCTTTGGAACTGTAGTGTTGGAGAAGACTCTTGAGAGTCCCTTGGACTGCAAGGAGATCCAACCAGTCCATCCCAAAGGAAATAAGTCCTGGATATTCATTGGAAGGACTGATCCTGAAACTCCAATACTTTGGCCAGCTGATGCAAAGAACTGACTCATTGGAAAAGACCCTGATGTTGGGAAACATTGAAGGCATGAGGAGAAGGGGACAACAGAGGATAAGATGGCTGGATGGCATTCCTGACTCGATGGACATGGGTTTGAGCTAGCTCCAGGAGTTGGTGATGGACAGGGAAGCCTGGCGGGCAGCAGTTCATGGGGTCATGAAGAGTCGGACACGACTGAGCAACTGAACTGAACTGAACTAAATCAGACTCCTCCTCATGGTTCTAGTCCCACAGTGACCAACCTATATGCAATTTGTTGTTGACTATGAGGAATATATACAGAAGCACAAAGAGAGACAAACCATCCTTGGGAATAATTAGAAGTTGTTGTATATCCTCAGAAATACATACAACGACTCTGCAACATATAAACATGTAGGAGTGCTCTAACCAACCAAAAATAGAAGAAATGCTTTCCTAAAAACTACAGCTTTCTTTTCATTAAGGGGGTGGGATGAGGTCAGAAATAATATACCGTATGTTTAAATGATTATATATGTTTTTCTGTTCTTACACCCACTCCAGTGAATTCTTGCTTCTAACTCTACCACTACAGATTTGTTAAATGAATTGCTGTTCTTCTTTAAATACCTCCTTCATGTTTCCACTTTATACTTTTTCTTAGGCTATCTTTTCTGCTGGGAATGTCTTCCTCCATCTTGTAAATCCAAACATGACCATATCCTTCAAGGCCTAAGTCAAATTTATAATCTCCTGGAACACTTTCTTATCTCAGCTAGATGATGTCCTTCACTCTTCAACTATTTCATTTGCAACACTTAGTACTGTACCCACATATTATAGTTTTATGTACACATCTTCTCCCTGATTAGACCCAGTCAGTAAACCACAACTTATGGACAAAATCTGGTCTATTGCATGTGTTGTAAATAAAGTTTTGTTGTATAGAGCCATGCTCACTATTTTACAGCCATATTTTCTATGGCTACTTTGCCCGATAATGTCAGAGTTGAGTAGTTGCAACAAACTGTCCCTCAAACGCTTATATATTTCCCACTTGGCTCCTCACAGCAAGTTGTTTGACCCTGTATCACTATAAGCTTTTGGAATGAACTATAGAAACCATATCTGATTTATTTTTTTAAATCTTCACAAGACCTAGAGTATTGCCCTATATATAGCAGTAACATCATAAATATTTTAAGAATTTTCTTTTTATAAGGAATTAACAGTGTCTGCTTATGTATATCAATTTTCTATTGGCAAACATTATCCCACCCAATTTCTCATTTACTCATCAAGACAGCTTCCTGACACAGAAAAAGTAGGTCTCATTATCTACATTTTACACCATGAGAAATTGAGGCACAAAGAGACTTATGCCTATGGTCACAGCTAGTAAAGAGAGTTGCAAAACTGGGTCATAAACCCAGATCTTCTGATGCCTGACTCTGAGCTACCTTGTTCTGCCTCTCTGTGCTTACCTGCTTTACTCTAAATTGACCTAAGATGGTGATGGAACCCCAAATAACACTTGTCGTTGTATTGTTTTCCAGTCACTCAGTCGTGTTCAACTCTTTGCAATCCTATGGACTATGCCCGCCAGGCTCCTCTGTCCATGGGATTCACTCAGGCAAGAATACCGGAGAAGGTTGCCATTTCCTTCTCCAGAGGATCTTCCCAACCCAGGGATCGAACCCACTTCTTCTGCATTGGCAGGTAGATTCTTTACCACTGAGCCACCAGGGAAGCCCATGTATCTACTGAGTAAATTAATAATCATGTCTCAGGTAACTCATGTTCATTTTTAACAGAATTGCAACTATTTTTATGAAAGAAAGTGAAGTCACTCAGTCATGTCTGACTCTTTGCGACCCCATGGACTGTAGCCTACCAGGCTCCACCATCCATGGGATTTTCCAGGCAAGAGTACTGGAGTGGGTTGCCATTTCCTTCTCCAGAATATCTTCCCGACCCAGGGATCGAACCCAGGTTTCCCGCATTGTAAGCAAGACGCTTTACCTTCTGAGCCACCAGGGAAGCCCATGTATCTACTGAGTAAATTAATAATCATGTCTCAGGTAACTCATGTTCATTTTTAACAGAATTGCAACTATTTTTATGAAAGCTAGTCATTTAAAGTATTTTTATGCTTCTAAATAAAAAAATGTATTTAAAAATTAAATTTAGAGAACTCTCTGGCAGTCCAGTGGTTAGGAGTCTTTGCTCTCACTGCTGAGGGCCCAGGTTCAATCCCTAGTTGGGGAACTAAGATCCCACAAGCCACAGTCTCCACCCTGCTAAAATTAATAAATAATAATAATAATTTAAAACTTAATATATAAAAAACTTTACAGAAAATAATTCCCCCCCCCTTTTTCCCCCCAAAACTTCAGAAGACAGAGGAAATGTACATTTCCCACGCTGGTCACACTGCCTCTCTCTGCTCTGTTTGTCTTCCTTACAAAGGCAGTTTCTCTTTTCCATTCTGTATCTTAAAGCTATTGACTTCAAAAGAGTACCTATCAGATTTAGCCATAAGCAAGAATCATATGCCCCACTGGTATGTTCAGTCTGCACAGGCCAAGTTTATCTAATTCAAATCCATTATCTGTTCAGCAACACCTCCTTACTATTCAGTATTGATTGTTTACACATCCAATATGAAACACTGGAAGAAAAGCAGAGTGGCGAGAATACAGGACATTTGTTTTATGTCTTCCTGTAAAAACCGTCTGACTTTACTCTGAATATATTAAACACTAGATTCATGAATTGTTAAATAGTATTTGTAATGTCTTTGCACTTATATTAGATAACTGCATTGTTTTTGATACACAAATAGGATTCTTTAAAGAAATACCCCCTTCTCTGCAATGGGTCACATTCTTTATAGTTATAAAGAGCCTACTTATTTCTGCCCAGTAAGAAAAAATGGATTCCTTTTGAGCCTCTTTGAGGTGTTAGATTCAGCTTAAATTATGCATGCAATGTAATGCAAATTAAAGGTTTCAATATAAGAAGGTGGTTCTCTGAGCTGGAGGCTATCCTATTGGCAAAATATATACCATCAAGTATATATTCAACTCTCTGTGGACAACCAATAAATGTTTGTAGACTAAAAAAAAAAAAAAAAACACCAACACTTATTTTTTTAAGAAAAGCAAAAATTAGTATTTTTAAAACTACTGTAATAAGGGCTATTAGAATGTCTAGAAACTAAGGAACATGTGTCTAATACAGATGTGACCTCCTTTCTTGGTTCATCACCATAAAGACTACTGGGCTGGCTGGGGACTCCAAGATTTTAATTCTTATTACACAGAGTTATTCTGTTGTCTTTTTGTCATTTGCTTTTGTACCCTACCTTTGGGTATTTGTTTATTTTTACTCTGCCTTCTGAGAATGACTTCAAGCAGCCTACAAAGGCACATATATATTTGAGATTAAAATGTGTTTTGAAAAGATGAAGCATCTCTCACCCTGTGTGACATGCTATACTACATGAACCAAAAAGACTAGAAACGTATTGTGAAGTCAAACTGGGCTCACCAAAGCCTCTGTCCCCAGAGTTCTGATGTCAGCAGTGACAGATAATGGAGCCAGATTCCCTGCAATTGAATCCTGGTTCTGAACTCGGTTCTGCACTGCCATGCCATGTGATTTTAGCCAAGTGTCCTCTCCACTAGAGGCCTCAGTTTCCTTGGGCTGAAGTAAGGGATACTAAAATAACATCCACCTTAATTTAAACAAGGTGTTGGAACAGTACCTGGCACAAAGAAAACCTCACCATGCCATCAAGAAGGAGTATTAGTACTAATCATAGTCATGTTTCAGCATCGGCCTGGCAAACAGTGATTCAAAAGTACTCTCTCTTAGTCAGGATAAACCACGTGAGTTGTTTGTGTTTTTGTTTTGATGCCATCTCCATTTCCTGTCTCCTTCTCAGTATATTTCTCCTTCCTCTTGTCAATGGTGAGTATCCTCACCATCCTAGTGCTCTTCAGGGGGAGGGTCCCATACTGTGGCCACTGACAGACCAAGCTTTACCCTTGGAAGACTGTCACCAATCCCTACTCAGAATTTAAGAGTATCATAGATTTTAGGTATACCCTTAAAGGCATATTTTTATCATGTAAAGGAGGATATAGAAAATGGAGCAGCTTTTAACCTTGATAAAAGCCTTCTCTTGGCATGATGAGTAACAGTGTGCTGCAAATCTGCCACTACTTCTGTCTCTTGACTCCAAACACACCGGTTAATCAGTGGGCTCCAAAGGAGAGAAAGCAGCATTGTGTGAATGAAGGAGCTGAGGGAAGGCACAGAGGGCATTCTGGACTACAGCACTGTCAGGGAAAAGCACTGGGAAGGCACATACAAGGGCATTCTGGGTTTGGGAAATTCTGGCAGGGACCTTGTCTGAAAGGCTCTGACATGACAGCAACTGCCTCTTGGGGAAGCAATGAGAAGGAGTAGAAAAAAAGGAGATGCCAATTGTCCTGGATATCTATTGCTGCATAAAGCAGTTTAAAACAATGACAATCGTTCATTTTGCTCCTGAATCTGTAAGGTGAGCAGGACTCAGCAGGAAGGATCATCTCTGAAGCACATAGCGGCAGCTGGGAAGTTCTACTGAAGCTGGGGAATCCAACTCCAACATGGCTTATTCACATGGCTGAACTTGGCGTCAGTAGTAATCCGGGCACAGTCCTCTCCATGTGAGCTTTTCCACAGAGATGTTTAGGCTTCCTCAAAGCATGGAGGCTGGGTTCCAAGAATGAGTGTTCCAAAAGACAGGAAATAGAAATTTCATGTCTTTTAAGGTTCACGCCCAGAAACTGGCACAGCAACATGCCACTGTAGCCTACTAGTTAAACCATCATCAAGTTTACCCAGGTACAAGCGGAGAGGACGCAGAATCATCCTCCAGTGAGAGGTGTGTCAAATAGTTTGTGGCCATCTTAACTTGCCACACTCAATGGTCTGAAGTAGACTAAGATTTACATAGCCTCTCTCTCTGCTCCTTCTCCATCACCTCAGCAAAGGAGAGGAGCTGCAGTTGGCTACCTCATAATGATGTAGCCCTTTCTCTAGCCTCAAGATCACAGAAACTCTTCAGTCTTTGAGCTGGCATGTATTAGAATCCCTTCCTTTTGGGGGTACTGATACCTCTTCACAAAAATCTACTTCTTGCTGCCCTAAAATTGGTCTTTGTCTCACTAAGTCAGATTAAACTGTAAAAGCAAAATGTTACAGCTATGGGGATGGAGGGAGAGAGGCAATTACATGTACAGTGTTCCCCTCAGGGGATCTTGGGCCTTATTGGCCACCAAGTGACTTTGAATTTTTGATATGTTTCAAAATGATGACATTCTCAACTATATATTTACAGATAGAACTTAATTACAGATAAGACTTGCTTTTTTGATGGCTTTTCTGGTAGTAAAACTATCCACATGATATTTATTTAGTCCAAGGCAATGGAAACATGTTAAAAGTCCTTGTAAGAAAACCCTGAATTTAAAGATATCAGAGAAATCTTGTTTTCAGTTATTTCTGCTTCAATATAGATTGTATCTATTAAATGCTTCTGTTATTAAGTGAAAAAGTGTATATACCTAAGCCCAAGGGCTATTTTGCTAAGAGCCAATTTCCATTATGAGATTTTATAATGGGCTTAAAGAGCAAATGTTCAATATATGATAAAATTAGTTTTTTAAATCCTAGGTTTGGTGGGTTCAGAAAATCAAAGGAGTCAAAGGATTCTCAAATAAAGCTAAAAGATAAAGTTGATTTATACGTAGGGACCAAGGGTGGTGACTCCTGCGAGAAGTCTGGCAGAGGGCAAGGGGGCTCATTGTACCAAGGCTGTTTTTTCTAACAGACTGAAAATTTTCTTATAAAGCTCAGGTTCTTAAATTTTACCCAAAGGGAAAAAGGAAGCATGAGAGAGTTTAATGACTAATGATTTCTTCTCTAAAAATAAATCCCACTTTTAAATGTGGCAGCCTGGGAGGAGACAGACTTGCTCCCACAAGCATGGAGGTAGGAGGCTTGAGTAATAGGGTCACAAGCCACCCTTTCCCCACTCGGCACCAGCCACAGAGTTTTCTGTCACACTTCTGGGAACCCTCTCAAGTCAGAGTTGCTTCAGGACGGGCACAGTGAAGCCATCATTTCACATCAGACCTAAAGGCATATCAATTCTTCTCTCGGCAGAGCTCAGAAGGATGACATAATGCATTTAGTGAAGGCTCACATGTCTCTTAAAAGATGATTCATCAGGATAAAAACTAGGACAATAAAATTCTACAGAATGGCTCTGCATCTCTAGGGTACTCTGGGATTAAACTAAACATGAGAAATAAAATAGACTCTGTCTAGACTGGAAATATATATATATAAATATATATATAATGGTAAAATAAAAAGAACCAAGCAAATGATTAGCTTTCACAAGTTCTTTGTGCTGGGGAGTCTCAATAATGGTCAAGCTGAAGTTAAAATATAAACTGTCAACCCAAGATGGTGTGTCCATGATTTAGGCCATTGCTACTCAAAGTGTGGTCCATGAGACCAGCAGCATTAGCATCATCTGACATGTTAGAAACGCAAATTCTGAGGCTCCATCCCAGACCTACAGACCCAGAATCTGTGGCAATGGGGGCCAGCAATCTGTGTTTTACTAGCCCTCCAGATGATTCTTAAGCACGCTAGTGTGCAACAAGCCCCAACTCAGATTGCAGAGAGAGGAAAAACGACAAAATAGACATTTGGTTGACTTATGCTTAACTCTCAAGAATGCATAACAAAAATGAGGCATAATTCATGTGTTATTTAGGTACTTGGGAAATTGCCTAAAGTTTGATAGGATTTGAGCAAATGCTAATAGATGAAACTTGACAAGTTCACAAATCATTTACTAAAATCACTCATCCCCAAATTACTAAAGATGTACTCCACACTTCAGAAAATAGTGATGTTAAGTTATGTATGGGCTTTAAGGATCTAAATAATACAAGGAAGAAGTCAGGCAGAGTGCTGGGGCCAGCAGAACATGGTCTTGCCCCTTGGACAGAGGAACACCTGGGCCCAGTACAAAAGTCAAGAGGCTAAGCTGGGCTGGACAGAACATGTTCCCCTGGCAGGGAGAGGCAGCAGGGCCAGGGAGTCCACACGGATATAAGGGGGCAGGTGCAGATCACGGACAGCAAGCAGAAACACAATCAGAAGCTTGAAATCTAACCTATTCCAATTTGGTTAAATTTCTAAGTGGTTCAACACCAAGGTGATAAACAATATAAGGGTTTGGGGGTCAGAATCCAAGCCTGCCTTGGGGAGATAGGGGAAGGAGAGACAGGACGTATTCATGACTGGAACCTCAGATAAGTTAATTCTGTTAGGAACCTATGTGCCTGAAACACCCACACTCAGACCTTTGTCTGCAACCTGACATCGGGTATAGTTTTTAATAATTGTACATTTTATGTTCATGATGTATGTTTGTGTGATGATGGGTAGATAAAACAGGCACAGTGAGAGGACCCAGTGAAAGGAACCAGGTGACAAATGGGGAAGGGGATCAATAGTTCCTCAGTGGAATCTCAATTATGTATTTGTTGAACTGAATGCAATGGATGAGAATACATGTACCAAGTTCTAAGTAACCTGTGATAGAATCACTTCCCTTAGTCCAGTGACTGTCTCTGTTAATCTTATCATATCCCTATTTTACAGATTAAGAAATCAAGGTTGACACAAGGTAAAGCAAATCAGTCCTTTCAGATCTCAGGCCCTCTTCCACTGTCTTGGGCTACAACAGGTAGGAGAATGTCAACGGGTAACCCAGCTCAATGCTGTTGCTGCTCCTGGGCCATCACAGTTTGGGATTTTGAGTTTGAGTTCCTGGCATAGGTGGGGGTGGGGGACTTGATAAGAGTAACTTAAAGTCAAAGTAGCTTCTAGAACAGTTAGTAGACACCTACTCAGTTCCTGCTTATTTTACTATAACTCTATACAACCCAGTAGTATCTTAGGGCCTGGGTCTTTGGGAAAGAAGTTCCAATCCCCACCTTCTCTGTTAGTGGGACTACTGAAATATATGATCAACACGGCAACTTTAGTAGATAGATATTATGTAAGTGTGTCTTTATGTTCCAAATCCCACCTCCTTAGGCTTGAGAAACTCACACACAAAGGACTCAGTCTTGCATTCTCAATGTCTAATACTATAAAATACACAGTAATTTCTTAGTAATGGTTTGTTGAATGAATGAATGAATCTAGACCTAACCCCACAGGGGATTCCTTCTGTAATTTCCAAGGGACTGTTCTCACTCATTTATTGAGCATCTACTGTGTACAATGCACAACTCCAGGAAGTGGGGGATACAACAATGAACACCAACAAAGGCTCTCAGTTATCAGCTCTACTGCATTCAGACTAAGGTTTTAAAAACTGGGAATGAGGTAGAGAGGAATAAGAATGTACTAAGACTACTTCTGACTTGTAACACTGCTTAATTTAACCTGGCTTTTCTGTTATATACTTGCTTTAAATGAATCCATCGCATTGAGCGGATGCATTAGACAGACAATTCTAAGAGAAACACTACTGAGTTTCTCAGAATTGCTGACTTGATACACAACCAAAGCCACCTGCCTATGAACAAACCTAAGAAGATAACAGATTCCATACCCACATAAGCATAAGCAGGCAGGCTATTAATTCTATGTATCACTCATGCTGCATAAAGGGGAATGAGGGGCCCACAAACTCACTGGAGATCCAGAAAGTTAATTAAAACACATTCTTCATTGTAATAAGTGCTCTACAAATGCACTGAGAAGGAAGTCCAATGCTCTGAGGCTGCATTTTGCATCTTCCTTTCTAGCACTGAGAACAGGTCTCTGAGGAGCCACTGAATCCTGAGTTTAACATGGAATTTGTATGTCAATGGATGTTCCACAGGCCCCTGGAAAGAGTGACAGCTACAAATACTACTATTTACTCCCTAATTCTGGTTATACACAGACATTACATGCATGGCACACTCCAGATCATATTTTCTGAAAGCCCAGGTGTTTGTTCTAGTCTGCCAAGGATGGCAAGTCAATCTTCATTCAAAACCAATCAGTTCAGTCGCTCAGTCATAACCGACTATTTGAGACCCCAAAGACTGCAGCACACCAGGCTTCCAGGTCCATCACCAACTCCAGAAGCCTACTCCAACTCACATCCATCGAGTCAGTGATGCCATCCAACCATCTCATCCTTTGTCGTCCCCTTCTCCTCCTGCCTTCAATCTTTCCCAGCATCAGAGTCTTTTCAAATGAGTCAGTTCTTCGCATCAGGTGGCCAAAGTATTGGAGTTTCAGCTTCAGCATCAGTCCTTCCAATGAATATTCAGGACTGATTTCCTTTTGGATGGACTGACTGGATCTCCTTGCAGTCCAAGCGACTCTCAAGAGTCTTCTCCAACACCACAGTTCAAAAGCATCCATTCTTCGGCACTCAGCTTTCTTTATAGTGCAACTCTCACATCCATACATGACTACTGGAAAAACCATAGCTTTGACTAGACAGACCTTTGTTGGCAAAGTAATGTCTCTGCTTTTCAATATGCTATCTAGGTTGGTCATAACTTTCCTTCCAAGGAGTAAGCGTCTTTTAATTTCATGGCTGCAGTCACCATCTGCAGTGATTTTGGAGCCCAGAAAAATAAAGTCTGACACTGTTTCCACTGTTTCCCCATCTATTTGCCATGAAGTGATGGGACCAGATGCCATGATCCTCGTTTTCTGAATGTTGAGCTTTAAGCCAACTTTTTCACTCTCCTCTTTCACTTTCATCAAGAGGCTCTTTAGTTCCTCTTCACTTTCTGCCATAAGGGTGGTGTCATCTGCATATCTGAGGTTATTGATATTTCTCCCGGCAACCTTGATTCCAGCTTGTGCTTCCTCCAGCCCAGCATTTCTCACAATGTACTCTGCATATCAGTTAAATAAGCAGGGTGACAATATACAGCCTTGACGTACTCCTTTTGCTATCTGGAACTAGTCTGTTGTTCCATGTCCAGTTCTAACTATTGCTTCCTGACCTGCATACAGGTTTCTCAAGAGGCAGGTCAGGTGGTCTGGTATTCCCATCTCTTTCAGAATTTTCCACAGTTTTTTGTGATCCACACAGTCAAAGGCTTTGGCATAGTCAATAAAGCAGAAACATGTTTTTCTGGAACTCTTTTGCTTTTTCGATAATCCATCGGATGTTAGCAATTTGATCTCTGGTTCCTCTGCCTTTTCTAAATCCAGCTTGAATATCTGGAAGTTCATGGTTCATGTATTGCTAAAGCCTGGCTTGGATAATTTTAAGCACTACTTTACTAGCATGTGAGATGAATGCAATTGTGCGGTAGTTTGAGCATTCTTTGGCATTGTCTTTTTTTGAGATTGGAATGAAAACGGACCTTTTCCAGTCCTGTGGCCACTGCTGAGTTTTCCAAATTTGCTGGGATGTTGAGTGCAACACTTTCACAGCATCATCTTTGAGGATTTGAAATAGCTCAACTGGAATTCCATCACTTCCACTAGCTTTGTTCCTCGTGATGCTTCCTAAGTCCCACTTGACTTCACATTCCAGGATGTCTGGCTCTAGGTGAGTGATCACTCCATCGTGATTATCTGGGTCATGAAGATCTTTTTTGTACAGTTCTTCTGTGTATTCTTGCCACCTCTTCTTACGGTATCACTGCTCTCCTAAACCAACATTTGTCCACACTTATGAAGTACCTGAGAAATAGATGGTCATTTATATAGTCTCTTATTTCTCCAGGTTGCCTTCTTTCTTTACGCAAACTATCTATCACCTATCACCTTCCTAAATTGTCAAATATGCTTCTGTATGACTGTCAAGTAAATCATCAGAAAAGACAACTGACTGAGATTCCTGCATTTTCAGCTCAGTACAATATCATGTGGTCTATCTCAGATTAATATAAGGAATAACACACTGGATATGGTTGTCTCTCAGACTGTATTATAGCAGTTGTCACAACCAACCTTAACTAAAGACAATGCTTGCTCACTGAGTGTAGCTGCTGTATCAGGGAGCCCCGTGCATGTGGAGTGAACTCTTAGGGTGGGAGGCATGCCTGAAGTCATTCTTCTTCTGTTCTAGAAAGGCAAGCAGTGCATATACCATTTATTACATAACCCATCAGTAGAGTCCAGAATAGCACCTGATCTTTGAGTATACTTGCATTCCTGTAGCTAAATGCATGAATATTCACATGGGGCAAGAGAAACAAAAACTATAAAGAGATTCATATCAGTCTTTAAAATGCATCCAATGAGTTACAGATTGAATCAAGGTAAAAAGTAGGATTTACAGAACCATTCACTCGACAAATTTTCCTGAAGCTAGGGGTTCGAGAAGCAATAGACACAATTTCCTAGGGAAGGAACTCACATATGTGAAAAGAATGATAACTCAGCATGACAACAGAGCTAGCCAGAGGGTACTAAGGGTGCAGAGAGAGAAAAGATTTCTAATGCAGTTTGGGAAAACTTTCCAGAAGAAGGCAATGCCCAATCTCAGTCTTGAAAAGTGGGAATGTAACCTGAAGAAGGGAAGAGATGGACGAATATTCTGGGCAAGGAAAATGTACTCCAAGGGCAGCTACTGTGGTCAGGAAGGACTGAAAAGAGGACACTCAGAAGCTGAACTCGGCATCATGCTTGACAATTTGGCTACAAGTAAACCAACTGTTTTTGGTTTGTTATGATGTTGAACTTTTCTTCTGTTAAACAGTATTGTATATTTATGTCAAGTTGCCTTTTATTAACCTCAGATACACAGATGACACAACCCTTATGGCAGAAAATGAAGAAGAACTAAAGAGCCTTTTGATGAAAGAGGAGAGTGAAAAATCTGGCTTAAAACTCAACATTCAAAACACTAAGATCATGACATCCGGTCCCATCACTTCATGGCAAATAGATGGGGAAACAATGAAAACAGTGACAGACCTTATTTTCTTGGGCTCCAGAATCACTGCAGATGCTGACTGCAGCCATGAAATTAAAAGACGCTTGCTCCTTGGAAAAAAAAGCTATGACCAACCTAGACATCATATTAAAAATCAGAGACATTACTTTGCCAACAAAGGTCCATCTAGTCAAGGCTATGGTTTTTCCAGTGGTCATGTATAGATGTGAGAGCTGGACCAAAAAAAAGCTGAGCACCGAAGAATGGATGCTTTTGAACTGTGGTGTTGGAGAAGACTCTTGAGAGTCCCTTGGACTGCAAGGAGATCCCACCAGTCCATTCTAAAGGAAATCAGTCCTGAATATTCATTGGAGGGACTGATGCTGAAGCTGAAACTCCAATACTTTGGCCACCTGATGTGAAGAACTGACTCACTGGAAAAGACCCTGATGGCTGGGAAAGATTGCAGGCAGGAGGAAAAGGAGACAACAGAGGATAAGATGGTTGGATGGCATCACTGACTCGATGAACATGAGTTTGAGTAAGCTCTGGGGGTTGGTGATGGACAGGGAAGCCTAGCATGCTGCAGTCCATGGGGTTGCAAAGAGTCAGACATGACCAAGCAACTGAACTGAATTGAACTGCCTTTTACTAGGCTCTTACTGGACCTTATCTTTATTTCTCCTGTAATTCTAACCAATGTTCTGGGCATATTTTAAAATAAGAATTGAAATCCAAATATACTTTATTGGTTTTTTTGTCACCTTATCTCCATGTAACTCAAAATCTTCACAGATATTTTCACAGCTCTACTCTATGCCAAACTAATTGGAGAAAAATAATCCGAACTTGTATCAAAACCTACAGAAAAGATTTCATGTGGTTGGAGCGGAGGGAGGGCAGAGCAGAGATGGTAAAAGAACTGAAGTAGGTAAGATAAAAAGTAAAGTGGGTTTTTAAAACTATCATTGGAACATACGATTTGGCATAATTCAAAAGTAATAAATCTGAGGAGGCATATAATTTTATCACTTCAAGCTTAACTCTCAAACATGGACCTTTTAAATGCCAGTAAAAGTTAAGATCTTTTTCTCAAAAAGTAGGGCATTCAAAGCACAGAACATCTTTTCAGGATGTGCTCTGAGTGTTGACAAGGAAAGGCTCATCTTTACCACTTTCTGAATATCACTGATGGGCTCCAAAGACAGACATAGCCATCAGCGGCGTGCACAGATGCTCATAACCATTTGAAGAAGAGGTTTTTAGTTGGTGGGGCTGGTGTGCTCCATTTGCTAATTGCTTCCTCTGTAATCTCCCATTCAGGCTCGCGTTCTGCCTTTCTAGTCTCCGATGTGATCAGCAGCGGGGGGCACAGATCCAGTTCCCACGAGACTGTTACACGTGCACACGGCACTCTGCCTGTGCAAACTCATTTTGCCAGTGGTGAATTTCAGTGACTTCCGTAACGTGCCCCATCAGATTTCAAACAGGCTTAATGACCTCTTGAGGCAGCAATACACCCAGTACTATTTTGTCTTCATGCACATTCTTTTGTCGGGGGCTAAAATAAAACATTTATTCAACTTGAAAGTTTTCTGATCTACTTCTTAGTATTTCTATGTTCATATATGGCGTTGGGCCATTTCCGCTTCTCTTTCTTCCTTGAGTTTCTTTAGAACACTTACATATAAGCCAAACTTCAGTTTTGGTCTGGCACAGCCAGCGATGTCTTAATTACTTTTGGATTGAGTGGCAGGTCACGGACAAATACGGCACCTCTCAAGGGAACCTTGAGGACAAGGGTAGAGGTAGGCTATGGGCACCCTGGATAAAGTGATGTGCTAGGTGGGATAGTTCCACAGATGACCATCTTCCAAGGCCTCCCCAAGAAGCAGCAGGCAAAGCGCTTTCTCCATGAGATCCTTATACACCAGCAGTCAGATAATCAACTGTTATTTATTGTATGTCACACAGACAGATGAAATTACAGACTCATAGCCCATCTAGATAGGGACCCTGAGCCATCCCTACATTAAAAAACCAAAGGAGATTTCTCTTTTTTATTAAAAAAAGAAAAAGACATCTTCCCAGACAAATGGAAAAGTACTAGTCAACTAGTTCTTTTAAGTGACTGTGCAGCTGTTCCCCATGCAAGCTGTTTGGAAAGACAAGATGTTTCCTAAAGCAGCATTCAAAGTCTGGATAACTTTTCATGAATCCTAAGAAATGAAAGTTTTGGAGGTAGGATATGTCAAGCTGACAAAACAATCATTTCTCCTCTGAGCATGAGCAATCACATTTCCTATGATATAGACACAATGTATGGATTTACCACAAAAAGGCTTTAAATTTTAAAGGTGCCCTTTTATGGCAGAACTTTAAAAAAGAGGATTTTGGATGACACTTAGGCAGAAAAGACTATATTATCATAGTCAAGATTTCAGTACAAGGTTAATACACATGGTCACCAAATTGGACTTGCCATCCCAGACCTCTCATCTTTGTTTCCGCCCCAGACTCTGAGCTATGTCTTGCTCTCACCTCAAATCTGAAAAGGCCCAAAGGGAAAACTCTTCACTTTCTTATCGTTCATTCACCCATACAAAAACAGCAATACAAACAAAGAAAATGTGTGGTTCTGCTTCCCTAGTTTCCAATTCCTTCTAAAGATCCCACCATTATCATAGCCTCATTCAGTCAACATGTGCAAGGGGGATCTAGATGGATAAGCCACATGGCCAGCCTCTAGAGCACAGCATTAAAATGTGTCATAATTTTTGTGGCAAAATTATGCATGAAGTATCAGGGAATGAAGATCAGCAGCATCCATCACAGCCTTTCAAGGTCAGAAGATCCTTTGAGAGAAGACAGCACTTAGGTCAAGACTCAAAGGACTGAAAGGAGAGGAGGGCATTCCTGACAGAAAGGAACAGGTATGAAAAGGAAGCATAAAATTTCATGGTGAATTGCAAATAAGTCAGTGGAATCATGGGCTTCCCAGGTCACACTAGTGGTAAAGAACCCGCCTGTCAATGCAGGTAGATATAAGAGATGCGGGTTCAACCCCTGGGTCGGAGAGATCCCCTGGAGGAGGAAATGGCAACCCATTCCAGTATTCTTGCCTGGAGAATTCCATGGACAGAGGAGCCTGGCGGGCTACGGTCCATGGGGTTGCAAAGAGTCAGACATGACTGAAGTGACTTAGCACACACGAACAGTGGAATTAGAAGGCGAGACAGATGTAGGAACCTAGCAGAACAAGGACAGAAACATGAGCAGACCATGAAGAACTCTACTAATAAGTTTGACCTTTACACCAGTAGGGAATCACTCGAATGACTTGTCCAGATCCATTTAAACAAATTATACCAGTTTTGAAAGTTTGGATTATTGCTCAGAAAATATTTGCTGAACCTCCCTTCTACTTGTAGTATATACGTCCCTGCCCCATTGACTTGGTTTTTGTCGTGTATCTTACTTTCAACAAAGGGATACAACTCTAACAGAAGCTTGAAGTACACTTTGCCCTTTGATGGCCATGTGAAGAGCATGCTCTAGGAAGCCTCTGTCCCTTCAGCCTGGGCCATGAGACCCACATTGTAGACGTGAAGCCTGGAATTCAAAGCCTGGTCTGTGGACTCTGAAACATGGAACCAAGCCCCACCAAGTTGCAGCCTGAGAAAGAGTCACATTAGCGAATCAAAAGACTTACGAGCAAGAAAAAGAAATGTTTTTTAGTTGTTGGTGGTGTAGTTGCTGTGTCTGACTCTTTGTGACCCCATAGACTATAGCCCACCAGACTCCTCTGTCCATGGGATTTCCCAGACAAGAATACTGGAGTGGGCTGCCATTTCCTTCTCCAGGAGATCTTCTCGACCCAGGGATCGAACCTGCATCTCTTGCTTGGCAGGCGGACCCTTTCCAACTGAGCCACCTCGGAAGCCCCAAATGCTTTTAGTTCAGTTCAGTTCAGTCACTCAGTTGTGTCCGACTCTTTGCAACCCCATGAATCGCAGCATGCCAGGCCTGCCTGTCCATCACCAACTCCCAGAGTTCACTGAGACTCACGTCCATCGAGTCAGTGATGCCATCCAGCCATCTCATCCTCTGTCGTCCCCTTCTCCTCCTGCCCCCAATCCCTCCCAGCATCAGAGACTTTTCCAGTGAGTCAACTCTTCGCATGAGGTGGCCAAAGTACTGGCGTTTCAGCTTCAGCATCATTCTCTCCAAAGAAATCCCAGGGCTGATCTCCTTCAGAATGGACTGGTTGGATCTCCTTGCAGTCCAAGGGACTCTCAAGAGTCTTCTCCAACAGCACAGTTCAAAAGCATCAATTCTTCTGCGCTCAGCTTTCTTCACAGTCCAACTCACAGACCACTAAATTTGCGAATGTTACACAGCATTACTGCAGCAGTAGATAACACATGCATGTTGGGAAATAAGACAAATTTTACCTTGTATTTAACCTTCTACTCCTTCCAAATCCAAAATATCAAGGTGATATTCTTACAGTCCCTCGTTAGAATTGTATTACTGGAACAGCATCCGAATCAATATTTCTGAGTCTGGTTTTGCTCGGTTCCCATGCATCCTGAAGCCTAGGCTAGACTACTTTTCTTAAACACCACCTTCATATCATATCTCATGTCAAAATCTGCAAGACTTCCCATTACATAGCCTTACAGCTTCAAATGCAGATGTTTCCAAACACTACCAAGTAGTTTATATCCCTTCACTGTTTGTAGCCCAAAGTAATCTTTTATGCCATATCTTTGTTCAGGCAGAACTTCTCCCCCTCAGCCTCATTTAGAATATTCACTATTTCTTTTCAACTCATCTACAAAGCTTCATTTTATGCCAGCTTTCTTCCATGTAGTAATCACCCTTCCCAGACATCTTAAGAGTTGCAAGGACTATACGTTTCTATAACATTTTTAGTCTACATTCCAGGAGCCTTTGTCAAGCAGTGACTTTATATATATATGTGCATCTTACTTTCCCAAGTACCTTGAAATCTCCTAGAAAGCCAGAACTACATAAAATTTTACTACATTTTCTTGTCCCCCTGCCAAACTCTTTGTGGAATGGCTGGACACAATAGGCAATGGAAATTTGTTTGATACCCTAAAATAAGTTTTCACTTGATCAATACACATTGATTAAGCCCCACCTCATGTACCAGGCATTATGATATGTGATGGCTGAAAAAAGATAAACAAGCCATCACCTATGGCCTCAAAAGCTTTACAATTTACAGCAACAACAAATATATACAAAAGAAAGCATCACTGTTTCCCTCTGAAGGAATCTTGTGTCATTTGTTGTATATATTTTAACTGTTTATACCTATTGCCAGACTAAAAGGATGAAAGAGGAGCATGACAGATGCACTTGCTGAAGTCACAGTCATGTCTTACCCAGAGAATTTTCCTAACCTAATTGCCACCACTTTGGGAACATGATTGTCAATCCCTACTTATTTTCTCACAAAGGCAGTGAGGAGAAGCCAAAAGTTCATCTGGGAGGGAATCTTCTGCCAAAGCACACTATTTATAGTCTTCCAGTCTACCAAACAAGTCTCCCCTCTCCCACCCTTCATCTGACAAAGATGTAGCAACTTCCCTCATTTATCAAAGAGTCAGTGTATCACATTACAGAATCAATGAACTAATTAATGGAATTGTATTTTCTAGGTATACACTCTGCTTTTTTTTTTCTTTTTGTAAATGGAGATTCAGTACCTAAATAACTGCATCTTTATACCTGGCACATTTGGGGTAAAATTTAAAGTCCTGTTATTGATTATGAACTAGAACTCAGTAACAGAAGTTTAAAGTAAAATTGCCAAAAGATTCTGAAAAATAGTCTTGATGCATTTACCAAAGATGAAATTTAACTGAGGACCACTTCCAGCCTTCAGTATGTCAGCCACATTAAAAAAAAAAAAAAACTTTTCATTGAAGTACAGTTGATTTACAGTATTGTGTTAGTTTCAGGTGTATAGAAAAATAAATCAGTTATACATATACACATATCTACTCTTTTTTTAAGATTATTTTCCCATATGGGCCATTACAGCATATTGAGTAGAGTTCCTTGTTCTTATCAGTTATCTATTTTATTTATAGTAGTGTATATATGTCAATCCCAATCTCCCAATTCATCCCTCCCTGCCTTATCCCCTGGTAACCAAAAGTCTGTTTTCTACATCTGTAATTCTGCTTCTGTTTTGTTAACTCACTTCATTTATACCCTTTTTTAGACTCCACATATGAGTGATATCATATGATATTTGTCTTTCTCTGACTTAATTTCACTTGATATGACAATCTCTAGGTCCATCCATGTTGCTGCAAATGGCATTATTTTGTTCCTTTTTATGGCTGAGTAATATTTCACTGTATATATGTACTACATCTTCTTTATTCATTTCTCTGTTTATGGACATTTAGGTTACTTCTATGTCCTGGCTATTGTAAATAGTTGCCAACCACATTTTAGCAAACATTAAGAGTTGCAGTGTTGGACATTTCAGATGCAATTTGATACTAATTATGAGAGTGGATATTTAACCACATAAGTCAAAAATTTTACCTACATATTTATTAGTCCAAGACCATGAAGGTCCCTGGCTATGACAGATGCCAAATCAAAAAAGGAGATAACATCACCATTGGGTAAAAGCCTTCTAATGACCAAGAAGAATAACTACATTAATTTGTGGTGACACAGTGAGATTTTAATAAAGTACTAAGTTTCTCTTTTTTTATTTTTTTTATTGAAGGATAATTGCTTTACAGAATTTTGCTGTTTTCTGTCAAACTTCAACATGAATAAGCCATAGGTATACATATATCCTCTCCCTTTTGAAACTCCCTCCCATCTCCTGCCCCATCCCACCTCTCTTGGTTGATACACAGCCCCCATTTGAGTTCCTGAGCCATACAGCAAATTCCCGTTGGCTATCTATTTTACATATGGTAATGTAAGTTTCCATGTTACTCTTTCCATACATCGCACCCTCTCCTCCCCTCTCCCCATGTCCATATGTCTGTTCTCTATGTCTGTTTCTCCATTGTTGACCTGTAAAAAAATTTTTCAGTACCATTTTTCTAGATTCCATATATATGCATTAGAATACAGAATTTATCTTTCTCTTTCTGACTCACTTCACTCTGTATAATAGGTTCTAGGCTCATCCACCTCATTAGAACTGACTCAAATGTGCTCCTTTTTATGGCTGAGTAATATTCCATTGTGTATATGTACCACAGCTTCTTTATCCATTCATCTGTTGATGGACATCTAGGTTGCTTCCATGTTCTAGCTATTGTAAATAGTGCTGCAGTGAACAATGTGCCTCTTTCAATTTTGGTTTCCTCAGGGTATACCCTAGGAAATGCCTAGGGTATGCCTAGGAGTAGGATTGCTGGGTTATATGGTGGTTTTATTCCAAGTTTTTTAAGGAATCTCCATACCGTCTTCCATAGTGGCTGTATCAATTTACATTCCCACCAACAGTACAAGAGTGTTCCCTTTTCTCCACACCATCTCCAGCATTTATGGTTTGTAGACTTTTTGATGAGGGCCATTCTGACTGATGTGAGGTGATATCTCATTGTAGCTTTGATTTGCATTTCTCTAATAATGAGCAACGTTGAGCATCTTCTCATGTATTTGTTAGCCATCTGTGTGTCTTCTTTGGAGAAAAACGTCTGTTTGGGTCTTTTTCCCATTTTCTGATTGGGTTGTTTGTTTTTCTGGTATTGAATTTAATAAGCTGCTTGTATATTTTGGAAATTAATCCTTTGTCAGTTGTTTCCTTTGCTATTATTTTCTCCCATTCTTGGGGTTGTCTTTTCACCTTGCTTATAGTTTCCTTTGCTGTGCAAAATCTTTTATGTTTAATCAGGTCCCACTTGTTTACTTTTGTTTTTATTTCCATTACTCTAGGAGGTGGGTCATAGAGGATTTTGCTTTGATTTGTGTCACTGAGAGTTCTGCCTATGTTTTCCTCTAAGAGTTATATAAAATATACAGAACACTTCATGAATTTGTGTGTCATCCTTGGGCAGGGGCCATGCTAATCTTCTCTGTATTGTTCCAATTTTAGTATATGTGCCTCCAAAGTGAGCACTAAGTTTCTCTTAATACTTTAAATAACTGCATTTTTAAAGATCTAACTGCTGAAAGAGCATACAAGAATTCATTGTCTTCAATTCTCAATCTTTCCATTTGAAGGAGCATTTTCCAAGAAAAGTAGACTATTTGGTGGGGAAAGAAACCTGAAATGTTTAAGACAACTCTATTTACAGCTCCCTGGCAACTAAAATGGGAAACTTAAGAAAATAAAGATAGCAGGACCCAGACAAGAGTGGGAAAGATTGGGATGACAAAATTAAATTTCTCTGGGACCTCTTCCAGTCTGATCTGTGACTTAAAAAAATGTGTTACAGTATGCCACTGCAAAGAAACAGATGTCAGAAAACCCAAATTTGAGCAGAAGTGGTGCTTCAGAGTACCACACTATAGTGTGACATTCTTGATGATCATCTTTGATCTTCAGTTACTTTTGAAAGACTCTTCTAAACTCTTAATTAAACCCAACCTTCTTTGTAAAGAACTATAATTTAGCAGTGAGAAACATTTCAGAACAAAGACAAAATACATAATCTTGGGGGGAAGAAAAGGTCCAAAGACCACATGTTCAAGCTGTTCTGAGAGAAAAGGGAGAGCTGTTGCAAGTATTTTGGAGTGTTAAGTGGAAAAGGGACTGGGAAAAAAGGATTTTTTAAAAGTGATACCAGGATTTCAAATTATTCTGGGCTGACTTCAGAGCAGACATATGGCATTAAAAATGCAAGAATGAAAAGAAAGAACACAGACAGAAAACTGGAATGAAGGACTAAGCATAGAGCTTCCTACAGAATTGATGTCTTCTAGAACTCCATGGGGTCGCTAAGAGTCAGGCATGACTGAGCGACGTCACTTTCACTTTTCACTTTCATGCATTGGAGGAGGAAATGGCAACCCACTCCAGTGTTCTTGTCTGCAGAATCCCAGGGATGGCAGAGCCTGGTGGGCTGCTGTCTATGGGGTCCCACAGAGTCAGACACGACTGAAGTGACTTAGCAGCAGCAGCAGCAGCAGCAGAAGTCTATGACCTAAATGTAAACTTTAGGTTGCTTGACTTATCGGGATGAATATTGCCCATTATCACTCATTCTCTGGAGAAGTAGCAAGCATAGAAATCTCATTTTATAGGAATTATCTTTTAGATTTAATCTAAACACACACACACACTGAACACAGTTTGCCATTTGTATCTCTGTGAATTTAAAAATGCTCCTGAAGACAAGGAAACAAAGCAACAGAGTTGAGTCTTACAGACTCCACAGCCCCTTTTGGCAGCTTCTCCTGGCAGCTTCTCCCTCATCTGAAAGACCTCTCCCACTCTCAAACGTGCTATTCAAACAGTATTGTTAAACTTGCTCTATCCTGCTATCTTCTCAGCATAAGAGCAAACCATCTGTGGCTTCTCACTGTATTTAGTAACTCAACACCTTACATCTCCGAAGACTATCAACCTTTAAAAGAGAATAAAAAGTCAATGCTAGATTCAAAGAAATGAGCTCCACAAATAGTAGGGAAGGAACTGGGGTGAAAAATAACCTTCCTCTGACCCTCAAGCCCCCTTATGTGATGAAACTCTCCCGTATGTATATCCCAGGCTCTTCCAACCCTGGCACCGCTGATATTTGGAGATGAAGAACTCTTTGTCACAGAAGACTGCTGTGCACCGTCGGATGTTTCGCAGCATTTGTGGCCAATAGCATCCCTTTACTCAGTTTTGAAAATCAAAAATCCCCAGATATCGTCAAATGTCTCCTGGGGGACGAAATCATCCAGCCAAGAAGTGCTGGTCTATGTGAAGACAGGCTTTACTTGCAAATACCAGTCATCTTAAAATTCAGTGCCTCAGATTGTGGTTTTTATCCCTGTGCAGTTGCTGTTAGTACATATATTACTCTTTAGAAAACAAAAAACAACACAGGAAACCTGCTCATCACAAAATAATTAGCAGAACTGGACTCCAGTCAAGAGCTTTTGTTCTTATCTCATTGAAGAAAAATTTACACATGAAAATATTCTCAAACGAGGACTCAATACATTATCACATTCCTTGCCTTCAGACTTGTTTACAAATACCTATTTGAAAAGATATTAAAGGGCAAACAACTATATTCCTTCAGACTCACTGTGGCTTTTGAAATTACTGCATCACAAAAACAGATGGAATGAAAAAATAACTTTTAAGAACATATGAAGAGGCAGAGCTTTGTTTTTGCAAAAATGCTAATATTAGATCCCTGACTTGTACAATACATGTTTCTGGCTCAAGTTAGACATACTGGTCTATAGAATATGTTGATTTTTAAGTGAATGCTATTTTTGCTCAAGAGTTTTTTTAGGGTAGTACTCCCCATCCCCATTCCTGATGGTTTCCTGAGTTCAGTAGGACTCAACTGGGAGCAATTTTGTCTCCCTCCCCCAGGGTGAGGGATCTGTCAATGTATGAAGATATTTTCGGTTATCACAACTTAGAGGTGGCAGGAGAGGGAATATAGCTGACATATAGTGGGTGGAGACCAGGGATGCTGCTAAACACCCTATAATGCATGGGACAGCCCCCAGTTATCCAGCCCCGAAAGTCAGTAGTACTAAAGCTGAGAAATCCCAGTCTAGACACGTAATTAGAACTCCTGGACACAGCCCCTGATTTGGTTACAACCTATAGGAAAGAGATGGTACCCACATCTTCTCCATTTGCTTAATCACCATGCTGCCTAGGATAGGGATACAGCTACTGGAGGTACCCCGTTTATCTATTACTTGAAAAATCCAATTTTTTGGAAAGAGAAGACAAAGAAATAACTTCATTCTTCTTGATTAACGCATTCTTGGTAAACTAAAACAATTAAAGTCTTGTTGGAATAAATTCCTATCTTTTAAATGGATGAATTGCAACATTTGCAAAAAACAAGGACTATTTTGGAACCTGGTATCTGTTGGTTATACATTTGAACCTCCAGGGGGCGCTTAAAGTTCTTTTCCTCAGCCTCTACCCCCTGAGAGGTAGAGGGGTATAATGCTGAAGGGCCTCCCCAGGGCAAAAGGAGGCGGCATGCTAGAGGGTGAGGACAAACAGTGAGCAATAAACAGAATTCAAGTGGGGGCGGGGTAACGAAAAAGAGAGAGAGCTCAAGTGAGGCTAGAACCTTTCTCCCTCTTGAAGTAAATCTCTTCACCATGAATTTATTTTCTCTGCATCTCTTTTTAGGAATTCCAGCTAAAATTTTTGAATGAGAGCTCTGACCTCACTTAATTCTTTTTGAAGATTTATGTAATTCTATCACATTGTTCCAAATTCTCTAAAGGCAGTGAAACTCAACAGAGGACAATCAAAATATTAAGGTTCAAAACACAGGTGGTGGTGAAATATCCCACCAAATGCAGGCATCTCCTTGGGACTCTGGGTAAGCCACACTAGATCCCTGTCCTGAGAGACTAAACATGTGGCAACAGCAATAACATGTTGGTTTTTGTAATAATCCTTGAAAGTATATAAATAAACCAAATATCTGCAAATAGAAATCTTGGGAGCTCTTCTTATGAGTAAGAATTTAAAGCAGCAATCTTCTCCTGGGCTTGGAGACTTTTAGAACAAAAAGTTTTAAGTGGAACTGGAAAACAGTTATATATTACAGATGCACCCATATTGCTCATGTAATATTTATAAGCCTCAGAATGATCATTCTGATTATTCCCAGCTGATTTTAACAACAGATTTTTTTTCCCTCTCTTAATTAGGTGCCTGCGTGCAAACAAAAGCCTATTATAGCACTCAAAAAGAACACACTGAATAAAATTAGAGCAGATCTATCTTCTAAATCATTGGATAGTAGTCTAGATATAAAAATAAAATGGTTCCCTGTGATCTGGATGTGAGTGCACTTGTAAGAAAGCTTCAATGATTTCAATTGTCACCCTTTGTAATCTGGGCAAGCAAACCCCAAATCAACTCTAAGTATTAATATAATGTATCTCAGTTGAGATGCACGCCTTATTGGTGTCAAAGGTATGGTTGCCTCCTTCTCTGTTTAGAGTAGCAAATTTGAAAATGTTCTCAGGTGAATAAAGGGTAAATGACTAAAATGTAAAGGAAATAATTTTTCCTACTGTTCAAAGCACAGAAGTATTTCAGATTGAAGAGGATGTAAGAAGGATGGATGTTTTAGAAGCAGTCACTATCTGTAAGCTTGACTCTGATATCTATTCAACTGCAATTAGTGTCTAAATTTAAGTCCCTGTCTGTGGTTGGAAGAGAGGGACAAAGTTAGGAATTCTGCTGCAGTATGCACCTACCTGGCCTTTTATTGAGGCATCTTATCATTTATGTTTCAACAAAAAGATAAAATAGATTCAAAGACATGGGATCCACACAGGTTAACAATAAAAAGGCTTGTTTTATATGATAATTACTTGATGTAATCATACTTTGTGTTTATGCTTGAAACATTGGACCTTATTTTGTTTTTTATTTTTTTTTATTTTTATTTTTTAACTTTACAATAGTGTATTGCTTTGGAAATGCTGTTAAGGATTACATTCTGTGACACAAGGACTTCCCCGGTGGCTCAGACAGTAAAGCGTCTGTCTACAATGTGAGAGACCTGGGTTTGATCCCTGGGTTGGGAAGATTCCCTGGAGAAGTAAATGGCAACCCACTCCAGTATTCTTGCCTTGAAAATCCCATGGAGGAGGAGCTTGGTGCAGGCTACTATCCATGGGGTTACAAAGAGTCAGGCACCACTGAGAGACTTCACTTTCACTTTCTTTCTTTCTGTGACACAAAGACCCTAACGTGACCCTGAAAGGTTGTTGTTGAACCTTGCAAAGACCCTGGGATGCTTGGCCTCCTGAGGAGAAGAATTCAATCCGGGGACAGAGACTAGGCTTGATTGCTCAGAACTTTTGTGTAATAAAGTTTTATTAAAGTATAAAGGAGATAGAGAAAGCTTCTGACATAGACATCAGAAGAGGGCAGAAAGAGTACTGGCTTGCTAGTGTTAACAATGGAGTTATATACTCTCCAATGAATCCAAAGAATGTCTGGAGGTTGTAAAGACCTCACCAGACCTACTCCCATAATTTACATTTTAAGATAACAGAATTAGCCAGAAGGTTTAATCCAGAGACTGTCCTCATGCAGGATACATTATTATATAATCCTTGTAAAACCAGACCTACTCCCATAATTTAAAAATAATAACATCTATTTCTGCTTTACTGACTATGCCAAAGCCTTTGACTGTGTGGATCACAAAAAACTGTGGAAAATTCTGAAGGAGATGGGAATACCAGACCACCTGACCTGCCTCTTGAGAAACCTATATGCAGGTCAGGAAGCAACAGTTAGAACTGGACATGGCACAACAGACTGGTTCCAAACAGGAAAAGGAGTACATCAAGGTTGTATATTGTCACCCTGCTTATTTAACTTATATGCAGAGTACATCATGAGAAACGCTGGGCTGGAAGAAGCACAAGCTGGAATCAAGATTGCCGGCAGAAATATCAATAACCTCAGATATGCAGATGACACTACTCTTATGGCAGAAAGTGAAGAGAAACTAAAAAGACTCCTGATGAAAGTGAAAGAGGAGAGTGAAAAAGTTGGCTTAAAGCTCAACATTCAGAAAACGAAGATCATGGCATCTGGTCCCATCACTTCATGGCAAATAGATGGGGAAACAGTGGAAACAGTGTCAAGACTTTATTTTTTTGGGCTCCAAAATCACTGCAGATGGTGATTGCAGCCATGAAATTAAAAGATGCTTACTCCTTGGAAGGAAAGTTATGACCAACCTAGATAGCATATTCAAAAGCAGAGACGTTACTTTGCCAACAAAGGTCTGTCTAGTCAAGGCTATGGTTTTTCCAGTGGTCACATATGGATGTGAGAGTTGGACTGTGAAGAAAGCTGAGTGCCGAAGAATTGATGCTTTTGAACTGTGGTGTTGGAGAAGACTCTTGAGAGTCCCTTGGACTGCAAGGAAATCCAACCAGTCCATTCTGAAGAAGATCAGCCCTGGGTGTTCATTGGAAGGACTGATGCTGAAGCTGAAACTCCAGTACTTTGGCCACCTCATGTGAAGAGTTGACTCATTGGAAAAGACTCTGATGCTGGGAGGGATTGGGGGCAGGAGGAGAAGGGGACGACAAAGGATGAGATGGCTGGATGGCATCATTGACTCGATGGACGTGAGTGTGAGTGAACTCCGGGAGTTGGTGATGGACAGGGAGGCCTGGCGTGCTGCGATTCATGGGGTCACAAAGAGTAGCCCAGGACTGAGTGACTGAACTGAACTGAACTCCCATAATTTACATTTTAAGATAACAGGATTAGCCAAATCCAGAGACTGTCCTCAGGCAGGATACATTATTGTTAAATGATCCTAAGGAATGTAGAGGGAAAAAAGTTTGTCTTTATTCCTCCTTGAGAATTCCAGACCCCTCTCTTGTTGGGGACCCCTAAACTTCTTATCAACCTGCCTAGGAAATGACTCTCTAAACCCCACAATGATTCCCACCCTCCTGGTACAGGCATATTTCACCATAATTCATTTTCAAAATTAGTAAGAATTATAGAGGTGCTTAATGCTGCAAAAAATAAGGTACTCTGAGAATAAAGAGGGACCTATTCTAGGGTGAGGTGTTGGCAGTGTATGTTACGGAGAGGAGAAAATACAGCAGTTCTACATATACTAAGTTTCAAGAAAAAGCACTGACCATAATGTGAATTAAGATCTTGAAGATGCCAAGATATGGAAACAACCTAAGTGCTAGTCGACAGCTGAATGGATAAAGAAAATGTGATACACACACACACACACACACACACAGAGTTGTTCCTTGAACAACATGAGTTTTAAGTTGCATGGATCTACTTATATGCTGATTTTTTTTCAATAAATACACAAAAAATACATGTAAAAACCATCATGTGCAAGACTTGTATTGAAGAGGATCACTTATCCTTATATAGATATAAGGTGATATTGAATATAAAATTAAATGTTAGTTTTCTTGCTGTTTTGCAACTTTGCTTTCAAAGAATTACAGTATTGTATAGTATATCTGTCTGTCTGTCTTTCTCATGTATCAGCCTATCATCAGAAGTGTTTTGTACATATAATAGCGTTTTCAATACTAAGTTATAAATATGATTTATAGTGTATGACACAAAAATGTTATAAGTATTCATTCATTAGTGTATAGTGCTACCGTATCAAAGCAATCATATCGATTGCACGGTTCAGTTCAGTTCAGTTGCTCAGTCATGTCCGACTCTGTGACCACATGAACCACAGCACACCAGGCCTCCCTGTCCATCACCAACTTCCAGAGTTTACCCAAACCCATGTCCATTGAGTCGCTGATGCCATCCAACCATTTCATCCTCTGTCGTCCCCTTCTCCTCCTGCCATCAATCTTTCCCAGCATCAGGGTCTTTTTAAATGAGTCAGCTCTTTACATCAGGTGGCCAAAGTATTGGAGTTTCAGCTTCAATATCAGTCCTTGCACAAGGCAACCATAAAGCAATCATATTGCTGCTTATTCATTATCAATCATTACCTCTGCAAAAAAATATGAATTTTCACATTATCTTTTCATTTTGACATCTAGTGTTAATAATACACATAACATCTACAGTATTTTGTAGAACATAAGACAATTCTGATGTAGGTATTGACAATTTTGTAAACAGATGTCAACTCACTGTATCGATACATACAGTAGAATACTGAAAATGTATTTTCTCTTCCTTATGATATCCTTTCTTTCTTTCTTTTTTTGCCACTCGGCATGTGAGATCTTAGTTCCCTGACCAGAGACTGAACTGGTGCCCGCTGCAGTAACAGTGTGGAGTCTAACTGCAGGAGCAGCAGGGAAGTCATGCTTATGATTTTCTTAATAACATTTTCTTTTCTCCAGCTTACTTTATTCTAAGAATACAATACATAACATATATAACATACAAAATAGGTGTCAATTGACTGTTTACATTATTGGTAAGGCTCAATGATAGGATGTTAGTAGTTAAATTTAGGGGGAGTCAAAAGTTACATGTTTATTTTCAACTGTGCAGGGGTCAGCACCCCGATCCCTACACTGTTCAAGGGTGAACTGTAAATAAAATGGAATATCATTCAGCCTTAAAAAAGAAGGAAATTCTGCCATGTGACAATAGATGAACAGAGAAGACATTATGCTAAATGAAATAAGCCAGACACAGTAAGACAAATCCTGCATGAGTTCATTTCTATGTGGGAATATAAAAAAGTTGAATTCATAAAAGCAGACAGAGCATAGGATGGTATTACCAGGGGCTGGGAGGTTGGGGAAATGGGGAAATTTAGTCAAAGGGTATAAAGTTTCAGCTAGGCAGGATAAATACATTCTGGAGATCGAAAGCACAGCAGGCTGATGACAGTTATGGTACTGTATAGTACTTAAAATTTACTAAGAGTAAAGTTTAAACATTCTCACCACGCACACACAAAATGCTAACTATGTGAGGCAATGGGTGTATTAACTAGCTTGACTGTGGTGATAATTTTACAGTGCATATCAAAATATGATGTTGCATACTTTATATATACAGTTTTTGTCAGCTGCATCTCAATAAAGCTGGAAACAATTTTTTTCCATCGTAGAGCTATTCCTTTTTGTCCCCGAGTTTTCTAATCGTTTCCAAACAAATTTTTGTATTTGTGGGGTGTGATTTATTCTCTACAAACACACTCTACTCATTAAGATTCCATTTTTTCTAGCAGCCCTGACTTATGTTGCTCATAATAACCATTTCATTACTTCAGTGATTCAGTTTAGATGTCTCCTGAAGTAATTACCAAAAAGATTTCTTTTTCTTCCTCTCTAAGATGGATAGCACATATTCTTTGAATCGGTTTTCAATTCCAAATGTACTTTGTTTCTTCTTTTTTTTTAAAGAGGTACAATGTTCTATGCTATGCTATGTTAAGTCACTTCAGTCGTGTCCGACTCTGTGCGACCCCATAGACGGCAGCCCACCAGGCTCCCCCGTCCCTGGGATTCTCCAGGCAAGAACACTGCAGTGGGTTGCCATTTCCTTCTCCAATGCATGTACAATGCTCTGGATAGCGCAATCTTGCTCAAGTAGCTATGCTGCAATATTCATGGGTAGAGTTCTCTTCTTACTTCTCCACTTAACACCATTTAACACATTCTACCCTTTTGAATCACAGAGAAGGACATCGGCCTTGGAGATGTTTTCCAGGAATAAAACCAATGAGAAGCCCCAATGACATCAGATTGTTCTGAGTATCCATCAGAGCCCCAGAGAACAAAACTACGTGGGCTGACAGATGTCCTTGAGTCTGTTGTGTCCACAGGTGCCATTTCTGAGATTGCAGGACCATACCAGAATACTCCAAAAAGCAAATTTACACAAATGCAGCCATTTTCTCAGAGCTTGTTTTCTATAGTTCCAGCTACCTTTTAATAAGCAGCAGCAGCAAAATTTATCGACCTAATGCCTTCTCGACACTTTTTTATTCGTTATACATGAGAAAAAAACACTATTTGCTTCATAGTCAAGTACAATTTGCTACTGTTTCCAGGTACAATCCAGGTACCAGGATTTATCCTGTTTTGTTTGTTGGTTTGTTTGACAAGAAAAAAACCTCTGTGATAACTATGATCCTGTGCAATGGAAAGTTAAAATAAAAATCTGATGCAATCCAAAACAAAGGACAAAATAAAGTGAAAATGATCACAGAACTGGTCCCATTAAAGCTGATGAGTCATGGCAAATAAGGAGGAAATAAACAGGGTCTAATAAAGATGCTGAATCACAGCCCTTCAGGGTCTTTTTGAGCCAGGTTAATCTCTTAAATTGGCTAGTCATTGGTAATTCTCTTTAGGCAACAACTTGAATAGTGATGGGCTTGTTTGATACACAACAGAAGTATTGTGATCTGAGGAATCACATTATATTTGGTAAAATGATCTAACATTTAAAGCTATGTCTTCCAATTAACACATTTAAAGGGTTAACCAGATTGATGCCTTGGCCAGAAAGTAGATTTCCCTTTCCATTTAAATAAAAATCAGTTTACTGATCAAGGTCACAGCTTACCGGAAAAAGGATGTGTAGTCAAGAGTGTTGCGTTTTAGATATTTCTTAAAGGGGGAAAAAAAAAGACAGTACCAGATCAAGACTGCATGACTTTTTTTTTTTTAAAGAAAAAAATAGCTTTTAGAGAAAGCACCTTTATCTTTCACGGTATTCACTATAAAAAGGCCAGTAGGCCCTCCTCTATTGTCCCTTAGTTCTTCATGAAGAATTTGTCTTTAAATTTTTTGTGTGATAAGCTACAGATTATTCAGATACCTCTGTTGCAAGACCTAACATCTCAGGCCTGAAAACTTGAAAAGAACCTACTCCCCACCTCAACATCAGGGAAGTTTAGGATTAACTTGGCAGAAGAGACACTCACCCAAAGAGGGAACATTCAGGAGTGCCACAGAGAGGAATACATAAAGTCTCCCTGTCCCTATGGCTCTGCCACAGCCTCAACAATTCCCAGTGTAAGAGCCACTGCTGTGAATGATGGTCTTTCTCTCTGGAATACCCTGATAAAATGCAAACAGCATGTATGGAGAGGGAAGGGTACTCACTGATACCCACTGCTACTGATAAGTCGATTCAGTCATGTCCGACTCTGTGCAACCCCATAGACAGCAGTCCACCAGGCTCCCCCGTCCCTGGGATTCTCCAGGGAAGAACACTGGAGTGGGTTGCCATTTCCTTCTCCAATGCATGAAAGTGAAAAGTGAAAGTGAAGTCGCTCAGTCGTGTCCGACTCTTCACAACCCCATGGACTGCAGCCTACCAGGCTCCTCCATCCATGGGATTTTCTAGGCAAAAGTACTGGAGTGGGGTGCCATTGCCTTCTCCCACTAACTTCATGTAATTCACCACATAACTAGAAATGCTTCAATTTCAGCTGAGAAACTGGCCAGCACTTTATAGACATGAATTTTCAGAGCTTGCATCAAAGACTTTATTTCCCTCCAGGCTCTCTGCTCACCCACAGGGAAACAGGCAAAGTAAGGCTGTACTGTACATGGCTTCTAGGTAGTTCAACTTTCTATCAATTATATTTTTAACTAGGAATTATATTTGTCCTCATGCATTACCCATCAGAAATAGAATCCATCTTCTCTGTGCAGCAAATGCCCCCAAATTTAGTATCCCTCAATGCAAAAAAGGGCTTCCCTTGTGGCTCAGACAGTAAAGAATCTACCTGCAATGTGGGAGACCCAGGTTCCATCCCCAGGTTGGGAAGATCCCCTGGAGAAGGAAATGGAAATTCATTCCAGTATTCTTGCCTAGAGAATTCCCTGGACAGAGGAGCCTGGCGGGCTACAGTCCATGGGGTTGCAAAGAGTCGGACATGACTGAGCAACTACACTTTCACTTTCTTTCAATGCAAAAAGGTAGGCTTCCCTGGTGGCTCAGCAGTAAAGAATCTGCCTGCAATGCAGGAGCCACAGGATATGAGGGTTCGATCTCTGGTTTAGTAAGAGCCCCTGGAGGAGGGCATGGCAACCCACTCAGTGTTCTTGCCTGGGAAATCCCATGGACAGAGGAGTCTGGCGGGCTACAGTGCATAGAGTGGCGAAGAGTCAGAAGTCAGACTGAAGTGACTTAGCATGCAGAGAACAATGCTAAAGGAGTAAGGAAATGTCCATAATGAGGCAGCAGTAGGCAGAAGGCTCAGGCAGCAGTATGATTGCTTTCTTGCCCCATGGTTATTTATTTGGATCTTATAAAGGCCCTGCTATATGCCTGGTGTTTCTGAGTTACATTTTCTACATGTTTTAAACCTCCCCAACAAGTCTGCAAAGAAGGTAGCATTTTTTCTCGATTTTATGGAACCAGAAACTAAAGCTCAAAGATAATTTTCCAAAGCCCCAATGTGTCTGACTGCAATGCCTGCAAATTTTCTCGAGAGCATGCTTTGTCCTATATTCAGAATGGTGTCACTTTCTTTGGATGAAGGCTTAAACAACTGAAAGCACTAGGCGGAGACACAGGCCTCACAGATGCCAGGCATCTGCTCTTGTTCTCCACAGGCCTCTGCCCTCCTTTGTGATGTGATTAATGCTCAGGGTCATCAGTGCCTCATCAGACTCTGATAAAGCAGAGAACCAACAGTCAAATCTCAGCATCCTAAGCCAACAGTCTCATTCTCCTGACTGCGCTTACCTTCTTGACCTGAGCTGATGACCCTGTGTGGTTTTCCTGGCCCCCAGCAGCCCTTCAGGAGCTCTGCTCCTTAGCCTGGTGCAGTGGGGAAACCAGACCTCCTCCATTAATCTTTCCTGCTCTAGATTTTCTGACCGTGTGGACTTCATCTTTCCCGCCCAGTCTTGCCCCACTGCCACCACCATGGCAGGGGTCGGCCTGGGTCAACAGCTCCCGGTCAGCAGCAGCCTCTCTCTGTGACCCTCTCTGCTCACTCCAGCCAGGAGCTCCCACTTAATAACAGCCTAGATTCCAGGCAAACCACACACAGGGCTCAATGTCCTGCACATACAATGGCATGTGGCTGGCTCAGAAAGAGATGCTCATTAGCAAAGCTGCTCAGAGGGCTGCCCGCCAGACCTCCCGCATGACTTTTCCCACCTTTCAGCTCCCATGGATCTCCTGGTTTCTGATGACTACCCTGGACTTTTAACCTTTACCCTTTCACTTTCCTAAAAAGTGAAAGTCGTTCCGTCCTGTGTCTGACTCTTTGCAATCCCATGGACTGTAGCCTGCCAGGCTCCTCTATCCATGGAATTCTCCAGGCCAGAATACTGGAGTGGGTAGCCATTCCCTCCTCCAGGGGATCTTCCCAACTCAGGGACTGAACCCAGGTTTCCCACACTGCAGGCAGATTTTTTACTGTCTGAGTCACCAGGGAAGCTTGCTCTTTCCTAGACCACTTGCAACTCTCCGTCTCTTGACTTTGACCTTTTATCTCAGCAAATCCTTCACCTCCTGGATGACCTGTGTTCCACTTTAAACCATTCCAGATCTCTAGTTCAAGTCTGCCTCTCAGCTTTCAGCCCCTCTGGAACTTATGTCTATGCCCACCCCTTTGAGCTGTAGCCGGGTCTGTCAAGCCCACCTCCCTTTCATCTAAGAAACCTTCTATCACTGTCAATTGCTGGACTGAATCCTAATTCTCAAGAGTTGAGAAGAATTCCTTTAACCACCATCCTGAGAGCCCGTGAGCTTTCTTTGGCAGACAACAAGTTTTACTGCTTGTTCCCTAGTGTTCTATAGGATTCCTTATCACAAGCACATCTCTATTGGTCCAGTTTCTTTCTTATGAAGTGGTTAGCTTTCTCTCTTAATGACAAAGGAGAATAACACAAAAGACAGAGAATGAAAACTTATCAGCAAAAAATCACACACAGGCTTTGTTCTAGTTAGAAGATGAGCTTTATAGGCAGTTTTCCACTTTTGTTCAGATATGCTCTGGAGAGCACTGCTTCTCTCACTTTCAGAACTGCTGCAGATCCTTGTTAAAACGCAAATTCTTGCTCAGTAGGTGAAGGGGGAGAGGTGTGTTTCTAGCAGGCCCCTTGTGACAGCTACATCAAGGCTTACAATCTGTGCAGGGAAGCCCTAGATCTAGCGACATCAGGGGATGGATGTAGACCCGGCCTCCTCCTTCAGCAGGAAATAACATTAGATGGCCCTAGTCTCTGATTCAAATCTTGGCCCTCATCTTAGAAACACCACATTTTACAGAATACATGTAAACAAAACCAAATGTTTTCAAATGTAACAATGATTTCTGTATTCCTAGCTATGGATGGGAGCCTGAATTTATAGACACAGTGGTTGTTTCTTTCCACAAGGGGAGGAGAAAGGAGAGAGAAAGTGAGGAATTGAAGTGGCGGTTACTGGGCAACCTAAAGAAAAAAGTTACTAAATCCTGGTGCTTAATGAATAAAAGACCCCCAAGGACATGACGCCATGTGAGAGGGAGGCAAAGTCAAGCCTCCATTTCAGAATGTTGCACTAGGCTAAGTCTAGATAGGACTTGACTGAATTGAGACAGGAAAGAGTCGTACTTGTTTATTGAGGTTTGGCAGCTTTTACTGGCTGAAAAGTTTTCCCTTTTTTTACTCAACCTAAATCCTTGAGCTTTAATATGAACTAATTTATCTTACATACTCATAAGGCTAGGGCAAACTGATTACTCTCTCTTCTAGATATGGCATATAATTGAAAATTTTCTAAATTTTTTGAATCTCAATAGCTAGCATCTGTAAGGCATTCTATATGTGCTTTCTGTGAGTCAATCTCAGCCAATTCTCTCAACAACACAAAGGATAAGGTACTCTTTTAGTCCTGTCTGGCAGATGAAGAAAGAAGAGAGGGAGAGCAGAGAATGTGCCTGAGGTCCCAGGAGTGAGCAACAACAGCAGGATTTGAACTCAGGCATATGACTAACTATCCTGCCTCTTCATTATTACATGTTTAAAAAAAAACTGGGCAATTACACTATATTTTCTCATCCATGGAAGACTCCTCTGGAATTCTAATAAGAAGTCCTCCAAGTGAACTCAAGAGCAGGAACTAAATATGATCTGAGAACCTAGCTCAAGAGAGAACATAGAAGGGACACTTTACTCTCCTTACTTGTGGTTCTTTCATCCACTTTCTATACTGAATTATGGTTTGGATTTCTTCCCCTACAATACTAGCTGCTGTTCAGTGTATAGTCTGTCTTCTTTGAGCTCAGTATCCTTTATTAAAAGTCATATTCAGGATGCTTTAGCTTCAAAATTTTAAAAATACAGCTGGAACTGGCTCAAATGATAAAGTGTTAGTTGCTCAGTTGCGTTTGACTCTTTGCAACTCCATGGACTATAGCCCACCAAGCTCCTCTGTCCATGGAATTCTCCAGGCAATAATACTGGAGTGGGTAGCCATTCCCTTCTCCAAGGGATCTTTCCAACCCAGGGATCAAACCTGGGTTTCCCCATTGCAGGGAGATTCTTTACTGTCTGAGTCACCAGGGCAGCCCTAAATGATAAAGGGGATATATTAATCCACATAACTGAAAACTCCCAAGATAGGACAGGGTCAAGAACCCAGTTCCTTTTCAGCATTTCACATTGCTGTTGAAATTGCTGAACACATCTGGGGCCTGCCCCACTTAAGAGTTCTAGGATGTGGAAGGCCAGGGACTCTCATAGCTACTTGCTTCCTCATTTCTACTTGAGAGGAGGACCATCTCTTCCCCAAACTATCAAAGTCCTGAGCTTCACTCTGATAGAACCAACTCATTATACTGGATCTATTATAAGATGCATATTTTCATATTGTAACATCTCTGAAGTATTGCTAAAATTACATCTTACAACTCATATATAGTTAGGTCAGGGTTTTTCCTCATTTTTTCTTCAAAAGTGGAAGTGTTAGTTGTCAATCATGTCTGACTCTTTGCAACCCATGGACTATAGCTGACCAGGCTCCTCTGTCCATGGAATTCTCCAGGCAAGAATATGGGAGTGGGTCGCCATTCCCTTCTCCAGGGGATCTTCCTGACTCGGGGATTGAACCCAGGTCTCCTGCATTGTAGGCAAATTCTTTACCATCTGAGTCACCAGGGAAGTGGTTCCTAAAATAGTGTATCCTTTTTGGTACCTAACACTGGGACTAACCAGTCAGGAATGATCTCCAGAGCCATGGCAGCCTCAATCCTTGTACCTAATGCATTACTGCTAGTTCCATGGAGGAGGGTGGAACAAGTGCTGGGAAGAAAATTGAAATGTTCTTTAAGTTACTAGGCACATACTCAGAGAAGGCAATGGCACCCCACTCCAGTACTCTTGCCTGGAAAATCCCATGGATGGAGGAGCCTGGTGGGCTGCAGTCCATGGGGTCGCTAAGAGTCGGACTCGACTGAGCGACTTCACTTTCACTTTTCACTTTCATGCATTGGAGAAGGAAATGGCAACCCACTCCAGTGTTCTTGCCTGGAGAATCCCAGGGATGGGGGAGCCTGGTGGGCTGCCATCTATGGGGTCGCACAGAGTTGGACATGACTGAAGTGACTTAGCAGCAGGCACGTACTAACATGAAAAGTCTAGTGCTAAGTTATTCATTCTTTTATCCCATCATTTATTTATTCACTTAAATGAAAGCATTTATTGAATTCCAACTATGAGCTGGTATTCTTCAAGGTACTAGAATATAAATAATTGAGATATAGACATTGCAACTGACTAGCTCATACTCTCTGCTGCTATTACATTGTTAAATTTTACATATACATATGTTTCTACATAAGTAATACAATTACAATATTATAGTAACTCTGGAGTCATGTTCTACCAATAATAATCAGATAATAATCAGCTAAAGGAAACGGCCAGGCCACAGATAAAGTGCTGTATGGAGTTTTTTACTCCAAAAGCTTTGCGGCAAGAGAAGGAAGCATGTCTCCTGGGCTCTAACAAAATCTGGGGCATGGAACACAGCAACTCAGATTTCGATTTTGGAGTAAGAATGGCAGACCCATCCATGGCTAAGATGCATTCAGTGACTCACAGATTCCAGAAAGGAAGGAAATAAAGAAATGTTGGGTATCAGATCATGACCTGCAGATATTTAGGAAGCCCAGTGGAAAAATCCCTGACAAATTCAGCCATTATAAACCATGTGAGACACACAAATGATCTGGAAGAAGGGAAGAACAATTGCCAATTACACATACTGACTATCAGATCAATACTATATTTATTTTCAGGGGAAGCTTAAACCAGGGGACAATAAAACAGAATTGGATTGAGCCAAAGGATGATTATCCAATTTCTATGAGATTCTTGGCTGGGAACAAATTCTCTGTCTCAGCTGTGTATAGTATGAGATAAATAACAGGCATTTGTGATGAGAGCCCCAGTGAGGTCAAACCACATTAGCAAAACTAGCAAGTGCTTTAGGCCATCACCGAAACCTTCCGGGAAAAATCATTTCACCCAGCCAAAGTGGCAGAAATTTGCAGTCAGCAGAAATTTTCCTCCTGACAGCTACTCTTTCTGTTCCCTGGTGGTTCTTATATACCTCCTATTTATGAAGAACAGTGGCATCCTGCAGATCATCTGTACAGAGCGCTATTAGTTAATTTTTATGATTGAGATGTGGTTGGTTAGTGCTGAGAGCATGCCCTTCTCCCGTTTTCTAGGCAACCAGTGTGCTTAGGCATTTATGCTGATCACAGTGTGTGGACTCTTGGCAATGATGAGGCAAAAGTGATCAAAAAGTTTGCACATGATATGGCAGCATCAGACTCCATCTAAGAAGGCAAGTCCCATGCCGATATGACATCTGTGTACTACAAAGTGCCAAGGGCCTGCAAGAAGATCAGATAACCTGATGGGCCCCAGGAGAGAAAAAAAAAAGACACCAGGAAAAGCTCTCCTCTTTAGACTCTCTTGATGAAGGTGAAAGAGGAGAGTGAAAAAGTTGGCTTAAAGCTCAACATTCAGAAAAAGAAGATCATGGCATCTGGTCCCATCACTTCTTGGGAAATAGATGGGGAAACAGTAGAAACAGTGTCAGACTTTATTTTTCTGGGCTCCAAAATCACTGCAGATGGTGACTGCAGCCATGAAATTAAAAGACGCTTACTCCTTGGAAGGAAAGTTATGACCAACCTACATAGCATATTCAAAAGCAGAGACATTACTTTGCCAACAAAGGTTCGTCTAGTGAAGGCTATGGTTTTTCCTGTGGTCATGTATGGCTGTGACAGTTGGACTGTGAAGAAAGCTGAGTGCCGAAGAATTGATGCTTTTGAACTGTGGTGTTGGAGAAGACTCTTGAGAGTCCCTTGGACTGCAAAGAGATCCAACCAGTGCATTCTGAAGGAGATCAGCCCTGGGATTTCTTTGGAAGGAATGATGCTAAAGCTGAAACTCCAGTACTTTGGCCACCTCATGCAAAGAGTTGACTCACTGGAAAAGACTCTGATGCTGGGAGGGACTGGGGGCAGGAGGAGAAGGGGACGACAGAGGATGAGATGGCATCACTGACTCGATGGACGTGAGTCTGAGTGAACTCCAGGAGTTGGTGATGGACAGGGAGGCCTGGCGAGCTGCGATTCATGGGGTCGCAAAGAGTCGGACACGACTGAGCGACTGAACTGAACTGAACTGAACTGATAATCACTGCTCATTAGGGATGAAGATTGTTATAGTGACAAGAGGGGTAAGGGGAATTGAAAGGGAAATGGAGAAGATATACACTTTTAGAAAAGTATATCACTGGAGAAGGGAATGGCAAACTACTTCACTGTTCTTGCCTTGAGAAACCCATGAACAGTATGAAAAGGCAAAATGATAGGATACTGAAAGAGGAACTCCCCAGGTCGGTAAGTGCCCACTATGCTACTGGAGATCAGTGGAGAAATAACTCTAGAAAGAATGAAGGGATGGAGCCAAAGCAAAACAATACCCAGTTGTGGATGTGACTGGTAATAGAAGCAAGGTCTGATGCCATAAAGAGCAATATTGCATAGGAACCTGGAATGTTAGCTCCATGAATCAAGGCTAATTGGAAGTGGTCAAACAGGAGATGGCAAGAGTGAACATCGACATTCTAGAAATCAGCAAATTAAAATGGACTGGACGGGGTGAATTTAATTCAGATGACCATTATATCTACTACTGTGGGCAGGAATCCCTTAGAAGAAATGGAGTAGCCATCATGGTCAACAAAAGAGTTCGAAATGTAGTACCTGGATGCAATCTCAAAAGTGACAGAATGATCTCTGTTTGTTTCCAAGGCAAACTATTCAATATCACAGTAATCCAAGCCTGTGCCCCAATCAGTAACGCTGAAGAAGCCAAAGTTGAATGGTTATATGAAGACCTACAAGACCTTTTAGAACTAACACCCCCAAAAGATGTCCTTTTCATTACAGGGGACTGCAATGCAAAACTAGGAAGTGAAGAAACACCTGGAGTAACAGGCAAATTTGGCCTTGGAGTACAGAATGAAGCAGGTCAAAGGCTAATAGAGTTTCACCAAGAGAACGCACTGGTCATAGCAAACATCCTCTTCCAACAACACAAGAGAAGACTCTACACAGGGACATCACCAGGTGGTCAACACTGAAATCAGACTGATTATATTCCTTGCAGCCAAAGATGAAGAAACTCTATACAGTCAACAAAAACAAGACCGGGAGCTGACTGTGGCTCAGATCATGAACTCCTTATTGCCAAATTCAGACTGAAATTGAAGAAAGTAGGGAAAACCACTAGACCATTCAGGTATGACCTAAATCAAATCCCTTATGATTATACAGTGGAAGTGAGAAATAGATTTAAGGGACTAGATCTGATTGATAGAGTGCCTGATGAACTATGGACAGAGGTTCGTGACACTGTACAGGAGACAGGGATCAAGACCATCCCCATGGAAAAGAAATGCAAAAAAGCAAAATGGCTGTCTGGGGAGGCCTTACAAATAGCTGTGAAAAGAAGAGAAGTGAAAAGCAAAGGAGAAAAGGAAAGATATAAGCATCTGAATGCAGAGTTCCAAAGAATAGCAAGGAGAGATAAGAAAGCCTTCCTCAGCAATCAATGCAAAGAAATAGAGGAAAACAACAGAATGGGAAAGACTAGAAATCTCTTCAAGAAAATGAGAAATACCAGGGGAACATTTCATGCAAAGATGGGCTCGATAATGGACAAAAAAGGTATGGCCCTAACAGAAGCTATTAAGAAGAGGTGGCAAGAATACACAGAAGAACTGTACAAAAAAGATCTTCACGACCAAGATAATCACGATGGTGTGATCACTCACCTAGAGCCAGACATCCTGGAGTGTGAAGTCAAGTGTGCCTTAGAAAGCTTCACTACGAACAAAGCTAGAGGAGGTGATGGAATTCCAGTTGAGCTCTTTCAAATCCTGAAAGATGATGCTGTGAAAGTGTTGCACTCAATATGCCAGCAAATGTGGAAAACTCAGCAGTGGCCACAGGACTGGAAAGTGCCACGGGTGGAGTTCCTCAGGTCCAGCCCCGGTGGATCCAGGGAATTCGAAGCAGGGACGGCGTCGGCGAGATCAGGAAACAACTGATTAATTAAACGTTAATTAAGGATATAAAGAGTGGTGAAATAAGGATAGCTCAGCGAAGAAATTCAGTGAAGAAAAGAGGCTGAATAAAATTCCGAAGCAGGGAATTTACATCACCTACGAAGGCCGCAGGCGTCCGCCCATTCTCCGGAAGGAGAGGAGACACTAAGGCCTCCCTGGTCAGATCTTAGAAGCCCAGGCAAAATTAGTAGGCTTGACAAGCTTCCCCGCCTCAGAGGAAAAATTCAGCCAGAAGGTGAAAGAAAGAATGACATGGGGAGACCAAATTTCGGTGAACAAAAGGACGTACTTTATTTTCCAAAGTAGTTTTATACCTTAAGTTGTGCATAGAGGATCATGGGGGAAGGGGTAGAGTCATGCAAGGACAGCAGTTCCTGATCCTAATCGAAGCCAGGCTTTCAAACTTATCATATGCAAAAGTTTAAGTGATTTACATCATCTTCTGGCCAGGAGGCCTGTTAACATTTTAAGAAACTTATTTTTCTCTAAAGGTGATTATTCTAAAATCAGGGGCCAGCCTCCAAAAAGCACTGGATAAAGTTGCATTCCTATAGGGCAAAGGTGAGGTGGGCTCAATCAAGAAAAGAATTAACTCAAGGGTCCAAGGTTACAAACATTGAGGCTACTACTTACATTTCTATACACCAATTATATCAATCAATACACTGCCAAGGACACAGTAGGTAAGGGATATGGAGACTTAGCAGCAAACATTGGCCCAACAAGTAAAAAGCCCTTCACCAATACAATTTCTAATCAATCTTTTAACTACTCAAAGGAATCTGTATTTAGACAGTTTAGAACATCTCCTGCCTCTCACAGTTGGAAGGCTCTGAACAATCACATGTGGCCGGAAAAACCTGTTCAGGCAGGCTAGAGGATTTCCAAAGTAGTTTGAAGGTTGAAACACTGTCACACCCAGGAATTATTAACTGGAGCTGTAAAGCTAACTCTTTTCAGAGAGAGGTAGTGGGGGACAGCCCCCGATAAAGTCAGAGGTGTAGGTGAAAGCACAAAGCAGAAAGTAGGCAGACTCTGGTTTTGGGGGTAGATGCTCGAGAATTTCCAGGAAGACTCCTGAGGCTTGATCCCGCCTTTGCGTATGCTGAGCCTCCTCCCTCATGACCTTTGCCACGGGTGGAGTTCCTCAGGCCAGCTCCCGGCAGGAAAGGGTCAGTTTTCTTTCCAATCCCAAAGAAAGACAATCCAAAGAATGCTCAAACTACCACACAATTGCACTGATCTCACACACTAGTACAGTAATGCTCAAAATTCTCCAATCCAGGCTTCAGCAATACATGAACCATGAACTTCCAGATGTTCAAGCTGGATTTAGAAAAGGCAGAGGAACCAGAGATCAAATTGCCAACATCTGCTGGATCATCAAAAAAGCAAGAGAGTTCCAGAAAAACATCTATTTCTGCTTTATTGACTATGCCAAAGCCTTTGACTGTGTGGATCACAAAAAACTGTGGAAAATTCTGAAAGAGATGGGAATACCAGACCACCTGACCTGCCTCTTGAGAAACCTATATGCAGGTCAGTTCAATTCAGTTCAGTTCAGTCGCTCAGTCGTGTCTGACTCTTTGCAACCCCATGAGTCGCAGCACGCCAGGCCTCCCTATCCATCACCAACCCGCGAAGCTTACTCAAACTCATGGTCATTCAGTCAGTGATGCCATCCAACCAACATATCCTCTGTTGTCCCCTTCTCCTCCTGCCTTCAATCCTTCCCAGCATCAGGGTCTTTTCAAATGAGTCAGTTCTTCACATCAGGTGGCCAAAGTATTGGCATTTCAGGTTCAGCATCAGTCCTTCCAATGAATATTCAGGACTGATTTCATTTAGGATGGACTGGCTGGATCTCCTTGCTGTCCAAGGGACTCTTAAGAGTCTTTTCCAACACCACAGTTCAAAAGCATTAATTATTTGGCACTCAGCTTTCTTTATAGTCCAATTCTCACATGCATACATGACTACTGGGAAAACCATAGGTTTGACTAGACAGACCTTTGTTGGCAAAGTAATGTCTCTGCTTTTTAATATGCTGTCTAGCTTGGGCACAGCTTTTCTTCCAAGGAGCAAGTGGCTTTTAATTTCACGGCTGCAGTCACCATCTGCAGTGATTTTGGAGCCCAAAAAAATAAAATGTCTCATTGTTTCCACTATTTCCCCATCTATTTCCCATGAAGTGACAGGATCAGATGCCATGATCTTCGTTTTCTGAATGTTGAGCTTTAAGCCAACTTTTTCACTCTCCACTTTCACTTTCATCAAGAGGCTTTTGAGTTCCTCTTCACTTTCTGCCATAAGGGTGGTGTCATCTGCATATCTGAGGTTATTGATATTTCTCCTGGCAATCTTGATTCCAGCTTGTGCTTCTTCCAGCCCAGCATTTCTCATGATGTAGTCTGCATATAAGTTAAATAAGCAGAGTGACAATATACAGCCTTGACGGACTCCTTTTCCTATTTGGAACCAGTCTGTTGTTCCATGTCCAGTTCTAACTGTTGCTTCCTGACCTGCATATAAGTTTCTCAAGAGGCAGGTCAGGTGATCTGGTATTCCCATCTCCTTCAGAATTTTCCACAGTTTTTTGTGATCCACACAGTCAAAGGCTTTGGCATAGTCAATAAAGCAGAAATAGATGTTTTTCTGGAACTCTCTTGCTTTTTACATGATCCAGCGGATGTTGGCAATTTGATCTCTGGTTCTTCTGCCTTTTCTAAAACCAGCTTGAACATCTGGAAGATCACGGTTCACATATTGCTGAAGCTTGGTTGGAGAATTTTGAGCATTACTTTACTACGAACAAAGCTAGTGGAGGTGATGGAATACCAGTTGAGCTATTTCAAATCCTCAAAGATGATGCTGTGAAAGTGCTGCACTCAATATGCCAGCAAATTTGGAAAACTCATCAGTGGCCACAGGACTGGAAAATGTCCGTTTTCATTCCAATCCCAAATAAAGGCAACACCAAAGAATGCTCAAAGTACCACACAATTGCACTCATCTCACATGCTAGCATCTCATTGGGCTATTGCAAACATGAGTACAGTGTCTGGCATAAAACAATAACTTTCACCATGAACTAGACCTAAGGCTCAAAAACTAGGCGTTGGGAACTGGTTGTCCCCAGCTGGTCACAGGAAAAGAGAATTCAACAGTAGAGAAGATGGAATAGAAAGAGTTGGTGGACCTACCCAGTCAAACAGAGAAAACAGAGGACACAGAATTCTAGATGTTGGCCATATCTCTCAGTGAAGACTCCTGTGAATCTTTCACTTCTATGAGAAAAATCAACAGGTCAGTCACTGTAGCATCTGCAATGAACTACCCACTCCAGCTGCCATTCATCAGTCTTCTTAAAGAAACCACAATGCCCAGGAGTTAGCCACTTGTCAGTGTATCCCAGGCTCCTATCAGTCTGGGTCTAAGCTGAAGGAAGTTCGAGAGCTTCCCCTCCATTCTTGAGTCTGTAAGATCAGTTCTGGTCCTGATGCACTGTAAGGCCAGATGTTCATTGTAAAAATGCAAATGATCAAGGCCCACAGTAAGAGCTCAAGGCACCAGAAATTCACAAATTCAAACCCTTATTGCTATGAATGCATTGTGCAAATAAAAGTCATTCAGGGACTCTTGGGAGTCACAGCTCTAATCGAGACAGCAAATTGCGACTCTAAAGCTAAACTAAGAAATGCATCCATCAGAGTCTCACAAGTCATCACCATATAACAGCACTATCCATGCAAAACCAGTCCATGATGCTGTACATTTTCAGCAGTAATGGGAGTGGCAGGAGGTAGTGTCTCCAATTTCTGAAAGCAATGAATTGGGAAGAAATCCCACCATGGATGAGATATATTTACATCTAAAGTCTTTGCTCAGTTCTAATTCCAGAATAGTAATAGCACTTTATTTTTTAAATGGCTGTTACCTTTTGCCATGAAAAACATAAAAGAAACCCAGATAAATGACTGAAACTCACTCCCAAGCTACTTACTTTCTGATGGCTAGGGAATTGGGGCCTGAAATGAGCACAATTAGAAGAGAATCCTCCAGTGTAATCCAAATAAGTGTGGGCACACAGAATATTTAATCTATCCTACTTGAAAAAAAAATCAGCTGTATTCATATAAGTTAGTTTCTTAAAAATAAATGAAAGTAGAGACATAAAGGATGAAGCATTCAGGAGTATTATGGATCAAAGCCAGAGTCTGTGAATTAAAGGATTGTCACTTGGCATTACTGGAAATAAAAAAGAGAAGAAAAGCATATTCGACTTACCTGGTGTTACTTATTGATTATGCTTTAGAAAATACTAGACTCATGAAAAATTAAGTCTTGGTTAAAGCATTTTGAAATCACAGATTATTTTTATATATCCATGCTATCTTTTCAACCCATTGCCATGGTCAATTGATAAAAATTAAGGCTAAAATAGCATTATTATGATTAGATGCAAATGTGTCCATGCCATATGACGGTTTCATTCATTCTATTCTTTGTATAAAAGCTTCTTTCTTTCCAACTTTGTATATGTTTTCCTCAATTTAAGTTTCTTTTGCGCAGGATTTGTGTCTTAGATGGATTTTCAAGCATAGCACTTAAAAAATACCACCTGACTGAGTCACTAAATATAAAATATAGAGTTGAGGAAGTATGACAATATTGTGAGAGACTGTGAAATAAATTTCATATTTTAATGCAAAACAAGACAAATTTGTGAATGAAAAATGTTGCCTGCTTTATCAGTAAACAAAGGATGCTATAGCCCTCAGGCTGCTTTGGCCTCCCCCACAGTGAGCCCTGAGGGGACTTGGTAGGAGAAAAATGGGCTGCTGGCTGCCAAGCCCTCAGCCACTGTAGTCACCCCCAATGGTGCACCCTAAGGGGACTCAGGAGGAGAACGAACAAGGTACTGACCCTAGATAAAGTGCATATCAAAGGAATGATTTCAATGAGCCCAGACTCCTGCATCTCCCCATACAAAGAAAAGCACTAAATTCATTACCTTGAGATATCTGGTTTTCTTTCATTAACAATAATCTTTTGACTTTCTGACTACCGGGTCTTTGCTGCAAAACTCCTATAAATCCTCCTCCTCTTACCTTTTTCCTCGGAGATATGAAAGTCCACCAAACAAAACATAAAACTCCACTTTTAGGTTGTGCAGTTTTTCAGTCGACAACTTTAAACACACAAAAAAATGTCTCTGCCCTTTGGCCCCCTCATTTGCCTCTACTGTGCACTGTGGATCTACATTTAGGCATCTACCAAACCTTTCCATCAGCGGAAATACCGCTCAGACATAAAGGGCAATGTTCTCCTAGCGCCAACAAGACAACTCCTTAAAAGATTCTCTTTTTTCTTGATCTTATAAGGGCCCATGATGACCCATGACCTGTTAGACTGTGTAAACTGTCAATAATTCATCATTAATGTACAGCCCTGTCTCAAAAACATATATCTGTGCTTTGATTCCTAATAAGTGGAACAGTTCTCAGAGTTTTCTGCAATTCTGTTTCCAGGTTGCAATCCTCAATTTGACTTGAATACAATTTTCCATTTCTTTTCTTAGAGCAACTACTTAAGTTTTTCATTGACAAGATATAAGAAAACTATTATTTTCCCCTTGTTAGGAAAGAACCTGCATTGCAAGACTATGGAACATAAGGAGTTTGCTTCTAAATAACAATCAAATCAAGGTACTATTCAAGTTCCATACTGGGGTGAAAACAACTAATGCCATTTTCTTTTATATTCATGTATTGTTTGATTTTTATTTTAAATTTAAGATGCTGAGAGAGTGGAAAGCAACAGACAAGAACCATGTACAACTAGCACAAGAATACTAATTTCTATTCCCAACAATGATGAAACAAGAGGATGCTTTTGCTGGACTCATCCTGCCAAATAGCCCAGGGACTCCTGAAGGAATGAAACACTTACCGAATCAAACAATGGGGAGAGCACGTGGTAAATGACAACACCTTTGGTAGCATGTGAATTGATATAAATAAGCAGATACAATATCTTTTTGGACACTGAGGTGAGTTATAGTGAATTGATGAGAGTCTTATTTCTGATTAAAATATCCATAACAAAATAATTCTGGAGTATGAAGTAACATGTAGGGAAGGGATGCCACTTGTTAGCATATGAAATTATCCAGCCCATATATAAGAAGCTTGATATTTCCCTTCCACTGCATCATAAAGGCCGGGAGAAATCAGTTCTACAACTGATCTTCAAGATAATGACTGTCCATCAAAAGAAGATGTCAAACAAGTTTACAAGAAAATCTGAAAAAAGCAAAAAAGATTACTAGGTAGCTCCAATGGGAAAACTATGAACTGAGAAGAACACAACCTTCTGGGTTATCTGATTCTAGCCTATCATTTTCTTTGAGCTACTTTACAACAGTAAATTGTAGATGACAGCAATGTAAAATAATTCTTGCTTATGGACATGCAAATAAATTGTCTGGTGGCAGTTGACTCCCTCAACCACATTCCTCGAAAATAAGGCAGCTTTGTATCCATTTGTAAATTTGCTTTAACATTTCTTTACTCCATACGTATCAATAGTTCACTAATGCTACTTTGAATTGGCTGTAACATCTTTCTGGGACCCTCATTTAATTAATGAGTTACCTAAAATATTTTACATGTTCAGTTTGTATTTGTATGAATCATGATTTTACCTTTTGTTTAAAATTATCCTTTAACAGGTTCTATGAAGGAAGTTGTTAATAGTCAAGGTCTCTAGAGGGAGATGAGACCAGCCAGTGAGTTCATCTACCTTTTTATTGCTCTAGTTCTCTGGCTTGCCAACAATCACAGCTTTTCTATAAGGGAGAAAAGGCAATACAACAGGCATTCTTGTCCTCTTACAAACTGGTCTTTTTAGTGTGAACAAATAAATTTTGACTGATGATAAACCAGATTAGGCTACACATAAGGCTGATTGACTCTGAGTACCACACAAGCCTCATTTCTGAAACTCCAAACCTGAGGGCCAGATATTAGAACATATGTTAGTAGCCAGCCTGCTTTCTTTGGCAACAATTCAACCTCAGTTCTCTAACTTTAACATGGAAAAAAATTTCTAATGCTCTTGAAATATTCTAAGTATATTTTCTGAAAGGCCAGAGATGAAAAGAACAAAGATGCTATTTAAAACTGGTACAGAAGAATGTTTCAAAGAGTTTGCTACACAAAAGAAAGCACAGTGATAAAAGAGGAACTGTCCACAAGCAAGGAAGAGCTAGGTCACACTAGAGACTAATTCAAAATGTGCACACATGTATCATAGGACCACAACACCCATGAATTCCACTAAGGGTCAGTCTAACTCTACTAACAGTAAAATGAGCTCTTGTTACTATATTCAGCATCTTCTACTGTAATGGCTTTATCTGATTTTTGAGTAGCCAATGTCTTTAAAGCAGTCCTCCTCTCTTTGAAGCTCACGTACATTTTTAATTGAATTTATTACAATACCATCTTTTGGAACACAATAAATAGAATACATAGTGGAGGTAGCCTCCAGTCTCATTGGGGGAAATGGAATGCTTAGACATGGAGTAGAACTGGGCAATGAGTTCAATGCATGCAGAGAGCTGGAGAGAGTGGAAACTTTGTGGACACACCAGCGATCAAGCACATGGTGGGCAGTAATAATAGAGCACATCTTTCAGAGGGCATGAGCCATTGCATGGGAAGAAAAGTATCTTTTCCTTCTACTTTTTTAGGTTCTCAGCTGAGGCCACCATAAGAAAAGACAGATTAACAAGAGAAAAGCACCCACATTTATGTTTTATGTGACCTGGAAGCCTTCATAAGGAAATAAAGACATGAAGAAATGTCAAACCTAAGTTCTAGTGCCCAACACAGAGAGTCCAACCAAACCAAAATGGAGTATGGAGCACAGAAAGGTTTATTGCAAGGGTCATCCAAGGAGAACAGGTGGCTCATGCTCAAAGACCTGAACTCTCTTTGATGGGTTTCAGGGAAGAACGTTTCATAGGCAAAATCTCAAGGGAGGGCTGCAGGGTGTGTAACCCTCCTCCGGTTGGTGGGGAGGTAAAGAGTGGTGTTCCTGAAATCTCAGCTATCAGTCTTCCTGTTCCAACAGGTTTGAGGTGCGCTTACTTGTGTTCAGCCTGGAGTTCCCATCCTCCACCTTGGTGGGAGGCCTGCATTCCTGTAGAACTCACAGATATGTACCAAATTGTTATGTACATCCCTGAGAAGGAACCAGGACCAGGCCAGGTGCCACTGGCTGCACTATTGTTTCTCTCTGCTTCCTCTCACTTCTCTAATTAGTAACTGTTTGAATCTGCCCTTTGGAACTCAGAGAAGGTCTAGGAGGTTGAAATCTTTGTTCAATAAACAAGAAATGGGGGACACAGAATACCCTTTGTATTCAGGAGGGCCCCATAAGGTCCTGCGTGGTTTCAGAAATAGAATGAAGTGTTTTCATACTAGGTCTGATGAAGAATGGAAAGTTGTGGAAATGAGATAGGACAAAGGGTATGAGCTGTGGGTGGTCAACTGGAGGAAACTGAGCAAGCACAGTTCCTTCAAATTCCCTCCAGCATTGCTCCACTTGCAGAGAAAGGAATGCTCCTCTCCTCAGGTATGGGGGAGGGGGGCACCTCTCACTTCAGGGTCTTATGACCTGACTCAGGGGAAGGGCAGAGGCCTTCCTGCTCCTGCCATTTCTCAAATTTCTTCAGCTTAAAATGTTCAATATGCCAAGGTATCATAGTTTGAGGTAGAGTATCCTGAAACCTGTGGGCTTCCCAGATGGTGCTAGTAGTAAAGAACCCACCTGCCAATGCAAAAGACACAGGAGGCACGGGTTCAATCTCTGGGTTGGGAAGATCTCCTGGAGGAGGGCATGGCAACCCACTCCAGTATCCTTGCCTGGGAAATCTCATGGACAGAAAAGCCTGGTGGGCTACAGTCCAAAGGGTCACAAAAAGTTGGACATAACTAAAGTGACTCAGCATGCATGCACATCCTGAAACCTGTAACATTGCCATACTGTTTACCTCTGTCAGAGTTGATTTTGCAACTTGGCAAAGATGAGCCTGAAATGTGAAGCCGCTGAGGCCCATAGCTGAGAGAAGCTGGGAATACCTTCACCCCCACATTGAACCCTTATTTGTCCTTCAGAAATCTAGGCTCAAAAGGGGACACCTTTCTTTGCCATGTGTTTTAGAAGTTTCCTGTAGTGGAGTGATAAGACTGAGACTAACCCTTTGGAAATTCAATTTTGCATCTGTGGAGTGAAACAATATCCACTAAATAGGTTGTGAGGTTTAAATGAAATAAAATGTATAAATTGCTAGTAAGGTAAACTAGTTAAAGCTGAGTTGGAGGTCTGTGATTGGTATGAGGTTTCCCTGACTATGAGGCATGTAAGTGCAGGCTGACTTAGGTTTAGATTTGTGATGGGGATCAGGCCATGTGAACATCAGCCTCCATTTTGTGGGGCCCAATATAAGAATTAACTTTATCACTACCTAAGACAAGGTCTGGCTGATTGTTAACACATGGCTTTCTTGTTATTGCTGTCACTGTGGTTGTTTGGGAGGAGTTGTAGCCTCCTCCTTGGTGATAAGACTTCCCTGTGAAAGAAAAAAGTGAAAGTGTTAGTCACTGTCATGTCCAACTCTTTTGGGAATCTATGGACTGTAGCCCCCGAGGCTCCTCTGTCCACGAAATTTCCCAGGCAAGAATATCAGAATGAGTTGTCATTTCCTTCTCCAGGGGACTTTCCCGACCCAGGGATTGAACCCGGGTTTCCCACATTGTGGGCATATTCTTTACCGTCTGAGCCACGAGGGGTTCCTACTCTGTTAAAAAGCTGCCAAGGACATGAGCAAGGTTAAGAACAAATTCTCAATGGAAATCAGCAGTTCCTACAAGCAATTCATGATCTTATAATGAAAGACAGAATGATAGCAAACAGCAGTGCAAACTGTAGAATGCTATGTCAAGACTCCAGGATGATATTAAAAAGGATCTGCATTGTTTTATCGGAGAAGGCAATGGCACCCCACTCCAATACTCTCGCCTGGAAAATCCCATGGACGGAGGAGCCTGGTGGGCTGCAGTCCATGGAGTCGCTAAGAGTCGGACTTGACTGAGGGACTTCACTTTCACTTTTCACTTTCATGCACTGGAGAAGGAAATGGCAACCCACTCCAGTGTTCTTGCCTGGAGAATACCAAGGACGGGGGAGCCTGGTGGGCTGCCGTCTATGGGGTCGAACAGAGTCGGACACAACTGAAGTGACTTAGCAGTAGCAGCAGCAGCAGCATTGTTTTATAGAAGCTGTAGTCAGCTGATAGTCATAGTGGACCACGGCACTGAAAAATATAGTGTTAAAAAAAATAACCTTTTTTCGTCCCTCACCTCCACTGAAAGATTCCCCTGCTCTTAGTTGTGTTTCTTAATTTAAATTATTAAGTTTTTCATATAAAAAAAGCACTTCAGCCATGAGGATTATTTTTAGGAGGTAATAATGGGACAACCTGTGAACACCCTCTTAGCCACAATGTTCTCTCATTACTGTAATTAATGACTTCCCAGCATTTCTTTGTTCACCAAAATCACATATTGGTGTACACCAGATTCACTGACAGGGGGAAAATTATGTAATATCTTTTTCAGTTGCAACTCTTTCATCCAGCTTTAAATAGTTTACACAATTCTATCCATCCTCAAAGTATTTTTTAAAAATCTATGCTATATATTTGCATGTGTTTAAAGAGAAATTCAGCATTCACCCAAAAAAGCAACATCTCTTTAATTATAAAACACATCAGTTAACTGAACAAAAGTCAACAAGTGTGTTTTGTATTAAAGAGAATCTTTTTATTAAATAAATTCTAAGAGGCTTGTGTTTTAAAATGTTCCAGTCACATACAGTGACAACATTAGACTTTATCTGAGCCGTAGGGGCTTGGAATATAGGAAAGGTTAAGAAATACCTCCATCCTTTTGTTTTCCAGGGAATGGCTTACTTAATATGGCTTCCCCATATGACTTCCATAAGACTTGTGCATTTACCTAGGACAATGTGAGACACGACCCTCCACATTTCCTTTCGTTGCCATAAGTGATTAGCTAGACTGGTTTTACCACTGACTGGTGTGGACAAAATGCCTGCCAATAGCATTGGAATGCCAAGCCCTCTTGACACTTCAAGAAAATCAGCTGACCCCAGAGAAAGACATTTCCTGCTCAACTGTTGGAACACACCACTTGCTCATCCCTCTCTGCAATATTTGGGTTCTTTCTAGCCTTATTTACCTGTTCTTATATAAGAAAACTATTTTCTCCCCAGCCTTTGAGATCTTATAGCCAAATTGTTCTCTCTACTGTTAAGTTCTCTTTCCCTAACGCAATGGTCCCTTCCACTTACTACAATAATCCTTGTGAATAAAGGTCTTTCCTTACCTAAATCTGGATTTGGTTTTTATTTGACAAGAGAAATCTGGGTAAAAGTTTTAAACAGTACCATGGTTAAGAATCTTTGACTCCTAAATTCCAGGATCCAAAAAAAGCTCCCTTTCTTTTTATACCCTCTCCACTATTTTTTAATTTCTTAATTTTATCTATTTGCAATGAAGTTAACAATAAAGTGCTTCTTGAAGGAAGAAGGATAGTAACACAAATGATAAACTAACAGAGGCAGGTAGGAGACAGGAAGTCTCATTCACTTTTAGCCTAAATGAAAATGGTACCTGATGAAAGTGAAAGAAGAAAGTGAAAAAGTTGGCTTAAAGCTTAACATTCAGAAAACTAATATCATGGCATCCGGTCCCATCACTTCATGGCAAATAGATGGGGAAACAGTGGGTGACTTTATTTTTCTGGGCTCCAAAATCACTGCGGACGGTGATTGCAGCCATGAAATTAAAAGACGTTTGCTCCTTGGAAGGAAAGTTATGACCAAACTAGACACCATATTAAAAAGCAGAGACATTACTCTGCCAACAAAGGTCCGTCTAGTCAAGGCTATGGTTTTTCCAGTGGTCATGTATGGATGTGAGAGTTGGACTATAAAGAAAGCTGAGTGCAGAAGATGCTTTTGAACTGTGGTGTTGGAGAAGGCTCTTAAGAGTCCCTTGGACTGCAAGGAGATCCAACCAGTCAATCCTAAAGGAGATCAGTCCTGGGTGTTCATTGGAAGGACTGATGCTAAAGCTGAAACTCCAATACTTTGGCCACCTGATGCAGAGAGCTGCCTCATTTGAAAAGACCTTGATGCTGGGAAAGATTGAGGGCAGGAGGAGAAGGGGATGACAGAGGATGAGATGATTGGATGGCATCACCAACACAATGGACAAGGGTTTGGGTGGACTCTGGGAGTTGGTGATGGACAGGGAGGCCTGGCATACTGCGGTTCATGGGGTCGCAAAGAGTTGGACCCGACTGAGCAACTGAACTGAACTGAACTGAAAATGGTACAGTGGGTGCCTATTTGTGGGCACGTATATGCAAGCTTCAGAGGTTTGGATTCATGTCACCTGATTTCTTTTTGTTGGTTTTGCACCAGCTCTCAGAGCCATCTCGTTATGTCTTGCACTCTGAACCCCACCTGATCTTGGTCTTCTCACTGCATTTTGAATTTATATGTGCAAAAAGAATCTCCTGCAGAGTTTGTTAAAACACTGCTTGCTGGACATCACTCTCAGTTTCTGATTTTGGTGGAGCCTGAAATTTTGCATTCCTGATCAATTTCAGGGCAATACTGACGCTGCTGGTGGTCCCCACCTTGACTCTATTCATTATTTGGCTATCCTCAGGCAGGAAATTCCAACCCCCTTGGCCAGGGCAGCCATCCACAAGAGAGGTGTTGGTGACAGGGGAGATGTTGTATGAAAGTGGGTAGGGTGATGGCTGCAAATACATCCTCAGGGTTAGCTTTTCCCCTTCTAGAATCTCTAGGACAGGAAGAAATGCAAAACATCAAGGCCTTTCAAATACACTTTTTTGAGCTTTGAGTAACAGCTTCAATCTCAAGCATCTACTTCCTGCAATGGGAGGAGAAAGGAGACATTGGTTGGACTGCTGCCAGTTCCCACTGCCTTTCAAAGATTACAATCGGGCTCTGGGGAAGGCAGATTAGGTTTTGCTCCCCTGGGATGCAAACTGCAGCATCTGCGATAAATTTGAGGAGGTGTTACCCTGATAAACACGACTTCCCTTGTATGCTCCAGCTGTGATTTAATGCTCCCATCCTGATGTACCAAGAAGTGTCGATTTTGTAGCTTCAAGAAATAAAAGCACCAAGCTTAGCCTGACGGGGAAGGAGTCTGCATCCTGTTATTCTCTTAAACCTCCCCTTAGGGGGATAAGGCTCCCACAGGCCCTGGGTCTCCCTGAAACACTGACCAGTGGCTGGACTATTCATGAAAGCAGGACTGACTCACTCACTAGGCACATGAGGCTTGATGCCCAAGCCTCGATCTTGTGAACATATTGAGCGTCACTGAAATGGGCACTTTAAAATGGTGAATTTCTTTAAAAGGTATGTGAATTATATCTCTTTAAAAGGTATGAAACTTTAAAAGGTATATGAATTATATCTCAGTCTTTTTGCACAGAGTGATCATAGTCCAAGGCCAACCAGTCCTTGCTGAGCCTATCCTTGACCCCAAGTAAACTTATAATAATACTGTTCTCACTTAAGAGTTCTGGAAATAAGACACATTCTAGATATGAAAAAAGAGGAAAAGGGAAAAATTCCGTCCCCCAACCCCTGCAAGCTAGCCTTCACCACCATATATGTACACATGTTTACAGAGTTCATTCTAGAAATGTCAACATTATCTGATCTCTTCTTTGGAAACTTGCCATCTCCCTGGAAGGCTCTAACTTGGATTAGGTGTTGGAAGCTGCTCCTCGCCCCAACTCTTCCCCTTCTGAACAAATACTCTGCAACTTTCTGGTTTCTTTTTTGTTTTTCCCATAAGGGCTCCCAAGAATAGTAATTCTTGAAGTACCAACAGTGAAGAAGGATGAGTAGGAAAAGCATCTTCTTATGAGACTTCACGGATCAGTCAGTGCATTAGAGGACAGCCATCTGTACATACACATACACCTCACAGCCCACACAATTCAAAAGCCAGACTGGGCTTTTGTTACTCAATGACATCACATTTATCATACTAATGGGACTCAAAAAGAGACTCTCCAACAGCCTTTTCTCAAAGCCTCTATTATACCTTAAAGTGGAATACTGATAGCCTCTCAGAGAACTAATTCACAAGCCAAGAAAGAAATTCTAGGAACTTTAAGTAATATCTCATTAAATTCTAGCTTAGCAGAGCTCTCATATGATTAACCTTACACATTTTCAAGACGATTATTTGTTTTTTGAGAACACAGGGAAAATGTTCTAAGGATTCAAATGCTCATGATTGCTAGGGAATCAAGTATTTTTTTAAAATGGTATGTCCAAATGCTACATTAAAACTTTAATTAGCCAGAATACCAGGACACCACGAAAAATTTGTTAATTCATTTATTTTAAAAAGAAATTTATCAAAAAGCCCTGGTTTTCAACACTAGCTGCTGAAGGTCTCTCTGAAATATATTTTTCTTTTATTATTTTATTTTCATTGAAGTATAGCTGATTTACAATATTATCTTAGTTTCTAGTGTGCAGCAAAGTGATTCAGTTTACACACACACACACACACACACACATATATATATAAATATCTTATTTAATGATCTTCAAGGTTGTTTTTAATCTACAGGACTCCTTCTTCAATCAAAGTCCTATGTGAAAGCTAACCCATGATGGCTGCAAAGTAGAGCTGTTGAGGTTGGAGTGGGCATTGATGGTTCAGGCCCTACCCACATAGCTGCCCCTTCCCCTCTCCAGGGTTGAGAGATAATCTACCCTAGAGGTATTAAAGAGATGCTTCAGAATCCATTGAAGAATAAAGTACAATTTGAAAGCCATAATTATTAGCCAGTTTCCCCTTTCCAATACAGTTTCAGGGGGATTGCTATTTTTTTTACGATTGGATTTATTTATTTATTTACCACTATACAGTAGGTTCTTGTTGGCTATTTATTTTAACTCCCAATGTATTTTTAATTAATATTAATAATAGCTACATTTATTACAGGTTAACTATAAACCAGGACTTCCCTGGTGGCTCAGTGGTAAAGAATTCGCCCACCAATGCAGGAGATAAGAGTTCAAGCCCTGGGTGGGGAAGATCCCCTGCAGAAGAAATGGCAACCCACTCCAGTATTCTTGTCTGGGAAATCCCATGGACAGAGGAGCCTAATGGGCTACAGTCAATGGGGTCGTAAAGAGTTGGACACACTCAGCAACTAAAACAACAACTGTAAACCAGTTCTGTGCTAAGAGCCTTACTTGTTCAAATTACCTCAATTAATCTTGACATCCACCCATGAGCGTTAACTTATAGCCAGTATACAGTCCTTTCAAACAAGATTTGCTCTGCCTCCAGCTCATTATTTGAACAAGGCAAAACCATGAACTAGATGAAGTAAATAACTTTTGCCTTCACCTCATATCTTTCTCTTTTGTTCTCTCTCTCTCTCTCAGAGCCTCAAGCTCCAGGTATTATCTGTCTTTGTGCCATTAATTTTTTTCAGTGCCTAATTACCAAGTGTTCACTTCATATCAGGCATTGAGGCTACCAAGACAATCTCTGACTTCCAAGAGCTCAGTCCAGAGGGCATTGCCCAGATGCTAGTCTGCTCATTTCAGGAAACTGCTGGGCTCAAAGCATTGACACAGTTCAAATTTTGGGGGGGAAAGCACCCAACTTAAAATATTTAAATAAAGATCCACAATATTTTATCTGAAACCCTTGGTGCCAGATGTGTTTCAGAATTTAGAAATTTTCAGATTTTAGAAAGGTAAGGTGGTACTTATACCACTGTATTTGTCTGGATAGACTAGATTATACTCCAGGAATGAATATGTCCAATATCTCTGCTCTCTGTCTCTTCAGGGCAGAACAGAGACTGTCAGGAGCACTGCTGGTCAGAGCTGGGGAAAGAACGAAAACTAATTACAAACTGTCTCCTAAAACTTTGACTCGGAAGTGACATAGATTACATCCGCTCACTTCTCTTTGGCCAAATCAAGTCACATGGTCAAACCTAACTTCCAAGGGGAAGCAAAGTGCCAGCCTCACAATGTGCCCAAAGAGTGAAGAACAGGAAATGTCTGTTACAAAGCCCTTTGGATTTCCACATCATATATTATGCAGCAGAGTCTGCCACAGCAAGGAGTAAGAAAACCCAATATCTGTGCCACAAAAACTGTGAATATTTACACTGAGGGGTGGCTGTAAAAAGAGACGATGTATGACCTCACATTGGTTCAGTTCAGGTCTTGTACACAAATGACTTTGGGAGCCAAACTTACAAAAGTCTGTTTTTCAAGCTTTGGGCATTTCAGATGTAAAGGATAGTAGATACGTGCTGTGATCAAATTTCTATTTTTGCTCAGTTTTATATTTATTTTATTATAATTTGATTCTTTTCCATAAAGACAGTGTCTATTTGCAAAATTAAATGTAAAGGGAGTGTGGTCATGACCTTGAACCCTGGAGGTGGACTTCCAGATCTGCTACTTATTTCTTGAGTATAAATAATCTGGGATGGGGCCTGGGCATCAGAATTCTGCAAAGCTCCCCAGGTGATACCAAGGTACAGTCCGATTAGAAAACTGCTGCTCCTATGGCATTTCCTGAAACAGGAAATCAGCATTCTCTAGTTGGAAAAAACAGTGTATTTGTTTTTTAGCTCTCTTTCCTCAGTAACAGCACACAAAGCTTTTGTGTCTTGCTCTAAGAGAAGAAGGGAGGGAGTTTTGGAGCATAATTGTGGTTTGTGGACATACGTGGTGCTGCTCTCAGCTTATTGGGAGGTGTTGGTTCAGACAGTGGCTTTCTGTCCTATTTGCCACCATGGCTCAAGGTTCAGGGTACAAGGACTAGCAACTGCTCTTGGTGGCCTCAGTTCTACCCCTGGTGGGTGGTCATGGTAGCAGCAGCCTCTGGATTATCTGAGCATATTCTGCTGCTCCTGGCCTCTCCCTGGGAAAGCTGTTTTTCTCACCTGCCATTTGTAAGTTAGCCTCATACTGCCTAAAATCTATGTTCTATTAATTTTATACAAAATTACAAATGCATGGCCTAAAATCTATGTCCTATTAATTTTGTGTGAAATTACAAATGCTAACATCCCACCAAGTGCTGGAAATAGATTTCTTGATAAAAGCTGAAATGAGAGTAAAATTTGTATGGTAAGAAAGGAAAACAATGATCATAAGCTCCAAATTAGTCAGCCCTGCAAAAAGGGTGAAACAAGTAAAATCATTTAAATGACCTACTATGTCTGGGTCAACTTACAGAAATGGAAACCCCTAATACTACCCTTTATTAATGCTTAACTGCCATGTTCAGGTAAAGGTGTTGGTAGAAACAAGATATTCCAATATTTATTTACGTTCACTCCTGAAACTCCAATAAAAGCACTGTAAAAACTACTTAAAACAACTAATCTCAAAATAGCAAGAATTGAACAGGGAACAAACAACAGCAACAAAATTCTGGAAGCTGGAAAGCAGATGGGTAAGAAGTAAGAAAGTTATTTAGCAGACCAAAAGACACTCCATCCTAACTTGACAGTGGGAAAAGCCACAATGCAGCTCAATGTATATCACAGACCAGGGGTCAGTGAATCAAGTTTGACTGAAACACAGATATGCCCATTGCTTTCAGTATTGTCTATGGCTGCTTTCATGATACATCAGCAGAGCTGAGCAGTTGTGAGCAGCTGTAATTTTATGGTTGAGCAGTTATACGGTCCACAAAGCCTAAGATACTATCTGCCCCTTTTGAGAAGCTTGCTGATCCCCATCGTACATTACTCCAGAGGATCAGGAACTGGCAGTATCAAGTACCTCAGGGAGTTGGTGAGAAGGTGAAGTTATTAAAAAAAATTGTTGGTTAAAAGTATGTTTAAGAAGCAATTAGATTTCCAGTTTCCCAGATCCTGTACAAAAGGGACATCCAGAGATTAAATACAAAAAGGGAAGGTGGTTCATAGAAATTAAAAATAGCTCAATGAATGGGTCAGAAAATAAGATTAAATGTTCCAAAACCAGGGGAAAAATATAAAGGACTAGTCTAGTAGTTCAGTATCTGAATATAATAAGATATCTAGAAAGTAAAAAGAAAATGGGAGACAGGAAATCATTGATGAAATTACTTTTAAAATATCAGGTACTGAAGAGAATCAATGTTGAGAATGAATTTGCCCAGTGATTGCCCAGCAAAATGGATGACCAGAGACCCAAACAAAGGCCTGTCAACATCAAAGAGTGGAACAGAAAAGATCCCTCCAGTTTCCAGAGAGAAAAACCAGGTCAAATCAAGAGATGAAGAATCAGAACAGCTTTGGTCTTCCCAACAGCAATACTGGCTCCTGATAGATATACATGGAAGCAATGCCTTCAGAGTTCGAAAGGAAAATGGTGCCATCTGCTTGGCACAGAGAGATATTCAATAAATATTTATTCAGATCAGATCAGTCACTCAGTCGTGTCCGACTCTTTGCAACCCCATGAATCGCAGCACACCAGGCCTCCCTGTCCATCACCAACTCCCGGAGTTCACTCACACTCATGTCCATCGAGTCAGTGATGCCATCCAGCCATCTCATCCTCTGTCGTCCCCTTCTCCTCCTGCCCCCAATCCCTCCCAGCATCAGAGTCTTTTCCAATGAGTCAATTCTTCGCATGAGGTGGCCAAAGTATTGGAGTTTCAGCTTTAGCATCAGTCCTTCCAGTGTACACCCAGGACTGATCTCCTTTAGAAGGGACTGGTTGGACCACCTTGCAGTCCAAGGGACTCTCAAGAGTCTTCTCCAACACCACAGTTCAAAAGCATCGATTCTTCGGCACTGAGCCTTCTTCACAGTCCAACTCTCACATCCATACATGACCACAGGAAAAACCATAGCCTTGACTAGATGAACCTTTGTTGGCAAAGTAATGTCTCTGCTTTTGAATATGCTATCTAGGTTAAGTTGCAGCAAATTACCAACCTTATTGCTGATTTGTACTTTCTTTGTTTCCAAGTCCCCTAGAAGAATATTACATGGACAGAATATGACAAGAATATGAACACCCATGCTCATTCCACCTTGCCTGGCACAGCTGTAGGACTCCAGAGGTGATTAGTGTATAAATAGGTATACCTCTACCCTGTCCGGCCACCACTATCTTGCTCCCAGATGTTTTTATTACCCTCGTAACTCTACTCTTGCTCGCTTAATAGAATCTTCTCACAGCAACAAGTGAAAAAAATTGCATCAAGTCAATCTCCTACTTGGTATTGCCCAATGACTGACGATTGCTTTCATAATAAATTCTGTACCATGGGCTGGCTACGAACCCCTGCACGACTGGCCCCTTGGCTACTTCTGCAGCCTCACCTCACTAAGTTTCTGGTCTTTTCTTCATAGAATGTGCTGTGATCCTTCTTGCCATGGGGCTACTGCACATGGCATTTTTTAAACCTGGAACTCTTGTACACCACTTTCACACAGTTGCCTCCTTTGTATCTTTCAACTCCTAGCTTGAATATGACATCCTTAGAGAGGCAACTCTTGAACACTTGATCTAAAGGAGCTTCCTACTTCAATTATTCTCACTCGTATTATGGTTTTCTCTTCCTTCGTACCACTTAGAGCACAGTGTAGCTATTTATTTTATTGTGTCTCTCCACACAAGTGTAGACTCTGTGAGGGCAGAGATAATGCCTGCTTTGTACATCATTGCTTCCATTGTGTTGACCATGCTATGTGTTTAATAACACTTGTTTGAAAAAGAAAATAAGGAAGGAAGGAAGGGTAAGAGACATGGATAAAGCTGACTTCTCAGCTCACCATCGGTAGTTTCATGTACCATACTCAGGTCACTGTAATGACTTGAGATTCCAGTATGGAATTCTGCCCAGATTTCTGGTTTTGTGACACAGGAATTCACCTGAAATTCTAGAGTTTCATCCACAGTACCTAGGTACTATAGCATCACTTTCTGCTCAATTATCAAGATTCTCCAGCTGGTCCTTCACTTTTGGCAGAAGGAAAGGTCGCAGATTGCAAAATCTAACCATTCACTTTTAGCATACTTTTCAAAGGATGATGATTGCTGGCTTAGATTATCCTGTTAAAAAGTTGATCCGTTTACATGAAATGTTCAGAATCCATAAATCTGAAGAGAAAGCATATTTTACTGGCTGCCGAAGTTTGATACTCGGTTGCAGGAGCTGGGAGGAGAGGGAAAGAGGAAAGGACTGCTCAGTGGATATGGGGATTCCTTTGTGGGTGGTGAAAACATTCTGGAACTAGCTCAATCTGAGAGAATATACTAAATGCCCCTGAATTGTGCACTTTAAAATGGTTAAATTGAGGAATGAAAATGTCATTATTTACAAATTTTGCCAAAATAAATAAATGGATCCTATGTGACTTCCTTTTACTTATTCTAAAAATAAGAGACCAGGATTATTGAAGACAACCTAATCCTTAACATCCCTTTTTTAGACACAAAAATCTGGTCCTAAATGGATAATAAATCTCACTATGTTTGGGGGGAGCTTCCATTTTCTTATTTGCAGTAGATTTTACGAGGTAGGAGGTTCCTATTTTACCTTAATTCTACTATAGCCAGGATTCTACTTTGCTTCTTTTGTGCCTTAATTTGTAGTTAAAGCTTTTTAAATTAAATACTATTCAGAAAACTAAGATCATGGCATCCAGTCCCATCACTTCATGGCAAATAGATGGGGAAACAATGGAAACAGTGACAGACTCTATTTTGGGGGGCTCCAAAATCACTGCAGATGCTGACTGCAGCCATGAAATTAAAAGACGCAGGCTCCTTGGAAGAAAAGTTATGACCAACCTAGACAGCATATTGAAAAGCAGAGACATTACTTTGCCAACAAAGGTCTGTCGAGTCAAAGCTATGGTTTTTCCAGTAGTCATGTATGGATGTGAGAGTTGGACTATAAAGCAAGCTGAGCGCAGAAGAATTGATGCTTTTGAACTGTGGTGTTGGAGAAGACTCTTGAGAGTCCCTTGCACTACAAGGAGATCCAACCAGTCTATCCTAAAGGAAATCAGTCCTGAATATTCATTGGAAGGACTGATGCTGAAGCTGAAACTCCAATACTTTGGCCACCTGACGCGAAGAACTGACTCATTGGAAAAGACCTTGATGCTGGAAAAGATTGAAGGTGGGAGAAGGGGACAACAGAGAATGAGATAATTGGATGGCATCACCGACTCGATGGACATGAGTTTGAGTAAGCTCCAGGAGTTGGTGATGGACAGGGAAGCCTGGCATGTTGTATTCCATGGGGTCACAAAGAGTCTGACACAACTGAGAGACTGAACTGATTATTTAGGTAATGATATATTTTAAAATGCATCTTGCAACTACAAATCAACATAATCATCCAGAAAATTTCCACAGGGTAAGAGTTTGAAGCAAAGTTACTATTAAAATGCAAAACGTAGCATAAATTTCCGCTACAGCACAAATTTTCAAAGATACATTTACACTGGGAAGAATCAGTAGTAGCTTTTCCCTTGCTATTTTATATGCATCAAAACCAGAAGCCAATTTGAAATAATGTTTAGCCTTTGTTCACCTCCAAAGGTTTAGCATTCATATGCATCTGGGTGGTGTGTTTTCCTCATTTCCTCACCACACATGTCCTTCATGGAAGCCTTTGGTCACAACTGACTATTGGGGATTGATGTTTAACAGGGCTTCTGTTGGCCTCACATGCATGGCCTTAGGAAGGTAAAAGACCTGAAGTTCTCAGCACAGGAGAAAAGCCTTCTCAGCCTACAAAGTGATAAAGATAATCCCTCCATGCTGCCAAGTAGCTTCAGCGTGTCCGACTCTGTGCGACCCCATGGACTGCAGCTCACCAGGCTTCTCCGTCCATGGGATTCTCCAGGCAAGAACACTGGAGTGGGCTGCCATTTCCTTCTCCAATGCATGAAAGTGGAAAGTGAAAGTGAAGTCGCTCAGTCGTGTCCGACTCTTAGTGACCCCATGGACTGCAGCCCACCAGGCTCCTCCATCCATGGGATTCTCCAGGCAACAGTATGGGAGTGGGATGCCATTTCCTTCTCCATCCCTCCATAATAAGTGCTAAAAATAACTGCCATGCCTTCAATCTCCCTTGCCTAAGTCCTCTAAATTAGGGGATAAATCTAGAAGCCTGCTTGAAGTTGACTGGATTTCTTCAAACTTTGAACACTAGATTTTTTCCAACAAAGGTACTGCTCTCTTTAAGATTCTCAATACTTGAGACTGAAATGTTTCTTAAGCAAATGAAACACCATCCATGCTTCTCATTTTGGAATAAGCCTTCATATATGTAAGCTGTTTTTTCTTCTCAGGAAGGGATGATATGTAAGAATTACCTATGGATCTGAAGTGGCATATGGCTAACTGTGGGGAAGGATGGGCAGAATGTTTCTATATTTCATCAAGTGTTCCGGGCTGTGGGGAATGTGGTTACTAGCAAATACCAGAATGGCCTATAGGTGAACATATGGCACTGCACATAATAATCATCTCCTAAAACCTTCTGAATGTACTGTAAAAAAATTCAACACTACTTTATTGTACTGCTAGAAATTCAGTGTCACAAAGGGCCCAAGTTTACTGGCAAACTTGAACCTGACCTTCAGCATTCACAAGAAAAGACCAATCACACTGCAAGTAATTTGTCTGTCCTAGGTTGGGGATACAGAAGTGGAAGAGATAGTCATGGTTCATAACTTCAAAGAGTTTATAAGCTTGCTGCTGCTGCTGCTAAGTTGCTTCAGTCATGTCCGACTCTGTGCGACCCCAAAGACGGCAGCCCACCAGGCTCTGCCATCCCTGGGATTCTGCAGGCAAGAACACTGGAGTGGGTTGCCATTTCCTTCTCCAATGCCATTTCCTTCTCAAAATACTACATACTACCCAATTATGTTTGTCAAGAACACATTACTTTCTCATGTGGGAACAGAAAACACTTCCTCAAATGCTCTCTTTACATTTATAATGAAAGTCAGTCTACCTCACAAATTAAGTAAACCACTCTTACCATGGAGACTTTCCTGGGGGTGGGGAAGGGGTAGAGCTGTAGTTTAGAAACCACTGTTTCCAGCAGGCAGAGAGATGCTTCTCCATTTCTCAACAAATTCTGTACCGGTATTGTGCTTGGAGATGCTGAATGTCAAGATGTTCCTTCCAGCTTCAAACTTCCTATTTCTGTTTTAGATAAACTGCCATGCAGGTTGGCAGAACCACGCTTAAGTGTGAACTCAAGCACACTTTCCTAGTTTAAAAGTTAGGTAGACTCAAGTAAGGCAAGCAAACAGACAGAATCCTTGCAATTTCAAGTCTGAGTACCCAATGCAGTGACCCAGTCAGCATGCAGGGTTCTTTTCATCTTACCAGCACAGTAGACTAAATCCACACCTCTTGGTTGAAATTCTTTGAAATTAAGATTATCAGACAGCAGACTGGTTGCCTGGCATTGTCAAACCATCTTGATAAGCTCATCCCCCTTTAAGTATGACTGGCAATGGGTCAGGAGAGCTGGGTATATGCCATGAATAAGCCAGGACTACTTAACTGAAATAAAAATTCCACACCTTAAGCTTTCTTCTGAAGAGTTTAATTTAAAAAGAAAATTAGCACAGAGGCAAACATAAACAAAAGGGCAAGGTTATTGCATGCTTAGCACCAGACTGATCAACTGAATCATAATTAGAAGTTCTGCCACTGAAATAAAGTAATTTGATGCTACATTTATTCTAGCATTATATTGATCATCCCTAAAGAAACAAAACTAACTTCAACAATGTCACCAAATATTTTAGAAACTCAGTTTCAGTCCTACAAATGCACACAATTATTCTCCCCAATTGAGAGTAGGTGGATACAACTGGTTTCTGAAATAGAATTGATGGTGGAAGTACTGAGAAACAGTAAGGGTTTTGATTCTCTGGAATTTCTGGGCAGTGATTTGGGTGTAGGAAGAATTGAAAATCATTTTGCAGCAATAAAATAGAATGTTTGATTTTCTGCTGACTTTTTCCTGGTTTACTGCAACTCCACACATCTGGAAAACTTTCAATGATCCAAATGAAAGATATTTCCAACGAATCATTTGAGGTTGCTGAGATTAGCTCATAGCTTAAATACAAAAAAGGAGAACAGCCAATGGAAGAGAGGGGACTGCTATGAAAGGCAGTAAGCCCATCTTCATGAGGAGCATTGCAAGGGGATGGTTAGTACAAAACAATAAATACTGCTGACAAGCCATCTTCCAAGAGGAAGAAACAATTCTTTTTTATGATCCATGAATAATGAGGCCAATCTGAAACTGGCAGTCTTTTCCACAATTGGGGCAGATGTCTCCATGTTAGAACCTAGGACTTACAGTGGCAGCATTTATCTTTCTCTTTTGTGGAAACGTGTACCTGATTTTGGAGTGTCTAAGCCCTCAACCCCTGTGCTGGCATTTGGGGATTTGGTCTTATGAATAATACATAGATATGCACTGAGCAGCTGCTGTATGCCAGGCACTATACGGTGGCAGTGGAAAGCAATGCCCCTGCACTCAGTGGAGAGAGACAAATTATAAAGAGCAAACCAATAATTCAATGTATACATCAAGAAGAAACTTAGAATAATGGGAATGATATTTTAGCAAGGGTAGTCAGGAAAGGTAACTCTGGTGCTACAGACAGAATTTAAGCAGGCCTGTGAATGGAATCAGGGGCTAGTCCTGCCAAAGATGTGAGTTTCAGGGAGAGGAGGATATGGGCAAAGAGTAGGCTGGACAAAGGTACCCAGGAAAATGCGTGTCAAGTTCAAGGTATTTTTGAATATTTCTTGTATTATTCTCTGGCCCTTAGGAGACCTCCTTTTGCTCAGAGAGGAGAACAGTACTTGCCTTGGGTATTTAATATCTGGAACCTGGTTTGAGACATTCTACTCAAAGTAATGAATGTTGAAGAATTTCATTGCACATTATATAGCTGGAGATTTCTGCTTTAAAATGACATAATCATTTGAACAGTTGACTAATCTCTCAATTTGAATAACATTTTCCCAAAAAGTTATTAATATTCCCCCAGAATTTTGATATACTTTAAAAAATATTTTTACGAATTAAAAAACTTTACTGAAGTACAACTGATTTATAATGTTGCTGATAAACCTTTTGTATGTTGCCTGAATCATTAATATAACTGGCAGTATTTAATTCATAAAATTAAAGCAATCATGATATCTGAAAGTAGAAAATTTATGACTTCTAGGATTCCTATCACAGGAAAGAGAGAATGTATATATCGATTTAAAAGCTTTTTAATTCCATAAAGTTTTTCAGTGAATACTTCATCTTTCTTAATTCATGCCTATAGTAGTTTTATCTGCTAGATTAGAATTCATTTTTAAAAGAGGAACTAAACGTTATTAATATCCCTTTATAACAAGTCTCCCACCTAATGGCAAGAGGCAAACACAGTGTTTTCCCTGGGCTCAGGATTGTGGTATATACAGCCACCTTACAATTAATACCATGATTTAATTAATGACACTACTTCATGCTGATTATCATACTCTTAACAGGACAAGATCCATGGGGTTGAAAAGAGTCAGACACAACTGAGCAACTGAGCACACATGCGCACGTGCACGCACACACACACACCAGGAAAAGAAGCTTTTCTCTTTTTTCTAATGTAATACCTAAACAATATTTCTGGCCAATTTCATTACAATGTCCTTGTTATGATCAAATCCTTTTGAAGTGACTTGGGAATTCTGAAACACAGGTGACTGTTTGCATGTGTGCATTCATGTAGTCATAAATCTATTAATCAAATATTCACTGAATACTTACCCTGTGCCTCTTCTTCTCCCAATTGTTCTGCTTAAGGAAAATGACAAAAGTGCAACTTTTTAAAAAAATCTCCTTGAGACAGATTAAATATGGCTACCAATTCTTGGTCTTCTCTCATCAAGAAATGAGGGTTATTTCTCCATTTCTCATTTTCTGTTGAATCTGGTGTACTGTGACTGCTTTAACTAAGAATGCAGCAGAAGTCAAGCCATTCTAATTTCAGACTTCCCTCTTAAGAGTACTCACAGTTTCTGTTTTCTCTCTCTTAGAACTCTCACATTTAGGACCTCCAAGTCACCCTGCAAGAAGTCCCATTCTCTTTCTGGAGAGAACACGTGGAGAAGCCAAGTGGAGGGGAGAGCTACTGCGACAACGTGGGGAGGGAGAGAAGCCTGGCCACCCCAGAGTCCCAGGTGAGCCTCTAGATGACTCTAGACCCAGCGTTACCTGACCACAACTGTGAGAAACCCCAAGAAAGGCCAGCAGAAAAGCTGCACAGCTGAACCCAGTCAACCAACAGAACTATAAGAGAGAATAAAAGGACTGCTATTTTAAGCCCCTGTATTTTGGGATGGTTGGTTATACAGTAATTAAATAATGAAATGACCCTCAAGAGAATTTGGGGGCTGAGGTCAGTATTCCAGAGGAGGCAATGTGTGGCCAGAGGGTTACAAACTTTCTGCCCTTTACAGAAGGGACTCGCTGAAAAGGATGAATTCCCCTTCCTCTAGTAATGAACTGGCTATTCTGGAGCTACATAAAGGCAGCCTCTTAGACATCCCCTAAGAGGGTGGTAGGTTAAGTCACTGTTTGAGAAGAGATTATGGGACCTCAGAGCCGAGGCACAGCTCCACTGTACCTCAGGCTCACCCACAGGTCTTCATCACCCCCTCTCCCAAGGACAAGCAGGCTCACAGTAACTGTCTGATACCTTTCCAAGCCATGAGCATTGCCTTTTCTCTCTTTATCGATGTACAGTTGATTTACAATATTGTGTTAGTAGAGCTCCATCTTGAAGATTATCAATAATGCCTCCTGCACCCATTCCCTGCTCCCAGGATGATGTCCAAACTCCTCAGGAGGACACAGAACAGACTCGCCACATCTTCATGTATTAGTTTCCTGTGGTCGTCATAATAAATTACCTATATATAAACTTCATGGCCTAAAAACAATAGAAATTTAGTCTCTCACAGTTTTGGAAGCCGGAAGTCTGAAATCGAGGTGTCTGTAGGACAGTGCGCTCTTCAGAGGCACAAGGATTCTAGAAGAATCCTTGCTTCTTCTAGCTTCTGGTGGCTCTAGTCATCCCTTAGCTTGTGGTTGTATCACTCCAATCTCTACCTCTATCCTCACATGGCCTCTGTGTACATGAGTTCTTCTCTTCTTATGGGGACACATCACTGGAGTACAGGTGCTCACAGAGACGGGGACAAAATGCACACCAATATTGCATTTTCCTGGGCATTCTGGAAAACTGTTTCTAAGCCTCCCCTGCATTTAAGTTTGGACCATGAGATTAATTCTCATCAAAGAAATGAAAATAGAATGGTATATTCCATTTCTAGGCTTTTCCACTAAAATTTCCCAAGAAATCATTGGCTTTCTCTTCTTTCCATCTGTGTGTCTGTGCTGTTGCTGCTGCTAAGTCACTTCAGTCGTGTCTGACTCTGTGCGACCCCACAGACAGCAGCGCACCAGGCTCTGCTGTCCCTGGGATTCTCCAGGCAAGAACACTGAAGTGGGTTGCCATTTCCTTCTGCAATGTGTGAAAGTGAAAGTGAAGTCGCTCAGTCCTGTCCAACTCTTTGCGATCCCATGGACTGCAGCCTACCAGGCTGCTCCGTCCATGGAATTTTCCAGGCAAGAGTACTGGGGTGGGGTGCCATTGCCTTCTCCGTGTGTGCCTGTAGCCTTGTGCAAATTTCATTAACTCTTTGAGTTTTACTTTGTCTGTTAAATAACACTGATAACTGTGTCCCAGGGTTGCTGTGAGAAGTAAAGGAGAGAAAAATCCAAGCACAGAGTAGGTTTTCATTAAATGCTATTTTGTTTTCTTCCTACATCCTTCTTAGGAACTGAAGAAATTCATCCTGAGGGGAAGCTAAAGCTTAGCATGTATCAGTGTTATCAAAAGAGACATTTTCCTTTGCTGCCTAAATCATTATTTTAAATCAAAACTCATCTTAACAGGACTAATTACTGTATAGAGATATTGTGACTAATTGTATGGGGACTGTAGAGAGTGGAGATGGGGAAGGAAGAATGGAGGCTGTTGGAGCCAACCTGCAGGCAAGAAGACAAGGTCACTGCATTTGGTTAACAGGGCCACTGTGTAGCTGACTGGAGTTTCCTTGTCATAACAAAGCTGGCATTTAAATAAATAAGTTAGTGTTAATCATCAATGTTGATTAAAACCTGCAGTTACTGCAGAAGCTGAAAACATACTTGGCTTTTTTTCCCTCCCTTATTTTTCCCCTGGTCTTAGCAATGTAGAATCTCAATGGTCCGGAAGAAAATTTTTCTATTTTTATTAGAAACAAAATGAGCAGGGTGTGGAAATTATATAAGGAATTTAGATGGTGGAAGGGAGGAGAGTTTGGTGTGTTTGTGTAACGCTTCATAAAAGGATGCCAGCTGTGTTGTTTTTAATTCAGGAATTATAGGGCTAAAAAGAGATTTACTCACCAATAAATATCCATTTCCTTATTCTTCATGGCCATATTGTCCTCCAGTAATTCAGTACTAATTCCAGACCAGTTTAATATTAATAGTTACCCAGCAGATAACACAGCACTGTCACAGATGCTGAGCTCTGTACCATGCATAAACTGAGACTCTGAAGAGGAGCAAGGAGGAGGGACGGAGGGCTTTTTCTAAAGATACTCTACACTGTTTAGCTTTAAAACCTAGAGAATGGGATATTATGAGGCAGCTTGAATCAAGAGTCTTGAAGTAGAAGCATAAACTAGTTTTTGTAGTGGAATTCTGATTTGGACAGCGTTTTCCTCAGTCACTCATCCTCAAATTCAACTCTTCAAGTAGGCAAGAACTGCCACTGGACCCGCCAATGGTAACTGCCAAGCATGGTTTCTTGGTGCTCACTGTTGGCCCTGAGTTCCTAAGAGTTTTCTGGAACATCCCAGCCAGACCAGTCACACCTGCGCAGCACCTATGTCACCCAGCTCCTCGACCGCTGTGGGCAGCCTCCCGCGCTCCATGGCCCCTGTCCTCCCCACCGCGCAATCCTGTCTGATGGATTCTTATGTATTCACAACAGACATTTGCATAGTTCCTATTATTTGCCCTTTAGAATTTGACATATAATCACAGCATCTACCTAGAGCAGTGGTTCCCAACTGGGAGACAGGTTTGCCTCTCAGTGGACAAGAGTAAGAGGATGTACAGAGTCAGGGGACGTCTGAGGAGAAGGGCAGTCCATGTTTGGTCCAGAGCCTCAACAACATCAGGATTCAGTGTCAGCTTCTATGATCTATTCACACTTGCCCCACTGTGACAAAAAGGGCGGTCACAACTCTAACTATTATATTTCTATGGAACTATGTCTCAAAGCAGGAAGGAGAGAGAAGCTTCCCATTTCCACATGCTCCTCTGTCAAGGAAGAAAGTTTCTGTCTAGCCCCAGGCCCAATAGTTTCCTGAGGTCACTTTAGCCAGAACTGAATCACATATCCATGTCTAAGCCTTAGTGGCAAGGGAGGCAGGGAACATAGGTTCTGGCATTTTAGTGGGCGGGGGTGTCTGCTGGCAAGGAAAAGGCCTTGGGAGGTTCCACAAGAAGGCAGAGAACAGTGTAGACGCTGCCTGGCTCTGTCCTCAGAAAGCTCACAGCCTATGGCAGGAAGAATCAGAATAGTACAAGGCCGCTGCTGCCATCTAGAGCTAGAAGGTAAAACACAAAACAGGAGCTGTCAGCACTGTCTGGAGAGGTCAAGGAAGGCTTCACAGGAGACACATGCCTGGCCTTTGTCCTGAAATCCCTGTTTTAGAAAGAGCATCTTCACCCAAGTCAGAAGCTCAGAGAGTTGTCTTTGAATCCCCTCTTTCCACCTCTCCACGTGTGACTCACCCCCAATATATGTCAACACTCTTCTCTCTCCCAGGTCCATACTTTCTCAGTCTTAATTCAAGGTCATAGACTTAGTTCAAGATCTCATCCCCACTTTCCCTCCTGATTGCTGGACCCCTCGACTTTAATCCATCTTCCACACTACCTCCATAGTTATTGTTCCAAACCTTATATAGGGTCATGTCAAAACTGCTTGCTGACTCCTTACTTTTTAAATAAAATACAATCTGGCCTCCTTGGAGTGCCAGGCCCAGGGCACTGCAGTCTTTCCTCACCTGCCTTCCTAGCCTCACCTTCTGCCTTTAAGCTTCTGTACAGAAAAACAGGGCGATTTTGCTATTACCCAGATATGCCACATAATTTCATGCCTCCATGCGTTTGCACAGGCTACTTGTCCTTCTTTCCCATCCACTTCCCTTATTTGTTAAAGTTCATCATTTTAGGTCCAACTTAAATGTCACCAGATCCATGAAGCTTCTTCAGTCTCTCTGTGGCAGAATTAATATGCTGCCTCTTCTGAGTGTTCAGAATGTTCAGAATGTTCTGTTGAACCTCTACTGTGTTGAGGAATTCCCTCACTGTATCTAATATACACTTTCAATAGGCCAGGTACTTATAAAAGTTTTTTATATGAAACTCATTTAATCCTCACAGCTGCTGCTGCTGCTGCTAAGTCACTTCAGTCGTCTCTGACTCTGTGCGACCCCATAGAAGGCAGCCCACCAAACTCCCCCGTCCCTGGGATTCTCCAGGCAAGCACACTGGAGTGGGTTGCCATTTCCTTCTCCAATGCATGAAAGTCAAAAGTAAAAGTGAAGTCGCTCAGTCATGTCCGACCCTCAGCGACCCCATGGACTGCAGCCTACCAGGCTCCTCTGTCCATGGGATTTTCCAGGAAAGAGTACTGGAGTGGGGTGCCATTGCCTTCTCCAAATCCTCACAGCAGCCCTCTCTATAATTATCACCCATTTAACAATGGGGGAAGCTGAGGCACAGTGATCTCAAGAACTCTTCTTGGTTTCAAATGCAGTCAATGAGTCCAGAGGTGAGTTCATCATTTCTATACCAGCACTGTGTGATGGAACTTTCTATGGTGATAGACATGTTGCATATCTCCACCATCCAATATGGTAACCATTAACCACACACAGTATTGAGCACTTGTAATGTGACCGGGGTGACTAAGGAACTGGATTTTAGGTTAATTCATTTAAACAGCCATATGTGACTAGAGGCTACCATACTGGACAACACAGCTCTGTACCATATTCTTCTCCATATAAGGGCAGAGACTACAGCTAGTTCATATGCCCCTAGGACCCAGCTTCCAGGCTTGTTAGATTAAAATAGACTTACTTCCTTTTCTGCCATAAAAATGTAGTGCAGCCTTTCTACCCCTACAAATGAGGGACAAGACTATTTTGCTGAGTTCCATTCTGCAGCATATGCTACGCAATTTCTATTATTAGAAAATTTGGTTAACCACTCTAATTGAAAATGTTTCTCAAAAAAGCTGTTTTATTACTTTTTGATACCATGAGCTCACAAAGCAACCTCATGTAGCTTAGAAGAGACTCCGACCTCTGTGTTCAGAAATACAATTCCACTTATTGACAATTCTTCTTTATATTTACAGGTCAACATCTAATAACATTTTTAAGGTCAGCACACAGCACCAAGGAATAGGAAATAAAAGTCAACTGCGGTAAACACAAGCACATCCTGAAAGCTATTAGTTTTACATTGCTAGAAGGCTATTTGTGTGTGTGTGTGTGTGTGTGTGTGTGTGTGTGTGTGTGTGTGTATCACCATATCCCATGAAGATTTATGCTTAACTTTGGAAGATATCCATATCAAGAAATAACATTAAATTTCTGAACACTATTCACAAATCAGTGTGAAAATATCTAAGTGACAAAGGCAGCATATGTTTTGTCTTCACCATGTTATTTAATGTATACATAAAAAAAGGTTAATTTTTCTCCTCCATTCAGCACAATGCACAGAGAATAATAATATCCATAGAAATAACTTTCCCATGTGGTTAGCTACAGTTTAAAGAACAGGCAGGGTTGTTTGCACATTTTGAGTTTTGTTTTCTTTATCAGGGAGAAAAGAGAGATGGCAAGAACCTGACTGTTAAAAGTTGTAAAGAATTTTCCAATAATCAAAGGATTGTGCTTTAAAGCTGTATATAACATAAGCCTGCAACAGGATACTAAATGGTTTTGTTGAATCGGGGGTTACAAAGTGGTGGCCCTGGGATGTATTTTATTTTACCCACACAATTTTTTTTCTAAGAAATGTATTATCTGAATGCTTTCAGATAGGACCTGCATGCTCAAATGTTTCATTGTTCCCACCATTCCTTTTTGCTTTCTATCTGTTCAGTACTCCATCTCGTTTGCCTGTTTGGCCCTCTGGAGGCATTTAAGTTTTAACACCTGGCTAGGCGGTATCCCACTAACTCAGAGCACCCAGACACTTTCCCCTGCAGTCCAATTCTTACCTAGTTATTATTCAAATGACATCATAATTGAAGGACACCGTGTAATGTGCTGCTCAGATGTAACACACCGTCAGTTCACCAAGTTAGATTTATTGATCTTTTAAACAAAAAGGACAAATTCACTTCCTGCATTTATGAACCTTCTCTAAATCTAGAGGAATTGATTCATCCAGGAAATATTTACAGAAGACAGAGTTGTAGACCCACGTTCTTCAAGTCACAGAATCCTAGCAGAACTAGAATTCTGGGATATGTTGGCAGGTTTTAGTGCCTACAGTAGTTAAAATGATTATAGTTATCAAATCTACAAATCCCTCCACTTTCTTTCCTCCACATCTGTTTTCTCCAGTGTTTGCTGGGAATCCCAGTGAAACAGGAAACTTGAATTCAGGTCTCACCACCCCTCTGCTCACTCACTCAATCTACCATCTTCAGCTGCTGTCTTTATCCTATTTCACAGCTTTGGGGAAATTCTTGATCTTTCTTCTACAGGAGGTGCTGAAACACAATCAGTTAGAAACCTGCAAATACTGAGTTTTTCCTTATTTGCCAAAGGAAAAATGACATCAAAATGCCAAAGGAAAAATGACATCAAAATGTTTAATTCCAGAAAGCAACAATGTATTCGAATATTTACTGAACCATGAACCATCCAATATCAACTAGTTTTCCTCTAAGACTCAGGTAACTCAAAGAGATCTTGAAGGTCAAGTTCACTATTGGTCAGGGTTCTCCAGAGAAACACAACCAACAGGATATGCAGAGATAATAGAAAATGTATTATAGGAATTGTTTCATGAGGTTATGGAGGCCAAGAATTCACCCTTCTTCTGCCTTTTGTTCTATTTGGGCCCTTGATAGATTAGATGATGCCCACTCACAGTGCTGAGGGTGCACTTTATTTACCCAATCTACTGATTCAAAGGCTAATCTCTTCCAGAAACACCCTCACAGGCCCCATCTGAAATAATGTCTTATCAGCTATCCCTTGGCCTAGTCAAACTGACACATAAAATTAACTATCCCAGTCCCATGCCTTATGAAGGAGCAAGGACTGTTAGTGATCATGTAGTTACTCCCTACCGAAACTGAGATCAAAAACATCTAGACCAGAGATTCACAACCCTCAAACCCATCAAAATGATCATGACCCAGAGGGGCAGGACTTGACTTTAACATACTGATGCCTGGGCTCCACTCCAGAGAATCTGAGGTGAGGCACCAAATATTGGCACTTGAGGTGACTCAATGTGCAGCCAGCATGGAGAACCTCAGGTCCAGACTAGCACTCCGCCAAGTACTGGCTTCAGACAGTCAGCATCATAGTGGGAGGGGATGCCCAAGAAAATTGGAATTTCTGCCTACACTTCCAAAAGGGCGACAGAATTAGGATACCTGGGGCCAGGGCTCAGGAATTTGTATATGCCCAGCTCTCTCTGAAATACGTAGGCCTAGTAAAACTATAAAGCAGAGGCTAGACAAAAGTATAGAACTACAAGGACCACTGGCATTAGAGGCAGATATGGGTATTAATCTCAACTTGCCCACTTAAAAGCTACAGGCCCCCTTTACAGGTGAGTTTCTTAATCTCCTAAGCATTAATTTCTTTAGCTCTAAAATGAGGTAAAGGTAATGGCCTCAGACTTAAAGGAAATAATATGTTACAAAGCCACAGCATCACAGAGTTGGTGATCCATAAATTCTCTTCCCCATTTGCCACTGTCTAGAAGAAGCCTCTTTTGTGTAATCTCATTTATTCTGCCATAAATTTCAGAAAACAAGCAACTTGGAGTCATGTCCTACAACCGTGATTGAGAAACAAAGTGCTTCCACATCTAGAAATATTGCAAGGATTGATGGAGTATTTTTAAATTGTCTATTTGACCAAAAGAAATTTGCAGGCAGGGTCCCAAATCTTGTTTTGTCATCATGTACACATAGAATTTTTTACTCCATAGATCAAGATAAGTTCACTAGCTTGTCAGGCCAGTGGACTCAACTGTCAAGTGGCATTTTTGTCCTTGGAGAAATCTGAGTCTTTGTATTTTGTGTGTGTGTTATTATCCTAGCAAGTCATTTGCTATCTAACCTACCAGAGCAGTAGTAAACTCAAACTGTCTGTTCACTGTGTCAATCATTTAGACGTGTGCCAGGAGGAAAACATCTTTCTGGTAAGTGATCTTTTTGATCTCGAGAAGAGAAAACAATTTGTCCTGTGTTAACCATGTGTTTTCATTTCCAAGGTAACCTTCTAAGGCTGCTTGCTTGCATGCTCAGTCATGTCCGACTCTTTGTGACTCCATGGACTGTAGCCCGCCAGGCTCCTCTGTCCATGGAGTTTTCCAGGCAAGAATACTGGGTGGGTTTCCATTTCCTATTCCAGGGGATCTTCCCAACTCAGGGATTGAACTCATGTTTCCTGCATTGCAGGAAGACTCTTTACCTCCTGAGCCATCTAAGGCTGAGCTAAATATAAAGATGTAAGGCCAACATGGTTACACTAAAACTTTCAAACTAAGAGGCAAAAAATAAGACAAGAAGCTGGGAGTGGTTTAGAGAAACTCACTTTCCCCCAAGTGTTAGCTTCTACTGAGAAGACCAAGGGCCATGATTTTCCTTTCTTCAGTGGTTTCTGAGGAGGAGCCCACCTTTGCAACTGACATGGCCTGGGAAAGCCTTCCCCTCTTCTCTGCACTGCTCACCTTCTTCATGCTCAATAGCACTCATTTGTGAAGCAGCTGCACTGAAGTCCCCAACTCTCTCTCCTGCTATTATCATCACTGTAGCTCTCAGTTCCCACGTAGCCCCAAAATGGCTGCCAGCTACAGTCCATCCCGGCTGTCTACCCTGTGCTCCACACTCTTGCTAACCTGGTCTCTGTACCCTACCCACTGAGTCTCTAGAAGAAGCCTCCCTGATGCCAGTACCTATCAGGTCCCACCAAAATTATGCCAAAGAGTCTCTCTCTGGCTGCTCTCTAAGGTGTCAGCACGCAGTTGGGGTCCATTCAGAAGGATGAAGAAGCCCTTTGCCCCAGCATGGTGTCACAGTTTGGCATTCTGCACCACAAAGCTTCTGTAATTACTCCAGGGTCTCCTAGAGTACTTGAATGATTCTGTTAACCTTGGCCTCTATACTGCTTTCACTGTAGGGGGTTTAAAACCAGCTCAAAGTAGAGTATATGGATGATTTGTCTGAAGAATATGACAAAAGCTGAATCAATGAGGAAGGCTTCTTACTGTGGAACAGAATTATTAACCATGTGAAAGCAGATAGACCTTTCTACTATAGTAGTAGATAGTAGTAGTAGTAGATAGTAGAAAGTAGTAGTAGAAAGACCTCAATAAAAGAAGGTAGGGAGTTCCTAGCTTGTTGCCTTAGATCAACAAAATCACCAAGGTCCCAGGATCATTTCTATCTTTCCACTTTGTCACTGTCAGCATTTTTGCCTTATTTTGTAACCTCGTGGTTACAAGATGGACACTACAAATCCAGGCATTACATCTTATAACCACATTCAAGGCAGTAAGAAGGGGGAAAGTGCAGTGTATAGGAAGTGTTTTTCCAAGCTCCCTCTTTTGCCAGGCAGTAAAATCTCTCCTGGATATCCCTTAGTAGTCTTACTCGTATGCCTCATTGGTCAAAAGTCACATGGCCACCTAGTTAATAAGAGGGGCTGAGAAAGGGAGTATTTGTCCAAAGGAAAGGGGATTACCATGCATTTATTTAGACCACCAGTTTAGACCACTTTCTGAGACTCATCTTGTATAGTACATATTGCCATCTAAGTAAAATTGAGTTCTTGGGGGCAAGGGAAAGGGGGGAATACTATTTTGGATAGATTAGCTTAGTGTGCCACGGAAAGTAGGAGGAGAAAACACTGTCTTGTTACTTGAGGAGCTACTTCCATTATCACCGAAAATAGACTTACTCTGTACATGTCAATAATATTGTGTATCTCTAAACATAACCATAATATAAAAGTTCAGAAGCTGTGAGGACAAGGTCAAGACTTCAGAGTCCTAACATTAAAGGGAGAACAGCAATCAAAGGATCAATAACAATTCTGTCTTAGTATGGTCACTGTTGATATTCCTAAAAGGTGCTGATGAGTATTGACCTCCCAGGAGTGTTGGAGGTCAAGGCTGATGCAGAGTCAATTCTAACTTGCTTCCTGAGAAGGGTAAAAGTGAGGACCAAGACAGGAAGCTCAATATTGGTTTCAGCTAATTGTGTGAAACCACTTGACTTGATGTTGGCAGGGCAAAATCGAACGCTGAATTTAAAACCCAAATTCAACTCTTGCCTTCCTTATAGCCAATATTTTAAGACTGTCCCTTATCCTTCATCTGAAAAGGTCAAGGATCAACGGGATTTGATGAAAGAGACATACACCCTCCTTAGCCTCAAGCTTAGTGGCAAAGTCTCTTCTTAATGATGTGAGTTAAGTGAATAAGACAGTATTTTATGAAGTCTACCTTTCATGATGAAGAGTCCTGTCTGGTTTTCATCGAAATAGATATTGTAATAAGCAAAAAATGACAACGGTTTAAACCAGATGATAACAATTTATACCTACTCATTTGAAAGAGAAAGACAGAGGGGATAAGTATGACCACTTCAAAATAAATGACACCATTCCTGCAATAGCCTAATGTTTCACTTAATGGATGTCTGGGTCAAGGAATTTAGACTATATATATAAATGTGGTTTTAATTTGCTCTTCAACCAAAGTTTCATTCAACTTTTCTTCAATAAAAGCATTATATTAGAATAAATATTAAAATTGAAAATATTACACTTTAGAAAACAACGGCAATATATTCCATTTTGGGGTTGATGTCTGTGCTCAGGACTGACATATAAAACACATACCAATCATCTCTGCAGCCTTTTTCATTTACTAGAGAGATTTGGAAGATGTCCAGTGGTACATTAGACTAGTAATCACACTCAAAGACTATAAACAAAATGAAAAATGGCAGCTATCTCCTGCACAATGCCTTCCAAATCCTGCCTTCCTTGGTTTCCTTTCCATAGGCCTCCAAGAGTGCCCTGCTTATAAACTACATTCTTCCAGTTATTTAGGCCCCAAACCTCAGAGTTATGATATTTATCCTATCAGCAAATCCTGTTGGCCCCATATTAAAATCATGTCCAGAATCCACCTATCTTCTGTAAGCTCCACAACCAGGCCAATGGCTCCAGCCTCCCTATTCACTCACCTGGATTCTTGCAATAACCTCCAATCCCCTGACCCTTACTTTTACCTTTTTGTCAGCCACTCATTCTCCTTCAGGGAATTCTGCCCCATAATGGGTGTGATAGAGAAGAGGCCACTACCATTTCCATTTCAATTCCATTTAACAAGATGATCTCCCATGTCAAGTACAAGTGGACACAAAGTAAATTCCTACCAATTCTATTTTCTGGGGTGAGAGTTAAATAACAAATCTCACTGAAAGGAAATTTAATAAGTTGTTAAGTTATCATATCTTTTATATTGGATTGCTTATGATTGGATAAAAAAACAAAAGATAAACAAGGAACTTGGCACCCGTCAGACCTGAAGACTATTGTTCAGTGGTTTGGACCCCTGAGTCACTAACAGAGTATTTTTCCAAAGACTAAGCATTTGGATAATTCTTTAATACCCAATACTTTTGTATTATTGTGAGGTTATGGTAACAGCAGAAAATGATTCAGGGAAGGATGATGCTATACTGGTAGCAAATAACAGAGAGATGGAAAGGAAGGAATATTTGGAATTGTGTTCTCTATTTTTAGTACAAAATGACCCATAAACATTCTTTCACATAGTAGTCCATCTAAGTGCATGTGTACTCATGTTCAAAACTCCTCCTAAAAATAAAAGTATTATCAGGTAACTCAGTGACAACAATAAAATAATCATTAACATATTATCTATCATTTCAGCCTTAAACCTTAGATTCCATGAGAAGAGAGAGAAAGATGTCAAGGGGTGACAATCAAAAGCAAAAATAAAGAAATAAAAGTGGAGGATGATAGCACAAAGTGTCAGCTGCAAAGAAAGTCAACATCACTTCTGAGTCAGAGCAAGTGAAAATAAGATTAGGATTGATATCAGGTTTTAATCCACAATAAACTCTTCAGCCATTTTCTTCTGCACTAACAAATTATTCTGCAACATGCCTCTTGCTACAGTCACCAGCCACAGCCTGAAAGGAAACAAATACACTCTCTATCACCCAGGTGCATTTTTGGCATGAACAATTAGAGTGCCACAGAGAGAAATGTAGAGCATGATGCCGTTAGCTGCTACATCACAGACATGTCCTACAAATTTATAGTTCAGACTTCCTGCATTCCTCAGTACAATGGAAAAGCCATTTTGTCATCTGTATGAAGCTGTTGCACAAACATAAGTCTGTCTTTAGGGCAGGTAGATGTTATGTTCACTGCAGAGTGGAGTTTGTCAAACTACCTCTAAACCCTTACTCAGACAACCAGAGCAGTCTTCTCATCTCAAAGGCAACTCCATTTTTTTCCCTTCACTCAGACTCTAACCTTGGGATATCCTTTGCTCACTGGTACTCTCACAGTCCACACACAACTGGTCAGGAAACCCTGTTAGCGCTACTTTCAAATGACTTCTAGAATCTGACTTCTCCCTATCTCCAGAGCTGCCATTGTGTCCAACACCCCCACAGTCTCTCACCCAGATTAGTGACAGGGCCATGTCTGAGGCTCCTCCTCCAGGTGAGGTTGATGCTGCTGATCCAGGGACCACACTTGGGTGGCCAGGCTTTGGGGTGTGTTTCCAATGGAAGGATATTGGAGAGAGGGGGAGAGACTGGAAAACAGGAGAGTATCCTTGGCTGTGAATAATAGGATATGGAGCCAGTGACACACAGCACGTGAGAGAAGGTACTGGAGACAGTCCAGGCTACTGGAGTCACCTGCCTGCCTGACCCCCACCCCTTACTTCTGCCCTTGCTCTGAGAGTCTCTTCTCAACACAAGAGTCAGATTGAACCATGCCCTGCTCAAAACCCGCAGGTGACCTCCATCTGAGAGCAAGTCAGTCATTACAGTGACTGGTCTGGACCCTCACTGACCGATTTCCTCTCTTATTTCCTTCTTCCCTCTTCCCCACAGACCACTCAGTCACAAGGTTCTCTTCCTTTTGGCTTGAGCCTCAGGCTGCTCTTGTTGAGGTTTCTTACCAGGTGTTCTTTGCCTAGGATGTTCGGTCCCAACATATGTGTCCTCTGTCCCTCACTTCCTTCAGGACTTGATACAAATGTCATCTCAGGAAGGCCTATCCTGAGCACCCAACTCCTCAGTGAGCCCTCATCTGTCCCTCACACTCTTCCCCACTTCTGCTCCCCTTACCCTCTACTAGTTTTCCCACAGCACTTATATCTTACACACTGTACAGTCTATTTACTTATTACCTTAACCAGTTACTGCCTGTCTTCTGCATCAGAATGCAAGCACTGTGAAGGCAGGGATTTTCTCAGCTCCATTCACTGATGTATCCCCATTACCTAGCACAGTATAGGGCACAACGAACATATGTTGAGTAACTGAATGAAAGTAATCTTTGGTGATAATATCGTCTACATGAAGGAAAAGCTTTCACTGTGACAAAAAAATTTTGAAGAAAAATAATTTTTTTTAAAAAGTTTATGTTCTGGAAATAGTCACATATACAGAAATATATAACAGTACAATGAAGGTCTGTCTAGTCAAAGCTATGGTTTTTCCAGTGGTCATGTATGGATGTGAGAATTGGACCATAAAGAAGGCTGAGTACCGAAGAATTGATGCTTTTGAACTGTGGTGTTGGAGAAGACTCTTGAGAGTCCCTTGGACTGCAAGGAGATCCAACCAGTCCATCCTAAAGGAAATCAGTCCTGAATATTCATTAGAAGGACTGGATGCTGAAGCTGAAACTCCTATACTTTGGCCACCTGATGTGAAGAACTGATTCACTGGAAAAGATCCTGATGCTGGGAAAGACTGAAGGTGGGAAGAGAAGGGGACAACAGAGGATGAGATGGTTGGATGGTTGGATGGCATCACCGACTCAATGGACATGAGTTTGGTAAGCTCTGGGAGTTGGTGATGGACAGGGAAGCCTGGCGTGCTGCATTCCATGGGGCTGCAAAGAGTCAGACACGACTGAGTGATTGAACTGAACTGAACTGACAGTGAAGGCCATGTACCCAACACCCAGCTTCAACAATTATCAACACATGGCCACTCTTGTTTTAGTTATACCTTTATCCATTTCCCCAGTGGATTATTTTGAAGCTAGTCTCAGGAACTGTATCATTTATTTATAAACATATCAGTATCATCTCTAAAATATAATACAAGGGTTATTATCACCCCTAACAAATCCAGACAACACCTTCATCACCAGAGGCCCAGGAAACCACTGATCTAATATCTGTCACTCTGGCTGAATTTCAACTATTCTAGAAATTCACGTAAATAGAATTGGACTCTATGTACTCTCTTGTAACTGGCTTCTTTGCTAAACATACTGTTTTTGCAATTCACCCACGATTTATACCATACTTCAAAGTAGAACTGGAACAGCAATTGTCACCCAGGTGGTACTAGCAGTAAAGAACTCGCCTGCCAATGCAGGAGACATAAGATACAAGGGTTTCATCACTAGATCAGGAAGATTCCCTGGAGGAGGGCATGGCAACCCACTCCAGTATTCTTGCCTGGACAATCCCATGGACAGAGGAGCATGGTGAGCTACAGTCCATGGGGTAGCAAAAGAGTCAGGCATGACTAAAGAGACTGAGCATGCATGCAAGATGCAGTGAATATTAAGTGACTTACACCCTGATTAAGTCAGATACTGAATTTAGCAGCTTCTAAACTTTATGGGCTTCCCTGGTGGCTCAGAGGTTAAAGCATCTGCCTCCAATGCAGGAAACCCGGGTTCAATCCCTGGGTTGCGAAGATCCCCTGGAGAAGGAAATGGCAACCCACTCCAGTATTCTTGCCTGAAGAATCCCATGGATGGAGGAGCTTGGTAGGCTACAGTCAACGGGGTCACAAAGAGTTGGACACGACTGAGTGACTTCACTTTCACTTTCAAACTTCCAACCACAAAAATACAGGGTTAAATCCTCATTGTCCAAAGTGTGTTCTGTTGGGGACCAGCAGCACTGGCATCCTCTGGGAACCTGCTAGAAATGCAGGATCCCAGGCCCTGCCCTAGATCGACTGAATTAGCATTTACATTTCAACAAGATCCCCAGGACACCTTGTTTCAGCAGCACCTGGTTGGGGGAACAGTTCAGTAGCCCCATCCTCGTGTCACATGCAGACTGTTGCGTCAGGGCTCCCTGCATTGGTCACTTGACATGAACTAATAAGCAAGGACTCCTAACATCACCTTGGCTTCTTTGCAAACACCAGCTTGGCAACAGGGGGTAGAAAGATCAGGCAGGAACACTGTGGGGAAAAAGCAATTAATGTAGTCAAGTTTTAATTTCCTTCTTAAAAATACATCTACTGCTAAGATTTAGGAAAGCTAATTGAATTATCTAAACCATGATAGCCTAAAGAGCTCAAGAAGGGTGTCTGTGCATTTACACAGGGGAAATCATTCAGAACTCAATGGTTGACAGTCTGAAATGCAGGAATCACATCGAAGAGCATCCATAAGACACAGTTTATTTAGAGGAAAGAATCTTTGAATTCTTACATATTTACCTAAAGCAGAAGGGTAGCTTGATTACAGGGGATTACAAAATACTGGAAAGGATTCAGGTGCAAATATAAACAGTGACTTTAAAATGGCTATAAAATCTCAGGATGCTTACACAACCCTGTCAGAACCATAATCTCCCTATTACATGGTTGAGAGGTTTCTAGAAAAACAAGGCACACAGTCCCTGGGTAGGTACTAATGGAAGACCGAAAGGCAGACGTTCCCCATCTTAACCCAAAGTGAGATGAACCTACACACCACAATAGTTTATCTGCCCATCCACTGGTCTCTGCAGTGTCACCACCAGCAGCCAGATAGTCTTGTTCTGTTATTCTAAAACTGCCCAATTTTGAAGTTCAGAAAACTTTTTGTTGATTTTAACAGAGTCAAGAGGCAGTCCTAAGATGGCGAAGGAATAGGACAGGGAGACCACTTTCTCCCCGACAAATTCATCAAGGAACATTTGAACGCTGAGTAAATTCCACAAAACAACTTCTGAATGCCGGCAGAGGACATCAGGCACCTAGAAAAGCAGCCCACTGTCTTCAAAAGGAGGTAGGAAAAAAATATAAAAGATAAAAAGAGAGACAAAAGAGGCAGGGACAGAGATCAATTCCGGGAATGGAGTCTTAAAAAAGAGAGAACTTTCCAAACACCAGGAAACACTCTCACTGGCTAGTCTGTAGTGAGCCTTGGAACCACAGAGGGCAACATAACTGGGAGGAAAAATAAATAAATAATCAAAACCCACAGATTATGTGCCCAATGGTAACTCCCAGTGGAGAAGCAGCTCAGACACCTGCATCCACCACTAGCAAGTGGGGGCTGGGCAGGGAGGCGAGGGCTGCATTGCTTAGAGTAAGGACCGGGCCTGAATGCCCCCAGGGCAATCTGAGGGAACTAACTTGGGCTAGCAAACCAGACTGTGGGATAGCTACCTCGCAAACTGCCCTAACCTAAGACACCACCAGGCCCTCTCACAGAACAAAGGACTGACTAGAGCTATGAGAAAAGCCCTAACCTAAGACACTGTCTGGCCTGCTAACAGAACAAAGGACTGAGCAAAGCTAGCTGGCTGCAGACCAGTCTATCCTCCTCCAGTGACAGACAGACGAGGTCAGCCAGAGCCAGAAGGGGACAACTGCGGCCCCAGAGAGGCATTATCTACCAAACTGCATGCAGGCTTCATTGCTAACCAAGACTTCTTGGAATTCTGGACAGTCAACATCCGCCTGAGAAGGTGCGCTGAAAACCGAGCAGCAGGGACGGGGGAGGTGATAAGTCGCAGCGACCACGCTCACCAAACACCTGGTCATCTGAGCTGCTCGGACCTGGGAAGGGCACAAAATGCAGGCCCAACCAAGTCTGCGCCTTTGTGGAGTACCCCAGTGCCTGAACCTGAGCAGCTTATTTAGACCCGGGAAGTGCATACAACCCAGAGCCAGCCTCAGACAGTTCCCAGCAGAGCATCTTAGAGCCTGAACAGTGTAGACTGGGAAAGCACGCACGCTGTGAGCAGGGGCAAACCCAGTGTGGCTGAGACATTGTGAGCACTCCCCACAGACACCAGTGATATTTGTTTGCAGCATTCCTCCCTCCCCACAGCACAACTGAACAAGTGAGCCTGAGAAAAGGGACCACCACCACCTCCTTGTGTCAGGGTGGAAATTAGACACTGAAGAGACCAGCAAACAGAAGAAGCTAAAACAAACAGAGGGAACTGCCTTGTAAGTGACAGGTGCAATAGACTAAAACCCTGTAGTTAGCACCGACTACATAGGAAGGGGCCTATAGATCTTGAGAAGTATAAGCCAGATCAAGGAACTATCTAAAAATGAACTGACCCCACATTGTCCAAAACAACACCAGAGAAAGTCCTAGATATATTTTTACTATTATCATTCTTTAATTTTTTTAAATTTTTATATTTAAAAATCCTATTACTCCTTTAATTTTCATTTTTATAACCTACTATTACTTTGCAAAAAAAAAGACCCTATTTTTTAAAGCAAACTTTGTATATATATATTTTATAATTTTTGTGACTATGTTTTTGTTTGCTTATTTTTAATATTGTATTTTTGAAAATCCAACCTCTACTCTAGATTTTTAATCTTTGCTTTTTGGTATTTGTTATCAATTTTGTGCCTTTAAGAACCCAATCTTCATTACCCATTTTTACTTGGGAGCAAGATTACTGGCTTGATTGCTCTCTCCCTCTTTGGGATCTCCTTTTTCTCCACTAGGTTGCCTCTATCTCCTCCCTCCCCCTTCTCTTCTCTACCCAACTCTGTGAATCTCTGTGTGTGCTCCAGACTGTGGAGAACACTTAGGGAACTGATTACTGGCTGGATCTGTCTCTCTCCTTTTGATTCCCCCTTTTATCCTCCTGGCCACCTCTGTCTCCTTCCTCTCTCTTCTCGTCTCTGTATAACTCCGTGAACATCTCTGAGCAGTCCAGACTGTGGAGCACACATAAGTGATTACTGGTTAGCTTGCTCTCTCTTTTGTTTTCCCCTCATCTCATCCTGATTTTAACAGGGTCAGGCTTGTTACATTGGATGAACCCAAGGCCCTCTGTACTCCTCTCCTTCTTCCCCTTGACCAAGTGCTCCCAGGGCAGTGACTAGATCTGTCATTCATTCTTTCTGCCTAACAGTTTTCATTATGCTTGAAATATTTCCTCTTGGAACCAAGTGCAACAGCCCTGTGCTAACTTTCTATCTATTTCAATGGATCTCAGCTGGGGGCAATTTTGTCCCCCAGGGCACATTTGGCAATTTCTGGAGACATTTTTAGTTGTTACAACTTGGGGGTGCTAATAGAACTTAGTGTAGGCTGCTAAACACCCCACAATGCATAGGATAGCCCTACAAAGAAGAACTGTCTGGTTCTAATTATCAATTAGTGCTGCTGTTAAGAAACCATGCTCTTCTCTAGTCTGCTATCCAAGCAAAAGCAAGAATCATATGGTCCAAAATAACTATCTGGGAATCTTTCTGGTCCTTTGAGTTTACATTTCTTGGACTGTAGTTGAGCCCAGCCAAGTTGACACATCCAAAAAGCCATGGCAGAGTTAAATGCCTTATCATACCCAGCTCACCGGGTACAGTACACTTCATTCATGGTTAGTACTCAATACGTGTGACAATTATCCTTACCAGAGCCATAAAAGTTTATTTAGTCCAAGATTCTTGTACCAAACTGCTTTGTGCATGTAATGCATTTTGATATTTTGAAACTGAAATTCTCAATTTCAGTTTTACATTGACTTATATTAGCTAAAACATATTTTCATCCCTAACCAAAAATAGATTATTTGTCATCAAGATGTCATAGATTCTTGACAGACAGTATGAAAGCTTAATAAAGAACTCATGGGGAAAATATATGCAAAATAAAGTGCAAGCTCAAGCACCTGCACAGAAAGGAGTTCCTAACAAAAGTGTCCTTTATAGACAGAGTCAACTCCAAACTTTTAAAAAGTAAATATACTCTTAGCCAGGATTCCTCAAGACTCTCAAGGTCATGGAAAACAAGGAAACACAGAGAAACTGTCACAGAACAGAAAAGACTGGGGAGACATGTCAACTAAATGCCATGAGGTATCTCAATGGGGTCCTTGAACAGAAGAAGGGGTAGTGAAAAACTGGTGAAATCTAAATCTAGTCTGAAGTTTGGTTAATAGAAATACCATTGCAGCATGGAGATCTATGATGTTAACACTGAAAGGAAATGGGTGAGGGCTACATGGAAGCTGTCTGGGCTATCTGTGCAATATGCTTGTAAATCTGAAATTACTCTAAAATTAAAAGGGTTATTTAATAAAATAATAAACAAACCTGAATGATCCTCCAGGAATTTTGATCAAAATCCTGAGGCCCAGACATGTATACAGTGACAAAGCTGCCACTGATTTTGAAGCAAACCCCAGGACTGAGAGTCTTCCCAAGCTTCATTTCTGAAAGAGCATATCCTATTGCCATTTCTTTTATTTTTTGCATAGTATACAGGATTGCAGTTCTGAGCAGGGATCGAACTCGTGCCCCATGCACTGCAAGCACAGAATCCAAACCACTGGACCACCAGGGAAGTACCCTGCTCCCAGTTATTGTTATAAAATCATCCCTTCAGGAAGAGAGGATACCTGAGGGAAAAGAGAGCAATGTCTGCCCAGGATCCTTGTTGGGCTCCCCAATCTCTGACCTAAAGCAGAAGACCCCTAGGAAACGCAAGGCTAGTCTTTTATTCTAGGCCCTTTCTTTAACTATGGAAAGTCCCCTCAGTCTCACCATCTCAGAACTTAATTACTGAGCACAGTAACTCCATTCTCTGCACAGTAGATTTTTATGTACTGATTCTTGTGCCTCTGGTTGTGTCCTCCTGCACACATGTCTTTTTGCTCATCCTGTCTTCCTTCCAGCACATGCAGGAGTGAAGGAGCAGGTGGCTGTCAGAGCCTTCAGGCCTCCAACAGCCCAGACTTGGAGGAGCTCCACTCCCTCAGATGCTCATTCTCCCAAGGAGGGCTGCAGAAGGACTGTCCTGGCGCTTAGTCTGAATTACAACAAAAGCAAGCTCATTGTTGAAAAACAGAGCACGAAGGTTGTACTATTTCACTTGGCAAAGACCTTGGGTCTCCACCTATGTTATTCATTTCTACTCTATTGTGAGCATGAAAGCAATCTATTCAGATAAGCCCTGAGGCAGGATTTAAATGCCAAAGCCAAAATAAGAACAGGAAATAATAAGAAAAAGAAAGGAAGGAAGGGGAAGAGAGAAGGAGAGAAGGGGGAAAATTAGTTAGTTTCAAAAAAAAAAAAAAGCAGTATCATTTTCGACCAACTTAGCAGCATCTGAAAAATCTCTGTCTACTCTCATAGACACACACACACACACACACAAACACACAATCACACATACGTGCACACATATGGAAGTGCTCAACCCTCTACCTAAAGCTATTGAGCCATCTGATCAAGCACAGAAATAACAATCAGAATATTATATTATAGTATTTGGTCAGTAACTCATTCATCAAATAATTCATTTATTTATCAAATAATAACTAACTACTATGTGCCAGGAACTGTTTTGGGAGCTGGTGATACAACAGTGGATGAGTCAAAGTTTTTACACTCACAAAAACTTTAGCATTACTAAATAACATTTATCAAAAACACATTAATTGCCAGTTATTGGCCTATGTATTCCCTTAAAATGTATTTTTTTCACTTATTTCTCACAGCAACCATATGAAGAGATAAAATTATCACTCTTAGTTTTCAAATGATAACCCTGAGGCTTGTCAAGATCTAGTAAATTACCCAAAGAAACTGACAGCACATAAATTTGAATCCAGAAAGGGTAATCATAGCACCAGGGCTAATACTGCACAACTAACATTAGATGTCAGCTGTTAACCTATCATGTGGTGGCATAAAGTGTTGATGGGACCAAAGCAAATGTGAATCTTGCTCTTGACTCCAATGTGGAAGAATTCTGGGGCTTTCTTTCTTTGCTCTCTCTTCCCATGGCTTCTGGGTCTGGGAAGAGGAGTGCCCTTGCTTGCACTTGGTCCTCATTCTTCATTCCTTCCTCTCTCATTCCTGGAAAGGGAACAGCAAGGAAGAAATTGCCTTTCCAGCCCACGCACAGCTGGTGGAAGGAAGCTCTGGCAGGCACCGAGCTCTCCCAGAAGCGGGATTCCAGGAGGAGCTATTCCCTGCTCCTCTCCTTCGCTCGCCCACTTTTGGATGCACTTCATCCACATGCCACCTGTTATGTGCAGCTCAAAGACTGGCACTGGCTCCCTGTAAGAGCCCAAACAGGGCTCTCTGCTTCAGGTGGAGACCCGAAGAGTGGCAGGAAGGTGTGTCTGAAAGAGAAAGCGGAGAAAACGCTGGACTGCACTCTCTGAGCAACGGCTCTTGGAGACACCTCGAGAGGCAGCTGCCCAACAGGCAAGGCCTGTGTCAGGCAGCTGTGTGCCCAGGAATGAGGAGCAGTGCACATACGGCAGAGCAGGGCCGTACCATCTGTCACACACCCATGCCAGCCTCTTCACTTTAGGCATGGTGGGAGTGGGAGGCGTCAGGAGAAAAGCAGCAGCTCACCAAGCCAGCCACACACCAGGGCTCCCCTCTAACGGGCTGTTCCTCTAAACATTTAGACTCCTTCACTGCTGCCATATGGCAGTTGCCAGTGTATACAGTCCCATAATTAAGAGCGTGGAGTCTGGAATCAGAAAACCCTAGGATTGAATTCTGCTCCACTAGATACAAGTACAGGTCTTTGAGTATCAGTTTCCTCTTTTGTAAAATGGAAGTTATAATAATTACCCCTCAAGGTTGTTGTAAGGATTAAATTCAAGAGTAACTGTAAAGATCTAAGGGCAGTGCTTTAAAAAAAAAAAAAAAAAACACAATAAGTACTAAGTAAACAAAGCCTTTTCCATGCTGAGTCAAGCCTCTGACTGTAAAACATTCTTCTTTTGTAGGTGGTAGCTTTTCTGTCTCAGTTTTTCAAAGTAAAAAGAGCAATGGCACTTCTCAGTAAACTTGAATGTGCCTTCAGAGCCCCTGAGGATTGTGGGAAAAGACAGATGCTGGCTTAGTAGGTTTGGGGGAGCCTGAGAATCTGTATTTCTAACAAGCTCCCAGTGATGTTCACACTACTGGTCCAGGGACTATAATTTGTATAGAGAAGGTCTAGGAAAACAGCTGTGGTACCCTGGGTAAGGCATCTAACTTTTCTACGCTTCAGCATTCTTAGATGTAAAATTTTTAAAGTTTGTCTAGATGATGTCACATTTCTTTCATGCTATCATGCTGTGATAGATTATTTGAAAAATGGCCACGTACAGTTCCTCCCACACTACCTGCTCTTCAGCAGTATGACTTTGCTGCCCCTCCCATTGAGAGGCGGAGCCCCTTCCCTTGATTCTGGCTGGTTCTGGGACTTGCCTAAACCAGGAGAATGTGGCAGAAATAAAGTTGTATGACTTTCAGTTTCTGGCCTGAGGAAGCTTAGCAGCTTTTCTTTTTGCCTTCTTAGGAACCAGATGCTATGTAAAGAAACTCAGGCTAGACTGTTGTATTAGAAGAGGGGAAGGGTCACCTGCCCCAGCTCTAAGTACCACAGCTGAGGGGCCAGACATGGGAGTATAGCTTTCTTGAACATTCTAGCTCCAGTTGACCACCTAACTTTACGCAGCTATACAAGTGACCCCAGCTGAGATTTCATGCAGCAGATGAATCACCCTGCTGAGCCCAACCCAGAATTATGAGAAATAACAAATCTATTTCTAAAGCCATTATGTTTTGGGAGGTGGTTTGTTACACAGCACTTGACAGTTGATATACATGTTTTACTCCCACAGGAGATAATACAACCTTCAAAACCAGAACTGCTGGAAGAACTACAAAGAAACATGCCTACCAACTGGAGAACAAAATGTATGCCAAGAGTTGACTTTTACATTTAGAGATCTTTCTTCTATATTCAGTTTAATTTAATAAGTACTTACTCAGGGCTACTATGAGAGAATTTAGAGATATAATTTCAAGAAACTTGCAATATATTTGGGAATGGTAATATGCTACAAAGAAAACAATAAGAAAACATGCACCAATTAATAATAGTACACTAAGCCTGAATTTGAGTCCCATGAAACAGAAGACTGGTTCCAAATCAGGAAAGGAGTATGTCAAGGGTGCATATTGCCACCCTGCTTATTTAACGTATATGCAGAGTACATTATGTGAAATGCTAGGCTAGATGAAGCACAAGCTGGAATCAAGATTGCCAGGAGAAATATCAATAACCTCAGATATGCAGATGACACCACCCTTATGGCAGAAAGTGAAGAAGCACTAAAGATCCTCTTGATGAAAGTGAAAGAGGAAAGTGAAAAAGTTGTCTTAAAACTCAACATTCAGAAAACGAAGATCATGACATCCGGTCCCATCACTTCATGGCAAATAGATGGGGAAACAATGGAAACAGTGACAGACTTTATTTTGGGGGGCTCTAAAATCACTGCAGATGGTAACTGCAACCATGAAATTAAAAGACACTTGCTCCTTGAAAGAAGATCTATAACCAACCTAGACAGCATATTAAAAAGCAGAGACATTACTTTTCCCACAAAGGTCCATCTAGTCAAAGCTATGGTTTTCCCAGTAGTCATGTATGGATGTGAGAATTGGGCCCTAAAGAAAGCTGAGTGCTGAAGAATTGATGCTTTGGAACTGTGGTGTTGGAGAAGACTCTTGAGAGTCCCTTGGACTGCAAGGAGATCCAACCAGTCCATCCTAAAGGAGATCAGTCCTGAATATTCATTGGAAGGACTGATGCTGAAGCTGAAACTCCAATACTTTGGCCACCTGATGTGAAGAACTGACTACACTAGAAAAGACCCTGATGCTGGGAAAGACTGAAGGTGGGAGGAGACAGGGACAACAGAGGATGAGATGGTTGGATGGCATCACTGACTCGATGGACATGAGTTTGAGTAAGCTCTGGGAGTTGGTGATGGACAGGGAAGCCTAGTGTGCTGCAGTCCATGGGGTCACGAAGAGTCAAACATGACTGAGTGCCTGAACTGAACTGAAGCCTGAATTTGAGAATCAAAATATTTTAATATCAACAATAAAATTCTATGGACACCTAAAAGGAGTTCAGTCAATGTATTCTAGAATTATCACAGAACAATTTACTAGAGGAAGTACAACTTAGGCCTAGATAAATGGAGAAGTAAAAAGAGGTATGTAAAGATTGAGTAATGGTGTTCAAATCTGCTATACAAAAATGAAAAACTCAGTCTTATTGACAAATGCATTCTAGAAAGTTCTCAAAGTCCTTTATACAGAGAATGACAATTTTAAACAGACTTTTGAAATTATTATTTGCTATAGCATATGACATGTATAATTTCACTAAATTAGTAAATTGTGGAGATTCAAGAACATTATAGAATACATGTGACAGAAATACAATAGTAGAATTTCAGAGATGTAATACAGGTAAAAATTGGGATGGAATAGTGTGAAAGCCAAAAGATGATGACACAGAAATTTAAAGGTGAAAAGTGTATACAAAATAGACTTGGGACAAATAAATGTAAAAGATTCAATGTATATAGTGATCATCTTGAGCTCTCTCATCCAAATCCCAGTAGTAATACACTTCATTTTGAAAAGTATTTTCTATTAAGTGGTTGCTATTGGCAATGTGAAAACTCAGAATTAAAATTTTCCAATAATATTCCAATAAAATGAGTTCAGTGTTTAAGGATAAAATGTGAGGAAAATAAAATTATACTTATTTTTAATAATATTCTTTATAAACATTTTCTGTAAGAAAAGTACGCACTTAAAATCATATTTTAACTGTACTGGATAATAAATCAACCAATCTATTTTTTTAGGACAAGAAACTAATCTTTTAGGCATCCTCTCAAAACTCCATTTATCTATGTTATCATTTTGCTACCTCTTTCCCCATGAAAACCCAAGGGGAAAGAACAGAATCCTGACATACTGGTAATATGAGACCTCAGAATAGTACTTGTTTTAGACAAAAGCTCGAACCCAAAATCATAGCTGAGTGTTCAAGTATTCACAAAGTCTAGCTTAGTAAGGGTATAACGTCACTCTCCAACTAGCATGTAGATCAGTGCCAGGTACATAGTCAGCACTCAACAGTTACTACCTGAACACATGTCAGTGCATGCAAGCTTTCTCAAAGACAGCTTTGGAGAGAGTAAGTAAGAAAATACAGGGCTTTTTTCTCAACCTCGTATAGTTAAATCCTTCGAACACTCTTTCATTTATCCATTTAACAATGAAGCTAAAAGGCCAATATTGGAAAAGCTACAGTAATTTAAACTCTAAATAAAGGGTTATTTATTTGTTGAGTACCTACACCATGCTGGGGAAAAACAGACAATAACAAAGTAATACATTTATGGAATGTTAAATGACTGCAAATACTCTGAAGAAAATTAAAGCTGCATTTAGAGGAGGAGAGAAGTGAGCATGAACAATTTTTAAGTAAAGGGTTCAGGAAAATTTTGTATCTGAGAAGGAGACATTTGAGCAGAAATGTGAGTGGTAAAACATTCCAGAGAAAGGGAGCCATTAGCACCAAAATCCTGAGTCAGAGACTCGCTATAAAGATATGACTAACAGATTACAAAATTAATACTAAAAAATAGAGAAATAGAATAAGCCAAAAAGTTAAATAATAAAAAAATCAAAGATGTGATCACTGGAGCTGGCTTTGTGTGTGTGTGTGTGTGTTTATATTCTCCACTTCAGGGTTTTGAGTTCTGTATTAGGAAGAAGAGATGACATTTCTCGGGGCAAATAGATTAAAGACACAGAACTTTCAACCCATTAGCTTCAGTCCCCTGGGAGGATTCTGTTCAATCCTGTCAGCCATTATCTATAACACAGGATAACCATCTTTACCTGAGTGGGCTTTGAAAAGGCAAAGCATAGTCCTTGTCAGAGAAGGGTCCTTCAAGTGCATGTTGAATTGCCTCAGGAAAAACCTTCTGACATCTGTGCTTTTCAAAACACTGAGTTTGTCTGGGCTTTGAAACCAGAAAAAAAAAAAAATGGTTTGTCTAAATCGATCTCTTCTCTATAATTCCAACATGTTTCCCAGCTGTTTCCTTCTAGAAATCCCGCTTATTGAGACAGTAGAAGACTCTCTAATTGTCATCTTAAAATATCTTCAGAAAATAGCAGTACATTTTGAGGAAAATTATGAATGGGGAGTATGCATTGGTGGGGCTTGAATTATTGATTACTATTGGATTCACTTTCTTGATTTGTGTTAGAAGAGCTGAGAAAAAGACAAATATGACTCCTCAGGGCAGGTGCATCTTTGCAGAGTAAAGCACTCTCTAATCTGGGCATCTCAGAGGGACACCCTGGTTTCATAAGTATTTAGCCATAAATTCATCCCAGCTACTGAAAGCGTAGATGGAATAATCAATCACACAAATGAGCCTTAATAAGATTTTGCTTTATTTGAGTATATATTCAACTCAAAGCTTTGACATAATAGCTTTTGTGCACAGTTAATTTAATAAAGTCTATTAAATAGAGACAATCTATCGGGCAGCACTTCCAAGCCTTTTCTAATGGGGAGGGAGCTATATACCTCTTTGAGAAAGTGAAGAAAGTAATGCCCTTTTCCTCAGGAAAAAATGCTTAAACAAATGTCCTCAGAAAAAAAAACTGCTTAAACAAATAAGAATCTGAATTAAGTATGGAGGAGTTTATGAATCTCCTGGGTCTGTTGTTGAGGCCCCCCTGCCTCACAGACACTGGAAGACAAAGAATGTGACAACGGTAACACCTCAGGTCTGCTGGGCACTAGAAGAGCTTGAATTTTATAGGTGATGTGTATACTCAAGCAGGCCATGTTGACATACAGCTTTTTTTAACATTAAAAATTTTTAATTGTGGTAAAATATACATAACATAAAATTTACCATTGTAATCATTATTTAGTGTACAGTTCAGTAGTGTCAAGTATATTTGCATTGTTGTACAACCTCTGGAAGTTTTTCATCTTGTAGAACTGAAACTCCAAATGCATTAGGCAAAAGGACAGCTCTCCATTTTACCTCCCTCTCCCTGCCAGGAACTACTGTTCTATCAATACTTTCTGTTTCTATGAATCTGACTACTCTAGGGACCTCATACAATAGTATTTATCTTTTTGTGTCTGTCTTATTTCACTTGGCATAATGTCCAAAAGGTTCACCCTTGCTGTAGCAGTCATCAGAATTTCCTTCCTTTTAAAGGCTGAATAACGTTCCATTGCAAGTATAGACTTTGAGACCCCATGGACTGTAGCCCACCAGGCTCCTCTGTCCATGGGATTTCCCAGGCAAGAATACTGGAGTGGGTTGCCATTCCCTTCTGCAGGGGATCTTCCTGACCCAAGGATTGAACCTGGGTCTTCTGCATTGCAGGCAGATTCTTTACCATCTGAGCCACCAGGGTAGCCATATGTATAGACTACATTTTGCTTATTCATTCATCTGTGATGGACACTTGGTTTGCTTCCACCTTTTGGTTGCTGTGAATAATTTTGCCATAAACATGAGTGTATAGCTATCTCTTCAGGATCCTGCTTTCAGTTCTTTTGGATGCATACCCAGAAGTGGAATTACACAATGATTTTGATGGAGCTATTTTTATGGGTCCTACTGACATAAGGAACACTTGTGGTGATCATTTAGTCAATAAGCCATCCAACTCTTTGTTATCTCCTGGACTATAGCTCGCCAGTCTCCTCCCTCTGGGACTTCCCAGGCAAAAATACTGGAGTGGGTTGCCATTTTCTTCTCTAAAGGATCTTCCTGATCCAGGGATCAAACCCGTATCTCCTGCACTGGCAGGAGGATTCTTTACTACTGAGCCACCTATGACTCACCAATTTTGAATCAGGTCCCTTGTTGAAAGGGACTCTTCAAAATGTATGATTGGCATTCTGTTACCAAGTCATGCATAGGACAGACTTCCCTGATCCTTATTCTATACTTAACCCCTCCACAATTATGTGAATTTCACTTTCTACTCTATTCATTTGTTATTTTTTTGAATATTTATAAATATGCATTAACTTTATAATAAAAAGGCAATAAAGATTATCTAAAGTCTGTTAGAACTATGTATCTAATGGTTTCTCAACTGTCTCTTAAAACCATCAATTCAAAGGAAATTTATAATGTGAATATTGGGAAATGAATTCTATAGAGAGAGAATATATATATATTCTAATATAATATATTAAAAGATCTGCTAGAAATTTTTATTTGAAGATTTTCTATGCAGTGTGGAGCTAAGAATAGGAACACAAATTCCTCCTTTTTCCCCTAGTATCCAACATAACACTGACCAATAAAATTAAGTATGCTCAAGAAGCCTCCAAATATCAGAGATGCATATCTTTTAATTATCAAATGGAAAAGGAAACAAGTCAAATTTTTAGTTGAGTATGTATAAGCCTCTGTTGAACATAAACAAAGTAAGGCCATTGTAATTTTATAGGTGAAACTAATTAACATGAGGTGTTCAGTGGTAAAGAATCCACCAGCCAAGGCAGGAGATGCAGGAGACATAGGTTTGATCCCTGGGTTGGGAAGATCCCCTGGAGAAGGAAATGGCAACCCAGTTCAGTATTCGTTCCTGGGAAATCCCATGGGCAGAGGAGCCGGGTGGGTTGCAAAGAGTCGGGCATGACTTAGGGACTGAGCATGCACACGCATAGACTATTCAAGATGTCCATGTTAGCTCCAAGAATGAGTGGTCACTCAGCTGAGAATGGCCTTTAAGAGCCAAGGACAGTGGTTAAGACATGACTCCCTGTTATGGGTGGTTTGCCTACCAGGAGATGCTGAACCTACTCTTTACCTCCTCACTTCTAACTCCCACCTTCTCTCAAGCCCACCACAGGGGAGATGAGACCCTAGGATGGAGAAAGGGCATCCATTGGTTTATTTTTTTGGTTATCAGAACAGCTGGAATTTTAATGATTTGTTCTTGGGGCCATGCCAACACCATGACATCAATAGGTACCTGAGTCACAAGAGCTGTAAAACACAGCTGGGTCTAAACTGTTTCAATAAAGTAATCTCTTCAAATACCAGTGTCCATTTATATTGTTCAAAGCGAAACCCAAGAACTTGCTATGGTATCCCAAGCCACTGTGGATTCAGGTCTTCAATAACTGATTTTAGAACATACTGCTTTTAGAAGTGTACTCTATTACTTTAGAACTCTGCCTGGAAGATTCAGTCCCCTTAGCCAGTGAGAATTTGCACTTGTTTGCTTATGGCTGTTTTCAGGCACTAGGAAAGTTTACAAGGAGTCCGGAGGCTCTGTCTCTGTGTAGACTGGGAGTGTTTTCCGAACAGATACTAGGTCTACTCTTTTTTTGTTCCATCCTCTCTGCCCACTCTCCACCCACACATTAGTATTATGTTGTGCATATCTAAAGTATTTGTAAATTTTAAGATGTAATTATCTTCTAGAAAGATTAGAGAGCCCTTTACCAGGATGTCATAAAAAAGGAATATGGATGGATGAGAATCCTTGAGTTACAGCATATGCTAGATGTGCCGCTCCTTTCTCTCACGTAAGGACAAATCCTGATAGCAAATTATTGAGAATTTTGGTGAAAAAATTAGAACTTTTCCCCAGACTTATTAAGGTATAAAAATTGACTATTTAACAAACTTCTCAGGTTCTAATTTCTATCTTTGTGCCAATGAGTCCTGATTTGTATTTTCAGCCCAGACTGCTCTTTACAGTTCCCATCTACTAGGTATTATTACCTCAGAGGCCCTTTACACTACAACACTGCAAAACTTAGCTCGTTTAGCCTCTAAAATATCAGCTCCATAAAAGCTGGGATGTTTTGTTTGCTGTTGAATCACCAGGACCTAAAATAGTGCCTAGCATGCAGGTGGGTGCTCAATAAAGATTTGTTGAATGAAAATGAATGAGTGAAAAGATCCTCCCAGAAGGCAGTCTTCCAGTAATGCTCCACATGTTACAAGAGGGTTCTCAAGCACTTGACAGTTAACACTGAACCCTATACCTCTCAGCCTTCCAGCCTCCTCTCTTGAATCAAATCGCCCTCTCTGCTGCTTCATCCCCATTAACCTCTAAATATGCTCAAAATCTACTATCATAAAACAAACTGTTACTTTATTATACAGTTATCTATAAATCTTTTCACTCTGTATTCCTATAATTTTGAATACCCTAGAGATCCCACCAGAGAAGGCAATGGCACCCCACTCCAGTACTCTTGCCTGGGAAATCCCATGGACGGAGGAGCCTGGTAGGCTACAGTCCATGGGGTCGCAAAGAGTTGGACACGACTGAGCGACTTCACTTTCACTTTTCACTTTCATTCACTGGAGAAGGAAATGGCAACCCACTCCAGTGTTCATGCCTGGAGAATCCCAGGGACGGGGGAGCCCGGTGAGCTGCCATCTATGGGGTCACACAGAGTCGGACACAACTGACGTGACTTAGCAGCAGCAGCAACAGAGCTCCCACCTCACATCCCACTCTTCCTCTTCTCCGTACCTTTCTCAGGCAAGGAATAGCTCGCTTGGAATGCCCTCCTACTCTCCTGGAAAGCCCTTTTTGATCTAGCTAGCTTCCTCTTACCCCTTAATTTTCATTGCAGGTATTATTTCCCTTATGAAGCCTTTCCCGGTACCCATCTCCTCCCAGGAAACCAGGCTAAGTGTTCTTCCCCTGTGCCCTCATAATATCCCCAGCCAGGCCTTCCCAAATTTTTTCACATCTTGGTACACATGGAAAATGCTTGAGGCTGAGTCTCAGCCCACCACAGTCCTTGTGCAGCACCATCCGGGTACACTTGTGACTGAGTCACAGTATGCCAGTATGGCACATCACGATGCTTCACACTCTGCTGTCAGGAGAGCACAATCACTACACGCATCCCACTGTGCTCTGATTATCTGCATTTGTGTCTGTCCCTCATTGCACTTGTGAACTCCTCAAGGGCACGAATTTTGTATTCTCGTATTTTACATTTTAAATGATCACATACTAAAACTGACCTTTCTCTGGATGTACAGTTCTATAACTGTTATCACATGCTCAGATTCCTCCAACCATGACCACAATTAGGACATTGACTAGTTCCATCACACAGGGTTCTATCACATCCTCCTTCTACTTCTAACCCTCATTGGTCTGTTCTGCCACTATACTTTTGTCTTTTCAAAAATGTCATATAAATAGAACCATACAGTATGTATCCTTTTGAAACTGGCTCTTTCCACTTAGCATAATGTATCTGACATTCATCCAAATTGTCATGTATATCAATAGCTTGTCCCTTTTTATTGCTGAGTAATATTTCATTGTGAGCATTTAAGACAGTTTGTTTATCCATTCATCCACTGAAAGATATATGGGGTGTCTCCAGTGTGGGCCAATTTCCAATACAGCTGCTATAAACATTTGTGAAAGGTTTTTCTGTGAACACCAGTTTTCATTTCTCTAGGGTATATACTCAGGAGTGGGATCTTATGGCTTTTATGGCAAATGTATATATACTTTTATGAGAAACCAACAAATGGTCTCCAAAGCAGCAATAGTGTTTTGTTGCTACATTGTGCTGGCAATGTATGACACTTTCAGGGGCTCCACATCCTTTCCAGCACTTGGCATTGTCAGCATTTTTCATTTTTCCCATTCTATTAGGTGTGTTGTGGTTTCTCATCATAGCCTAGACTTTTATCTTGGTACCCCAGCATTTAGCACATTGGTAGATCCTCAATAAGTACTTACCAAGCTGAAATAAACATCCCATTTTTTGACTTCTGTTTCAAGTTCACTAACATTTTAATTATACTTTCTATAATGAAAGCTTTATGTTTAAAACCAAAGAAGCTGCACAGAAGTATTGAACTCCCTTGTACCTTCCTATACTCACTGCTCCCAAGTCCTAGAGGAACCACTGTTCCTTTTGGAAGATTGATATAGTGATATAATATAATATATATTATATAATATATAAATATACACACATATATATGTATATATAATATAATATATATACATATATAATCTATGACTTTCACTCAAACATAAATCAAACTTAAAGACCTGCCAACAAGATTGCTTTGAAAGGCTCACTATCACCGCTACTAGGACTAACAATAAGAATCACCATAAGTTACCAGATAATTGGGTGAGCCAGGCACTGTGCTAGAAGCTATTCCTATAGTAACTCATTTACCCCAGAACCCCATGAGATAGGTGTTATCTTCTCTTTACAGACATCGGGACTGAGGTTTAATGAAGCTGACAAATTTGCCCAAAGTCATACAGCCAATAAGAGAAGGCATCAGGGTACACACTCAAGTCAGGCTGGTTCCAGAAACCATAGTCCTAACCCCCATCCTGTGTGGCTCACTCTCCTGAGCAAAGGAACCAGCTACTCTCTAAACAACAAAAACTCTCTCAAGTCACTTAAAATCTGAAGGATTATCACAGTTCAAGAAAGCAAACCATTCTCCTCATCACATCAGTCTTATAATCAACAATGAGTTTTTGATCCTTCTGATCAACAATGAGGCACCTGGATGAGGGGTGCAAGGAAGCCCAGTCTGGGAAGTCTGCTCTGACTGAATGAGGACAGACTCAGGATTTTAGATCTTATTCCCGTGAAGCCAGTAGCAGGAGTGGGACTCAAGTGAGCAGCACTTGTAGTTCTATGAAAATTATCCCCATCCACTGAATCTTGAGAGCATCCTCCACAGGAGACATGAGTTGAAGTTATAATAATAGTTGCTTTTTAGGTTGAGTCATAAAAATACAATGGCATTATATATGTATGCATATAAAATAAAATTAGTAATGTACTAACCTGAATCATCTAATGACTAAGCACATCCAGGGATAACACAGATCTTCAGTCCTTCGAGATATATCTAGCATTAATTCTAATAAAACAAGACATACTAGACTTTTCACTGGATTCATGGAGTTAAAACTCTGGGCAACAAACCATCAAATTGGAATTCAGTGGTTCGGCTTTAGAATTTTTGATTTAAAATATCTCTTATCTCTTTTATTACCTACTCTCTCCCAAACTCATAAACAATATGCTTCAATGAGCTTGGAGCTGAATCTATTTCTTTTTATGTTATTGACCAGGCCAGAAAGAGACACAAGTCTCAGGATCTTCTTCTATCTTAAGGAGTCACTTTCCTTAGCCCAAATATTCAATCATTTCATCCTTCAAGAATGAAATCAACAGGAAAATGTGTGCACTAAAAAGTTACCAGATGAAATTATGTCATAAGCAAACAATAGTTTGGAGGGCATAATAGCTAGTTCCAAAATGTCAGACCGTTCTGTGTGATTTAGTCCCACATGAGGACATAATTTTCTAAAGTTTCCTTACAGTGAACTACATAACAGAGGTTTCATTTGCACTCATGCAAATGAGTTAAACTGGTTTAAAAGGAAGAGTGCCACCAAGTGATTACTGCTGTGGAAAATGACAACAACTCTAAAAATATTTGGCTCAAAGTCCCAAGTAGTAGAAGTCAAGGGTAATGAATTTTGTCCATTTGGAGAGCTTCTTTAACCTGTGGCAGTTCCTTTATAGTCGTGCCTCCACACAGTGTTCCTATAGCAATGCTTAAACGCTCAATTCTCATATGGTCTACCGAAAGAGTATCATTTAAACAAATTCGTAAGTGGCTTAAAATACACAGTGCCAGTGATTAATGAGGAAGCATTAAATAGCAGAATGACTGGAAACTTTCCAATCAGCATTCCAAAATGTATTCATTACTGACAAATTTCTCATCCTTGAAATTTTGACAACCTCGAGAAAGAATTTCGTTTTTATATAAACCATAATCCACTCAGAAATGATCTGAACTTGCTGTAAAATTGTGGTTTTTCTCAAAGGAGAAAACCTTATTTATCAAGACCACAGAACATAGAGATTAAATACAAACCAATTTGCATAGCCAACATAGCATTTTCTGTTTAAAATTCAAAACTTTTCATCCAGACAGATACATTTGTCTCTGAGAAGACACCTTTTTAAAAAGGAAAATAAACACAACATAATCCAATTTCCCTTTCAAAAAGAGCAGTCCAAAGTTTACCGAATTATAGCCTATTATAATACCATATCTAAGGACGAGCAGCTGAAATCAGTTTCTTTTTCCTCAAAATGCCTTTGGACATTCAGTCTTATGGAAATAACCAGAGTTGAGTAGAGTTTTGTACCTTTCTTTTACAGGATATTCCCGCCTCATCTGCAATATTCTTTTGAAATACTAGAATTTCCTGGACAAAAACTCAGAAACATCTCATTACTTTTCTATCAAAGGCATCATTCTTGTATAATTCTGACACATGGCTTTCAACCCTTGTGCAAATAAATTTGTTCAACCAAAAAACACGAGATAATCTCTGAAAACAATAAGTCCCCTGCTATTTGCACTTGAGGACTCTTACTCACTGGCATATGTGTGCTCCTTCCTCCTCTACTGCCTTGCCGAAGCCCCAGGGAATGGAGAAGGTCTGCCAAGTTCCTCCTTCAAGATCCTTATCCATGGTAGGAAGCCAAAACAGCCCACCTCTTCCTAAAGATAGAAAGAAAGAACTTAGTTTTTGATTATTTTACAAGAAGAAATGTTTGTATCATAATAAACAACTGCCAGACAAGAAGAGTGAGGGGGAAGGAGAGGCGGAATCGATGCTGAGAGGCCAATCATATTTCATCACTCAGCTACTTGGAAACCAGATATGCTGAGATAATCACGTGCTTTGAGAGATTTGAAGATGCAAAAGAGGAGTAGCTCTGTCTTCTGTAAATTATTAACAGGGACCTTTTTCCCAACCATGAGCAAAGATTCACATGTTACCCATTTCAGAAAAAAAGTAATCATGTTTGGCAGGGAGCACATAAATCGACGAGCCAAGGAACAAGATTTCTGATCTGAGCTCTGCCACTGACCCGTATGAATCAGGACAACTCTGTGCGTTTAGAATCAAAGTGATATTATGCTGGGAATAAAGCAGCACCTTCTGAAGAGGCCATAACTGCAGTTGCAGCATCTGCCTCTGATGAAAATGAATATTTGCTCCTCCCCCTCTGAAAACTCACTATGAGCTTTTGGCACTATGAGCTGGAATGAAGCCACACCTGCACACAATTCTCACAGCTCTCGTAGATTTCAAAGTGCTGTGAACTTCTCTCATGGCTTTCTTGTGTTTCATCCAAATTTGAGATTTAACACGACTGTCTTAAAGCCATTTGAAGTTGCCAATGTTAATGCTAGAGCCTAACCGGTAATTTAAACTCAGTGGGAAAATGCTGATTCAGAAAGCATCGGCTTCCAATGACAGATGGGGACATTTGGGGCACACTGTGTTGAGTGCTGTGGAATGTCTCTTTTTCTCTAGACCAGGATTTCTCAACCTCAGCATTATTGGCATTTTCAGCTGGAAACTTCTTTGTTGCCAGGCTGCCCGGTACACTAGGGGATGTTTAGCAGCATCCCTGGTCTCTACTCACAGATGCCAGCAGCACCTCCAGTTGTGACACCCAAAAATGTCTCCAGATATTGCCAAATATCCAGCGGGAGGTAGAATCACCTGGGTCAAAACCACTGCTATAGACCCAATTCTTTTTTTAAATTGTGCTTGTGCTTCGTTACTCAGTTGTGTCTGACTCTTTGCGACCCCATGGGCTGTAGTCCACCAGGCTCCTCTGTCCATGGGCTTCTCCAGGGAACAATACTGGAGTGGGTTGCCATTTCCTCCTCCAGGGGATCTTTCCATCCCAGAGACTGAACCAGCATCTCCTGTGTCTCCTGCATTGCAAGCAGATTCTTAACCTGTTGAGCCATTGGGGAAGCACTGTGCTGGGTCCTTGTTGCTTTGCACGGGGTTTCTCTAGCTGTGGTGAGCGGGGGCTATTCTTCATTGTGGTGCTCAAGCTGCTCATTGTGGTGGCTTCTCTTGCTGCAGAGCATGGGCTCTAGGCATGCAGGCTTTAGTAGTTGTGGCTCATGGGCTTAGTTGCCCTTCAGCATGTGGAATCTTCCGGGACCAGGGAGCAAACCCATGTCCCCTGCATTGGCAGGCGGACTCTTATCCACTGCACCACCAGGGAAGTCCTAGACCCAATTCTTAACTAAAGCTTTTCAAAATAGGAGGAATGTTATTTACATTTGAGATAGGCTTATGCCAAAGACAGGTGGTACGAAAATAGTCAAGGCTGTGGGTTAACCCGAGGATTCATATGCGGGTGGCCAATTGATTTGTTTTAATGGACATTTAAAGTGGAAAATACAGTGAATTCCCTGGCTGTCCAGTGGTTAGAGCTCTGCAATTCCATTGCAGGGGGCACAGGTTTAATCGCTACCTGGGGAACTAAGAAAGCCACAAGTGCCCAAAAATAAATAAATAAAGTGGAGAATACAAACTTTACATTTACATTTGCCAAACTACTCCCTACTTGTGATGGTTAATTGTATGTGTCAACTTGACTAGGCCAAGGGGTGCCCACATATTTGGTTAAACATTATTTGGGATGTGTGAGATTTCATCTAGATGAGATTAACATCTGAATCAGTACTGAATAAAGAAGACTGCCTTCCCCAATGTGGGTGGGCCTCATCCCAGGGAGAATTCACTCTCCACCTGTTTCCGAGCAGGGACATGGGTCTTCTCCTGCCCTCAGGCTAGAACTACACTACTGGCTCTCCTGGGTCCCCAGCTTGCAGATGGCAGGTCATGGACTTTCTCAGCCTCCATAATCATGTGACCCCTTTCCTTATAATCAATCAATAAATCTCTGTATGTATATATATACACACACAGACCTCAGAGATAATGTGCATTTGGTTCCAGATCACTGCAATAAAGCAAGTATCACAACAAAGCAAGCCACATGAATTTTTTGGCTTTCTAGTACATATAAGAGTGATGCTTATACTATCCTATAGTCTGTTAAGTGTGCAATAGCATCATGTCTTAAAAAAAAAAGTGTGTGCCTTAATTAAAAATAGATTATTGACCCAAAAATGCTATCATCTGACAACACAGGGTTGCTCTAAATCTGCAATTTGAAAAAAAAAAAAAAAAAAACAAATGCTGTATCTGTGAAAGGCCACAAAATGAGGTATGCCTGTAAACACAACAATAGCAGCCTACTTAAATTCAACACTGAGAAAAAGTAGGTGCATGGTTTCAAAAGCAAAAGTACAGAGCAGCCATTCCACAGGTATGGTAGACCTCTCTTCATTAAGAAGACTGGCATGCCTAGGAGAAATCCTGCAATGGGGTAGTTGCCATGGGAGAAGGAACAACCTTCAGAGCCTCAGAATTTTCTTTCTGAGTAGGAGCAATGACCGAGGGGAAGAAAAATTTCTCATGTGGTACAGTGTGTCTGGATGGCTGGCTGTCCACTCCAGGGCCTTATTGTGGAAGTTAGTATAGAGGGGTCAGTCACTGAAGGGTTGAGGTTTGCGCTTTGTGGTTCCTATGGGAAGAGGTATGAGTGGGTCTGGAAAGAGATATGCTGCATCCCATTTCCTTTGGGATAAGACAGAGAAAGAGTTTTTAATAAAGCAGAAGGGTGTTCTGAGATGGTTAAACCACACCCCCCTCTATGGAGTGGATTGTACAAGGAGGAAACTGTGTGCCTTGGTAACTGTCCAGGGTGATCAATGTGGCCTGGATGGGGGAAAGACCCTCCACCTGAGCACTGGGACCCAGAAGCAGGTGCTTCAAGAAATAAAATCTCTTTATTTCTAGTCGATTTATCATATTTATTCCTTGATTTGGTGCTATGAATTTTTCTTTTCTTTTTTTTTTTTTTAAACTTGGAAACACTCCTTAATAATGTCAAGAGCTACCAACTGGAGAACAGAAATTTTATCCATATTTACAGCTGGACACCAAAGATCTATTAAATACCTACCAAACAGCCTGTACAAGTGCAAATATGAAAGACAGATCACATGTTGCTATCCTCAAATACCTTACATTTGAGGATTGGAGCGAGATGGTAAATATCCAAGAGCAGCAGATTTGAAAGATTTCAATTCATATTTTCATTTTTGTTTTTACATAAAGTTGAACTGCTTTGCTTAGTTTAAAAAACTAAAGGTACACTTTGAGTGACTTTAAAATTACGAACATATCATCTTTTCTGACTAGCCAATAGAAAAAAACTATATTCTATTGCCCAGTCAAAAAGAAGTAAGATTACTATTTGAGAGTTGAGAAAATAATTTTATACTCTTCTAAAGGAAGGTGCTGAGAATTATTTAGAATTGTTCAGATAAAGTCCTTAATTCTGGGTCTGACATTCTAGGCTTCTGCCATCTCTTTCCAACCTTCCTTTCTGGTCCTGCCTCTCTTCTGCTTTTACTCATACATTCCGTGCTAATTACACTGAAGAAAGCAATGAGCGCCCTGTGATTTTCCATCTCCAGACATTTGGGTTTCTTCTCTTCCTTCCCATTAGAACACCAATGCCCTTCTTCCTGACCAAAATCAATTCTTCCCCAAACACCGGTTTCACAACCCATCTCCTATGATGCATTTCACTCTCTCCGGGAGAATTAATCTTCCCCCTGGGTATTTATAAAGGACATGGTGTATGCATGCATGCTCAGTTGTATCTGACCCTTTGTGACCCCATGGACTGTAGCCCACCAGGCTCCTCTGTCCATGGGATTTCCCAGGAAAGAATACTGAAGAGGGTTGTCATTTCCTTCTATAGGGGATCTCCGTGATCCAGGGATCAAACCTACATCTCCTGTGTCTCCTGCATTGGCAGGCAGGTTTTTTACCAAGGTGCCACCTGGGAAACCCAAAGGACATGTTACCTCTGTAAAAGCATCTATCACACTCTGCCTTCCATTGCAGGGACTTGTGCTCAATTTGCTAAACTCACTGACTGTCCTAATACGGTTTTTGCAGATACTTTAGGATTTTCTATATAGCTGATCTGCAAATTAAATCAGTTTTACTTCTTCCCTTTCAAAACCTTATTCCCACATCCCCTACCCCTGCCTTGCTTTAATGCACTGGTTAGAACCTCCAGTATAATTTTGAATGGAAGTGGTGAGAGTGGAAATCCTTGCCTGTTCCTGACCTTATGGGAAGAGCATTCTTAAGTAGTACAAAGAATTGATAAACCAAACTTTATGAAAAATCAAAAAACATGTTCTTCAACAGTGTATGGAGTAGGGAAAACATTTTTGTGTTTCTGAATAAATTTTGCTGAAAACTTGGGATCCTGAGCTAAAATCAACCCTTGGGACAGTAATTTAAAACTAGGTACACACCGAGAGAACTCCAGAGAGATGGACCTAACTCTAGGGGTATATGTTTACATTTCAAGGGAAAATGAGGCTCAGGGCCTTAGAGAGCCAGAGACATTCAGGTTTATACAGTCCCTGAAAAGATTTCACTACATTCCAAAAGATTAGAGTAAGAACCCAGGATTCTTCCATCCTATATCTGAGGAGCCAAAGTTTTATTTTTGAGAAAAGAGGGGGAGACAGCTGCCTCTTTCTCTTGTACACAAGCAGAGAAATCCATTTTTCTCCATACCTCACCTATGGATTATCTGGCCTCTCACATAAGAGGTTTTTCCATCTGACTTTCATTGTGATGCCCCAGGGATAACGTCTGGGGCAAGGGGGCCAATGTAGTGATTATTAGGCAAGTAACACTAACGACAGTCTGTCTCTGACTCAGAAAGCCTCATGAACACATTAAGGATAAAATTAAAGAAGACGAATATTAAGAATGCAACAAAAAGACACTGGGCATGATTTCTGTCTCTCTTGTGGTAGGAGGCTGTAAAGAAAAGGTCTGAGAAATGGCACACACCGTCAGGTCAAAAGCAGTTTTTGTGCTCATTTACCTGCCAATTTTCTCATTTTTTTCTTTTATTGTGATAAAATATACATAACATAAAACTTACTATTTAAAGCCATTTTCAATTTACAATTCAGTGCCACTAAGTACATTCACAATGTGCAACCAGCACTACTATCCATTTCTAGAACATCATCCGCCAAAGAGACTCTGTACCCATTCAACAATAACTCCCCATCACGCCCTCCCCCAGCCCCTGGCAATCACCATTATACTTTCTGTCTCTAGGAATTTGCCTATTCTAGGTACCTCATATAAGTAAAACAATACAGTATTTGTTCTTTTGTCTTTGGCTTATTTCACTTACCATAATGTTTTCAAAGCTCATCCATGTTGTAAGATGTATGAGAATTTCATTCCTTCTTATGGATGAATATATCCCACTGTATGGATAGACTACATTTTATGTATCAGTTCATCTGCTGATGGACACATGGGTTGTTTCCACCTTTTGGATATTGTGACTAACGCTGTGAGTCTCTGCTTTCAGTTCTTTTGAATATATACCTAGGAGTGGAATTGCTGGATCACATGGTATTTCTATGTTGAACTTTTTAGGGAACTACCAAACTATCTGACAGAGCAGATACACCATTTTTCATTCCCACCAGCAATGCACAAGGGTTCCAATTCTCCACATCCTCACCAACACTTGTTGTTTTACAGTTTCCTTCACTTTTATACTTTTGTAAACTGTTCAGTAATTTTAAGCTTTAAAAAAACTTTTTTTATCTAGAGAATTGGTCTCAATAACTGGCCCTGCCACTCTCAGAAGCAGACCTTTTACTTTAAAAAAAAAAAAAAAACAACAAATTTCCATGACAATATCACACACAGTTGGTACAATAAATCTCAAAGTAATCTCACTGGCTCTACAGAATCTGGGGAAACTTTTGATAGAATGCTAACAACAACTACATCTTTAAATTTACATTAAAATATATTATTTTCAAGTCCTATGCTCATTTTTAGTACTTCTCCTTAAACAGATTTCTGCCCTTCTCATGTGGTTGACATGGTGTTAACATGAAATGAACATGTTAACTCTAAAAATAAATCATCCACAGAATAAATTATTTTAAGTTAAAACTACGCTTTGAAAAGAAGCCTCCTTGGTGTTTTGTAAAAATGTTTTTCTCCAGTAACAATAAAAGCTGACTTTAATGAAAATTGAGGAAATGTTGACACTACTTTCCTGTTAGCTATACACTGTCATTTATTTTTCTATTTTCTGTCATTTTCTCTGTAAAACAGTAAGGAAAATACCACACAGCTTGTTGGAATAAGAACAATCTTTTTCAACTTTGAACTTATAGTCAGAAATAATTGACAGAGAATGAGATTTTATCCTTCCTGCATAAAGAAAAGGAAATGTCATTAAAAACATAAATTGATTATAGCCTTTTGAAATTGAAGGGAAATTTTTCTTCCCAAACTCTTTCTCTCAATCTAAATGCTCCCAGTAATATTGTTCAAGGTTCAGATAAGTTGGTTATTAAGTAAATTAGCTTTGAATATACAAGTGGCATTCAAAAACCTGTCTAACCATGAAAGATTTAAGTAAGTTCAATTGTACCTGCAATGAAAAATGACTAAAAGATTAGAAAAGCTCATTACTTAGAATTCACATAGCAATTCATGTTTTCTATGCATCCAAAATCAGATGCAAGTCATTGTTCAAAAAGGATCTGCATTTTTCGTTGGGCGCCCTTCTCCATAAAACTCATAATGGCAGAATTTCCTATTTCCATCCATCTTCCTTCCCATCATTCATTCAATGTCTATTGACTACCAAGAGTGACCTAGGCATTGTTTCAGACAGTAGGGCTAGAGAAATGAATAATGTCTGGGTAAGTGCAGTGACGTCAGCATTCCCTCCCTGCAGCGTTTGAGACTGCTGGCTGTAGTTTTGCTTCCCTTCCTGAGCCCTTCAAATCAATAATTCCTTATCTAGCACCCCACATCCATCTGCTGTTTGGTTCCAGACCTGGCTTTGGCGGTGGTGGTGGTCTAGTCGCTAAGTCGTGTCTGACTCTTGCAACAGCATGGGAGCCTGCCAGGCTCCTCTGTCCATGGGATTCTCCAGGGCAGAACACTGGAGTGGACTGCCATTGCCTTTATCCCTGGGCACCGCTATGTAAGTGTGCTAAATAGCACTCCTTCCACATGCTGCATCTTGCAAGCCAGTCTCAATCACCCTCCACCTTCTCTCCAGCTCTGAAATTCTGTCTAGCTGTAATGCCCAATGTTCCCAATGAAAGCTAGGATTCAGGATGACAGATAAAACCTAAGACTCCCATTATATTTGAATTTCAAATAAACAATGAATTTTTTAGTGTAAATATATCCCACACAATACTTCAAATGGGACATACTCATACTAAACAATTATCTGATATTATCTGAAATTCAGCTGTAACTGGAATCCTGTATTTTTTTATTTGCTTAATCTGGCAACCCTAGTCACAGCAAATAAACTACATTCCTCAAGAAACTGACCACTGTGAATTAACATGCATGCTACCAGAGGAATCACAGCAGAACTTGCTTGGGACTGGTTCTAGGTTGAGTTCCCCTGGAAGCAGACCCTAAGACAAGAATCTGAGTGCAAGCAGTTTATTTGGGAGGTGACATAAAAGAGGGCAGGGAAGGAATCCAAAACAGTGTGCAGTAACCAACAAGTTACTGCTCTGGTTAAGTGAGAACCCACTTGAGAGATGTGTCCCCCAGGAGACAGAAATGCTGCGATACTGTTCATCAGCTCACGTTTGGCATCAGTTAAGCATCACTCCTGGGGATTTTAACTCCCCTGCATTTCCAGCCAAGCGTGTCTGGACAGCCAGCTAAAAGCCTCTGGCAGAGAGTGATAGGTGCTTGCAGCAAAGCCAGCAGAGATGGTGAGTGCCAAGGAGAGAGGAATAGGCACTGCCGTGACAGCATCTGCCACAGTGATATCTCTGGATGATGAGCCCTGTATAAACTGAGTTAATTTGGGAATCAAACCTAAGTCCAAAAATCGCAGCAAGTAAGAATTGGGAAAGACCTCAAAGATAATCTAGTCTAATTCCTTACTTCACAGATCAGGACGTTGAGGTTCTTATCCAAAGGAAAGAGTTACCTTTTGGCAGGTCCAAGATGCTGTTTCTATTACTGTAGGTCACCATCAAAAAGTGGTGAATGAGTTGCAAAGAATTTTCACGTTTCCTGACCCGGATCCTACCATTTCACACCCAAAGGAGAAGAAACTCTTTGAGCTTGCTCAGGACTGGGGTGTTGAGCAAGGACCAAAGTGATCTGGGTATTATGTAGACTCAGAGCGTCCCCCTCACTGTGAACTGAGAAGCCACCCTCCTGCTTGGATCTGGGAAATAGAGTAGGGTGTGAATTAGGTATCAGGCCCCTTGTATGCAGAGGTCACCCTGCCCTAGAGCACATCACTACCCTTTTTCTGTTTCCCACCCATCCAATCCTTTGGCCACCTCATGCAAAAAGCTGACTCACTGGAAAAGACCCCAAAGCTGGGAAAGACTGAGGGCAGAAGGAGGCAACAGAGGAGAAGACAGTTGGATGGCATCCTCAACTCAATGGACATGAGTTTGAGCAAACTTTGGGAGACGGTGAAGGACAGGGAAGCCTGGTGTGCTGCAGTCCATGGGGTCGCAGAGTCAGGCACAACTTAGCAACTGAACAACAACAACAATGCTCAAGTCAATAAGATGCTTGGTTTTCCCCAGATCACACCAAAATCTCATATAATGAAAGTTGCCTGAGGAAATACGGGACTTATCCAGGAGTGCCAGCTTAGGCTCACCTCTTTACTCCATCATCTCAGTATTACTTCAGAGTGGTCCCATAGAAACTTTAGGGGTGGACAGAACTCTTGTTCTGATTCCCTCCCAAATTTGGGGTGAAAATCGAGTGGAATCATGGTGTGAAATCTCTAAATTTCTATAGGCTTGCAATCTACAAAAGATAACATAAAATAGATATTCCAGCTCCTGGCACAGAACTGCCACATAGTAGATGCTCAGTTAATGTTTAATGAATGAATGATAGAGTCCTTGAATTGCAACTTATTGCTTACTCTCACTGAAAAATAAAAGTATTCCACTTGTTCCTCAGTTTGCTAGGAACCCTTGACTATATGATTTGATGGTGAGGTTCATATTCCATGGCCTGGGATAGAGGGTGTAACCAATAGTATTATGAGTAGTTAAGGAAGAGGATGGCAAGTATTGGAAGAAATACCCAATGCAAACTTTATGACCTGAAGAAAACTTTAACAGATCTGTCTTTGGAAAGTATCCATGAGGCTTTAATTTATTTAAGCATTTATAATTTAAACCAAAACAAGAAAACCAACCAAGATAATGTAATTGATTCTAACTTATAATTTTTCTCCTGCCATATGTAGCAACTAATAATTTTCTTATCTGGTTCATAAATGACCTCACAGTAGATCAAGGAAATTTGACTGGGATCTAATGTCATATTTAACATTACTTTTCACTTCTTAACTCAATATGCCAGACCTACACTTAAAGCATTACAGATTGTAAGTGAAGCCACTTATCAGAGTCACTTTGCAAGGTCTTTACTCTTACTTTAGTAAAGCTGTTGGGGAAAGCAGTGAGATAGTAGCAAGCAAGATAATAACTCTCTTCTCTAAGCACTAAACACCAAACCATAGAAACAAATTCAACCTGCAATGCTCTGTATGTCTTCAAGATACCTGTGGTAAAATCTTTTTGTTTTTATTTATTTTAATTAGAGGCTAATTACTTTACAATATTGTATTGGTTTTGCCATACATCAACATGAATCCTCCACGGGTGTACACATGTTCCCAATCCTGAACCCCCCTCCCACCTCCCTCCCCATACCATCCCTCTGGGTCATCCCAGTGCACCAGCCCCAAGCATCCTGTATCCTGCATCAAACCTGGACTGGTGATTCATTTCTTATATGATATTATACATATTTCAATGCCATTCTCCCAAATCATCCCACCCTCCCTCTCCCACAGAGTCCAAAAGACTGTTCTATATATCTGTGTCTCTTTTGCTGTCTCGCATACAGGGTTATCGTTACCATCTTTCTAAATTCCATACATATACATTAGTATACTGTATTCATGTTTTTCTTTCTGGCTTACTTCACTCTGTATAATCAGCTCCAGTTTCAACCACCTTATTAGAACTGATTCAAATGTATTCTTTTTAATGGCTGAGTAATACTCCATTGTGTATATGTACCACAGCTTTCTTATCCACTCATCTACTGATGGACATCTAGGTTGCTTCCATGTCCTGGCTATTATAAACAGTGCTGCGATGAACATTGGGGTACACGTGTCTCTTTCAATTCTGGTTTCCTCAGTGTGTATGCCCAGCCGTGGGATTGCTGGGTTTATGGCAGTTCTATTTCCAGTTTTTTAAGGAATGTGGTAAAATCTTTATGTCTATTTAATGAGAACTTTTACTTCTTGAAATCAACTGTATTCTAAGAAGACACTGAGTATAACCTTAACTCTATATCACTCTGAGTTTTCTTTAGGGACATAGTGTCTTTTTAATCTTTTATTATTTTTAATTGGAGGATAACTGCTTTACAATATCGTACTGGATTCTACCATACAGCAATGTGAATCAACCATAATGGACATAGTGTCTTAAATTCTAGGGAATTCAGACATGAGCTCTGAAAAGAATCTTGGACACCACTGAGTCCACTGAATTCATTTTACAAATGACACAATCAATGCCCAAAGAATTTAAGTAATGTTCTCCAGCCCAGGGATCACCAAACTTTTACTCTAAACGACTAGACAGTAAATATTTTAGGCTTTGTGGGTCCTATGGTCTCTGCCACCCCTAGTCGGCTCTTTCACTGTAGTGTGAAAGGCAACGTGGTTGGCCCTCCATTTTCATGGATTCCACATCCACGGATTCAACCAATCACAGATCTAAAATATTCACAGACAAAAAAATTCCAGAAAGTTCCAAAAAGCAAAACTTGAATTTACTGCACACTGGCAATTATTTACATGGCATTTACATTACATCTACAACTATTTACATATCATTTACATTGTATTAGGTATTATAAGTAATCTAGAGATGATTTAAAGTATATGGGAGGATGTGTGTATATGATATACAAATATGAACAATTTTACATAATGGACTTGAACATCTTAGATCTTCATATTCATGGGGGTCTTGGACCTAATCCCCCAAGGATATCAAGGGATGACTGTACTTTGACAAATGAGCATGGCTGTGTTCCAATAAAACTTTATTTACAGAAACTAGTGGGAGCTTGGACTTGGCCTCTAGGCAGTAGTTTGCCAAACCCTGACCTAGACTGCACAGCTGAGTAATGTCACAGCCAGGCCAGACTCAGCTTATATAACCGTATATGTTTATTTATTTAGTCATCTAACTAATACCTACTAAGAGTATACTGAGTGCAAGACACGAGGCAGAATGGTAGGGCATTCTGGTACAGTTGAATAACTCCAAGTTCAGACTGTAATATTTTGTCTACAGGGATAAAATTTAGCAGTCTCTACTAATTGTGTCTCAAGAAAACATCTTCATTTGGCGATCAAATTTTTGATCATTGAAGCTGTCTATGAGACAGAAAACTTTGATCTCCTTTAGAGCTAATAGCGTGATACACCTGCAGTTGTAAGTCTCTTTTCTCAAATACATAGGTGGCCTGATAGTTTTATTCCCAGAAACAAGCCGTCAGGATTTCCACTATCAGCACCCCTACCCTCCTGCTGGATCATGAGCATTTCTTCCAGTGAGTTTTCACAGAATTTGGCTCACCCTACAACCAACTCCTCCTTTCTAATACAGAGTCTCTGCCAAAGGATATCATGGGGAGGAACCAGTTTCATAAACCAATGATCCAAAGGCACTGGTTCAAGTGAAGCAGAGGACAGGAGAAATGTTTTGAATCTTTCCACAAATATTTACAAGTCCCAACAACATTCTGGGCATACTGGGTTGAACTGTAAAGACAAAATCCCTTTCTAGAGGGGCTTAAAGTAGAGTTTGGAGGACATTAAACAGTGAAAGGTCCTGTGAAAATAAATAAATGAGAGTAATTGAATGCAGAGGGATGGGGGCTGTGGAGAGAGAGAGAGAAGGGGGCTACATAATATACAGTGATCAGGGAAGGTCTTTTTAAGAGGGTATCATTTGGGATAAATGCTACATGGTGACAAGGAGCCAGCCTCATAAGGATCATGGTAATAAGAACTGATTCTTAATGCACTGAGTTCAAATGTCCTGAGGTAGAAACTTGCTTGGTGTGAGTTCAGTGTGGTTAGACTAGAGAAAGCAGGTAAGCACAAGAATAGTGTGAGATGATGTCAGAATGGGGGGCAGTGGTGTGCAATCCCTGGCCACTGTGCCTATGAGTCAGTGTTTACAAAGTAGGGTACATGTTCCACAGGGCAGGACCCCAGACCATGCACTGGGGTGAGGGATAAAGAAACTAGCATTTTTATTTGAATATATTTCTATCACAAATAACAGGAAAGGAATTAAGCTTTGCTAATAGGTCATGTAAAGACTGACACTGGTGCTCTCTTAGTCAGGATGTCTGAACGTCACGAACCAGGTATGTTACTGGAAACTTTCCGAAGGAAAAGGGTTTTCAAAGGGTCTGCAGGACGCCTGCAGTGTTTTTGTCCTGTTGTAGCTGATGTGTGCCTTAAGTGAATGTATGTTATATTCTTCAGCTGTAACTAAATGAAATAAATACAATACATGAATGCTTAAACAGCTCTGTGCAAAGGAATCAAGCACTGAAAATAAGTCAAATAATAAGAAAAATGGTACAGTTTACATTGTTTCTTCTTTCTCTAGTATAACCTCTTTAATAGCAACAATTCCTGGGTGAGAACAATAATGATCTAATTCAATACTTTCAAAAGTGTTTGTATGCCACATTTCACATCATGGTTCAGTATTAGATATATATAGAGAGTCCTGTAACTATACACAGATACATAGATGTAGGTACATAAGTGAAATAAGAGTGTATCAAAACAATACTTATTAGTAACATATGCTGATATTTTATCTTGTTTTTTAAATGTTTTATTAATTTTAAGAGATAGTTATTATTAATATTATAATCTACCAATAGGTTGCAATATGCAGTTTGAAAACTACTGACACAATCAGATCTGAGGAGAAATCAGCCACACAAAATTGAGTTGAGACTATCTAAATATGGACTGACCTCCATTACTGTTAACCATCAATCTCACCACAAAAGTATATTTTTCCCTTTAGAAGTTGGCTAATGGTAGCAATGAAGTCATCAGAATTCACAAAATAATTTAAAAAACCAGCATGCATGCAAACACCCAGGCCACAAAACAAACCACTACCATATTTTTCAGTACTATTAAAACAATGAGACAATACTCATATATCACTTAACAAAATCTTACTAAACTTCAAAGTCTCTTTATATATATATAATCCGGAGAAGGCAATGGCACCCCACTCCAGTACTCTTGCCTGGAAAATCCCATGGATGGAGGAGCCTGGTAGGCTTCAGTCCATTGGGTCGCTAAGAGTCGGGCACGACTGAGCGACTTCACTTTCACTTTTCACTTTCATGCATTGGAGAAGGAAATGGCAACCACTCCAGTGTTCTTGCCTGGAGAATCCCAGGGACGGGGGGAGCCTGGTGGGCTGCCGTCTATGGGGTCACACAGAGTCGGACACGACTGAAGTGACTTAGCAGTAGCAGTATATATATAATCTGTAAACATATATAGACATATAAAGACACAGGCATATATAGATAGTCTCACCATTTTTTTTTTTTTGGACTGAGGTGATATATAAACATTAAATAAGTTTGGAGATCACCATTATAGCTCACAGAATTTGTCTGCCCTGGACCTTCATTATCCATCTGTGGATCTTCAGGACTCTAGAACTGAAAACTGGGATTTTCCACCTTGTTTCTCCTACTATTGCCTAAACTCAATGTTTGCAGTCCTTTATTACCTGAACTACTAGCCTGGAACGTGTACCCACACTGTGAAATCCTTTTCCCCAGTGCAAGTAACTGATGGACATAGGACCTCTAAAGAGTAGGCCACATAGTAGTTATTCTCATGCCAGACCCTTGTTTTTTGCCTTGTTTTGATTCAACTTACTCTACAATCTGGATATCCTTTTAGAAAAATCAAATGTGTAAAGGATTTGGTATATCCCAATCAACACTCAGTTTACCAGTTACATAATTTACTCTAGTTAGAACTATATTTGGAGAGATATAAACAAGTCTTCCCTGGTGGCTCAGATGGTAAAGCGTCTGCCTACAATGTGGGAGACCCAGGTTCAATCCCTGGGTTGGGAAGATCCTCTGGAGAAGGAAATGGAAACCCACTCCAGTACTCTTGCCTGGAAAATCCCATGGATGGAAGAGCGTGGTAGGCTACAGTCCATGGGGTTACAAAGAGTCAGACACGACTGAGTGACTTCACTTTCTTTCTTTTAAACAACTCTAGTCATATTAGATATATGAACCTCAGCCAATGTCTTAGCCTTCTAGACCTGTTTACATATTCATAAAATGGTGAAAATACATAGCTCTAATTAATCCTACTACAGGGATCCCCTGCTTTTCAAAAGTTTGCTTTACACTACAATGTTTTACACTACTTGTTTTCACTAACTTAAAGAAATAAGATTTCTGCTTTTACAAAAAAAAAAAAAAAAGCCAAAAAGTGAAAACAGTGCTCAGCGTTTGCTTTGTAGCAGCCCTTAGAGAGGCAGCATGAATCCCAAGCAGTGAGAGTGATACCAGCAACCTCCTTCCTCAGGAACTACACTCAGCACCTCAGCATCAAGCCAACACAGCCTTGAACTACGTCTGTGAGCATCTGTGCTTTATCTTATTTTCTGCATACATTAGCGAAATGTGTCCTAAGGTAACTGCCTCTTCGCTTTACATCATTTCAGCTTACGAAAAGTTTCATAGGAGCACTTGACTTTTGGATAGTGGAAAAAACAGCATAAGGGTTAATTAGAAAATCTACAGAATGCACTTTAGCACATTGCTCAGTGTAGAATGGGTACTCCATAAATTGTGGCTCTCATTTTCTTGTGGAGATTCAGTTCTGTGTAGCACATCTTCATATGGTGTATACAACTGTCATAGATGTGCTTTAAAAAATCATACTTTTCCTCTAAGATCAGGAACAAGACAAAGATACCCACTCTTGCCACTTTTATTCAACATAGTATGGGAAGTCCTAGCCAGAGCAATTAGACAAGTGAAAGAAATAAAGGGCATCCAAATGGGAAGGGAAAAACTAAAACTATCACTATTTGCAGATGACATATTATATGTAGAAAACCTAAAGACTTCTCAAAAAAAAAAAAACTGTTAGAAACAATAAATGAATTCAGTAAAGCTTCAGGATATAAAATTAATACTCAAAATCTATTGTTTTTATACACTTCATTATACATTTTATTAATACTCAAAAATAATGTTTTTATACACCAGGGCTTCCCTGGTGGCTCAGATGGTAAAGCATCTGCCTGAAATGCGGGAGACCCGGATTCGATTCCTGGGTCAGGAAGATCCCCTGGAGAAGGAAATGGCAATCCACTCCAGCACTCTTGCCTGGAAAATCCCATGGACAGAGGAGCCTGATAGGCTACAGTCCATGGGGTCACAAAGAGTTGGACACAACTGAGCGACTTTACTTTCACACTAATAACAAAATATCAGAAAGAGAAATTAAGAAAAGAATCCCACTTACAATTGCATCAAAAAGAATAAAATACCTGGGAACAAATTTAACCAAGGAGGTAAAAATCCTGTATATTGAAAACTACAAAACAATAATAAAAGAAATTGAAGAAGACACAAATAAATAGAAAGATAATCCATACTCATTAATTATAACAATTAATACTGTTAAAATGCCCATACCAACCCAAAGCAGTAGGCAGATTCGATACAATCTCTACCAAAAGTCCAATGGCATTTTCCACAGAAATAAACAATCCTTAAATGTGAATGAAAGCACAAAAGATCCTAATAGCCAAAGCAATCCTGAGAAAGAAAAACAAAACTGAAGGTATCATGCTCTCTGATTTCAAACTATATTACAAAATTATAGAAATCAAAAAGTATGGTTTTGGCATAAAACAGACACATAGATAAATGGGACAGAAAATAGACCACAGAAGTAAATCTGCACATAATGGTCAATTAATTTATGATAAAGGAGCCAAGAATATACAGTGGGGAAAGGAGAGTCTCTTCAATAAATGGTACTGGGAGAACTGGACAGCCACATGCAAAAGAATGAAACTTGACCACTATCTTACATTGCAAACAAAAATTAACTCAAAATGAATTAAGACCTGAACACAAGACCTGAAATCATAAAACTCCTATAAGAAAACATAAGCAGTAAGTTCCTTAACACAGGTCTCAGCTATGATTTTTTGACACAAAAAAGTGGAAGTGACAAAAGCAAAAATAAACAAGGGGACTACATCAAACAGAAAAGCTCTCTACAGCAAAGGGAACCGTCAACAAAATGAAAGGCAACCTACAGGGTGGAGAAAATATATGTAAAGTATATATCTGATAAGGGGCTGATATCCAAAATACATACAGAAGTCATACAACTCAACAGAAAAAAAAGTCCAATTTAAAAATGGGTAGAAGATCTGAATAGACATTTTTCCAAAGAAGACATGAAGATGGCCAACAGTTACACGAAAAGATGCTCAACATCATTAATCATCAGAGAAATGCAAACCTAACCACAATGAGGTATTACCTCACAACTGTCAGAATAGCTGTTATCAAAAAGATAAGAAACAAGCGTTGGTGAGGATGTGGAGAAAAGGGAACTCCTGTACGCTGTTGGTGGGAATGTAAACTGTTGGTGGTGCAGCCACTATGGGAAGCAGTATGGAGGGTCCTAAAATTTTAAAATAGAACTATCATATCATCCAGCAATTCCACTTCTGATATTTACCCAAAGAAAAAGAAAACACTAACTCAAAAAGATATCTGCACTCCCATGTTTCCTGCAGGATTATTTACAACAGCCAAGATACAGAAACTACCTAAATGTCCATCAATGAGTGAATGGATGAAGAAACTGCAGTATAAATACACAATGCAATACTATTTGGCCATAAAAAAGAATGAAATCTTGCCATTTGTAACAACACAGATGGACCTTGAGGGCAATAAGTTGAAAAAAAATGGAGAGAAATAAACAAATATGTCCATCTATATGTACATAAGGTATGAATTTAACTAAATACATATATGTTACACACATATGGCTTTGAATATTTTGAGTGTATTATATAATACACAAAATATACAATACACATACACACAAAAAAAATTCTAAAGTCTTTAGTCCTGGTAGTGAGTGCAATTCCCAGCCAGGTACGTGGGAGAGTTCAGCCTCTGGCACTCTGGCAGAGGGAAAGGCAGCAATGAAGCAGAGCAGGAGCAGCAAGCACAGGGGTTGGGTAGGATGAAAACCAGATGAGGATGACATCCTAGAGGGCCAGAGGAAGCAGGGAAGGTGTGGCAGACGACAGGAGAACACTGCTGGGGCACGTGGCTCCCCTCTGCTCTCATTACCAGAGGTTCATAGAGTCGGAAGCCCAGGAGACTTGGGTGGAGAGTCAGATAGGCTGACTGGTCACCTGTGACTTAGGGCTGTAGTCTCATACCTCCCTAGCACGCAGATTTGTACACTGCCAGTGTTTCATCCTGCAGAATAATGCAGCAAACAGCTCTTCTTCGCAATGCCAATTACCACAGAAGCAAGGGTGGCATATCTTGCCAAACTAGTGTAACACAGCGTTCAGGCCAGGTGGTCCTCAGATGGCCAGACATTCACTGTGGGTGACTGGGAAGAGGCAAGGACTGGGAAGAATCTCCCGCCGCCGCCGCCGCCACCGCCACCAAGTCGCTTCAGTCGTGTCCGACTCTGTGCGACCCCACGGACTGCAGCCTACCAGGCTTCTCCGTCCGTAGGATTCTCCAGGCAAGAACTCTGGAGTGGGTTGCCATTTCCTTCTCCAGGGAAGAATCTCCCAGAGGAGTTCAAATACAGGAAGAATTGGTCATTGGTCATATTGCTGGCAAAATCCAGACTAGCCTGGCAGTCGGACCCACCTCCCCACACCCTTGCCGTTCTTTGTTGTCAAGAGAAAAAAAATCAAGTCACATACTTTTACATTCACAAATAAGAAAACAATACCATCCTAATGATGTTTGCAAGAAAATGAAAACAATCTTTCCGTCAGATCAGCACTGCTGTCTTCGTCACTTTCTGTTTCCATAGACGCTAGGTCAACTTTGAAAATGATTCATAAACATTCACCTGTATTTTTCAAAGATGAAATGGAAGGGCAGGGATTGGAATCTTGCATTTTATTTTCCACTCTCTGGATAAAGTGAGGTTATGAAGCCACTTATTTTTTTCTCTTGGTCTCATTTCCATCCACCTATAAGACAAATGATATCACGTTTGACTATCTTCTTCACACAAAACACATTATACATTTTTAAAGAACAGTGTGATTCACTCAGTTTTACTCACTGGCAAAAATCCTTCTTTTGGGAATGTCACAGATGGATGTTCTTCAGACTTTTCTACCTCTACCACCCTCAATTTAAATAATGATTAAGTTTATGAAACTACTGAGGACAATGAATTATAAGGTTTCTCTTACATTTTTCTGCACAAGAGTAAACATTTACCAGAGAAAACCCCATTTTACTATAAGCAGAAGTCAATATTGCCAACAACATCAAAGAGCAGTAAGGTCAATAGCAAGTGTCCATTAAATCCCTTCCAATTTTGGAATGCATCTTTGTGCCAAGGGATTAGCAGATGAGTGAAAGTCTTCGTGGATAAATGAGGTACCAATTTTCTAGAATAATCCCAGAGCAACAAAAGAATGACAGGATAGTTTTACATATAAAGACAAGAGGCCTGACTGCTGTTGCATTTGCTAAATAACCCCTCAGTCACTCAGAAGAAAGCATGAGTTTTCTCCAAAGAATACTAAAAGCTCCTATTCTCCACTAGTGCAAGCAAATCAAAACCACTGGCCATTTCCCCCTTCCCTTCTACTTACCCTGTTCAAAGTCCTGGCTTACTCTCAGGACTGCTCTAGATCCTCTAGGCAGTTTCCTCTGTTCTTGCCCCACAGTGTGCCTGGCCATCTGTTTAGTGCTGCCAATGCAATGCTCTTTGTGCCCTCAGTCAGCACCCAGGCTCCTCTTGCTCCCACATCTCTTCACTCCTGTTAGCTATCTGATCAGTCTTCATTTATTTATTGCATGTATTCCCAGTATAAATTATTTTCACAGATGCATATAAGTGTGTGACTTGCCAAGGCTGCAGCGTGTGTGGGAATCCAGTTCCCCCTTCCTCTGCTTCTGCCCGTCAGACTATTGTCTCCTCTAGTTAGCACCTGCAGCAAAGTCACAGCCTCAACTTGTGACAGTACCATGATATCCAAGGCAACCAACGGCAAGGTCCTAAACATAGAATTATTTCAATGCAAGACAAAGCATAACGCAAAGCTGAGGAACAGGCAGACAAAGCGCATGCTTCAACATATGTCTTCATTAATATTAAATTGAGTTAGTTTCTGGGTGGCAAAGAGTTGTTTCACAAATTATTCAAAGAAGGAACACTGTAAATTAAGAAATTGTATGGCCATGTCATAATGCCTGATAAAATGTATTAAAAGCATACTGAGGAGAAAAAAATTAACAGAGAAAAGAATTTTTAAGTTGTTTTTCTCAAACATTTAAGACATCAGTTCTGAGTCTGAAGCACTGAACTAGAGGCAGAAACTATTAATATTATTCATTATTTTGAGTTTACATGGAATTAACTAGAGTTCAAATAATATTTTCTTTAGTCACACATTACATATACAACTTTAATCATACTTTATGACTGAACTATGAAATAAACTGCATCATCATTCTTGTATTAAGTCAAAAACTTTGTGACTCCCTGCCTACAAACACCCAGGTAACCTAGGGAGTGCTGCAGATTTCCATAGTTTTCACCAGTTTCTCCAGAGTCTCCTCAGATATCCATGAAACCAAAACAAAAGCAATGTGTTCACCATAAAAACACCTCTTCAAGACAACCTCCCTAGCCATGCACCTCCAACCAGGTTACTATCCTTAAATCTTTGAGTTGCTCTTGGCCCCTTGTCTAAGATGTAGAAGTCAAGATGAGATTAAATGTACAATGATTTTTTTAGTGAAAATGCTTGTGCAAAGAGAAATACAGATGAAGCCAGGCAAGGCCAAGACAGCTGATGCACCCACCTTCTTATGGATGGAAGCAACCCAGACTTCCTTAATGTATAAATAAAGGTTCAGCAAAACTGTCTGGGAGTTCTTGAGTCAAGGTCAACTGACAAAGGAGTTTGTGTCTCCTGGAACAGCATGCCTTATTGTCTTCAACCTGCTTGGTCACAGTTGGGGAGCAGCCTCTGGGAAGCAAGATCCACAGTGGATTCGAACTGTAGGAGTGGGGGCCCTGGGACAACTGTTCCACAGTGTAGGAAGGTCTACAAGGCGCATTCCCAGGGCTTCAAGTGCCACTACTACACAGAAACTCAAGTTTGTACCTTCCCAGGGCTTCAAGTGCCACTACTACACAGAAACTCAAGTTTGTACCTTCCCAGGGCTTCAAGTGCCACTACTACACAGAAACTCAAGTTTGTGCCTATAAAATAAATCCTGAGCCTCAAATTTTCACCAGTCACCACCTAACCCACCTGCAAACAATTTCTAGCATTTTGTTTTAGATACCTTTTTAGTAATTTAAGTACCATTTTCACCTGCCCCACCGGTGACCAAAATGCTTTCCCTCATGTTATTTTCTCCTTCTAATACTTTCTTCATCTCAAACCCTCTTTTCAAGATCCTCCCCATTTTATACGGTCCATATGAAATGTCAATCAACTACTAAGACTGTCCTCAAAATTCTTGCTCTCACCCCATCTGCTCAACCTCCATCCAAGTTGACAGGTTCTCTCTCCTATCTAGGAACCTTCATGGGATTTCACCTACTGAGACATGAGCATTTAGAACGTTAAGCACTGTCCATCACTTTAGTTGTTATAAATTTTATCACCATCACAAACCCCTGGAAGGACTGCACATACTTCAAATTTGTATTCCTGTAATATTACACAAAAAATAAACTGAATAAATGAATTAATTTATTAGTGAAAGACCAATTCTGGCCTGGTGTATACAAACAACCCAGGTCTAAAAGTAAAGCTAAAAGACCTTCTTTATAACTTAAGTTCTATGCTTGTGCTGATTTTTTTAAATTTTATAAGATAAACAGAAACTATTAAACCCAAGGGTAGCTCAGTGGTATAGAATCCGCCTGCCAATGCAAGAGACATGGGTTCAATCCCTGGGTCAGGAAAGATTCCCTGGAGAAGGAAATGGTAAACCACTCCAGTACTCTTGCCTGGGAAATTTCATGGACAAAGGAGCCTGGTGGGCTAAAGTCCACAGGGTTGCAAAAGAGTCAGACACAACTTAGCCACTAAATACAAACAATATTGATTCTAACATTCGAGGCTAAAAATCCCATAGACCTGGGAAAGGACAGCTGCAGTCATAGAGAAATACACAGTAAAATAAGCTGACATAGGAAGTTGACCCAATAAATGACTATTTTGTGAGAGGTTTAAATATAGAATCCTGTTAAATTAATTAAACAAGGCCATTAGATTGAGGTGACGCTAATGCCCTAGAGGCCCACCTAAGTAAACTGAAATCTAAGTTTGTAAATGCCTCAAGGTTACAAGATCAAAATGCTAAGAATGACCAATCAGAAACAGCCAACTAGGCTTGAAGTTACAGTCAATCAATAATTTCCTTACTTTGCTTTTGTTTTCTATGTCTTTCTCCAGGCTCCCGTCAGTGGAATGTCCCTAACCACTTCTGACATGGCCCTGCCTGATTCAAACTGATTTTTGCTCAGAGAAATTCTACGAACTTTTAATATGCCTCAGTTTACCTTTTAACAGCTCTGGCATCAGCACAGGGAACCAAAGAAGCCCCGAGAGCCCCCAGGAGCAGTGAGCCAACAGGTACCTATGAAGTCACTTGATGGGCGGTCCACTCGCCTCCCGAGGTGACGGGCGGGTCCCTCTCAGAGCCTGGACCTTCACACGTTTCTTTTCTCACATTGGGTCCAGAAACTGCTCAGAATCAGACTGGATCCAACTTAGAAACTGAACTGAGTCCAGGGACAAACTGTGTCCACCTTAAAAACTGGGCCAGGACAGACCAGGTCCGACTTAAGAACCAAATGAGGTCTGATGGCGAACTGGGTCCAGCAAAGAACTGGGTCCGAATTAGAAACTGGATGAGGTCCAGGGACAAACAGGTTCCGACTTAGAAAGTGAAATGGGTCTGGGGACGGACTGGGTCCAACTTATTGAAAGAAACCGGAAACCTGGTCCAGGACGGACTGTTTGTTTATTTTTTTTAACTGTGGTAAAAGTCACATAATATAAAACATACTATTTTAACCATGCTGCTGCTAAGTCGCTTCAGTCGTATCCGACTCTGTGCGACCCCATAGACGGCAGCCCACCAGGCTCCCCCATCCCTGGGATTCTCCAGGCAAGAACACTGGAACGGGTTGCCATATATTTAACTGTAAAGTTCAGTGGCACTATGTACATTCACATTATCGTGCAACTCACCATCAGGATGGACTGGGTTTGACCTAGAAACTTCACCGGGTCTGGTATGAGTCCTCAGGTTAATAAAATGTCTTGAAATCAACCTTACTGGACTTCCCTGCTGACCTGGTGGTTAAGATTCCCAGCTTCTAATGCAGGGGGGTGGGGGGGGCAGGGTTTGATCCCTGGTTGGGGAATGAAGATCCTACAAGCCTTGTGGCACAGCCAAAAAATTTAAAATAAATAAAGACAAATTTTTAAAAATGAAGTTATGGGTGGGATCCCTCCCCCACCCAAAAAAAATAAAATAAAAATGAAGTTAATTTTACCAAAGATAATCTTGAGTTACAGTGGCCACAGTGGAGAACTTTTAACCACCTGAGATGACCTTATCCAGTTACAAGGTGCCCTAGAGAAAAGGGTCTCAGCCAGGCACTCACTATGAAGGGTCAAGACAGAGTTACTTTTCCCCTTCTGTGGTTTCTAGTGACCAGGATGAGACCCACTGGAACAGCTCACTTGCTCTGAATCATGCAGACGGCATTATGAGGAAACTGGCAGAGGCCTGGCAAAGGGTAACAATTCTTAGCAAGGTCAGCTCTCCTGGATTTGTGGAGCACGGGCGAGAAAGGAAGGGGAAATTTCATGTTGTCTTTTCCGTTCCAAATTCACAAGGGCAGGAAAACACATTGGCTATCGATCCTTTCCCTCCCAGGGATAGCTACTGCCTTCTTGTTTGGCTCATTTTGTGCCCTGAGAACTTAGCTTGGCCAACTGTCAGGTTGGGGACCTTAAACATATAGCCAGACAGAAATACTGACTGTTGCCAGCTGTCAGAGGAAGTAAGTCTTTCTTTCTTTTGGTTATTTTGGGGAGTGGCTCAGGATCTCCAGCGGGTACTGTTATTTACATTCTCTCTGAGAACCTCCCTTGTACCCATGAGGTTGTTCAACGTGCTGAGAATATTTACTCTTTGATCAGTTGAAACCTCCTGACAATATACTCAAGAAGTTTCTGTGGGTTTTTTTGTTGTTGTTCACTTTTTCTAAGTAGCTCCATGGTCAGAAGTTGGCCAAATTGGAAGCTGATATTCAGAGCCTGGTAAGAACATTTTTTAGGCCTTCTGCCCAAGCACTATGCACCAAAAGGGAAAGAAAAACATTCTGAAGCCATGGTGGAAGGCTTTATTAAAACATCTCAAAGACAAAGAGCTAGAAATCAATGATGTAATCTCTGTTACATAATTTGTGAGCAAGAAAGGTAATTGAAGATGATGGCTGTCAGTTCAATGTCTCATTAAATTTTCACAACTAATCTAAACAGTGCTGCACTCAATATGCCAGCAAATTTGGAAAACTCAGCAATGGCCACAGGACTGGAAAAGGTCAATTTTCATTCCAATCCCAAAGAAAGGCAATGCCAAAGAATGCTCAAACTACTGCACAATTGCACACATCTCACATGCTAGCAAAGTAATGCTCAAAATCCTCCAAGACAGGCTTCAACAGTACATGAACCAAGATCTTCCAGATGTTCAAGCTGGATTTAGAAAAGACAGAGGAACCAGAGATCAAATTGCCAACATCCGCTGGATCATCAAAAAAGCAAAAGAGTTACAGAAAAAACATCTACTTCTGCTTTATTGACTATGCCAAAGCCTTAGACTGTGTGGATCACAACAAACTGTGGAAAACTCTGAAAGAGATGGGAATACCAGACCACCTGACCTGCCTCCTGAGAAACCTGTATGCAGGTCAGGAAGCAACAGTTAGAACTGGACATGAAACAACAGACTGGTTCCAAATAAGAAAAGGAGTACGTCAAGGCTGTATTTTGTCACCCTGCTTATTTAACTTATATGCAGACTACATCATGAGAAACGCTGGGCTGGAGGAAGCACAAGCTGGAATCAAGACTGCTGGGAGAAATATCAACAACCTCAGATATGCAGATGACACCACCCTTATGGCAGAAAGCGAAGAAGAACTAAAGAGCCGCTTGATGAAAGTGAAAGAGGACAGTAAAAAAGCTGGCTTAAAACTCAACATTCAGAAAACGAAGATCATGGTATCTGGTCCCATCACTTCATGGCAAATAGATGGGGAAACAATGGAAACAGTGACAGACTTTATTTTCTTGGGCTCCAAAATCATTGCAGATGCTGACTGCAGCCATGAAATTAAAAGACGCTTACTCCTTGGAAGGAAAGGTATGACTAACCTAGATAGCATATTCAAAAGCAGAGACATTACTTTGCCAACAAAGGTCCATCTAGTCAAAGCTATGGTTTTTCCAGTAGTCATGTATGGATGTGAGAGTTGGACTATAAAGAAAGCTGAGCACCAAAGAATTGATGCTTTTGAACTGTGGTGTTGGATAAGACTCTTGCGAGTCCCTTGGACTGCAAGAGGATCCAGCCAGTCCATCCTAAAGGAGATCAGTCCTTAATATTCATCGGAAGGACTGATGATGAAACTCCAATAATTTAGCCACCTAATGTGAAGAACTGACTCATTTGAAAAGACCCTGATGCTGGGAAAGATTGAAGGTGGGAGGAGAAGGGGACAACAAAGGATGAGATTGTTGGATGGCATCACCGACTCAATGGACATGAGTTTGAGTCAACTCCGGGAGTTGGTGATGGACAGGGAGGCCTAGCATGCTGCAGTCCATGGAGTCTCAAAGAGTTGGACATGACTGAGTGACTGAACTAAACTGAATCTAAACAGAATTAAAAACAACTAAATTAAAGAAACAGAAGTAACATAAATGTTTGTAAATGCACTTTTCAACAATAATCATGCTTTATGGTATGTCTACTTAAAAATAGCTTTCACAGCCACTATGGAAAACAGCATGGGGATTCCATAAAAAAGTAAAAACAGAGTCACCGTATAACCAGCAATTCCACTCCTGGGCATGTAGCTAAAGAAAGCTCTAATGAGAAAAGATACATGCACCCCAATGTTCACAGCAGCACTATTTACAATAGCCAAGACATGAAGGCAACCTGTATGTCCACTGACAGATGAATGGCTAAAGAAAATCTGGTACATTTATACAGTGAAATATCACTCGGTCATAAAAAATGAAATAATGCCAATTGAAGCAACATGGATGGACCTAGAAAGGATCATATTCAACGAAGTAAATCAGACAGACAAACATCATATGATATCACTTATACATGGAATCTAAAACATGATACAAATGAAAAGTGAAAGTGAAAGTGGCTCAGTCGTGTCCAACTCTTTACGACCCCAAGGACAATATAGCCCATGGAATTCTCCAGGCCAGAATACTGGAGTGGGTAGCCTTTCCCTTCTCCAGTGGATCTTTCCAACTCAGGGATAGAACCCAAGTCTCCCACATTGCAGGTGGCTTCTTTACCACCTGAGCCACAAGGGAAGCCCAAAAATACTGTAGTGGGTAGCCTATCCCTCCAGATCCACTGGAAGATCCAATGGATCTTCCCAACCCAGGAATCGAGCCGGGGTCTCCTGTATTGCAGGCAGATTCTTTACCAACTGAGCTATGAGGGAAGCCCTAATACAAATGAACTTATTTACAAAACAGAAATAGACTCACAGAGATAGAAGACAAACTTATGGTTACCAAAGGGTAAAGGGAGGGGAGGGTTTACTCTATACCAGAAACTAACACAACATTGTAAACCAACTATACTTCAATAGAAACAGTTTCAAAAATATTTTCGGTAACTTAAAACCCTAAAGTTACCTGAGATAAGTTGAATGATGGCTATTAATTGAACATCTAGATCATTTTCAAATAAGATAAAATACTGAAACATTAATTAATGAACATAAGTTTATTCACTTTTGGTTTTCTTTTGCAGAAAAGAAAGATATTTGGTTCTACTAGTAAATTTGTTTTGTGTCCAAAACTGCTAAGAAGAATATACTTCTAGAAACTGTGAAAGGTATTTATAAATTTGCCAATCCACAAAATGCTAGTATAACAGACATTCCACACTGCTTACTTCTCAGTTTTCACTAGGGATAAAGTATTCTAAGGGTCAAGAATTTTAATAAATATATGTAATAAAAACCACTTAGAAATAGTAAAGGTGAGAAGAAACAACTGTACCTGTAAACTGAACTTGATCCTGAATTCTTTTAGTTTCCTCCAATATCTGCTACAACTCTCCCTACTAGTGTTTCCAGTTTTCTCCCACTCTTCTGATTTGGAATCACTGAGGACAATGACTACCCTTGAACCTCCTTGGAAGGGACAATACCAAGTCCTTCTCACTGCCCAGATGGCAGTCAAACTTCAGGGACCTGAACCTGGGTACACATCCCCCACTTAAAAAGGGTTTTTCCAGACCTTGGAACTGCACACCAGCTGGAGACATAAAACTGACTAGGGAGGTTCCTCCCCAGAAGCAGATGGCATCTTGAGGGAGACAGCTCTCCTGAAATCATGAATCAAAATTGTCATCCCCAGTATGAAATCTTTATTCCTTTGCCTTCCTGCTACTTTCATTTTCCTTCTGTTAATGCTGGGAAGACAATGCCCCTTAACTCTGAGCACTATCGATGCATCTGGGGCTAAGGCCATAGCGACAAAACAAAGTCACAAGACTATCTCACTAAGGTGGTTTAGATACTATAATTGCTATAGATTACTTGTTGGCTGAACAAGGAGTGTGTGTCACAGCAAATATCTCCTGCTGAACCTGGATTAACACCTCTGGTATTGGAGCAAATGCAATAAATTAATCAAGCCACCTGGCTAAAACTGGTTGATACTCCTTTGGGTACATTCTTTGATGTATTTGATACCAATTGGTTTGATTCATGGAGGCCCTGGTTAAAAAGTATACTTCAGGCTCTTGGTATTATCCTCCTATAGTCAGCACTGTAGAGCCCCTGATGTGCCGTGTTCTCTCAAAGTTCTCAAATGTGTGTTCACAGCCATCAGCAGTACCTCAGATGGTCTACTGTACTGAGAGACAAAAACAAGATGATCATCAAAAATAATTCTCCCACAGATCAGACATCATAACCGATGAGTTTCACAGTGAGACAAGAGCAACTTAAGTCTGTTGGTGCCTGAAAGTGGCTCTAACACCAAATTTTAAATCAATGTCTCCTGCATGAGAGGATGACCAAAAGGGGGGAATAGTTTCATTAAAAAGAAAACGTTATTAGAGCTGAGGTGGCTGGAATGCCTTGGTAGCCTAGTTAAGCAAACAAAATCTAAGCTTGTAAGTTCTTCAAGGTTATGAAATCAAAATGCTATGGACGACCAATCACAAACAGCCAGCTAGGCTTTAACTAATAGCCAATCAATACTTTCTTTGCTTTCCCCATTTTCTCTATAGAAGTCTCCCCCAGAGTTCCTGTTAGTGGAGTACTCCTAATCACTTCCAGTTTGGGGATTCCCTCTTCCAACTGACTTTTGCTCAAAAAAAACTAAAAATGTTTAATATATCTCAATTTATCATTCAACAATCTTAATAATACCTCTTCATCTATCTATCTCCTTTTTCTTGATTTCTTTTTCAGATATCACTTATCTCAGCTATTGGGCTTCCCTTGTGCCTCAGCTGGTAAAGAAGCTGCCTGCAATGTGGGAGACCTGGGTTGGATCCCTGGGTTGGGAAGATCCCCTGGAGAAGGGAAAGGCTACCCAGTCCAGTATTCTGGCCTGGAGAATTCCATGGACTGTATAGTCCATGGGGTCGCAAAGAGTCAGACACAACTGAATGACTTCCACTTTCACTCTCCCAGATATCATAGTCAACCTCCTATTTGAACTTGTGACTCTTGTTTCCTTTGTACCAAACACAGCTGACCTTTGAACAACGTGGGGCTTAGGGGACTGCACAGTTGAAAATCCAAGTATGACTTTATAGTTGGCCCTCTGTATCCACAGTTCTTTATCTGCAGAATCAAACAACTGCACATCGTGTAGCACTGTAGTACATATTTATTGAAAAGAAATCTGGTATAAGTGGATCCACATGGTTCAAACTTGTGTTGTCCAAGAGTCAACTGTATATCCATAATTAATACAAGGAAATAAAATCATTAAATGCTTTTAAGTTGCTTAAGAGTCCCATAGCAGAGACTGAACTGTGACTGGAGTCCCTCGGACAGCAAGGAGATCAAGTAAGTCAATCTTTTTTTTTTTTTTTTTTGTAATTTTAATTTTATTTTATTTTTAAACTTTACATAATTGTATTAGTTTTGCCAAATATCAAAATGAATCCATCATAGGTATACATGTGCTCCCCATCCTGAACCCTCCTCCCTCCCCATACCATCCCTCTGGGTCATCCCAGTGCACTAGCCCCAAGCATCCAGTATCGTGCATTGAACCTGGACTGGCAATCTTAAAAGAAATCAACCCTGAATACTCACTGGAAGGACTGATGCTGAAGCTCCAATATTTTGGTCACCTGACACAAACAGCTGACTCATTTGAAAAGACCCTGATGCTGGGAAAAATTGAGGGCAGAAGGAGAAAAAGGCATCACAGGATGAGATGGCTGGATGGCATCACTGATGCAACCGGCATGAACTTGGGCAAACTCCAGGAGATGAGAGACAGGGAGGCCTAGCGTGCTGCATTTCATGGGGTTGTGAAGAGTTGGACACAACTGGGCAACTGAAGAACAGAATGTTGTAAAGTTTTCAATAAAAAATAACCAGCAGTAAAAGATAATTAATCAATCTTCATATCTGAGAATAACCAGGAATTTGAGCTTTATGGAAGCCCCTAAAACTCATTTCACCTTACCTGCAGCAATGAAGGAACCATCTATTCCTAAGTTGGTGCAGGAAGAATCCAACTGACTTATGGAATTGTTACCTCTTTCATGAGTTCATTTTTAATCAGGTTTCAAGAACCTCCTAAGATGCTTCCAAGGCAGAAACATTTCTCCAAGACAATTTGTCTCTTTTAAATATCATTAAAGTGTGATTGGCAAGGAGCCCTTAAGGATCAGACATCCAGAGGGAGAAGAACATATTACTAATAGCTAGTCAGGTGCCAACTGGCTCAAATTTGCCAACTCTCTTTCCTGGGAAAACCAAGGATATCTAAGCAAAGGGAACTTTGATGATAATCAAGAGACATTCTCTGGCCTCAATAAGCTGCTTGGCAGGAGATGAATCAGGATTGCAAATGACACCTGGGTCATGGTATGGCTTCAATCACACAGTCCTGATACATCCTGGAAGAAGGTGAACTTCAGGCCAAGATTTCATAGAAAATTCTCCAGCAAGAAGTTCTCCTTAGACCCAATCACCAAAACATGATTAACCCAAGAGATAGTAACCATGTGTAGTAAGTTTGCTTCAAATTGACAACCAAGAACCACAGCAATAGAGTCCCTTGGACTGCAAGGAGATCCAACCAGTACATCCTAAAGGAGATCAGTCCTGGGTGTTCATTGGAAGGACTGATGTTGAAGCTGAAACTCCAATACTTTGGCCACCTGATACGAAGAGCTGACTCATTTGAAAAGACCCTGATGCTGGGAATGATTGAGGGCAGGAGGAGAAGGGGACAACAGAGGATAAGATGGTTGGATGGCATCACCGACACAATGGACATGGGTTTGGGTGGACTCTGAGAGTTGGTGATGGACAGGGAGGCCTGGCATGCTGCGGTTTATGGGGTTGCAAAGAGTCGGACACGACTGAATGACTGCACTGAACTGAACTTCTAAAAGACAAAACAATAAACTGAGACACTCTTCTTTCCAAAATACATGCCCATTGTTGTAGATTGCCAGTGTTCTAGCAAATGTGTTCTTACTTTCATATTGTCCTGAGAAATGTGTCTGTTGCATTTAATTGATAATTTGCCTCATCTAAGTCAACAACAATACTCAGTAATTTGCAAGGCAAAGGCTGTTGCTGTTTAGTCACTCAGTTGCGTCCGAGTCTATGCCACCCCATGGACTGCAGCATGCCGGTCTTCCCTGCCCTTCACCATCTCCCAGAGTTGGCTCAAATTCATGTCCACTGGGTTGATGATGCCATTATCATCTCATTCTCTGTCGTCTCCCCCTCCTGCTCTCAATCTCTCCCAGTGTGAAGTGTCCACTCCATCTCAAGATTCTGTCTCAAAGGATCATTCCAAGTTCAAAAAAGCAGAAGTGAATATATTTTGTAAAACTTGTTCATGTGAAAGCCTGAAATTCCTTTTTAACACTGCAGGAAAAACCTCAAAACACTGCATAATGCTGTACTTCCCTGCTTTATGCTTCCTCTTTTTAGCTATTATCAACTTCATACTGCAGACAATAAAAATTGATGGCCTGGATAATTTTGTCCTTGTCTGCGAGTGTATTTCTTCCCATGTGCCATAAATGAATACTATTTTAATTAAATAAATGTCAAATAGTTCAGTTCAAGCATAGGAATGGCCTTAATAATTCTCTATTATGTACACAAGTGTTGAAGAATATGGTGAAGAAACAAAGAATATTTTCACATCTTCAACTTTATTAGAACCAGGGTAAGAAAAAATAAATTATTTTGACAGCTACATTTTTAAGGATTTCTGCAAGTATATTTGTTTTCTTAATAATCTATATTATAAATATGCATCATTTTGTTAAAGTTATCTTGGGATAGGAAGAAGGCTCATTTACACAGGGGTATTATAAACTGATTCAAAGTACATTTCACAGAATATTTCTTTTCAGAATCAACTTATTTTTTTCTACAAGAGCCTTCATAGTAAGTATTCTTTTAATGTATACATGGAACATTCTACAGGAGAAACTACAGACAGGGCCAACATACCATCCCCCCAAGTTTGAAAAGGCTGAGATCATACAAAATGTGTTCTCACCATAGGCTCTGAAAAAGTACTGAAGTGTAACCCACTTTACTGCTGAAGTCTGCTGCCTCCTCCTCCTGACACATAAGTAATTTCCAAACAGAAAGTGTGATTGTAGGGTCCAGATGGCACAAAATGGCTGAATGGGAATATCCTAGGCCCCAACTCACCCATCATTCATTTTTCTGCCCAATGGGCTGGACTCTTATTTTTAGCTAACACCCAGTAAAGAAACAGGTTTCCCACCAAAACTAGAACTGTCTCCTTAGGCATACCAGACAAAGATGTTTCACTAACTTCTTTGTGATAAAGCATTAGAAGTTGGTAACAAAATCTCACTGTATATCTTTTAGAGGGGGTTTCTGGTATATATTTATACTTGAGTCGCTGTGGGTACACTGCATATAATTTGAATTCCATGTGGTCAGTTTCAGTTCAGTTCAGCCACTCAGTCGTGTCCGACTCTTTCTGACGCCAAGGACTGCACGCCAAGCTTCCCCGTCCACCACTAACTCCTGGAGCTTACTCAAACTCATGTCCACCGTTTCAGTGATGCCATCCAAGTGTCTCATCCTCTGTCACCCCCTTCTCTGTCCACCTTCAATCTTGCCCAGAATCAGAGTCGTTTCCAATGAGTCAGTTCTTCACATCAGGTGGCCAAAGTATTGGAGTTTCAGCTTAAGCATCAGTCCTTCCAATGAATATTCAGGACTGATTTCCTTCAGGATGGACTGGCTGGATCTCCTTGCAGTCCAAAGGACTCTCAAAAGTCTCCTCCAACACCACAGTTCAAAAGCATCAATTCTTCAGCACTGTGCTTTCTTTATAGTCCAACTCCCACATCCATACATGACCGCTGGAAAAACCACAGCTTTGGCTAGATGGACCTTTGTCAGAAAAGTAATGTCTCTGCTTTTTAATATGCTGTCTAGGTTGGTCATAGCTTTTCTTCCAAGGAGCAAGTGTCTTTTAATTTCATGGCTATAGTCACCATCTGCAGTGATTTTGGAGCCCAAGAAAATAAAGTCTGTCATTGTTTCCATTGTTTCCCCATGTATTTGCCATGAAGTGATGGGACCAGATGCCATGATCTTTGTTTTTTGAATGTTGAGTTTTAGGCTAATTTCTTCACTCTCTTCTTTAACCTTCATCAAGAAGCTCTTTAGTTATTCACTTTTTGCCCTAAGGATGGTGTCATCTGCATATCCGAAGTTACTGATATTTCTCCCAGAAATCTTGATTCTACCTTGTGCTTCATCCAGCCCAGGATTTTGCATGATGTACTCTGCATATAAGTTAAACAAGCAGGGTGACAAAATACAGCCTTGACATACTCCTTCCCCTATTTGGAACCAGTCTGTTGTTTCATGTCCAGTTCTAACTGTTGCTTCCTGACCTGCATACAGGTTTCTCAGGAGGCAGGTCAGGTGGTCTGGTATTCCCATCTCTTTCAGAATTTTCCACAGTTTGTTGTGATCCATACAGTCTAAGGCTTTGGCATAGTCAACAAAGCAGTAGTAGATGTTTTTCTGTAACTCTTTTCCTTTTTCGATGATCCAACGGATGTTGGCAATTGGATCTCTGGTTCCGCTGCCTTTTCTAAATCCAGCTTGAACATCTGGAAGTTCTCGGGTCATGTTCTGTTGAAGCCTGGCTTGGAGAATTTTGAGCATTACTTTGTTAGCGTGTCAGATGAGTGCAATTGTGCGGTAGTTTGAACATTCTTTGGCATTGCCTTTCTTTGGGATTGGAATGAAAACTGACCTTTTCTAGTCCTGTGGCCACTGCTGAGTTTTCCAAATTTGCTGGCATACTGAGTGCAGCACTTTCACAGCATCATCATTTAGGATTTGAAATAGGTCAACTGGAATTCCATCACCTCCACTAGCTTTGTTCACAGTGATCACTGCTTCCTAAGGTCCACTTGACTTCACATTCCTGGATGTCTGGCTCTAAGTGAATGATCACACTATTGTGGTTATCTGGGTCATGAAGATCTTTTTTCTATAGTTCTTCTATAAATTCTTACCACCTCTTCTTAATATCTTCTGCTTCTGTTAGGTCCATACCATTTCTGTCCTTTATTGTACCCCTCTTTGCACGAAACATTCCCTTGGTATCTCTAATTTTCTTGAACAGATCTCTAGTCTTTCCCATTCTACTGTTTCCCTCTATTTCTTTGCACTGATCACTGAGGAAGGCTTTCTTGTCTGTCCTTGCTATTCTTTAGAATTCTGCATTCAAATGGGTATATCTTTCCTTGTCTACAAGATGGCTATATCTATAAGATAGTGGAGTACAAGGACATGCACTCACCTTCTCCTGCAAGAACTCCTAAATCACAACTTGCTGCTGAACAACCATCGACAGGAGAATGTTGGATCCCAGCAAAAAAAGATACCCCACATTCAAGGGCAAAGGAGAAGCTCCAGCAAGATGGTGGGAGGGGCAAAATAGTGATTAGAATCAAACCTCATACCCACCAGAGATGCTTGGAGGGCTCAAACAAACCTTGTGCACACCACGACCCAGAGACCCCATAGAGACTGAGCCAGAACTGTGTTCAGTGTCTCCTGTAGAGGTACGGGTCAGCAGTGGCCTGCTTCAGGGGCAGGGGCTCTGGGTTCAGCAGGCCTGGGTATGGCATATGCCCTCTTGTAGGAGGTCACCATTAACCCCACCATAGAGCCACCAGAACTTACGCAGGACTGGGGAAACAGACTCTTGGAGGGAAAAAACAAAACCTTGTGCGCATCAGGACCCAGGAGAAAGGAGCAGTGATGCCACAAGAGACTGACCCAGACTTGCGCGTGAGTGTCCAGGTGTCTCTGGCAGAGGCGTGGGTAGTGGTGGCCTGCTGCAGGATCGGGGGCACTGAGTGCAACAGTGTGTACACAGGACCTTTTGAAGGAGGTCACCATTATCTTCATTACTTCCACATAGTTTGGCCCCAGGTCAAACAACAGGGAGGGAACACAGCCCCACTCATCAACAGAAAGCTGGATTAAAGATTTACTGAGCATGGCCCCACCCATCAGAACAAGACCATTTCCCCATCAGTCTCTCACATCAGGAAGCTTCCATAAGCCTCTTATCCTTCTCCATCAGAGGGCAGACAGAATGAAAACCACAATCACAGAAAACTAACCAAACTTATCATATGGACTACAGCCTTATCTAACTCAATGAAACTATGAGCCATGCCCTGTAGGGCCACCCAAGATGAACGGGTCATGGTGGAGAGTTCTGACAAAATGTGGTCCACTGGAGAAGGGAATGGCAAACCACTTCAGTATTCTTGCCTTGAGAACCCCATGAACAGTATGAAAAGGCAAAAGGATAGGACACTGAAAGATGAACTCCCCACGTCGGTAGGTGCCCAATATGCTACTGGAGATCAGTAGAGAAATAACTCCAGAAAGAATGACGAGATGGAACCAAAGCAAACACAACACCCAGTTGTGGATGTGACTGGTGATGGAAGTAAAGTCTAATACTATAAAGAGCAGTGTTGCTTAGGAACCTGGAATGTCAGGTCCATGAATCAAGGCAAAATGGAAGTGGCCAAACAGGAGATGGCAAGAGTGAACATTGACATTTTAGGAATCAGTGAACTAAAATGGACTGGAATGGGTGAATTTAACTTGGATGGCCATTATATCTACTACTGTGGGCAAGAATCCCTTAGAAGAAATGGAGTAGCCATCATAGTCAACAAAAGAGCCCAAAATGCAGTACTTGGGTGCAATTTCAAAAACAACAAAATGATCTCTGTTTGCTTCCAAGGCAAACCATTCAATATCACAGTAATCCAAGCCTATGCCCTGACCAGTAATGCTGAAGAAGCTGAAGTTGAACGTTCTATGAAGAGCTACAAGACCTTCTAGAACTAACACCCAAAAAGGAGGTACTCTTCATTATAGGGGACTAGAATAAAATGCAAAAGTAGAAAGTTAAGAGACACCTGGAATAACAGGCAAATTTGGCCTTGGAGTACAAAACAAAGCAGGGCAAAGGCTAATAGAGTTTTTTTTGAGAGAACGCACTGGTCACAGCAAACACCTTCTTCCAACAACACAAGAGAAGACTCTACACATGGACATCACCAGATGGTCAATACTGAAATCAGATTGATTATATTCTTTGCAGCCAAAGATGGAGAAGCTCTACACAGTCAGCAAAAACAAGACTGGGAGCTGACTATGGCCCAGATCATCAACTCCTTTCTGCCAAATTCAGACTTAGATTGAAGAAAGTAGGGAAAACCAGTAGACCATTCAGGTGTGACCTAAATCAAATCCCTTAAAATTATACAGTGGGAGTGACAAATAAATTCAAGGGATTAGATCTGATAGACAGAGTGCCTGAAGAACTATTGACACAGGTTTGTGACACTGTACAGGAGGCAGTGATCAAGACCATCCCCAAGAAAAAGTAATGCAAAAAGGCAAAATGGTTGTCTGAGGAGGCCTTTCAAATAGCTGAGAAAAGAAGAGAAGCGAAAGGCAAAGGAGAAAAGGAAAGATTTACCCAAATTGTCAGCTTACCCATTCTCAAAAATTTCTACTGCTATCATACCCAAGCTAAAGCCAAGTCTTTCCCCAAAGCCTGGGTTAGCAAAATCCATGTGTGTCAGTCGCTCAGTCGTGTCTGACTCTTTGAGATCCCATGGACTGTAGCCCGCCAGGCTCCTCTGTCCATGGGATTCTCCAGGCAAGGATACTGGAGTGGGTAGAGATTCCCTTCTCCAGGGGATCATCTCTACCCAGGGATTGAACCCAGGTTGCCTGCATTGCAGACATATTCTTTACTGCCTGAGCCACCAGGGAAGCCCAGGAAAATCTATAAGAAGAGTTTAAAAATTAACAATTTATTTCTTAGTTCTTTACATTGAGAATACATAGAATACTCTTGTAACTCAATAATAAAAAGACAAACCATTTTTTAAAAGACTTAAATAGATACTTCACCAAAAATGATACACAGATAAATAATAAGCATATAAAAGGATGTATATCATTAGTCATTTGGAGAAAGGAGAACCCTTATATACTGCTGATGGCAATGTAAAATGGTATAGCCGCTTTGTAAAATAATTGACAGGTTTTTTTTTAAAAAAGTTAAACTTCCCATATAAACCAGCACTTCTACTTTCTGGAGTCTACCCAAAAGAAAAGTCTACACAAAGACTTGCGTGAGAATGTTCATAACAGCATTATTCATAATAGTCAAAAGGTGAAAACAACCTAAATGTCCATCGACTGGTGACTCCATAAACTCAAGGCACTCTATCCATACAATGGAATGTTGCTCAGCAATAAAAAGAAACAAACTACTGATACATGCTACACCATGAATGAATGTCAAAAAACAATTGCGCTAAATAAGAGAAACCAGACACAAGGGATTGTATATCATAGGATTCCATGTATTAGAAATCTCAGAAGGGCACATCTACAGCTTCAGAAAGCAGATCAGCATTTGCCTGGGCCTGATAAAGGCAGGGGTGAAGGTTGGGGCAAAGGGTTAGGAATTAACTAGAAATGGGCTCAAGACAAATTTTGAGGATAACAGGAAAATTTTAAAACAAGATTGAGATGATGGTTACACAATTCTATGAAACTTACAAAAAATTAAAAAGAAAACCATTGGGTTCATTTAATCCAAAATCTTTATTTTACAAATGAGAAAAGTGCCTTCTTTAGCCCATAAAAACATATGAATGTCTTCCAGCACCTTTTGCTCTGTCTCATATTTGAACTCTGACATTGATTTCTAATTTTCATGTTGAGGATCCTATTTCTCATGGAATGAAGAATATGCCTTAGAATATAGGGCAAGAAATTTGTGCTAGATTCTTGATGAGTTACTTTGAACTGAACTGACTTGATTTAAATTTATTGGAATAAGCTTGGTGAGACTGAGCCATTCTCCTGAATCAGATCTAACACTGTGTTTCATCGCTTAGTTGTGTCCGACTCTTTTCGACCCCATGGACTGTAGCCCGCCAGGCTCCTCTGTCCATGGGGATTCTCCAGGCAAGAATACTGCAGTGGGTTGCCATGCCTTCCTCCAGGGGATCGTCCCAACCCAGGGTTCAAACCCAGGTCTCCCGCATTGCAAGCAGATTCTTTACCATCTGAGCCACCAGGGAAGCCCAGATCTAACATAGTAGCTTTTTTATTCATTAATTACTCAGCTTGTACTAATGCAAATTCCCCGAACATACACAGAAATACTCATATCCAGGGGTAAACAAAAAATAGCCTCTAGGTTAAATACAAAAGCCAAATCACAGACTCCTCTCACTGTGAATTAATATTCATTTCTAGTTTTCTACTCAGTCCATGGGATTCTCCAGGCACAAGCACTGGAGTGGGTTGCCACGCCTTCCTCCAGGGGCTCTTCCTAACCCAAGGATCAAATCAGCATCTCTTATGTCTCTTGTATTGGCAGATGGGTTCTTTACCACTAGCGCCACCTGGGAAGCCCCAGCAATATGGAGAGTCCATAGTGAGGGGACAGGCTGGGTGAGCTCTAAGTTTCCTTGAAGATCTAACATAAATCTTTCCCTTCTCCAGGGGATCTTCCCAACTCAGGGATTGAACCCAGGTCTCCCACATTGCAGATGGATTCTTCATCAGCTGAGCCACCAGGGAAGCCCAAGAATACTGGAGTGGGTAGCCTATCCCTTCTCCAGCGGATCTTCCTGACCCAGGAATAGAACAGGGGTCTCCTGCATTGCAGATGGATTCTTTACCAACGGAGCTATCAGGGAAGCCCACATAAATCTCAACTCTGTATTACTCCTGACTACTGTTTATCATTTCTACCCACTGTCACCTATTTCTATAGCAGTTGAGCACGAGTTTATTTTTGTCTCACTCTTCTACCACATCCTTAGGAAAGTAAGATTTTTGTCAGATCGAGCATAGAAGAAACAATCTCAGCTTAAAAAAAAGCCTGAATCCAGGATCATTTCAAAATAATTTCCTCAAAATCCAACATCAACATAAATATTTGAGATTGCTAACTTAAAGAATTGACCAGTAGGATTTTTTTTAATAAAAAAGAAATGTATTGAAATAGAACTCCTCTTCAGGTTAAAAATGAAGTGAAATATAAACTAAAATATTATTCATAGTAACATAATTTATAGTCAGAAATATAATTCATAGTCTGAAACATAAGTTCAGTCCAACATGGCAATGAGCAGTCAGGATGCCCAAACTCTATCCAAAGAAGTTTTGAGGAAAGTGATTTATTATTTTAAGGATTAAATTTAAGTATTGTTGAGCTCATACCTTTTATTTGATATTTCCCAGTATTAGGGAATGAGTGGGGCAATGGGAAAATGGAAAAGACAGTCTCTCTGGGGAATACTATGGGAAAGTTGTTGAGATAATTTTCTTTAGATTTGGCCAAAACCTTTTTGGTAAAGAAGTACACAATGCTGGCTTGTGTATTTAGAAAGGGGTGGGTAAAAATACAGCAAGAAAAAGCATATAAGCTAATATCTCATTAAGCTGACCACACCCTGAATACCAGTTGATGATTGACTTTATTCCTTTTTAATTATCTGGAATGTGCAACAGTGGGAACCCAGCCAGGGTCGGTATTGATTGGAAAGATGCATCTTTCTGCATCAAAAAAGTGTCTGATTCTTGGACAAAAATAAAACACACTAAAGAGCTGCTGCATAGGACAGGGAGCTCAGCCTGGTGCTCCGAGATGACCTGGAGGGGTGGGATGTTGGGTGGGAGGGAGATTCAAGAGGGAGGGGATATATGTACACATATAACTAATTCATTCTGTTGTACAGCAGAAACTAACACAACATTGTAAAGTAATTATACTCCAATTTTTTAAAAAAGCAAAAAAAATGGATGCAGATTTTAACTTTACACGTTACTTTTTTGAACTGTCAGACCTTTTTTTTCATGAAAATATACTTCTTTTACATTTCAAAACCTAATAAAAGTATTCAAGAACAAAATAGGGCTTTTTCATTTTTCTCATATGCATTTTCCCTGAAAGGAATGGGGGTGGTGTTATATCAATAATGAATTTTAAAAATAAAAAGCCTAAATTCTGCCATCAAAAATATTTAGATTCAAATTTCATATCACTCCCCCCCCCCATATATTTGTCCTAAGCTCTCACCAGAGCCTAAAAATTAGGTTTATCTGTTTGTTTCCTCCTTAAATAGTGAGCAACTCTATAGTTGGGTCTTGGCATCACTGATCATTTTTGCTCTTGTGCCTAGCACACTGCTTGTTCATTGAACTAAACCACTAATGTCCTGCCTCCTCCAACTCCATCTTTGTAATCTTTGCTGAGTCAGCTTCCTACATCCACTGTAGGAGTGATAATAAAAACCTCACAGAGTTGTTGATTAAGATGGCACAATGTACATACAGCACTTGGGCTTCCCAGGTAGCTCAGTGGTAAACAATCTGCCTGCCAATGCAGGAGACGGGGGTTTGATCCCTGGGTTGGAAAGATCCCCTGGAGAAGGAAACAGCAACCTATTCAAGAATTCTTGCCTGGAGAATCCCATGGCAGAGGAGCCTGGCGGGCTACAGTCCATGGGGTCACAAAGAGTCAGACATGACTTAGCAACTGAACAACGACAACAAATATAAAGCACTTGGCACAGTGCCTGGTGTGTAACAGTCTGCATTCACCCTCACCTCTTTGAAAATAGGTCTCTTCCCAATGAGAAATAGTAATAGTTTTCACAGGGTAAAAAAACCCAGACTTTTTTTATCAGACTTTTGTTTTTTTTAATTATTAAAAATTATATGTTATAAATGTTTCTTCCCAGTTTATACATATATATTCATAAAATGTGTATATATATATTTTGTTGGTGTTGTGTCTTTTGGCCACACTGTGCAGCATGTGGGACCTTAGTTCCCCAGATTTCAAACCTGTGCTCCCTGCATTGGCAGTTCAGAGTATCAACCACTGGACCACTAGGGAAGTCATGATCTGACTTTTGAATGCCACTTTGAAGGAGGCAAAGATGGGCCAGGAAAACCATTAGCCTTGGCACGTGTTTCAGGGGTCCCAAGACTGCCCATACATTCTTTGATGTGCGAGAAGAGCTCACAAAATTCAGAAGCCATTGGACCCATGATTACAGGGTATTAGAGTAATCACCAAAGGGGAAAAAACACAGCAGGAGGAGTCTGAAGGAATCCATGTCCAGATTTCCTCCATTCTCTCCTGGCACCAGGTAGGAATGTGTTTCTTCTAAAAACTAGATGCAGCAACAGATGGGCAGTTTTCTGCCCAGTGAGGCCTGCTTGAGACTATGAGTCCAGAGTTTATATCAGGCCTTGGTCACTTCCCTTGTGGCTCAGCTGGTAAAGAACCTGCCTGCAATGAGGGAGACCTAGGTTCAGTCCCTGGGTTGCGAAGATCCCCTGGAGAAGGGAAAGGCCACCCACTCCAGGATTCTGGCCTGGAGAATTCCATGGACTGTATAGTCCATGAGGTCGCAAAGAGTTGGACATGACTGAGAGACTTTCACTTTCACTCTGGTCACTTAGGCATGATGACCTTCCACCACTACTGAACTTCCAGATTCCCAGAAGGAAACAGGTGTCTAGGAGCCCAGATGGGCCAAACAACCTAATGCCTGGAGAACGCTTCAAAGGCAAAGTTCCCAGGTATCTACCAAGGGCCAACCTTGTAAAGCGAGCCGTTTAAAGACAGCCACCTCGAGCCAGCCATGTTAACTCTTCCCTGCACACCTGGCAAGGGATAAATTGGGCAAAGAGGGCAGAAGTTACAGGAAAGGAGAGTAATCAGAACTGAGGAAAGCAGAGAAAGGAGACAATTGTTGAAAGGAGGAGAGAAAATGAAGTAAAAGGAAGGCAAGGAAAGAAGATAGGAAAAGGAAGAAGGTAGACAGAAGAGAAAGTCATCACCTGGCTGGCCCAAGCTGACCTTTCCTCCAGCCACCAGACCCATAAGCATCCTGGCTCCGTGCTGCCCTCCCAATGCCCCACCTCTTCATCCACTCTGTTTATATACATAACTGTTGCATTGGGCCTGCTGCCTTGGAGTAATCTGGCTGTTCTGATAAGGAGAAAAGAGAAGGGAAGGGGAGGGAAAGCCCAACAGTGATGAGATGGAAATAGGAAAAGGCATTTGAGCTAAATGGAACAAGATGGCAAGAACAGGCTCCGGGGGCCCCTCTGAACTTTGAAAGAAATACACAGTCCTTCCAGTTTTAAAAGACAAGAAACACTGGGAAAATATCATGGCTAAATAGGCTCTTCTGAGTGTATTTTAAATTACAGTGGCCTCCTTGACTTCTGAGAGGTCCTTGCTTACTTCACTCATTTAAATACCTAGAGCAAGTTTTGTTTTTTAAGCTGAAACTTTCTAGGGTTCTTATTCTTTCAACCTTCCCTTTTTTGACTTGCTGAGTTCATGAAAAGGAAAAGAGAAAGAAACTCTTCCTTGCTTTAGTGCCTTTGTAATTGACAGATCCTTTTCTCACATTCCATCGTTTAAAAAATGCTGTCAGACTAAGGCTTTGCCAAGTTTCAACACCAAGTGAAATCTTACCAAAAAAACTGAAAGATGTATTAAAAGCAGATGGGTTATAGGTATAATCGTACAGCCTACACATGTGTTATGGTTTTTTTTTTTTAAATAAGCTGATCTCTCTTGTGTTAAAAGTATAATATTAGCTACATTTATGTACTTAACTACATATATATCCTTTTATTATGCCTCTTTCTTATAACAGGAAAGTTTCACTTTTGTAAAAGATGTATATATTCACCTGGATGAAATGAGACACTCTAGATAAGAGAAGAAATTAGGAAGAACATGATAGCTTGCCATCCTCAGTTGCCTAGAAAACTACCACATAGGAGGAGGAGATATTTTCACAACTTCAGATAATGGTAGTTGAACAAATACAAGATAATTTGCATCAGGCACAGCAAACTCACTTAAGGAAAAACCTAATGTCGGTTACAGCCTTCTAAAAGTAGAATGGACTGCCTCATTCAGTAATTAAGTGAGGGGCACTGTCACTGAAGGAGCTCATGCCTGGAGCCCTCGTGTTGGTGAGACTCAGAGATCAGTGGAGAACCCGTGGAAGGACTGGCTGGAAGAGTGAACACAGAGATTCCCACAGAGTTTAAAGACAAAGAGTGAAGTGGGAGCCTGGGAAGCTTTACTGACATGGTATAGATCTCCAAAGTCTTATTGAGATGGGCCAGGGGCCAAGGAAAGCTAAAGATGTTGGAAAGCACAGTTTAGCACAGACATGGACAGGAATTCTGACTGGATGGAGCAACCTTAAAGATCAGCAAACAGAGGTGTACTAGTTAGGTTAGGCTAGAATACGTGGGGGTAACAAAGTAACCTGGAATCTCACTGGCTTAACGTGACAAGAGTTTATCCTTACTCAAAATACATGCCCCAGTGCAGGTGGGTATGGAGTTCAGTTCCACACAGGTATTCTGGGGTCCAAGCCCACGGACCTCTGGTGCCTTGTAGCTGCTTCATATGGGTTACAGAGGCTCCAAGTTCTATGAACATAAGGAACAGAAAGAGGCAGTAGTACACAGACTCTTAAATTGCTCACACCTGGAGAAGGCAGTGGCACCCCACTCCAGTGTTCTTGCCTGGAGAATCCCAGGGACGGGGGAGCCTGGTGGGCTGCCGTCTACGGGGATGCACAGAGTCGGACACGACTGAAGGGACTTAGCAGCAGCAGCAGCAGCAGCAGCAGCAGAGTTAGGCTTCACCTCTCCTCTTACTCCCATTGGCCAGTGCTCAGTCACAGGCCCCAACTTAACTATGAGAGAGGCCAGAAAGACAGGGGAGGAGACAGATAGTCAGTGAGGTAGGTGGGTGCACTGCCCAGCGGAGGCACCACGAACATTCTTTATTCCAGCCTACCACCTGTAAGGCCTTCCTTGCCTGGCTATTATACATGTTCTGAATTTCTGACATAGTGACTTACCATTGTCTGAGCACTCAAACAGAAGCCAACGAATGGCCAAAATCCAAAGCACTAAACACCACATGCGAGCAAGGATGCAGGGCAACCAGAACTCTCTCATTCACTGCTGGTGGGAATACAAAATGGCACAGGCACTTTGGAAGACAGCTTGGCAGTTTCTTACTAAACCAAACATACTCTCACTATATGAACCAGCAAATGCTACTCCTTCGTATTTACCCAAATACCAAACTTATGTCTACACAAAAACCTGCACATAGATGTTTATAGCAGCTTTATTTATTATTACCAAAACTTGGAATCCATCAAGATGTCCTCCATACAGGACCGCAGTGGTGACACAGACACAGACAACAAATGTATGGACACGGTGTGGGGGGGGAGGGGAGGGAGGGATGCATGCAGAGAGTGACATGGAAACGTACATTCAGTTCAGTTCAGTCACGCAGTCGTGTCTGACTCTTTGTGACCCCATGGACTGCAGCGCGCCAGGCCTCCCTGTCCATCACAACTCCCGGAGTTTACTCAAACTCATGTCCATTTAGTGAGAGATACCATCTAACCATCTCATCCTCTGTCATTGAACCCTTCTCCTCCCGCCTTCAATCCTTCCCAGAATCAGGGTCTGTTCAAATGAGTCAGTTCTTAGCATCAGGTGGCCAAAGGCTTGGAGTTTCAGCTTCAGCATCAGTCCTTCCAATGAATATTCAGGACTGATTTCCTTTAGGATGGACTGGTTGGATCTCCTTGCAGTACAAGGGACTCTCAAAGGTCTCCTCCAACACCACAGTTCAAAAGCATCAATTCTTCTGCCCACCGCTTCCTTTATGGTCCAACTCTCACATCCATACATGACTACTGGAAAAACCATAACCTTGACTAGACAGACCTTTGTTGGCAAAGTAATGTCTCGGCTTTTTAATATGCTGTCTAGGTAGGTCATAACTTTTCTTCCAAGGAGCAAGCATCTTTTAATTTCATGGCCGCAGTCACCATCTACAGTGATTTTGGAGTCCAAAAAGATAAAGTCTGTCACTGTTTCCCCATCTATTTGCCATGAAGTGATGGGACCAGATACCATGATCTTAGTTTTCTAAATGTTGAGTTTTATGCCAATTTTTTCACTCTCCTCTTTCACTTTCATCAAGACAGTCTTTAGTTCTTCTCTTTCTGCCATAATGGTGGTGTCATCTGCATATCTGAGGTTATTGATATTTCCTCCCTACAATCTTGATTCTAGCTTGTGCTTTATCCAGCCCAGCATTTCTCATGATGTACTCTGCATATAAGTTAAATAAGCAGGGTGACAATATGCAGCCTTGATGTACTCCTTTCCCTATTTGGAACCAGTCTGTCGTTCCATATCCAGTTCTAACTGTTGCTTCCTGACCTGCATACAGATTTCTCAAGGGGCAGGTCAGGTGGTCTGGTATTCCCATCTCTTTCAGAATTTTCCACCATTTATTGTGATCCACACAGTCTAAGGCTTTGGCATAGTCAATAAAGCAGAAATAGATGTTTTTCTGGAACTCTCTTGCTTTTTCAATGATCCAACAGATGTTGGCAATTTGATCTCTGTTCCTTTGCCTTTTCTAAAGCCAGCTTGAATATCTCAAAGTTCTCGGTTCACGTACTATTGAAGCCTCGCTTGGAGAATTTTCAGCATTATTTTGCTAGCATGTGAGATCAGTGCAATTGTGCAGTAGTTTGAAAATTCTTTGGCATTGCCCTTCTTTAGGACTGAAATGAAGAGTGACCTTTTCCAGTCCTTTGGCCACTGCTGAGTTTTCCAAATTTGCTGGCATACTGAGTGCAGCACTTTAACACCATCATCTTTTAGGATTTGAAATAGCTCAACTGGAATTCCATCACCATCTTGGCTAATAGAGTTTTGCCAAGAGAACACACTGATCATAGCAAACACCCTCTTCCAACAACACAAAAGAAGACTCTAAACATGGACATCACCAGATGGTCAATACCGAAATCAGACTGATTATATTCTCTGCAAATATAATCATCTGTTCTCCAAAGATGGAGAAGCTCTATACAGTCAGCAAAAAGAATACCAGGAGCTGAATGTGGCTCAGATCGTGAACTCCTTATTGCCAAATTCAGACTTAAATTGAAGAAAGTAGGGAAAACCACTAGACCATTCAGGTATGACTTAAATCAAATATCTTATGATTATACAGTGGAAGTGGGAAATAGATTCCAAGGATTAGATCTGATAGACGGAGTGCCTGAAGAACTATGGACAGAGGTTCGTGATATTGTACAGGAGGCAGGGATCAAGATCATCCCCAAGAAAAAGAAATGCAAAAAGGCAAAATGGTTGTCTGAGGAGGCCTTACAAATAGCTGAGAAAAGAAGAGAAGCAAAAGGCAAAGGAGAAAAGGAAAGATATACTTATTTGAATGCAGAGTTCCACAGAATAGCAAGGAGATAAGATATCCTCCCTCAATGATCAATGCAAAGAAATAGAGGAAAAGAATAAAAAGGGAAAGAGTAGAGATCTATTCAAGAAAACTAGAGATACCAAGTGATCTTTTCATGCAAAGATGGGCACAATAAAGGACAGAAATGGTATGGACCTACAGAAGCAGAAGATATTAAGAAGAGGTGGCAAGAATACACAGAACTGTACAAAAAAGATCTTCACAACCAAGATAATCACGATGGTGTGATCACTCACCTAGAGACAGACATCCTGGACTGCGAAGTCAAGTGGGCCTTAGGAAGCATCACTATGAACAAACATACATTATCACATGTAAAACAGACAGCCAATGGGAATTTTCTGTATGACTCAGGGAACTCAAACCAGGGCTCTGTAACAACTTACAGGGGTGGGATTGGGAGGGAGGTGGGAGGGAGTTTCAAGAAGGAAGGGACGTATGTATACCTATGGCTGATTCATGCTCATGTTTGGCAGAAACCAACACAATACCATAAAGCAATTATTCTTCTATTAAAAATAAATATTTTTTTAAAAAAGGTGTCCTCCAGTAGGTGAATGGATAAATAAACGGTGGGATATTCACACAATGGAATATTAGTCAGTGCCAAACATAAATGAGCTATTAAGCCATGAAAAAAAACATGGAGGAAATTCATATAACTAAGTGAAAAAAAGCCAATCACAAAAGGCTACAAACTGTATGATTCCACCTAGATTACACTGGAAAAAACAGAACTATGGCAATATTAAAATGATCAGTGGCTATCAGAGGTTATGGGGAGGAAGAGATGAATAGGCAGAGCACAGACGACTTTTAGGGCAGCTGCTAAATGAAATGATTACTGGTATTTGACCATTTAGTAGTTTCCTCAACATCTTTATACAGTATGCTTTATGTCACAATATCTTGCTTTATCAAAATCAAATTTCTATTCATCTTGCTACTGCAGATGAAGATTTAACCAACTTCCCTCACCCAAATTCCCAGAAGTCCTTCTTCCCCAAATTCTGCACATAGTCATATCTAAGGCAAGATTTTGTCTCAAAATTAACCCATCAAAAATGAAGTCATTATTAAGCCTTTCATATGACAGGCAGTCTCTCAATTACTTCATTTTGAATACCAAAGTTCTATGTGGGGAAGATACATTAACCTGAAATGACCTCAGACAAACTCAGTCTGAAAGCTTACAGAGGTCACTTGACATGATATAAGGAAGGTAAATCAATTTAACACAGATTGAGTCATCATCTGTGGAGAAACAACTTTAGACTGCAGCTCTAGGTGCCACTATTACAAGCTTAAAAAAATCAGATTATTACAATAAATTAAGTGCTTATGTTGTAGAGCTTAATATACATTAGTTCAGTTCAGTTCAGTTCAGTCACTCAGCCCTGTCCGACTCTTTGCGACCCCATGAATTGCAGCACGCCAGGGGCTCCCTGTCCTTCACCAACTCCTGGAGTTCACTCAAACTCATGTCCATTGAGTCAGTGATGCCATCCAGCCATTTCATCCTCTGTCGTCCCCTTCTCCTGCCCCCAATCCCTCCCAGCATCAGAGTCTTTTCCAATGAGTCATCTCTTCACATGAGGTGGCCAAAGTATTGGAGTTTCAGCTTTAGCATCATTCCTTCCAAAAAACACCCAGGGCTGATCTCCTTTAGAATGGACTGGTTGGATCTCCTTGTAGTGCAAGGGACTCTCAAGAGTCTTCTCCAACACCACAGTTCAAAAGCATCAATTCTTCGGCGCTCAGCCTTCTTCACAGTCCAACTCTCACATCCATACATGACTACTGGAGAAACCATAGCCTTGACTAGACAGACCTTTGTTGGCAAACTAATGTCTCTGCTTTTCAATATGCTATCTACGTTGGTCATAACTTTCCTTTCAAGGAGTAAGCATCTTTTAATTTCATGGCTGCAGTCACCATCTTCAGTGATTTTGGAGTCCAAAAAAATAAAGTCTGACACTGTTTCCACTGTTTCCCCATCTATTTGCCATGAAGTGATGGGACCCGATACCATGATCTTAGTTTTCTGAACGTTGAGTTTTAAGCCAACTTTTTCACTCTCCTCTTTCACTTTCATCAAGCGGCTCTTTAGTTCCTCTTCACTTTCTGCCATAAGGGTGGTGTCATCTGCATATCTGAGGTTATTGATATTTCTCCCGGCAATCTTGATTCTAGCTTGTGCTTCTTCCAGCCCAGCGTTTCTCATGATGTACTCTGCATATAAGTTAAATAAGCAGGGTGACAATGTAGCCTTGACATACTTCTTTTGCTATTTGGAACCAGTCTGTTGTTCCATGTCCAGTTCTAACTGTTGCTTCCTGACCTGCATACAAATTTCTCAAGAGGCAGGTCAGGTGGTCTGGTATTCCCATCTCTTTCAGGATTTTCCACAGTTTATTGTGATCCACACAGCCAAAGGCTTTGGCATAGTCAATAAAGCAGAAATAGATGTTTTTCTGGAACTCTCTTGCTTTTTCCATGATCCAGCAGATGTTGGCAATTTGATCTCTGGTTCCTCTGCCTTTTCTAAAAACAGCTTGAACATCTAGAAGGAAGTTCACGGTTCACGTATTGCTGAAGCCTGGCTTGGAGAATTTTCAGCATTACTTTACTAGCGTGTGAGATGAGTACAATTGTGTGGTAGTTTGAGCATTCTTTGGCATTGCCTTTCTTTGGGACTGGCATGAAAACGGACCTTTTCCAGTCCTGTGGCCACTGCTGAGTTTTCCCAATTTGCTGACATATTGAGTGCAACACTTTCACAGCATCATCTTTCAGGATTTGAAAGAGCTCAACTGGAATTCCATCACCTCCACTAGCTTTGTTCATAGTGATGCTTTCTAAGGCCCATTTGACTTCACATTCCAGGATGTCTGGCTCTAGGTGAGTGATCACACCATCGTGATTATGTGGGTCGTGAAATCTTTTTTGTACAGTTCTTCTGTGTATTCTTGCCACCTCTTAATATCTTCTGCTTCTGTTAGGTCCATACCATATCTGCCCTTTATCGAGCCCATCTTTGCATGAAATGTTCCCTTGGTATCTCTAATTTTCTTGAAGAGATCTCTAGTCTTTCCCATTCTGTTGTTTTCCTCTATTTCTTTGCACTGATCGCTGAGGAAGGCTTTCTTATCTCTCCGTGCTATTCTTTGGAACTCTGCATTCAGATGCTTATATCTTTCCTTTTTTCCTTTGCTTTTCACTTCTCTTCTTTTCACAGCTATTTGTAAGGCCTCCCCAGACAGCCATTTTGCTTTTTTGCATTTCTTTTCCATGGGGATGGTCTTGATCCCTGTCTCCTGTACAATGTCATGAACCTCCATCCATAGTTCATCAGGCACTCTGTCTATAAGATCTAATCCCTTAAATCTATTTCTCACTTCCACTGTATAATCATGAGGGATTTGATATAGGTCATACCTGAATGGTCTAGTGGTTTTCCCTACTTTCTTCAATTTAAGTCTGAATTTGGCAATAAGGAGTTCATGGTCTGAGCCATAGTCAGCTCCTGGTCTTGTTTTTACTGACTGTAAAGAGCTTCTCCATCTTTGGCTGCAAAGAATATAATCAATCTGATTTCAGTGTTGACTATCTGGTGATGTCCATGTGTAGAGTCTTCTCTTGTGTTGTTGGAAGAGGGTGTTTGCTATGACCAGTGCGTTTTCTTGGCAAAACTCTATTAGCCTTTGCCCTGCTTTGTTTTGTACTCCAAGGCCAAATTTGCCTGTTACTCCAGGTGTCTCTTGACTTCCTACTTTTGCATTCCAGTCCCCTATAATGAAAAGGACATCTTTTTTGGGTGTTAGTTCTAAAAGGTCTTGTAGGTCTTCATAGAACCGTTCAACTTCAGCTTCTTCAGCGTTACTGGTTGGGGCATAGACTTGGATTACTGTGATATTGAATGTTTTGCCTTGGAAACAAACAGAGATCATTCTGTTGTTTTTGAGATTGTATCCAAGTACTGCATTTCGGACTCTTTTGTTGACCATGATGGCTGCTCCGTTTCTTCTGAGGGATTCCTGCCCGCAGTAGTAGATATAATGGTCATCTGAGTTAAATTCACCCATTGCAGTCCATTTTAGTTCTCTGATTCCTAGAATGTCGATGTTCACTCTTGCCATCTCCTGTTTGACCACTTCCAATTTGCCTTGATTCATGAACCTAACATTCCAGGTTCCTATGCAATATTGCTGTTTACAGCATCGGACCTTGCTTCCATCACCAGTCACATCCACAAGTGGGTACTGTTTTTGCTTTGGCTCCATCCCTTCATTCTTTCTGGAGTTATTTCTCCACTGATCTCCAGTAACATATTGGGCACCTACCAATCTGGGGAGTTCCTCTTTCAGTATCCTATCATTTTGCCTTTTCATGCTGTTCATGGGGTTCTCAAGGCAAGAATACTGAAGTGGTTTGCCATTCCTTTCTCCAGTGGACCACATTCTGTCAGACCTCTCCACCATGACCCGCCCATCTTGGGTGGGCCCACAGGGCATGGCTTAGTTTCATTGAGCTAGACAAGGCTGTGGGCCGTGTGATTAGATTGACTGCTTTTCTGTGATTATGGTTTCAGTGTGTCTGCCCTCTGATGCCCTCTCGCAACACCTACTGTCTTACTTGGGTTTCTCTTACCTTGGACATGAAGTGTACCAGCTGCGACGGACCGCGCAGAAGCACCCAGCTGCCACAGACCATGCAGAAGTGTGGCCCAGAGGGGCTACCCGTTGCCCAAGGTCAGAGGCGGCAGCCGAGAGGAGCTACCCCACGTCCGAGGTCAGGGGCGGCAGCCAGGAGTGCCAGGCTGTGATGGCGCAGGAGCGGCAGGGAGGAGCTACCCCATGCCCGAGGTCAGGGGTGGCGGCCAGGAGGAGCTACCCCATGCCCGATGCCAGGGGCGTCAGCCGAGAGGAGCAACCTCATGTCCAAGGAGCGGTGGCTGTGCGAGCGCAGGAGGGCTGAGAGGAGCTACTCCACTTTCAAGGTCAGGAGGGGCGGCTGTGAGGAGATACCCCTCGTCCAAGGTAAGGTGCAGCGGCTGAGCTTTGCTGGAGCAGCTGTGAAGAGATACCCCACGTCAAAGGTAATACACATTAATACGTGAATTATAATAAAATTTCTATTGGCGGCATCACGCTCAGATTCAAAAAGGGCTGTGAACAATTGGAAGTGCGCATGGCACTGTTTTCAAGCAGCTCTATCTAGAGAAGCGTACGTCCATGTGCATGTATGGGAGTCTGAGAAAAATGCATCATCAAATGTGAGAATGAAAAAGGAATCTAGGTGGAATTCCACGCATTCGGGATGGAATTCCCTGGTGGTGCAATGGTTAGGTTTTGTCACTTTCACTGCCACGGCCTGGGTTTGATTCCTGGCCCAGGAACTTAGGTTTCTCAAGCCACACAGCATAGCCAAAAAAAAAAAAAAGGCTACTTTGTAAAACAATATATTTGATATAACACAAGGTTTAGAATACATGTTTAAAATATGTATTTATATAATTAAACTTTAACCGAAATATGATAGGTAGACATTTGGCCAAAATATGGGTATGTTTATACTAGTTTGAACCATTTTACTTGCCAGATTCAACCATTTGTGACCTACAAAATATGAAAACAGCATACATTTCAAACTGTGTTAAAAGCATACTGCTCAATAACAAAAAGACAAATAATATAATTTTTTAAATATGTAAAGGATTTAAATAGACATTTCTTCACAGTAGATACACAAATGGCCAATGAGCACCCAAAAAGAAGTTCAATATTATTAGTCATTAAAGAAATAAAAATCAAAACCACCAAGAGATACCACTTCATACCACTAACTTATATGCAGAGTACATCATGTGAAATGCAAGGCTGGATGAAGCACAAGCTAGAATCAATATTGCCGGGAGAAATATCAATAACCTCAAATATGCAGATACCACCACCCTTATGGCAGAAAATGAAGAAGAACTAAAGAGCCTTTTGATGAAGGTTAAAGAGGAGAGTGAAAAACCTGACTTAAAACTCAACATTCAAAAAACTAAGATCATGGCATCTGGTCCCAACACTTCACGGCAAAGAGACGGGGAACCAATGGGAACAGTGACAGACTTTATTTTCTTGGGCTCCAAAATCGCTACAGACACTGACTGCAGCCATGAAATTAAAAGACAATTGCACCTTGGAAGAAAAGCTATGACAAACCTAGACAGAGTATTTAAAAGCAGAGACATTACTTTACTGACAAAGTTCCGTCTAGTCAAAGCTATGATTTTTCCAGCAGTCATGTATGGATGTTAGAGTTGAACCATATAGAAGACTGAATGCCACAGAATTCATCCTTCAAAGTGTGGTATTGGAGAAGACTCTTGAGAGTCCCTTGGATAGCAAGGAGATCAAATCAGTCAATCCTAAAGGAAATTAACCCTGAATATTCAGTGGGAGGACTGTAGCTGAACCTGAAGCCCCAATACTTTGGCCACCTGATGCAAAGAGCCAATTCATTGGAAAAGAACCTGATTCTGGATTGAAGGCAGGAGGAGAAGGGGAAAGCAAATGACAAGACTGTTGGATGGCATCACCAACTGAATGGACACAAGTTTGAGCAAACTCTAGGAGATGGTGAAGGACAGGGAAGCCTGGTGTGCTGCAGTCCATGGGGTAGCAAAGAGTTGGACATGACTGAGCGAATGAACAACAGCAACCCACTAGAATGGCTAGAATCAAAAAAGACAGATAATAACAAGAGTTGGTAAGGTGGAGAAACTGTAACCCTCATACACTGCTAACGACAATGTAAACTGGTGCAGCCACTTTGGGGAACAGTTTGACAGTTGCTCAAAAAGTCAAAACCAAAGTTCCCATATAACCCAGTAATATCAGTTCAGTTCAGTTCAGTCACTCAGTCATGTCCGACTCTTTGCGACCCCATGAATCGCAGCACGCCAGGCCTCCCTGTCCATCACCAACTCCCACAGTTCACTCAGACTCACGTCCATTGAGTCAGTGATGCCATCCAGCCATCTCATCCTCTGTCGTCCCCTTCTCCTCCTGCCCCCAAGCCCTCCCAGCATCAGAGTCTTTTCCAATGAGTCAACTCTTCGCATGAGGTGGCCAAAGTACTGGAGTTTCAGCTTTAGCATCATTCCTTCCAAAGAAATCCCAGGGCTGATCTCCTTCAGAATGGACTGGTTGGATCTCCTTGCAGTCCAAGGGACTCTCAAGAGCTTTCTCCAACACCACAGTTCAAAAGCATCAATTCTTCGGTGCTCATCACTAGGTAAATATCTAAGAAAAGTGAAAAAAATATGTTCATACAAAGAACTGTGCACAGATGTTCACAGCAGCATTATCTGTAATAGCCCTAAAGTGGAAATAACCCAAATGTCCATCAACGGACATAAACAAAATGTGGTCTATCGATACAGTGGAATATTTTTCAGACATAAAAAGGAATGAAGTATTCATACATGTAACACATGGATAAACCCTAAAAACATTATACCAAGTGAAAGAAACCAAACAAAGAGCCATTATATGATTCCATTTATATGAAATGTCTAGGGTAGGCAACATATATGCAGAGTACATCATGAGAAACACTGGGCTGGAAGAAGCACAAGCTGGAATCAATATTGCCAGGAAAAATATCAATAACCTCAGATATGCAGATGACACCACCCTTATGGCAGAAAGTGAAGAGGAACTAAAAAGCCTCTTGATGAAAGTGTAAGAGGAGAGTGAAAAAGTTGGCTTAAAGCTCAGCATTCAGAAAATGAAGATCATGGCATCTGGTCCCATCACTTCATGGGAAATAGATGGGGAAACAGTGGAAACAGTGTCAGACTTTATTTTTTTGGACTCCAAATTCACTGAAGATGGTGACTGCAGCCATGAAATTAAAAGACATTTACTCCTTAGAAGGAAAGTTATGACCAACCTAGATAGCATATTGAAAAGCAGAGACATTACTTTGCCAACAAAGGTTCGTCTAGTCAAGGCTATGGTTTTTCCAGTGGTCATGTATGGGTGTGAGAGTTGGACTGTGAAGAAAGCTGAGCACCGAAGGATTGATGCTTTTGAACTGTGGTGTTGGAGAAGACTTTTGAGAGTCCCTTGGACTGCAAGGAGATCCAACCAGTCCCTTCTAAAGGAGATCAGCCCTGGGTGTTCTTTGGAAGGAATGATGCTAAAGCTGAAACTCCAGTACTTTGGCCACCTCGTGCGAAGAGATGACTCATTGGAAAAGACTCTGATGCTGGGAGGGATTGGGGGCAGGAGGAGAAGGGGACGACAGAAGATGAGATGGCTGGATGGCATCACTGACTCGATGGACGTGAGTTTGAGTGAACTGTGGGAGTTGGTGATGGACAGGGAGGCCTGGCGTGCTGCGATTCATGGGATCGCAAAGAGTCAGACACGACTGAGCGACTGAACTGAACTGAGAGTAGGCAAATCTGCAGGGACAGAAAGTAGATTAGTAGTTACCAGGGGCTGGGGAAAGGGGAGTGACTCCTAAAAGGTATTTTTCTTTTTGAGGTGATAAAATGTTCTGGAGCTAGACAGTGCAGTTGTTGCACAACTTTGTGAATATACTAAAAACTACTGAATCATAAACTTTCAAAGGGTGAATATTATGGCATTTGAATTATACCTTAATGATTTACAAAAGAAGACAGCAACATTTTCCAAATTTTCAGAGGGGACTAGCCCTTACACAGGATTGACTTTTAGGTGGTGTTATTTTCTTGGGTTTTCCTTCTAATCAGCAAAAGGGAGGTTGGGGGAGGCCATAATTACAGACTAAAATATGAAATGAGATTTCGTTTCTTCCTATCTATATTGTGGTATGAAAAATTCTGACCCCATGATATGCATAAAGATCTAGCCTTCCAGTTCTCTTAATTCTATTTTTTAAATCTGGTAACAGTAGGCTGGCAGTCCTGTATGAAAACTAGCCTCTCAGTTCAATAGCAGCAGCAGCAGCCCACCTTATTATTCTATTCCATTTTATTTTTCAAAATTGAACTATAGTTGATTTACAATGTTGTGCCAATCTCTGCTATACAGCAAAGTGACTCAGTTTTACACATATATACATTATTTTTTTTTCAATATTATTTTCCATTATGGTTTATCCCAGGAAACTGGATATAGTTCCCTGTGCTATGGAGTAGGACCTTGTTATTTATCCATTCTAAGTGTAATAGTTTGCATCTGCTAACCCCAAACTCCCATTTTACCCCCCACCTTGGCAAGCATGAGTCTGATCTCTATTTCTATAAGCACTTTTTGTAGATAGGTTCATTTGTGTCATATTTTAGATTCCACATATAAGTGATATTGCATAGTATTTGTCTTTCTCTTTCTGATTTATTTCACTTAGTATGAGAGTCTCTAGCTGCATCCATGTTGTTGCAAATGGCATTATTTTGTTCTTTTTTATGGCTGAGTAGTATTCCCTTGTATATATGTACCACATCATCTTTATCCATTCCTCTGTTGATGGGCACGTAGGTTGATTCCATGTCTTGGCTATGGGAATAGTGCTGCTATGTATACAGGGGTGCATGTATCTTTTTGAGTCATGTTTTCGTCCAGATACATGAGAGGAGTGGGACTGCTGTGTCATATGGTAGCTTTATTTCAGTTTTCTGAGGAACCTCCATACTGTTCTCCATACTAGCAGGGGCCCACTTCAGATGGGATACTCATTCTCCACTTCACCAAGCCCCCTCCTCAACAGTTATCACCCACTCACATCACCAACCTAGTTCTGAATATATCTGAATTTGCGATTCCTGGTCAAAGAGTCCATTATAAAAATTAAACTTCAATAAGCAGTGCTTATATTGGCTTCAGTTAGGAATGTGTTTAGCTGCAAATAACAAACATCTAAATAACAGCACCTTAAACACTTAGGACTTTATTTCAAGACATCTGGAAGTGGGTAGTTACTGAAGCTGGATCAAGAGCTCAGTGATAATAAGATCTCCATGTTGTAGAGGCTACTAGCTGTCTATCAAATATTATTTTATCTTTTCTGAGTTACATGAACCTTGAGATTATTTGAAAGGATGATATAACAAGCTAAAAATGAAATCTCCTGTGGCTCAGCTGGTAAAGAATCCACCTGCAATGTGGAAGACCTGGGTTCGATCCCTGGGTTGGGAAGATCCCCTGGAGAAGGGAACAGGTACCCACTCCAGTATTCGGGCCTGGAGAATTCCATGAACTGTATAGTCCATGGGGTTGCAAAGAGTTGGACACAACTGAGCAACTTTCACTTTCACTTTACAATTAGGAGTATTTCAGAAAGCTCCTTATCAGTGAGATAAGTAAAAGTAACTGAAGGGAACTTACAAGAAGGCAATTTTAAAGGGTTCACACAGCTGGCATATGCCTTCATTTCTCTTTGCTGTTCTCCTTCTTTATGCCTGAAATGAAACTATGATGGCAGGAGCTCTGACTGCCATTTCGAGAAGAGAGGGATCAGGAAGACAAAGCACAAAATCAAAAGAGCATCTGTCCCTGGTTAAATCATATAACCACCATAACAATCTTGGACTCCAGACTTAATAAAAACTGTCATTTAAGCCATCCTTTTATGGGTTTTTATTACTAGCAGTTGAATGTAATTTCTGATTGATACACTGCCAGTGTATCTGTAGCTCCTTTGGCTTTTTCACTAAAATATTTAAATTACTGCTGCCTTGCTCATGACAAGAATATGGAGAAGGGGGAAAGGATCTGTCACAGGTTCAGCTTTTGTGTTCACTGAAAGCACTGGGCATTATTCAGGCACAAAGGATATCTTATCTAGTTGTGGTTGAAATTAGGAGCACACAAATTTTTCCTTGACTATGTATATACTACCACACTTCCTATTAAGGAAGTTTTGCTAGTTAGGAAAAAGATGGCATATATGCAAAACATCCATTGGAGCTCAGAATATACCACTAATGCTCTAGTCCAGGTTCTTTCAATTCCATGTTCCCAACTACCCTGTGCTCAGTTTTCTTACCTACTTTCAAACTAAAGCAAAACACTCACTGCAACAGTACATAGATGTAAATGCACTGAAACCATGTAAGATACAGGTTCATCCGATTCACAATAACTTCCATGTGGAAACAACCTATATATCCAGAGACAATGAACGGATAAAGAAAATGTGGCCTATTTATACAATGGAATATTCAGTTCAGTTCAGTTCAGTCACTCAGTCGTGTTTGACTCTTTGTGACCCCATGGACTGCATTATGCCAGGCCTCACTGTCCATGACCAACTCCCAGAGTTTACTCAAACTCATGTCCACCGAGTTGGTGATGCCATCCAGCCATCTCATCCTCTGTCGTCCCCGTCCCCTCCCGCCTTCAATCTTTCCCAGCATTAGGTTCTTTTCCAATGAGTCAGTTCTTTCATCAGGTGACCAAACTATTGGAGTTTCAGTTTCAGCATCAGTCCTTCCAATGAATATTCAGGACTGATTTTTTAAAAATATAGAATATTTTTAAATGGAATATTAGTCAGCCTTAAAAAATAAGGAAATCATGGAAATGGGACCACATGAATGAACGTGGAGGACATTATGCTAAGAGAAATAAGCCAGTCACAAAAAGACAAATATTCTATGATTCCATTTATATGAGAAAGTGAGAGTAGTCAAACCCATAGAGGCAGAGAGCTGACTGGTGATTGCCAGGCACTGAGAGGAGGTGGAAACAAGGAGAAGCTACTCAATGGATATAAGATTTCAAATACAAAAGATGAATAACTTCTAGAGCTTTGCTGTACAACATAGGACCAGAGTTAACAATAATATGTTGTGCACTTAAAAAAGTGTTAGAAGAATAGACCGCATGTTAAATGTTCTTATTATAATAAAAAAATGTTAAGTTAGATTTAGCCAGATAACTGGAAAAATATGTAAGTGTATATATATATATATAATATAATTTCCACCTAAATGAAAACGCAGCAGCCTAAAAGATCCCATAAGCCATAATAAAGATCGAAGTTGTCACAACTAAGATTCAGTGAAGCCAAAGAAATAAATATTTTTTAAAAATAAATGAAAACACAGAAATTTTAAATTCTTGTAGTAAACTCAACACAGCCCAAGAATACATCTTTTTTTCAGACCCAGTTTAAGCCATGCTGTCCTGAATAGTTAATAATGTCTCCCTTATATCTTTCTTCTATATGTGCCTTTCTCACTGTGCTTGTCATTTTGTGATATACTTCTTTGTTTTCTCATCTTTTCCTACTTGTCTAGGAGCCTTTTGAGGTCAGCAACTGCTCTTCTCTATTTTCTTACAGATAAATCTAATTACTTACTACTGGATAAATGTTCTAAAAATACTGGTTGCTTTGAATGAAGCTCTATATAAAACTCATCACACTTTGAAGGAGGCCCATCAGTATAATAAATCTGAAATTATCTGTACTTGCATTTGTGCACAGAGAAGGCAATGGCACCCCACTCCAGTGCTCTTGCCTAGAAAATCCCATGGATGGAGGAGCCTGGTAGGCTGCAGTCCATGGGGTTGCTAAGAGTCGGGCACGACTGAGCGACTTCCCTTTCGCCTTTCCCTTTCATGCATTGGAGAAGGAAATGCCAACCCACTCCAATATTCTTGCCTGGAGAATCCCAGGGACGGGTGAGCCTGGTGGGCTGCCATCTCTGGGGTCGCACAGAGTCGGACACGACTGAAGCGACTTAGCAGCAGCAGGAGTAGCATTTGTGCAACGCACACAAAAAGGAAAACCCACTAAAAAGTACTCGAGCCTCAAGAACTTGATTTTGACAACCTGCAAAGAAGACCAAAGAGGGCATCTTGTTCTCTTTGATGGGTATTTATTATTTATTCTTCTTACCAGAACTCATAGATTTTGTTCATCCTTTTGGTTCCATCAGCACCAAGAGGCATAACGATTATGAAAGGTCCCCTAATGTCTTTGGCGCCCCATTCCCAGCCTTCTATTTTAGGGCAGAGCTGATGATGTCATTTACAGAGAGGCTTGCCAGGCTCTGCATATGGTTTGTAATATAAATAGATCACATCTTACGCATATCAGCAAGACAGAGGAGGCTTGCCCTCCCCAAAGTCTGCTGAAGTAGAAATTCTCAACAGAAAAGTAGGCAAGCCACCTCTACTTTATACTTCTCAGGGAATTTAAGGATGTGTTCGGCAAAGATTTCAAACTCTGGCAAATTTAGATGAATCCTGGACTATCCCAAGATAAAATATGCCCAAACTAAAGATAAATGATAATCCTGTTTCATTTTAGACTTCTTCCTTCCACTGGGCTTTGTGACTGCATAGTTAATATCAATTTATGTTCATGGTCTGTATTATAACCTACTGCATTAGCCTCAACATATATTGATTAGATTTTGTTTTGTTGTTTATAAATAAAACCTGATAATTGGGCTTACTCATGAGAGGAGTCGCCATTAAAATAAAAATAAACCACTATGCTTCTGAGCAACAAACTGTCACAAACAGGCAATCTTTCCAACCTATTTCAATACCTAATTATTTTTTTCTTTTTAACACTTGTTATTTGAAAAAGTTTAATACTCATAAGAAGCTACAAAAATAATATAGATGTCTGTGTACCCTCTACCCAGCTTGTCCCAGTGGGAACATCTTTAGTACCTATAGTCCATTGACAAAACCAGGAAACTGACACTGAGACAATATACTGACATTAACTAATAATCTTATTTAGATTTCACTCCTTTGTCTCACTTTTTTGGAGGTAAGTGTGCAGTGTCTAGTTCTGTGGCATTTTATTACGTTTAGACATGTATAACCACCACCACAACCAGGATACACATTATTATTATTATTTTTAAACACCTATGGAAGTCCAGCTATGCACAAAAGACTGTTGGGTGCGTTTATTTAACAATTTTATGAGGTAAATTTATTGTCTCCGTTTTGGAGAAAGGAGACTTAAATAAAAAGGAAAAAGCAGACATTTCCCCTTTTTTTCATCTTTTAGTATCAGGAGTGTGGCAAAGACACACTCCTGTCTAATGACGCTAAATTCAATGTGAGGGATTTATTTTTTTTTTTACTTTTATAATCAACCTTTCTTAAGTCATAGCTCTCCAATTTTCAAATGTATAAAATTCACAAAATCTACTCACTTCTTAAAAATACCACCATTAGGCACGAAGTAAGGGAAGAGATCATAAAAGAGAGTCCATCCTACAGTTCAGGATGGCAACAGCTCCAAGTCTTAAGTCACTTTTGCTTTTTCTCAAAACCACAGCAACTCTATTTCTGTTCTTATTTTTCTCTTGCACCCAGACAATAGTGTTTTTGTCCTCTGAGGATTATTCTAAAAATAAAATGTGAAAGAAGAAGAAACATGTAAAGGTCTCTATCTTTGGTTTCTAAACATTACTTTTAACCTCCTATTTAGTTTAACTGCCATTCCCTACCAGAAAACGCTCTACCCACTGCACTGTCTTCAGATTCCATGCGGCTGGAAAACGCACATGACCTTAGTGCTTCCTGCGCCCCTGCCCCTTCTACCACCACTGGGGGGCTCACAGAGGAAATACGGTGGAGCTCACTGGGGCTAGGGGACATTACTTCCTGTCTAATTTTCACCTCTGCCTTTCAGCAACCATTCAGCCAAGTCCAGCCTAAGCAAGTTGGGACCTCACATAGGAGTTTTCTTCCTACTTCCCTGGCCTCTCCTTCTCAGTCTCTTTTCCCATCTCCTTCTCTTATTTCTGACCTCCAAAGCCAGAGTCCTTGGAGCCCAACCTCAGTCTTTTCCCTAAAATACTGATAGTCTACCAAGGGTGATTTTTCTCCCCAGGGGCCAATTGGGATTGTCAGTAGACATTTTTAGTTGAGGGACAGGGTGGGAGGGGGGCAGGGTGAGAGGTGTGCTAATGGTATCTAGTGGGTAGAGGCCAGGGATGCTGATAAATACCCTACAATGTATATTGTAGGACAGAACAGTCCCTGCAACAAAGAACTATCCCACTCCAAGGGTCATTGTGGATTCCCAGACAGCTCAGTGCTAAAGAATCCACCTGCCAATGCAAGAGCCACAGGAGAGGCAGGTTCGATCCCTGGGTTGGAAAGATCCCCTGGAGGAGGAAATGGCAGCCCACTCCAGCATTCCTGCTGGGAAAATCCCATGGACAGAGGAGCCTGGTAGGTTACATCCATGGGGAATCAGAGAGCCCGACACGACTGAGCGACTGAGCACAAGCACAAGCACACCGGGTCAACAGTCCCCGCATTATAAAGGCTTGCCCTAAAGATCTTACTCAGTGCCACACTATACCCAGACTCAGTCCATATGCTGCTGACTCCCAGACTTCAATCTCCAGTCCTGTCTTCTCCCCCATCTCCGGGTGCTTATACACAACTGCCTCCACTTAAATCTATCACGTGCTTCAAACTTAACTTGTTCACAACTGAATGTACTGGCATCCACAAACCTGCTTCTCCCCTGGTCCTTCCCATACTGATGATGAAACCATGCAAAGTAGTCATCTTAGACCCAAACTCTGACTGCAGGAACACTCTGATTAGGATCAAAGAACAGTGGAGCTGTGAGGGATTTCATTTGGGAGACGAGGAGAGCAAGATTCAGTAGTTTTGAGATGTCCCTACAGCTACACATTTAACTTGATAGTAGAGCCAGAATAAGAAAGACTTTCCTACAGCCAAGTAAGCTGACTTGGCTCCCTCGGGTAAAATACATAGCTCAGTTGCATTCTCTTTTTTCAGAAGTCAATGTTAGACAGCTTCGTACAATGCAGGTCCAGCAAATCACAGCCCAAGGGCCAATCTGTTTTTATATGGCCCATGAACAGAATGATTTTACCACCCTGAAATATTTGGGGCAGGGGGAGGAAATTCAAAGAACAACAATAATGTATGACATATGAAACTGACATTAAAAACAAATGTTAGTGTCTGTGAATCAAGTGTGACTGGGACACAGACACATTCATTAATGTTTTATCTATGGCTGCCTTCATGCTACAGAGCTGAACTGAGAAGCTGCAACATTCACTGTATGAAGGGCAAAGCTGAAAATACCTGGCCCTTTATAGAACAAGGTTAGTGACCTCAGTACATTAAGAGTCCAAATTAAACAAACAAACATGGATTTCAGTTTCATCTCAACCAGCAGTGTGATCTTTGACTGTGTTTCAATGTCTATGAGCCTCACGTTGAATAGGGGTAATGATACTGCCCTTAAAGGATTGTTTAGGAGTATTAGAAGTAATGCTTGTAGTGATCTGGAGTACACTAGGAGGAACTCAACAAATACTAGCAAAAATAATACTACTACTTACTAATACTATTATTACCACAAACTTTACCCCTCAAAATGTCCTCTTTGGTACGCTTTGAGAGATTTTGTGTCAAATGCCTTCTGAAATCCAGGCAAACATAGAACTTAAAAGTCCTAGTCCTTTTCATCCATTAGTTGCATGGTAACAGAACAAGTACCCATCACATTATGTTTTTTGGTAACAAGCTGGAGGGTGGTTAATATCTTTATAACTCATATGACATTGTGCCCAATTGTGAATTCCCTGAGTTTCCTGGAAAAATCATCTCCTGAGTAATAAAGGTGACACTACGTGAAAGAGAAAACCATCGAGACCTACTCCATCCTTTTTCCAACTTTCTTATCCCAAGACTGTCAGAAAATAAGTTTAGTTAACAGAAAACGGGGAAATCAACATTAAGTTAGTGAAGAACATGTAGAAACAGTCCCCAAACCCCCAGGACCCCACTCTTTCAGATTTCCCAGAGGGCACTGCATGTGGCCAGAGAGGCAGAGCCTGGCTGTGGTTTTGGAACTGGCATCCCCCACAAGCTTCCAAAGATAAGAGATGGGAGCATGGCTGACACTCACCTTGCCCACGGCTGCCCTCGGGGCCTTGACCTCAGCCCTGGCCACATCCAGTCCTGCAGGAGACTCTGCCATCCCTGGGGGCTTCTCGGCCTCAGGCTTGCCTCCTGGCTTACATCTCATTCCTGGAGTGGAAAAGAGGTCAAGCCTAACTCTTTTTCTTTGTGTGACCCCATCCTTTCCCCCTCTCACATCCCGCCATTTTCTCTGGCTCTCCAGGTATTTTGGCTAAGCACAGGGTCCTTTCCAGCCTCCTCACACTTCCTCCTTCCACTGGACTGCCCCTTTCTATGGTACCTTCTGGGATGATCCACATTTCTCATGAGTGACAAGACGTCATCTTGCTAATTAACATACGGCCTAATTATGGCGGTGTTACACTTTAGGAGACAGAATTAAAGTCTGAAGTGACCTAAGTAATTAGGAGAGGCAGACAGAGACAAATGAAAGCAGTAGCAGTACCGTGGGGGTGGCCATCACTTGGCCACGTCCAGTGAGGCTGAGCACCACAGGCCAAGACTCAGGTGCGTGGACACCTCGGGATCAGCTCCAAGCCAGGGTACTGTGGTACCTGCTTGGAGGCAGCATCCCCATGTAGGGCAAGATGGGCTTTTCTTTCCTCCTCCCTGTCTTTATAATTTCCCTGGCACCGAGGTGCCTCTTGACAAGATAGAGTAAATGAATTAGAAAAATGCACGCCCACAAAGATGAACTTTCACCCCATGCTGCAGAAGAGACAGGACTGACAGCTTAATTGCTGTGCTGAGGGTGATGCTGCTAGGAAGTGGTCCCTACTCTGCTAGGAAATCTGGCCAAAAACTAGGACAAATGAGGACAGGAGGTGTGCATTCTGGGTTCCCCCAGAAGTTGACCTGGGGTCACGAATGTGAGTACAAGTCATTTATTTGGGAGGCGCTCTAACAAGCACTGGCAGGGAGTGAGAAAATGAGACCGAGGAGGGAAAGAAGGCAATAGAAGGTATGTTAACAAGCAAGCCCTGCGGCTCAACTTGGCTGGGCAAGTAGGAGAGATAGGAGAACAGAGGTCAGTGAACTTTTCCTATAAAGGGCAGAGAATAAATATTTCAGGCTTTGGGAGCCATGGAATGTCTGTCACGATGACTCAATTCTGCCATTGTAGAAAAAATGTAGCCAGAGACAATATGTAAATGAACGGATTTGCAGTAAAACATTATTTGCAAAACCAGGCAGCCAACCCAATGGCTGTAGTTTGTCAGCCCCCTGCTATAGAAGAGTGTTTCTCAAACTCTCATGGTGAAGGACCCATTTTTTTTTAAATGTCCAACCCATTGAACAAGACTTTTGTAAATACAACAAAAATGAATCAATGGAAAAGCAAAATTTAAAAAACAGGCATACAAAGTATAAGTCTTTTAAAATTAATTAAAATCAAAAGACACAGAATATCTTGGTCTAGTTGATTTAGGAAGTTTCTAAATGCCCACTCTGAACTTCTGCTAAGTTATCACAGAAAGGTGGAGTCCTTGATCTCAGCCAAGGCCCTCACCACAGTTTACAGCCCCATGGTCTCTCTTACTAGGTGAGAAGGCTGGGACTGTTACCCACTGATACTTCTATTGTTATCAAGGGCTGTTCCCCAGCACATCAACTCCTGGTCCTTCTGGCCTATCTGGCAAATGGACCATGCACATTTCTGCCATCTGAGAAGGAAAGGCACCAGGGGCTCCAGGTAGGAAGTTGAAGGTGAGTATGGGAATGGTGAGGACCAAGAGTTCACTGGCAGGCCACTGCTGGTGTCACTACAGTGTGATAGAATAGAAAGATCATGGGCTTGGAATGCAAAGAAATTGAGACAGAAGTCCTGATTCTGCCACTTAACTTCTCTGTTTCTACATTTTCTTGTCTGAAAAATGAGTATAATATAGTGAGGGTTGGACATTGTTATTTTTTTGCTATTGTTGCTGCTGTTAAAGACTTTATTTTTTTTAGAGCAGTTTCAGGTTCACAGCAAAATTGAGAATAAGGTATTGATACAAAGAATTCCCATATACTTCCCACCCCATATGAGCATAGTGAAGTCGTTCAATCATGTCTGACTCTTTGCAATCCCATGGACTGTAGCCTACCAGGCTCCTTTGTCCATGGAATTTTCCAGGCAAGAGTATTGGAGTGAGTTTCCATTTCCTTCTCCAGGGGATCTTCCTGACCCAGGGATTGAACTCAGGTCTCCTGCATTGCAGGCAGACGCTTTACCTTCTGAGCCACCAGTGAAGCCCACCCATACATGCATAACCTTCCCCATTAGCAACCTCCCACCAGAGTGACACAACTGTTACACCTGATGAACCTACACTGACCCTGCATAATTACCCAGAGTCCATAGCTTGCATTAGGGTTCAACTCTTGGTGTGGTACTTATGATATGTGTCTATCATCATAGTATTATACAAAGCATTTTTACTGCCATAAAAATCTTCCTTGCTCTGCCTGTTCATCCTTCCCTCCCCTCAACCCTTGGCACCACTGCTCTTTTCACTGTCTCCATAGTTTTGCCTTTTGCAGAATGTCAACTAGTTGGAATAATCTTTTCAGACTGATTTCTAACACTCAGGAACGTGCATTTAAGGTGTCTCCGTGGCTTCTCATGGCTAGATAGCTCACTATTTTTTTTAGTACTGAATATTCTACCGTCTGAAACTACCACTGTTTATTCACCCATTCGAAGGGCATCTACGTTGCTTCCAAGTTTTGGCAATTATGTAAACATCTGTGTGCAGGTTTTTGTGTAGAAATAAGTTTTTAGCTCCTTTGGGTAAATACCAAGGAACACAATTGCTGGATTATATGGTAAGAGTGTATTTACTTTTGTAAGAAACTACCACACTGTCTTCCAAAATGGCCGTTCCCTCCAACCAGTGAACGAGAGTCCCTGTTGCTCCACGACCTTGTCAGCATTTGGTGTTTGCCAGTATCTAAATTTTGGCCATTTTAACAGTATCTAGCAGTATCTCATTTTTGTTTTAATTGTATTTCCCTGATGATATATGATGTGGAACACCTTTGCATATGCTTATTTGCCATCAGTATGTGTTCTTTGGTGAAGTGTCTGTTAAGGTCTTTGGCTCATTTTTTAAAAAGGATTGTTTATATTCTGACTGTTGAGTTCTAAGAGTTCGTTGCATATTTTAGATAACAGTCCTTTATCATATTTTTTTTTTAATATTTTCTGATTTTGACTTGAGTTTTAAATGGTCTGATAAAAAGCTCTAGCATATGTGCAACATTTGGGGCACATTGACAAGAACTCAATAACAACTCCCTTTCCACAAAATATAAAAATTATACAAAAAGTTAGTGGTAGAAATCTAATGGACTGTCTCCCATTAACCTGTATTTTTGTCCCTTGTTCTCCATTTTACGTCATTCAGCTGCATTCACCCACCTAGTCTGGGTGTGCTGAAGGTGGTGAGGATGAGTTATAAAGAAGATGGGGCTACAACAGGAGCCTTAGAGAATGAAAGGGAAAGGGAGGAGGAAATTGAAATAGTAAATGTTTATTAAGCACTTCTTATATCCTGGGTTCCATGGGATATATATGTAAGAATAATACATGGCCCTTATTGTTAAAGAATTTATGGTTTAACCAGGGTGGATAATAAAACCATGAGATGAATATAAAGTGATATTCATTGATAGTCTACTATGTGCCAGGGATCTCACGAGATTCTTTGTATACATTAGCTATGATTCAGTTGAGAACACTGCAAAGAAGACACTGTTAACCTCATTTTAAAAAGGAAACTGATGTGCAAGGAAGGTATGTGACTCATTCCAAGCCACATGGCTAGTAAGTAACAGAGCTGAGATTCAAGCCCAAGGCTGTCTGATTCCAATGCTCACACTCTTCATACACCAAGCTATCGAGAAAAGCTCCTAAGACAAATCACAGATAGTTTCATTGTGAGAAGTGCAACCTGGACTGAAAAAAGAATACACAAAGACTCATCAAAAGAAAAACAATCCATAAGGAAGATACAAAAGAAATGGCTCCAGTATAATTGAAGTCTGTGAAAAAATGGAAATAGGAGAAGTAGGGTCAGGTGTTTGAGGGTTCTGACTGGTTTTGATGGTGTTTCCCAAGGATACTCTCAATGAGATTTTTCTAGGAGCTGGAAACAAAAAATCAAAATTCATCTGAAAAAAAAATTTAAAAATTAAACAAAAGTGTAATAAGGCCTGACACTAATACAATGCTGTATGTCAACTATAGAAACTACATGTATACAGGACATATATCTATGTCTATCTGTATCTATCTACAGATATCTATATCTACATATCTATACTACAGCTATACTTGTGTTCAGTCACGTCTAACTCTTTGGGACTCTTTGGGCTATAGCTCATCAGGCTCCTGTGTCCATGGGATTTTTCAGGCAAGAATACTGGAGTAGGCTCCCAACCCAGGGATTGAATCCATGTCTCCTGCATCTCCTATATTGGCAGGTGGATTCTTTACCACTGGTGCCACTTTAGGATGTTGATTATAGCTTCCCAGTTGGTTCAGTGGAAAACAATCCGCCTGCCAATGAAGGAGACACAGGTTCAATCCCTGGGTCGAGACCATCCCCTGGAGGAGGGCGTGGCAATCCATTGCAGTATTCTTGCCTGGAGAATCCCATGAAGAGAGGAGCCTGGTTTCTCTACAAAGGTCACAAAGAGCTGGACACAACTTAGCACACACGCACACATGTGTCAATTATATCTCAATAAAAAATTTTAAAATAAGTTTTAAAAGTACATACTATTTATAGAAGTGCAATAAAGAAGACTAGTCCTCACAGGAACTTACACGTACTAAAAAGCAGTAAGAACTTGAACAATGAAATACGGGCTCAAGAACAGACACAAATCAGTCAGCAGAAGAGAATCAGCAGCCCAGAAAATGAGCTTTTTTGTTCAAAACTGAATATTTAATAAAGAAAGCATTACAAAACAGAAAGGGAAAAATCATTTACCATATGTTGTTGAAAAAACAAATTAGGAAAAAAGTCGCTCTCACCTTATGCTATATATCAAGTTAAATTTCCAGTGGATTTAAGAGTTTTTTTAAGTTAAATATAGAAAATATTTAATTTCTGGTAAAACATGCTTAGACAAATAATGAAATTTAAAAAAGGAAAATGCAGAAAGCTATTCTCACATCTAAAGTTCAAATAAGGGTATGGTTAAGGAACAACAGTACTTCAGCTCCATGGAATGACAGACGGCCATTTGAATAATTATAAAACTATAGCAACATTAAAAAATATTTAGGCTGGACATAACTATGAAAGATATGGCACATTATTTTTCTATTGTTGCTGTAACAAATCACCACAAATTTAGTTGGTTAAAAATAACACATATTTATTATGTTACAATTTTGGAGGTTAGAAGTTTGACATTGGTCTTACTGAGCTATAATCAAGGCGTCCTCAAGGCTGCATTCTTTTCTGGAAACTGTGATGGAGAATCCATTTCCTTGCCTTTTACAACCTCTAGAGGGCACCCACATTCCTCAGCAGATGGCCCATTCGTCCACCTTCAAAGTCAGCAAAAGACAATTGAGTTGTTCTCACATCACTGCACTCTGACTTCTTTCCAGAGTCACATTTCCCTCTGACTTGTCTTCTGCCTCTCTTCCATTTTTTTTTTCAAAAATAATGGCTTTATTGAGATATAATTTACATGGCATACAATTCACCCACTTAAAGTGTACAAGTCATTGGTTTTTAGCATATTCACAGAGTTGTGTAACCATCATTATAATCAATTTTGGAACATTTTTATCACCCCTGCTAAGAAAACTTATAACCATTAGCAGTTACTTCCCCTTCCCCCGCAAGTTCTTATTCCTGGATGAACACTCATCTATTTTCTGTCTCTATGAATTTTCCTATTCTAGACATTTCAGGTAAAAGGAATCATACAATACACAGTCTTTTGTGACTGGCTTTTTTCACTTAGCATAATGTTTTCAAGGTTTGCCTGTGTTGTGGCAGTATTAATACTTTATTTCTTTTTATGGATGAGTAATATTCCAGTATATGTATATAACATTTTGTTTATCTATTCATCAGTCATGGACATTTGGATTGTTTCAGGGGATACTGTGAATAATGCTACTATAAACAGTTATGTACAAGATTTTTTTTTTGGATATGGTTTAATTTCTCTTGGGAAGCCCTTGAATAGTTAAACATGGTGTTATCATATGACCCTCAGTGCTTGGCTCACCCCACTCTATTCTTAGATAGAGTAAAAACCCAAGAGAAATTAAACCATATCCAGCAAATTTGGAAAACTCAGCAATGGCCACAGGACTGGAAAAGGTCAGTTTTCATTCCAATCCCAAAGAAAGGCAATGCCAAAGAATGCTCAAACTACCACACAATTGCACTCATCTCACATGCTAGTAAAGTAATGCTCAAAATTCTCCAAGCCAGGCTTTAGCAATGCGTGAACCATGAATTTCCAGATGTTCAAGCTGGTTTTAGAAAAGGCAGAGGAACCAGAGATCAAATTGCCAACATCTGTTGGATCATCAAAAAAGCAAGAGAGTTCCAGAAAAAGATCTACTTCTGCATTATTGACTATGCCAAAGCCTTTGACTGTGTGGATCACAATAAACTGTGGAAAATTCTGAAAGAGATGGGAATACCAGACCACCTGACCTGCCTCTTGAGAAACCTGTATGCAGGTCAGGAAGCAATAGTTAGAACTGGACATGGAACAACAGACTGGTTTCAAATAGGAAACAGAGTACGTCAAGGCTGTATATTGTACCCTGCTCATTTAACTTATATGCAGAGTACATCATGAGAAACACTGGGCTGGAAGAAGTACAAGCTGGAATCAAGATTGCTGGGAGAAATATCAATAACCTCAGATATGCAGATGATACCACCCTTATGGCAGAAAGTGAAGAGGAACTAAAAAGCCTCTTAATGAAATTTTCAGTGAAAGAGGAGAGTGAAAAAGTTGGCTTAAAGCTCAACATTCAGAAAACTAAGATCATGGCATCTGGTCCCATCACTTCATGGCAAACAGACGGGAAGACATTGCAAACAGTGGCTGACTTTATTTTGGGGGGCTCCAAAATCACTGCAGATGGTGACTGCAGCCATGAAATTAAAAGACACTTACTCCTTGGAAGGAAAGTTAAGACCTACCTAGATAGCATATTAAAAAGCAGAGCCATTACTTTGTCAACAAAGGTCCATCTAGTCAAGGCTATGGTTTTTCCAATGGTCATGTATGGATGTGAGATTGGACTATAAAGAAATCTGAGTGCCAAAGAATTGATGCTTTTGAACTGTGGTGTTGGAGAAGACTCTTGAGAGTCCCTTGGACTGCAAGGAGATCCAACCAGTCCATTCTAAAGGATATCAGTCCTGGGTGTTCATTGGAAGGACTGATGTTGAAGCTGAAACTCCAATACTTTGGCCACCTGGTGTGAATAGGTGACTCATTTGAAAAGACCCTGATGCTGGGAAAGATTGAGGGCAGGAGGAGAAGGGGATGACAAAGGATGAGATGATTGGATGGCATCACCAACTCAATGGACATGAGTTTGGTAAATTCCAGGAGTTGGTGATGGACAGGGAGGCCTGGCGTGCTATTGTTCATGGGGTCACAAAGAGTTGGACATGACTGTGCAACTGAACTGAACTGAACTGATGTAAAGGATCATGTCATCTGCAAACAGTGAGAGTTTTACTTCTTCTTTTCCAATCTGCATTCCTTTTATTTTTTTTCTTCTTCTCTGATTGCTGTGGCTAATACTTCCAAAACTATGTTGAATAGTAGTGTTGGCCTCTCTTCCATTTTTAAGGACCTCATGATGACACATTGTACCCACCCAGAAAATCCAAGATAATCTTTCCATTTAAGGCCAGCAATAAGTAATCTTTGTTTCATATGCAGTGTTAATTTCCAGGTTTTCATGTAACCTAACAAATTCCCAGGTTCAGGGGATTGAGACATGGGCATCTTTGAGGGGCCATTATTCTGTCTATCACATGTGGTTTTCAACTGATGAAGAAAATACATAAAAAGATAACTTAAAGTAGGCTGGCAGGATAGTAAATGGATACCATCCAGACAGTCAAAGGGACAGTGTGCATGCGTGCTCAGTCATGTCTGACTCTTTGCAAGCCTATGGACTGTAGCCTGCGAGGCTTCTCAGTCTATGGGATTCTCCAGGCAAGAACACTGCAGTGGGTTGCCATTTCCTCCTCCAGATCTTCCCGACCCAGGGATTGAATCCACATCTCCTGCACTGCAGCCAGATTTTTTTTTTACCACTGAGCCACCTGGGGAGCCTTGGGTGTTTGAGCTCAAAAAGGCTGGAAGCCATTGATGGATAAGCAGCGGTCCTTGAGCAGGGTTGAATGCCCCAGGGCAGACGTTCACCCTTTGACGTGCCTGTGTCCTGGGGATCTTGTAGAAGCGCAGATTCTGCTTCAGTAGGTCTGGGCTAAGCCTGAGATTTTGCCTTGTAAATATGCCCCCAGTGGCTACTGATGTGCTAGTCCCTGGATCGCATTTGAGTAGCAAGGTACTACAATGCTTCCAATTCCCAGTCTACCTGGCTTTCAGAAAGATATGTCACTTGGTGACCAACAATTCTCGTTTGCTTGGGACTGAGGAGGTTGCCCAGATACAGGACTTTCAGGGCTAAAACCAGGAAAGTTCTAGACAAACCAGGATGAATTAGTCATCCTATTTAGAAATGTGAGGATGGACACTTACTAGAAAAAGCAATGGAGACTTCCCTGGCGGTTCAGTGGTTAAAACTCCACACTTCCATTGCAGGGAGCATGGGTTTGATCCCAGGTCAGGGAACTAAGATCCCCACACGCTATATGGCGTGGCTAAGAAGAAAAAGAAAAAACAGCAACAAAAATCCAGTGTATTTTACTCCCAACTAATCTCTAATGGATCACAACTGTGTTCTGACCAAGCCTAAACTTTGGCCCCAGGATTCTTCCTCACGTTGAGTTCCAGCTATCACTACCAATCCATTAGCAATGGCAAAGGAAATAAAACCTATTTCCAACTGAAGTTGGAACTAACAGTCAAAAAACATGCTGCAGTGCTTCTTGCTCTCTCCACAGAAATGATAGACACGATGATGACAATGAGGGTGATAATTACAACTCAGCAAAAATTTGGTGTGTGTTAAGGTCATTTTTCATATTTTTGTAGCAGTAATTATAGGTGAGAATGACTCATTCAGATCCCAATGATAATTATAAACACAGCTTGATGTGATGGAGAAAAAAAAAAAAAAAAAACATATCTAAGGAAGGGAAGGTTGGGGTCCAAACAAGAGACATAACTGCCAGGAGCCTGTGTCGCTCTTAGAAAAATGGGAAAACCACTGACCTTACACTTATGACTAATGTTTGGGTCAAATACTGAGCACATGCTTACAAGCCTGCACTCCATTTCCTTCTTTCTGTTCTCCTTTTACCAGTGGATTCACTTCTCTAGTTACAGACTTATCAAGAAGAGCATTCATGACAGGAGGAATGAAGCCTGATTGCTGAATGACAAACCGTATGAGGAATCAGATCCTTGACATCAACCTCCGGAGGGGTGAACCTTGTTTGAACTCAACTGTTAACATCGCTTTCACTGAGCTCCAAGTCTCAAAAAGGAGCATCACCGGCAACTCCTCCAGCCACATTCGCTATCAGCACTGTTACTAGTTATCTATTGCTCTCTAACAAATGACCCTAAAACTTTGTGTCTTGAAACACCACACATTTGTTATCCCACAGTTCCTGTCGATGAAGGATCTGGGCGCAGCTTAACTGAGCTCTCTGCTTCAGGGTCTCTTGCACGGCTGCACTCAAGGGTAAGGCTATCTGAAGGACTGAGGAGGGAGGATCCACTTGAGTTCACTCAGGTGCTTGTTGGGAGGAGTCACTTCGTCAAGCATCGTTTGACTGAGAGCCTCAGGGCCTCATAGGCAGTTGCTTAGAGGCTCTCCTCAGTTCCTTACCATGCTGGCCTCTCCAGTTGGCTTCAAGTCAGCCTGTGAGTGTGGAGAGAAGGGAGCCCTCCTACACTGTTGGTGGGAATGTAAATTTGTGCAGCCACTATGGAGAACAGTATGGAGATTCCTTAAAAGATTAAAAACAGAGCTAGCATATGATCCAGCAATCCCACTCCTGGGCATGTATCTGGAGAAAACCATAATTTAAAATGATACATGTACCCCCAATATTCATGGCAGCACAATTCACAATAGCCAAGACATGGAAACAACCTAAATGTCCATTTACAGATGAATGGATACAGATGTGGTATATATACACAATGGGATACTACTCAGCCATGAAAAGAACAAAATAATGCCATTTGTAGTAACATGGATGGACCTAGAGCTTAGCCTACAAAGTGAAGTAAATCAGAAAGAGAAAGACAAATACCATGTGCTATCACTTACACATGGAATATAAAATACAACAAAAATGAACCTATCTACGAAACAGACCCACAGACATAGAGAACAGATTAGTGGCTGCCAAGGAGGAGAGGGGTGGAGGAGGAATGGATTGGGACTTTGGATTCAGCAGATGCAAACTTTTATATATAGAATGGATCAACAAGGTACTACTGTTTAGCTCAGGGAACCATATTCAATGGCCTGTGATAAACCTTAATGGAAAAGAACATGAAAAAGCATATATATATATGTTGTGCTTACTCACTCGGTCATGTCCGACTCTTTGGACCCCATGGACTGTAGCCAGCCAGGCTCCTCTGTCCATGTGGATTCTCCAGGCAAGAATACTGGACTGGGCAGCCATTCCCTGCTCCAAGGGATCTTCCCAACCTACAGACTGAACCTAGGTCTCCCTCATTGCAGGCAGATTTTTTTTACTGTCTGAGCTACCAGGAAAGCCCAAGAACACTGGAGTGGGTAGCCTATCCCTTCTCCAGGGGAACTTCCCAACCCAGAAATTGAACTGGGGTATCCTGCATTGCAGGCAGATTTTTTACCAGCTGAGCTACCTGGGAAGCCCCCCACCACCACACACACACACAGTGATATGCATGCTAAGTTGCTTCAGTTGTGTCCAACTTTGCAACACAGTGGACTGTAGCCTGCCAGGATCCTCTGTCCATGGAGATTCTCTAGGCAAGAATACTCTGAGTCTCTTACATCTCCTGCAAGCATCCCCTACTGAAATCACTGATTCCAAACCAGCAACAAGCATTTTGTGAAGCAACCACAGAAATGTTTCCATTCCTGCTTCTAGAAATAAAAGCACATTTCCCCCATCGCATTATTTAAGGAATAAAAATAAAAGATGATGTGTACTTTATTTGTTGCTATGGTGCAGTAGCAAGACAATAAGGTCATTAGGGGAACAGTCATAAAAGTCACAATGTCTAGTTTTGGAAAAATTGAGTAAGTTGGCCTTTAGTCCATGTTCATGGATCAGCCATGAAAATTGGTGTCAGAAGAGCTATGTGTCTTAGTTGTTCCACAGTTATCCCTGACTTCCTAAACATTACTGAAAACTTAACTCCTCTGAAGGGGGTTCCAGGGTTAACCTTTTCCAGCTCCAACCCTTCTATTTATTGAATAACTTCAAATTATTACTCATGAATAATGTTCCATATATGTTGTCAACTATGTAGCTTGAGAACTCCTTCTCCCCATGAGTGTAAAATATTTTAATATTATGGATTATGTCAACCCAAATTACAGACACTAAAAATAAAAACAGAGCTGGGACGGACCTTAGCAATGATCTGTGTACTAGTTCTCAATCTTGACTCAGAGCATCCCTCCAAACACTTGCATTAGAATCTCTGGGGGTGAGACTCTGGAATCAGTAGTTTTAAAGCTCCCCAGCACCAGAGCCAACGTTTAGAACCATTGCTCTACCCTAAGTGATTTTCCTAACACTGTATGGCTAAAGAGTATCAAAACCACCAGCACCATGCTTTCTTTAGAGCTGGGACCGATAGTCTGTATTCTACACTGGGTGTGATCTGAAGGAGTTGTCCCCAACCTTGGCTGCCTAAAAGAGACACTGAAGTCTTTTATTAACACATACAGATTCCTGTCCTCATCCCAACATAAATACTGCTTTATATCTTTATGAAGCTCTCCAGGTGATTCTAATATGTAGGCAAGGTTGAGCACTACTGATCTAAAATGTGAGCATATAGCATACATCTCTGCTCATCTTTCTTAACCACAGACCACAAAGTAGGAGGATGAGACTCCAGCATGTCTAAGGGGCTTTATCAGAATGAAGTCATGTCTATTAAGCTTTTAATGTCCAAAAGGAGAATGTAGAATAGACATAATATATTTCAGTTCAGTTCAGTCAGTTCAGTCGCTCAGTCATGTCCAACTCTTTGAGACTCCATGAAATGCAGCACGCCAGGCCTCTCTGTCCATCACCAACTCCCGGAGTTCACTCAAACTCACGCCCATCGAGTCGGTGATGCCATCCAGCCATCTCATTCTCTGTCGTCCCCTTTTCCTCCTGCCACCAATCCCTCCCAGCATCACAGTCTTTTCCAATGGGTCAACTCTTCGCATGAGGTGGCCAAATTACTGGAGTGTCAGCTTTAGCATCATTCCTTCCAAAGAAATCCCAGGGCTGATCTCCTTCAGAATGGACTGGTTGGATCTCCATGCAGTCCAAGGGACTCTCAAGAGTCTTCTCCAACACCACAGTTCAAAAGCATCAATTCTTCAGTGCTCAGCTTTCTTCACAGTCCAACTCTCACATCCATACATGACCACTGGAAAAACCATAGCCTTGACTAGACGGACGTTTGTTGGCAAAGTAACGTCTCTGCTTTTCAATATGCTATCTAGGTTGGTCATAACTTTCCTTCCAAGAAGTAAGCGTCTTTTAATTTCATGGCTGCAGTCACCATCTGCAGTGATTTTGGAGCCCCCCAAAATAAAGTCAGCCACTGTTTCCACTGTTTCCCCATCTATTTGCCATGAAGTGATGGGACCAGATGCCATGATCTTCGTTTTCTGAATGTTGAGCTTTAAGCCAACTTTCTCACTCTCCACTTTCACTTTCATCAAGAGGCTTTTTAGTTCCTCTTCACTTTCTGCCATAAGGGATGTGTCATCTGCATATCTGAGGTTACTGATATTTCTCCCAGCAATCTTGATTCCAGCTTGTGCTTCTTCCAGCCCAGCATTTCTCATGATATAATATATTTAAGCTACCCCAAAATTACAGAAATATTTCTGTGAAGAATGAGGAAGATTTCCAACAGGCTTCATTGTTTAAACCTCTAATATGAGAAGAAATATAACACCAATCGTATAAAAATCAATCCAAGGCATAATGTAAGGAAGTTTGTGATACAAATATTATCTTAAATATGAGATATTCAAACATGATAGAAAAAAAACAGATATGTTCTTAGGAGCCTTGAGTGAGTCAGTGTGAGAAGGAGTTATTTAGGAGTAAGTAAAGACATCAAAAATGCTGATAGGGATTCAAACAAGGAAAGTATATTAGTTATCTGTCACTACATAACAAATTATCCTAAAAACCAGCAGCTTAGGGCAACAACCAAGTATTAGCTTGTAGTTTCTGTGGATACAAATCTTGGAAGCAACTTAGGGGACTGGTTCTGATTCAGTCTCTCATGAGACTGCAGTCATGGTATTGGCTAGGCTACAGTCATCCTAAAGTTTGACTGGGGATGAAGAGTCTGCTTCCAAAATGGCTCCGACGATGGACAAGTTGATGCTGGCAACTGGCAGGAGGCCTCAGTTCCTTGCTATGTAGACCTGTTCATAGGGCTGCATGGGTGCCCTTATAAAATAACAGCTGGCTTTCCCTACAGTGAGTGATCCAAGAATGAGCAAGGAATAAGTCACAATGCCTTTTATGACAACATCTCAGAAGTCATGTATTACTTTTCTATCTTACATGAATTATTAGAAGCAAGACATTTAGTCAATGCCACACTTCAGGGGAAAGTAATTAGGTTTTACTTTTTGAAGAACAAGTCAAAGAATTTGTGGACATATTTTAAAACATCACATAAGGCAAGAGAGAAAAGACAAAGACCAGAATGGGCTTGCCAGTAGATCTAAGACAAACTTCATTTCCTGTAAATGACAAGCAACCCAAACTATTCCTTTTTTGACAACTGCCAAGAGGTCCAGCTATAAGCCTTCAGAATGGGCTAGAGAAGCTTCTGGCAGGAAATGCGATTATCTGAGATTTTTAGTAACACTTTCACTCTACAAATATCTAGCCACCTGTTTCCTGAAGGCTGGAATTGTTTTAGTATTGAGGCAAAAGCCACATCTGGAGAGAAAGGACAACAGAGAAAATGACAACTGAAATAAACACTGATATAGCTGAAAATGGAAATGTTTACTAACCCAATCAGTGGGAAGTCTCAGATCACAGAGTTAAACTTCTCATGTAGGGAGAAGATGACAGATTCCAAGAAAATTAGGAGAAAGGACTGTGAAATATGAAATAAAATGGAGTCACTACATCAAGGGATTTTAAAATGGAGCTGGGAGGCCATTAAGGAGGTGGACCATAAGCACATTCTCACGGGGTGAAGCCATGAACTTTTGAACTGGGTCAAACCACAAATACTCCAAGGACTCTGAAACCTGTCACAGTAAGGAACTTTCACTTCCCTCTAGTAACAGCCTTCATATTCAATCAAGTTTAGCCAAGACTAGCTTCTGTCTCCAACTCCAAAATTACAAAATTCTTTGTAATGCAAACCTTCCTTCTTTGCCTTTAAAAGCTCCTTTTACTTCCTCAGTTCAGGTCAATCACTCAGTCGTGTCTGACTCTTTGCGACCCCATGGACTGAAGCATGCCAGGCCTCCCTGTCCATCCCCAACTCCTGGAGCTTGCTCAAACTCATGTCCATCAAGTCGGTGATGGCATCCAAACATCTCATCCTCTGTCGTCCCCTACTCCTCCTGCCTTCAAGCTTTCCCAGCATCAGGGTCTTTTCCAATGAGTCAGTTCTTCACATTAGGTGGCCAAAGTATTGGAGCTTCAGTTTCAGCATCAGTCCTTCCAATGAATATTCAAGACTGATATTCTTTAGGATTGACTGGTTGGATCTCCCTGCAGTCCAAGGGACTCACAAGAGTCTTCTCCAACACTACAGTTCAAAAGTATCAATTCTTCAGCACTCAGCTTTCTTTATGGTTCAGCTCTCACATCCATTTACTCCCTAGTGGAACACTGTTTGGGTTGCTACCCAAATCAGTGTGCCCCAGATTGCATTCTTTGATCCCCAAGCAACATTTTTTGCTTGATTATTGCCTCCTAGGTTCATTTAGGTTGACAGGACACAAAAGGGTTAGGATGAGAGCTAGGTTGACTGGACTTCAAAGTCCCCACAATTTTGCCCAGGTAGGGCTTCTAGTTGCTCAGTAATTGATCAGAAATACTTCTGGAATTTTGCTTCATACTCTAAACAATGAGAAATACTAAGGCAGACACTTAAGATCTCATTCTATGGAACTCTGAGGGTGAATCTCAAGTTTCATTCTTTGCTTGCTATGTTGTTCAGCAAGTCACGTAAACATCCTGCATCTCTCCTTCCTCATTTGGACAACAAGGAGAATTAACAAGGCCTACTTTAAAGGTTATTGGGTGAGTTAAACAAGTTATTATTTCCCAGAGATAAATCCACGCACCTATGGACACCTTATCTTTGACAAAGGAGGCAAGAATATACAATGGAGAAAAGACAATCTCTTTAACAAGTGGTGCTGGGAAAACTGGTCAACCACTTATAAAAGAATGAAACTAGAACACTTTCTAACACCATACACAAAAATAAACTCAAAATGGATTAAAGATCTAAACGTAAGACCAGAAACTATAAAACTCCTAGAGGAGAACATAGGCAAAACACTCTCCAACATAAATCACAGCAGGATCCTCTATGACCCACCTCCCAGAATATTGGAAATAAAAGCAAAAATAAACAAATGGGACCTAATTAAAATTAAAAGCTTTTGCACGATGAAGGACACTATAAACAAGGTGAAAAGACAGCCTTCAGAATGGGAGAAAATAATAGCAAATGAAGCAACTGACAAACAACTAATCTCAAAAATATACAAGCAACTCCTGCAGCTCAATTCCAGAAAAATAAGCAACCCAATCAAAAAATGGGCCAAAGAACTAAACAGACATTTCTCCAAAGAAGACATACAGATGGCTAACAAACACATGAAAAGATGCTCAACATCACTCATTATCAGAGAAATGCAAATCAAAACCACAATGAGGTACCATCTCACGCCGGTCAAGATGGCTGCTATCTGAAAGTCTACAAGCAATAAATGCTGGAGAGGGTGTGGAGAAAAGGGAACCCTCTTACACTGTTGGTGGGAATGCAAACTAGTACAGCCACTATGGAGAACAGTGTGGAGATTCCTTAAAAAACTGGAAACAGAACTGCCATATGACCCAGCAATCCCACTGCTGGGCATACACACCGAGGAAACCAGAATTGAAAGAGACACGTGTACCTCAATGTTCATCGCAGCACTGTTTATAATAGCCAGGACATGGAAGCAACCTAGATGTCCATTGGCAGATGAATGGATAAGAAAGCTGTGGTACATATACACAATGGAATATTACTCAGCCATTAAAAAGAATACATTTGAATCAGTTCTAATGATGTGGATGAAACTGGAGCCTATTATACAGAGTGAAGTAAGCCAGAAAGAAAAACACCAATGCAGTATAATAATGCATATATATGGAATCTAGAAAGATTGTAACAATAACCCTGTATGTGAGACAGCAAAAGAGACACAGATGTATACTCCTTTGGACTCTGTGGGAGAGGGCGAGGGTGGGATGAAGTGGGAGAATGGCATTGAAACATGTATAATATCATATGTTATTACTGGCGAAACAAATCACCAGTCCAGGTTCGATGCATGATACAGGATGCTTGGAGCTGGTGCACTGGGATGACCCAGAGGGATGGTATGGGGAGGGAGGTGGGAGGGGGGTTCAGGATGGGGAACATGTGTACACCCGTGGTGGATTCATGTTGATGTATGGCAAAACCAATACAATATTGTAAAGTAATTGGCCTCCAATTAAAATAAATAAATTTATATTTAAAAAGTTATTATTTTCACATCATTAGAAAAAACACCTCTTGACAGTATGGCAAGATGCCCCACAACTCAACCTCAATATTTCTGCATATTTGCTGATTAGAAGCAGTACCCAAACTTCTAGAAATCTGCATCCTCAGTTGCTGCAGTTATTTATCCTTCCAATTGACCCTGCTGTCTGAGGGACCATTTAAGTGAGCCTTCTTGTTCACATACCTATGTTAAGGGCAGACCCACAATCCTTGGGTAGCTCCTGACTACTTGAAAGTAGTAAAGTTAATTATTACACATCAATAAATGTTTTTTGCTTCTTATATCAGTTTTTGGGCTTCTCTGGTAGCTCAGCTGGTAAAGAATCTGCCCGAAATACAGAAGACCATGGTTTGATTCCTGGGTAGGGAAGATCCCCCTGGAGAAGAGATAGGCTACCCACTGTAGTATTCTTGGGCTTCCCTGGTGGTTCAGATGGTAAAGAATCTGCCTGCAATGCAGGAGACTTGGGTTTGATCCCTGTGTTGGGAATATCCCCTGGAGGAGGGTATAGCAACCCACTCCAGTATTCTTGCCTGGAAAATCTGCATGGACAGAGGAGCCTGGTGGGCTACCATCCATGGGGTCACAAAGAATCGGACATGACTGAGCGACTAAGCACAGCACAGCATATTGGCTTTTACCCACAAAAATGTCTTAACTTACCTTTGATATTTAAAAACAATTTATTAAAGTTTCCAACTCAAGAATTAATTATTCTCAGTTTTTCCACTCAATCTACTAATCATATTATTGTACTTCTAAATCTACCAAATTCTAATAATCACTCATGGGGGATCATTAATTAATGCTTGTTCCCATCACCAATGCAGTTGATTAGAGACTCTCTTTAGTATATTAAACAGCACCTAAATTTTTAATACATTCTATGTCTTTTTTACATGCTTCAATTGTGTAACAAATCTTCACAGGTACTTAAGTCATGTTTATAAATCTAATGAATTAAATTTGTAAATATGCTGATAAACTCAAGCTTTCCTGAATTTTCTAATACTGTTACTGAACACAAGTTGGTGTGCCCAATGCACATTCAGGCCAAACAAATCAAAATGTGGGAGTTTGGAGCAGAGAAAGGTTTACTGCAAGGCCATGCAAGGAGAAAGGGTGGCTCATGCTCAAAAACCTCGAGCTTGCAGATGATTTTCAGGGAGAGGTTTTTATAGGCAAAATTTGGAGTACGGGCTGCAGGGCATGTGACCTTCCTCTGATTGGTTGGTGGTGCTCCAGGAATCTTGAGCTCAGTCAGAGGTTACCATCCTCCACCTGTGTGAGTTCCCACAGAACTCAGAGATATTGTTACATATATTCCTTGAAAAGGATGCTGGACTCTGCCCCAGCACTGCTCTATTCTTCCTTCCTTTCTTCTTTTCTCTCTTTCTTTCATAACACCTATTTATTAACTCACAGTTCTGTAAGTCATAGTCTGAATAAACTTGATTGGGTTCTCTGCTCAAGGTCTCACAAGGCCAGAATCCAGTTCTTGACTGGGTTGGGTCCTTTTCAGGAAGCTCTGGGGAAAATACATGCTTTCAAACTAATTCTTACAGGTAGCAGAATTCAGCTTCTTTGCTGGCTGTCGGAAGGGGGTTGATCTCATCTCCTAGAGGCTGCTCTTAGGTCCTTTCCACATGGCTCCCTCTCTCAAGCCAGCAATGCAGAATTTGTCATGTACTGAGTCCCCCTTGTGCTTCTGCTCTGTGATTTCCTCTTCTGCTACACTGTTTCTCAGCTGTTCCACCTTTGTTTCTGCATTCCCTCCCTTCCCTGATTAGCAACTGTTCCAATCTGCCCTGTGGAACTCAGGAAAGGTCAAGGAGGCTGAAGCCTCTTTCCTGCAAATAAGAAAGGGAGGTGGGGCGTAGGGTGGGGGTCAGGACATGGAAAGAATCTGTACCAGGAAGGGCTCTGTAGGGTCCTGCTCTATTTCAGTATTGCTTATAAACTTCATAAAATTTCAAGCTAAAAATCACAAGCTTAAATCAAAACAAATATACATTTTGAATTGAAATCACAAAGCTGACTGGTTATTTTAATAGGGGAAATTCTCTTAGATATTGAAAACATCTTAGGGACTTCCCCAGGGGTCCAGTGATTAAGATTCCATGCTTTCATTGCAGGAGGCAAGGGTTTGCTACCAAGTTGGGGAGATACAATCCTACATGTCATGTGGCATGCCTCCACCCCCGAAAGAAAAGAAAGGAAAAAAAAAAAAAAAAAACACCTCAAGTAGTAAATATGTATCGATTATTCTTAACCACAAAAATATTAATGCTATAGTTTTCATTTTCTTAAAAATTTTTTTCTAAATTCTAACTTTTCCTTGGATTAAAGGCTATGGTTTTTCCTGTGGTCATGTATGGATGTGAGAGTTGGACTGTGAAGAAGGCTGAGCGCCGAAGAATTGATGCTTTTGAACTGTGGTGTTGGAGAAGACTCTTGAGAGTCCCTTGCACTGCAAGGAGATCCAACCAGTCCATTCTGAAGGAGATCAGCCCTGGGATTTCTTTGGAAGGAATAATGCTAAAGCTGAAACTCCAGTAATTTGGCCACCTCATGCAAAGAGCTGATTCATTGGAAAAGACCCTGATGCTGGGAGGGATTGGGGGCAGGAGGAGAAGGGGACGACAGAGGATGAGATGGCTGGATGGCATCACTGACTCGATGGACGTGAGTTTGAGTGAACTCCGGGAGTTGGTGATGGACAGGGAGGCCTGGCGTGCTGCGATTCATGGGGTCGCAAAGAGTCGGACACGACTGAGCAACTGATCTGATCTGATCTGATCTGATCCACAAAGAAAAACACAACTGTTTCCTTAAGCATTGAACATCTTAATGTTTTCATTCAAGCAGTTATGGTATCCCCCAAGAATGTTGGGTTACCTCTCCAGGTGATATTTAGGCTTGTCTTCGAGTTCCCTGAAAAGAGGCCCTTCCCTCAGTCCTCATGAACAGATGCACGTACATAACTCTCAAGGGACACACTGAAGGCTCTTTATAGCTGACACACTAATGCTCTCCACATGGGGTGGTCTCACAGCTCAACTCCATGTAATCTGATTCTTGAGTCTGCCAATAAAAACCTGGAATCCCTTCCACAAATCTAAACGATGAGGTTTTGACTATATTTGTTTCATGAATATACTGAACACTTTTTCCTCCAGCTCTAGAGGCTTGAGTGAACCCTACAGTCTTTTCATATCCTTAGTATCTAGTAAAGTCAGAGTCCTATGGTTATTATAATAATATGCAACTGGAGAATGGATTGTTAGGGCAAATAGAGAAGCAGGAGGAAGGTAGTTTGATGATTCACAGGAGACACAACAGTGTCCAGGACCAGAGTGATGTAACCAAGGACTCTATGAAGCCTTTCCAGGACAGACCTCTCCCTCTATGTCCTCTGCCTGCCTCTTCTCTGTCAAAAAGATGTAGTCTCCCAGGCCTCCTGAGTCACAAAAGCCTGACTCAAGAATTAATGATTGTATTGCTTTTCAAAAATTGGGCTTTATTATAAAATATTTTGGTTTCAAATGACTTACTAGTCAAGAATCTGCTAAATATTATCATGATGGTTAAATCTTATGTGTCAGTTTGCTTAGGCTATGGTTGGTTGCTTGATAAAATACTAGTCTAATGAAGGTATTCTGTAGATGTGATTAACATCTATAATCAGTTGTCTTTAAGTAAAGGTAATTATTCTCCATAATGTGAGTCAGTTCAGTTAAGTCACTCAGTTGTGTCTGACTCTTTGCGATCCCATGGACTGCAGCACCCCAGGCTTCCCTGTCCATCACCAACTCCTGGAGCTTGCTCAAACTCATATCCATCAAGTTGGTGATGTCATCCAACCATCTCATCCTCTGTCATCCCCTTCTCCTGCCTTCAATCTTTCCCAGCTTCAGGGTCTTTTCCAATGAGTCCAATAATGTGTTCCAATAATGTGGGTGGGCCTTATTCAATCAGCTGAAGCTCTTAAAAGCAATAACAGGTTTCCCAGAGGAGGAATTCTGCTTTAAGACTCTAACAGAGAAGTCTTGCCCAAGTTTCTAGCTTGCTGGGCTACCCTACACATTTAGACCTGCCCCTATAGATTTCAGACTTGGCAGCCCCACAATCACATGGGCTAATTCTTTAAAATAAATCTCTTCAATATGTTATATAGAAATGTATGTATAAGGCACATACATGCAGATATATCCTATTGATTCTGTTCCTCTAGCGTTAAAGAGAGACTGATACAGTTAATTATTCCCATGTTACCTGCAGGCAAAAATTAATAAGCAAACTACATCTAATGATCAAAAAGTAACCTTGGGGCTCCTCTAATTATGTACCCTACCTCATGTACATCTAACGTGTTTCAAATTTTTGATGAATCAAAGAAGGAAGAAGGGAAGGAGGAATTTCCATTTACAAAGTGAACGTTTCTGGAGTCTCTGTTTGGAAATAGAGAGGAAGGTTGTAGCAGCTGGTCTTACTGCTGATACACACTATCCTCAGCACCTCTTGGAGGGCTCACCATGAGACACTCATAAAAGAAAAGGGCTGATGAGTTGTTCTGCACAGAAGCTGAGAAAAGAGATTTCTAGAGACAATATGCCATTGATAAGAAATTATTTCAAATTGTGAAATGCATCTGTGTAAAAGAAAAGTATGGAAAAACCTGCACATTCTTTTGTTAGCAAAACTGAATTCAGCTAGATAATCTTTCCCATATTATTACAAAGTGAGTTTTACATTAATTAGCAAGCTCTCCCAACAGAATGAAAGGCAGCTGATTTTCTAAATCACTTGCTTACTAATACATGATTGCAATTTAATAGGCTGCTATGAACAACTTATTTTTAGGACATATGTTTTGCATGTCATTATTTTCACAAAGAGCTGTTTTGAAATATAAATTTGTTTTCATGTCCCTGACAGATTTGTATATATGCAGAAAATGAGAAATACTGTCACTGGATCATAGAACTAAATGTAAAAGCAAAACCTTAATATTTCTTGAGGAAATCACAGGAAAATATCTCTTTGACCTTGAAGTAAGCAAGGCTATCTTTAAAAAGGACTCAAAAGGTATTAACCATAAAAGAAAAAGTGATTAACCACATTTGATCAAAATGAAAAATCTCTGCTCACCAGAAGACACCATCAAGAAAATGAAAAGGCAAACCACAGACTAGGATAAGATTTGCAATACACAATCCATGACAAAGTACATGAATCCAGATGCTAAAAAGAACTGCTCTGTGTGCGTATGTGCTCAGTCATGTTTGTGACCTCATGGACTATAGCCCGTCAGGCTCCTCTGTTCATGGGACTTCCCAGGCAAGAACACTGGAGTGGGTTGTCATTTCCTTCTCCAGGGGATCTTCCCAACCCAGAGATCCAACCTGTGTCTCTTGCGCCTCCTGTATTGGCAGGCAGGTTCTTTAACATTGCACCACCTGGGAAGGAATACATGGACATATTCCTCTGTAAAAACTCCCTGAACTGTGCACTGAAGACCTTTACCTTTTACTGCCTATATGTTATTAGAAATTTCTTCTTCATGGGTAATTGTTGCTTCCCTGCTTTCCCCATTCATAAGAAAATTTCCAGAATCTACATAGGACAGTCACGATTTTAAAAAGTAAGTTAGACTGTTTTCAAAGGCTCCAGATAGAGCAATATCCTAAGATATTACAGCAACTGCTCTACCATGGTTTTACTAATGTTTAGCTTCTATAAAAGAGGCAGAATGTAATAATTGAATCCTCTGCTCTTTGCTAAAGTGGGCCATGACAGCATGGACAGCATACAGGTACGAGGTCACCTACGGAAGAGCTAACAGCATTCCTTCTTTGCAGCTCACCTGTCCTCATCAGTGTAGTTTCACTGGGTCCGGTATGTCACGTCATCTCATGTCTGTGTTCTATCATGACAGCTGTGTGGATCTCAGGAGCCTGCTGTGGGGCTGTGTCCAGGTGGCTATCATCCTCTCTGAAAATGCTGTTGGCTCTGTGGCCCCCTAAGCCTCTCCAGTGACCCCCCACCTCAGGCAATCCAAGTAGAACTCCTTGTCTTCCAGAAGCACATGGGTGCTCTCCATTACATAAAAAAGACTCATATTTCCAGTCCACTCTCCCTACGATTGGGTTTCCCAGGTGGCTCAGTGGTAAAGAATCCGCCTGCCAAGCAGGAAATGGGGGTTTGATCCCTGGGTCAGGAAGATCTCCTGGAGAAGGCAATGGCACCCCACTCCAGTATTCTTGCCTGGAGAATCCCATGGACAGAGAAGCCTGGCGGGGTGCAGTCCACGGGGTCACAAAGAGTCAGACACGACTGAAGCAACTAAACAGCAGCAGGAGAAACTCCCTACAACTACGGCAGATGTCTATGAACTTGGGCTGGGGGACAATTTGAGAGCATGCAAGGGGCTATTTTCACAATGGTTCCTCCATTCTACTTTGTCCCAAACCTCTGATTTAATCCCTACTGGGCTCTGAACTGTGAAGTCTTGACATCTGCCTGGTCCACCTCTAACCCTCTGGCCCTGCCTGCTGTTTGAGGAGTTTGACCCTCAGCTGCTTCCCTATTGGCTTGGACCTTAATAGGCCACCTGCCTCTCAGCATCCCATGTTATGCCCTGCAGATTCCAAACCCTGGCCCAGGTACAGGGCCAACCCTAGATCCAGGTATGGGGCCATCACTTCACTACCACTGATCACTCTGAATGGAGGCTGAAGAATGATTACAAGTGGTAATATGTTGGTGGGAAAGCTTCTATTTGAGAACAGTTTAAAGTACTCAAAGAATAGCAAGTTTATACTATCTCCAATTTAACAATTTTCCTATTTTGTAAATGTAGTTGAAAAAATTCCTACCGTATGTAAAACTTCTTGCCTTTTCATACCGTTCACTCCAATACTTTGGCCACCTAAGGCAAAGAACTGAGTCATTGGAAAAGACCCTGATGCTGGGCAAGATTGAAGGCGGGAGGAGAGGGGGACAACAGAGGATAAGATGGTTGGATGGCATCACCGACTCAATGGACATGAGTTTGAGTAGACTCTGGGAGGTGGTGATGGACAGGGAAGCCTGGTGTGCTGAAGTCCATGGGGTCGCAAAGAGTCAGACATGACTGAGCAACTGAACTGAACTATGTCAAACTTTAGGCAGGCAGCTCAAACTGGAATTTTGATATATGGAAATCCTTTTCTCAGTCTGGTGTTTTGAGGTATATATCTGAATGGGAATTTTCTTTAAATGCTATAATGCTACATACACATAGCCACATTTATGGGATACTAATACTAATACATTTTCATAAATAAAGGGCTGGATTGAGAAAATGATGAGCTTTTCTGTTATCTGAGAAAAGTACTTTCCTTCAGATCCATGTATTGACTCTGAGCAAATTTACTGCCTAAAAGAGGTTCTGTTTTGGTTTTCTACCTAGCTGAGTGTAGGAACTAGCCTTAGTTTATAGCAAAACCCAAGAAGCACATCTTTATAGACTGAAGTGAAAAGAACAGTTTCTGCAAAATTAAGTATGCATCACACTTGAAAACGCTGAGGTCAAAGAGAAACTTAGACCCTCTCAGGAAACTCTTTTGTCCTAGGCTGAAATTCAAGACTGAAGTTCAATTTAGAAGCCTGGAACTATCATCTATTATTTTTTACCCTGGCCACTGCACCGTTAAAATGGAAGATGTGGCTAATCAATTACAGCAGCTGAGGTGGAATACTGCATAGCTTGTAATCTCTGAAGCTTAAAAGGAAATCCGTTTACAAAAATTCGGAGATACATCAAAATGACAAGGGGAATAAAAGTGCCTTCATTTTCAATTAACACCAGCCAGAGCTTTAGAAAGCTGTAACATCCTCATTCCCCTTTCCTTTACCTCTCCCAATATCTTCCAATTTCATCATCACCACATTGTGGAAATAGAACTGATGGGATGTTTACAAAACAGATGTTTTCAAGGGATGCTAATAATATATTTACACTGAAGAGATACTTTTTCAAGGGGACATAAATTACAAGTGACAGAATACAAGGTACACAAGGATGCATTAAAATGTATACCACAGAGCAGACAATATCACAGGAGATATTGTCTAGTCAGTATTTATTGAACACCTGCTATATGATAGAAAGTTTCCATGTTTCTCCTGAAGAATTAATAACCTTTTACTCTGTCAAATTATGGACTACCTGTTTAGAAGATGACTCAAAAAGAAAAGTATAATAATTCACCACACTCAGAACCAACAGGGAAGAAGTAAGGATATTCAGGATACTATCGTCTTATGACTAAGTGAATGGAGAATCGTATATGTGAGTGTGTATATACATCCTGGTGGCTCAGCTGTAAAGAATCCACTCCACCACTAATAGAGTTCCCTTCCCATGGCCAGTGCCCTCAGAAGGGAACTCTATTAGTGATACAGAGGTCCAATTGTTGTTGGTAATTTGTTCTTCCTACTTATTTCTTTGCTTCTCTGCCTGAACATAACTTTCTCATACCAAATACAGGTTTGTTTTTTTTTTTTTTTTACCTCTAACTTCAGCCAGCACACATCAGCAAGACCGTTCTTCTGGTAGCATAGCCTCAGTTTCTCGATCACTACTCTGTAAGTCAGTGGTTCTCCAGCAGGGCTGACTCTGTACCCCTAGGGTCTTGGGCAATGTCTGGAGATATTTTGACACAACTTGGGATAGGATGCTACTGGCATCTAGTTGTTGGAGGCCAAGAATGCTGCTCAGTGTCCTGCGATGCATAAGCCAGCACCCCATGACAAAGAATGATCCAGCCCAAAATGTCACTCGTGCTGAGATTGAGAAATTCTGCTCCACACTTAGGTATAATCAGGCCGACTATGTGACCTGCTAATGGCTTAATGACTAGGTCATTTTATTTTAGCATCTCAGATGCAGAATCAATCAGAGTTCCTGGTTTATGGCACATTCTCATCACTGGACTCTACAAGGCCTGATTTTCTTTATTTTCTATCTCTATTCCCCAACTCAACCACTCTAACATACTTGATGTGTATCTTTTATTTGTATATGACCTTGGATAGCCCTTAGGGGTGTGTTTGTGCATGTGTTTTTTGTTTTTTTTGGTTTTTTTTTTTCAGGTAAGAAGTGGATTTATTCAGAGTGAAATACACTCCAAAGACAGAGTGTGGGCCATCACAGAGGGCGAGTGCAGCAGCCTCAAAACGAGACGTGGTTAGCTGTTACGGGATGGCAATGAGTGGGAGGATTGTTCCAGCCGTTTTGGGGATGGGGTGCAGATTCCCAGGAATTGGGCCCTCACCCACTTTTTTGGTCTTTTGATGGTGCCTTGGAACTGGAATGGTGCTGTGTACATGTGTTTGATGTTACGTGCTTGGCATTGGGCTCTAAACCCACAGCCTTATCTTTCTGATTGCACACAGCACTGTTCTCAAGATCCACCCACACTGCTGTGTGTGAATCCAGTATGCTCTTTCTCTAAGAAAAGAGAGAGGCATGCTAAGAAATATTCCAGAGTATGCTTTCACCACAGTTAACTAATAGCCTCCCCCACTCCCACCAGTGGTGGCGTTTGTAACACTTCACTAGTACAAATGTCATGACAAACACCTTAGGAAATGTTTCTTCTATATCTGTGTGAGAATTTCCCTGAGACATGTATCCAGGAGAGAGACTACTCAGTGCTATTTCAGATATTATCACAAAGTCTTCTAAGCAATAACGTGAGATATTCAGCATCATTGTTTTCGACTGTAGAGAAGAAACAAAGGAAATGTCCAGGGATTACATACAGTGCCCATCAGCAGAGCTAGGATTTGAACCTATTTTTTTCTGAAGCTCACACCTCACTTTCTCTTGAGAAGCTTCTAGATGTAGAAGAGAATGAAATCCAGAGCAGAAATGGCACTGACAAAACAGTGAGACAGAGGGATCTGTGGAAGTCTGTAAAACATTCTAGAATCTTCTATCCTTCCCCAGATGAGGTATCTTCCTCTCCAGCCTCTTTATTATTCTCAAGGTATCCAGGAACAAATTTCACAGGGACAACTGAACCCATCACAGGGAGGATGAGAAGGCCCTGATGGCCTAAGCTTCAAGCCCAAAGGACACTCTGCCAAAAAACCCCAATCCTCTCCTGGTGTTGGAATGTCTTCCCCATTTGTTCTTTCATTCATTTTCAGCATTAATCAATCCTTATATTCTCTTGCCTTCTAGCTGAATCATGTTTAGAGAAGTCAAAACTGGATTAGGCTGTGTACCAGGCAGGCTAATGAAATCAGAAGGAGGAAGCTAGTGAAATACCCCAGGCTCACAATCTAGATTCCCAGGCTTGGGTCCAAATGCTATTGAACTGCTGAGAAACCGTGAGCAGCTCACCTTCTCTGAGTCTCACTGAACTCCCCCGGGAAAGAGGTGAGGTTCAACTTGTTTCAAAGCACATTCAGGGTCAGTAAACGTCCCTCAAGAGCCCTTCAGAATGGCAGGGCGTTTGGGAATGAGAGTGCCAGCACTTGTCCACTTTGACCAATTTTATATACAGTTGTCTCTCCATATCCACAGGAGGCTGGTTCCAAGACCCTCCTCAGACACCAAAATCCAAGGATGCTCAAGACTCTTATATAAAATTGTGTGGTATTCGCCTAAGCCTACACACATCCTCCTGTATGCTGCTGCTGCTAAGTCGCTTCAGTCGTGTCCGCCTCTGTGCGACCCCATAGACGGCAGCCCACCATGCTCCCCCGTCCCTGGAATTCTCCAGGCAAGAACACTGGAGTGGGTTGCCATTTCCTTCTCCAATGCATGAAAGTGAAAAGTGAAAGTGAAGTCGCTCAGTTGTGTCCAACTCTTAGCGACCTCATGGACTGTAGCCTACCAGGCCCTCCGTCCATGGGATTTTCCAGGCAAGAGTACTGGAGTGGGGTGCCATTGCCTTTTCCGATCCTCCTGTATACCTACATAAAATCAGCTCTAGACTATGTATAATACCTAACACAATGTAAATGCTATGTGCTCAGTTGCTCAGTTGTGTCTGACTCTCTGCGACCCCATGGACTGTAGCCCATCAGGCTCCTCTGTCCATGGGATTTCCCAGGCAAGAATACTGGAGTGGGTTGCCATTTCCTTCTCCAGGGGATCTTTCTGACCCAGGGATCGAGTCCAAATCTCCTGCACCTCCTGCATTAGTGGGTGAATTCTTTACCATTGTGCCCCCTAGGAAGCCCCAAATGCTACATAAATAGGTATAAATACAATGTAATGTAAATAGCCACCAGTGCATGGCAAATTCAAGTTTTCCTTTTGGGAACTCTTTAGACATTTTTTTTCCAGAATATTTTCGACCCATGGTTGATTGAATCTGCGGATGCAGAACCAGAGAAACAGAGGCTTGCTGTAGCAATGCTACAGATCATACATGTCTTTTTACAACAAAGGGTTCCAGCAAAAATGAAAGATTCTGAAAAATGATGGATCACAGTGACTTTCAAACCCGGCTCAGTGCCAGATACTCTCTCTTTCTGTGACAAATCCCCCTTCTCTTAACCCCAGAGCTCTGGCTTCCTTTAACTTCACTTCTCCTAGAAAATAAAGACACTGAAGGAAGAATCGTGGTAGAGGGACCAGGCCACCTTCTCCGCTGGACACAATAAACCCGGGGTCCAGAGCTCACAGTATGTCTAGAGGCCCACACACATTATTTGCATTTTCATTTCTTTTCAAATCAGAAGAAAAAAGTAGTATAATAATAACGTACAAAAATGACTGCAGCCTGGATTAGATATGTCTTTAAGCCAAAGAGTGTGTGAGTGCTAAGTCGCTTCTGTCATGTCCAACTCTGTGTGATCCCATGGATCGCAGCCTGACAGGCTCCTCTGTCCATGGGGATTCTCCAGGCAAGAATACTGCAGTGGATTGCCATTTCCTTCTCCAGGGGACCTTCCCGACTGAGGAATTGAACCCATATCTCTTACATCTCCGGTATTGGCAGGCAGGTTCTTTACCACTAGCAGCCTCTGGGAAAACTGTAGTAAAATACAATTTTTACTACATATTGGTGGAAGATGGGGCCCACGAAGGCATCATCCGCCCCAGTCGTGGGAGATACATGGCCTCTAGAAGACAGATCTGGGTTCAGATCCCTGCCTTTGCCTTCTTGGCGGCCTGTTATTTGTCTCTGTGTCTCTGTCTCTGGTCAGCTCAGCGGGGACTCAGGTCCCCCCAGGCACTGCTGGGAGGCTTAAGTGAGCACGACTGCTCAAGGCTCTGGTCCACAGGAAGGACAACACCAGCCCTCCTCCCCCTCCTGCATCCTTTTGGCACAAGCCTCCAGCCAGATCACACAGGCAGACATTTCACAGGGCACTTACCCAAGATTTGCTCCTTGACCTTGCCTCTAAACTTCTACAATCTCCTGCCAGATAATTCAGCCCTGCTTTGTTCCCTCTGTGAGGGATTAAACAGAAATCAGAGAATGGTTTTATAATTACCCCCTACTTTTCGGTGGAAAAACTCCCAGTGTTGACATAAGCTGATGTAAATGCCAGAGTCCCCGCCTGGACCTTACCCTCTCTCATATTTATGCCCCAGAGCTGAGAAGCAGCCAGACCTGACAAAAAAAGTAGAAATGAGTAGAATGTTCGGCTGGATTCACTGGAACTATCTATCCCTGGAAAGGTACACCTTTCAGAAACACACAAAAACTTTTAAACTTCCAGGTGAGTATTTGCTGTTTTCATTGAAAAAATAAGAATATGGCATTAGTAGAACCACTTCAAATCAAGAACCTACTTAAAATAAAGCAGAACTGATGGGCCACCTTAAAGCCATGGAGGTAGTTCTCTGTATGAAAGTATTAATAGCTAGAATTCATTTGGGAAACTGTGTAGAATGTGTGTGTGTGTTCTTGTGTGTGTGAGTATGTGTGTAGAGAGAGAGCAATAATAGACATGTACATACACACACGTGTCCAACTCTTTGCACCCGCATGGACTGTAGCCCACCAGGCTCCTCTGTGCATGGGATTCCCCAGGCAAGAATACTGGAGTGGGTTGCCATGCCCTCCTCCAGGGGATCTTCATGACCCAGGGATCGAAGCCGCCTCTCTTATGTCTCATGCACTGGCAGGCAGGTTCTTTACCACTAGTGCCACCTGGGAAACCCTACACACACACACACACAACCAGTTAAAAGGAAATTAGGATAAAAGAATGGCCTGGGACCCTAGCCCCACCCCCAGCTGGATCACCTGGACTAAAATCAGGCTGCGCTCATGCTTCATGTAAGAAGCAGCATGCCTCTTACACTCTTTCTCCAGTGAAAGGGGCCTCACCTGAACATAGCTCCCTCTAGGTCCACTGACGCCCTTCCTGAGACAAAAGGGGCCATAAGTCCCCAGGGACTCTGAAGGCCTTGGGTCTTGTGTAGTTGACATTTCTGGACAAGTCCTGCAAACATTGGACACCCATATCTAGACTTCTGAGTGCCAACCTTTGGATTATTCCACCTTTGACATGGTTGCTCTCAGGCTCTCTTATAAGAAGGAAAACTTACAAGGGGCAAGGTGATTCTGCTAGGACGTGGACCCCTGATGCATATGCAGCAAAAAGCCAGACTCCTTTCTATTGGGAGGATGGGGTGCTCACACCTCTTGTCAACCCTGGCTTGATAAATCTGCCCTTTCCCTATAGGACATACTCCTTATCCCATACTATGTAACATCCAGTTAATCCCACATCTTGAGGAATGGCCCAGAGGCAGCCATAGATATAGGCTGAGATATTGCTGCTGATCTCTGTCTGAGTGGTGGGGCTGTAGGCAATGGATATTTTTTTATTTCTACTTCTTGGACTTTATCAATTTTTTTCCTTTCCCTTAGAATGGAGGAGGGGATAGTTACCATGTAAAATGAACATGGGGACTTCTCTAGCAATCCAGTAGTTAAGACTTTGCCTTCCATACAGGAGGTACAGGTTCGATTCCCGGACAGGGAGCTAAGATCCCCACATACCTTTCTGCCCCAAAACTGGAACAAAAACAACAGAAGCAATACTGTAACAACTTCAATAAAGACTTTTTAAAAAAAGATCCTCTACATTTAAAATAAAATAAAATGAGTGGGAAACCAAGCACATGGCAGCCCCTCAAAAGAAACCAATCTACTTGGTGATGTGGTCTGGAATTAACCACCCATTCCTTCAAAGGTGTAATCTATGAGATACTGGTTTTAAAGGAAAGCTAATCTCTGCTTTCATTTTCTCACACTAAATGTTGCTGAAAGAGAAAGCAGTTTGTGTCTCTTCAGGTTAGCAGATACTAGTCTCTGTTATGAAAGAGTCTCTTAGAAAATGTCTTGTTGCATCTTGACAAGGTTGCTTTCCCTCCAGGACTCTCAGGGAAAGCTATTTTTGTGAGAAATAATAAATCAAGCTAAATAAAAGGTGGCCTAAAAAAGGATTTATACTTTCATTTGTGAGACTGGTACGTGGCAGTACATGAATCAAAGTCACCTCATTTAATTGACTGTCCTAACAAGGGTGGTTATCTGGCTTCACAGCCTACAGGAGAGAAGAGAAGTGGAACAGGGAAAGGATGAAGACAGCATGTGAGAGGCTTAGTGGGTAACGATGACAGTGGTGAGTGGACACAAATAAACCCCTGCCTGGCTTAGAGGGTAAAAACCGAAGTGGTATCGAGATATTTTAATAGCAGATATCAAGAATTTCAAACAAAATATGTGTGGTACTGTTGGATCAAAATTAAGAAATTGAGTTTGTGTTCCTTTGTTTGTTTTATGAACGGTGCCTGGTACGTGGCAAGCATTTGCTGTAGGGATACTGAATGGATAAATGACACAGATCCCTGACAGGAACACAGTGAAATGGCCACACAGATTTTGCTGGAGCCAGTAGAAATTCTATTTTCTTTTTGGCAAGTCATTTAGAAAAATGGATCAGATCTTAAAAATGCCATTGATTTGGGATTCGGCAGTTGTATTTCTAAGAATCTGATCTAACAACATAATTTTAACAAACATATTTTCAATTGATAGGCTATCAGCAGTCACACTGGAAACAAATCAAGTTTCCAATAAAGTGGAATGGTTAAATAAACTCAGTGGACTATTACACCACCAGTATCATAGGATGTTTAGGACAACCTGTAAAAAATATAAGAAAATTCTCTAAATTCTTTACATTTATCTATCAATCTATTTATCCATCTACAAATATATATACACATATGTGAACATGTATAATTATATCCATATGTACAAAAGCATATATGTGGTATGATTATACTTTTGAACTAAAAGAATAACTATTATTCCCTATACCAACAGTGGTGGTGGTGGTGGTGTAGTTGCTAAGTTGTGTTCGACTCTTGCAACCCCATGGACGGTAGCCCACCAGGATCCTCTGTCTGTGGAATTCTCCAGGCAAGAATACTGGAGTGGGTTGCCATTGCCTCCTCCAGGGGATCTTCCCAACTCAGGGATGAAATCCAAATCTCCTGCACTGGCAGGCCGGTTCTTTACCACTGAGTCACCTGGAAAGCCCACCAACAATACTGCAGAGTAATTAAATAGTCACTGAAGGAAAGTTTCACTTTACAGAAGTATTCTAGGTAATAAATGAAGACTGAATGAAAGGATTAGATTAGAATAACACCCAACTAGTTACCTTTGCTGAGTAACAAATTACCCCAGGACCTGGTGCCTGAAAACAAAATTGTTTCTAGGGGTCAAGAATTCAGGGCTGGGGCTTCCCTGGTGGCTCAGTGGTAAGGAATCCTCCTGCCAATTCAGGAGACACGGGTTCAATCCCTGGTCTGGGAAGATCCCAGATGCTGAGGGGCAGCTAAGGCCGTGTGCCACAACTATTGAACCTGAGCTCTAGAACCTGGGAGCTGCAACTACTGAGTTCACATGCCGTAACCCACATGCCACAACACAAGAAGACTGCACTGCATCTAGAGAACAGAGAAAGCCTGTGCACAGCAACGAACACCCAGCAAAGCCAAAAACTAAAAAAAGAAAAAGACTTCGGGAGTGGCTCAGCCAGAGCTTCTGGTCAGGATCTTCCAGGAGCTGCCATCAAGATGCCATGTGAAGACTTGACTTCCAAGCACACTTGTGGGGCTGTGGTCAGGAGGCCTCAGTTCCTTTCCCCTAGCCCTCCTGACGTGGCAACTGGCTTTGCTCAGAGCAAGAGGCCCAAGAAAGAGAGGCAGAAGCCATGTTGCCTTTTAAGATCTTGCATCACAAGTAACTTACCATCACTTCTCTCATATTTTAGGGGTCAGGTACACTAACCCTGATACGAGCCAGAAGGACATCACAATCATCCATGGCTACTGACGTCAGAAGAGAGACAAGACCAGATATGAAGAACCACTGAAGTAACAGCAGCAGCCATGAAGTAGTCTGGTCAAACAATTTGAACTTGGATCTGATGAAGCCTCTGCTCCCATCTACATCAGTAGGAACTAGAGGAGCCTAAGAAACTAGGACTTCCCTGGTGGTCCAGTGGGTAAGAACCCGCCTGCCAATGCAGGCTACACAAGTTCGATCCCTGGTCTGGGAAGATTCCACATGCTGCAGGACAGCTAAGCCTGCAAGCCACAACTACTGAGCCCACCGGCCAAAACAGCTGAAGCCCACACACCCACGCTCTGCAACGAGAGAGGCCACCCCAAGGAGAAGCCTGTGCGCCACAACTAGAGAGCAGACCCTGCTCCCACAAGTAAACACAGCCAGTGCGAAGCAGTGAAGACCCCGGGCGGGCAAAATAAAACTCATTAATTAATTTACAAATGATTGAGTCAGATAATCTGAAGTTTGACTTGGGTAGAAGACACCAAATAAATGCTCTTATCTTCTTTGCTTTAATTTTGTAACAGACGTTGTCAAAAGATATCACCATCTTACCTTCATGATTAATATTCCTGCCCTAACTCTTCAAGCTTTTAGTGACAAAGTAGATCCATTTACTTTCTTTTGGTGTGATTCAATATTCTTATTTCCACAGCATTATTTAGACTGAGACAGAATTCACATATCATAAAATGCACCCATTTAAAGCACACAATTCTGTGGTTTTTAGTATATTCACAAAGTTATGCAACTATGACCACTAATTCTAGAACAATTCCGTCACCCCCATAAAGAAATCCCATATCCATTAGCATTCCCTTCCCAGAGCCCAACCCCTTCACACATGCCCTCCCCCTTACCCTAGGCAACTATTAAATCTATTTTCTGTCTTTATGGACTTACCTATTCTGGGTATTTCTTATAGATGAAATCATAGAATCTATACATTCTTTTGTGACTGGCTTCTTTCACACAGTATGATGTTTTCAAGGTTCAGGCACATTGTAGCATGTATGAGCACTTTGATACTTTTCATGGCTAAATAATACTCCATTGTGTGTATAGACCACATCTGTTCATCTCTTTTTCAGCTGATGGGCATTTGCACCGTTTACACTTTGGGACCATTATGAATAATGCTGCTATGAACATTTGTGCACAAGTTTTTGTATGGACATATGTTTTTCTTTTGGGTAGATACCTAGAAGTAGAATTGTTGAGTCCCATGGTACCTCTGTGTTTAAATTTTTGAGTAACTGCCCACACTTACATCTTCCCTGTGTCTACTCCACTCAAGGTCTTACTGGACTGGCTTGCCTTGTTCACATGTTCCTCCTCAACCAAGCACCATGATGGCCAAGAGTCTGTGAGGAGCTGACTGGCCAGTCTATGTACTTTGCCCAACCTTGGAGCTGGAGAGGAACTCACTCACCTCACATACAAGCCACAAGCCACAGGGGACTGGCAGTGAGGAAGTGGGGTGGCCCTCACAGGAAATGTGAGGAAGGGGGAGCAAAGGAGGGAGCAAAATGCAAAAATGCCTGCCCTGCTGGCTTTCTATGAGTACAGATCTAACTGACTCAAAGAAATGACGAATTGAGAACAAGACATAATCTACTATGACCTTTTTGCCTCTGTCTGGCACTTTGTACAATAGCTTGCATGTCGTCAAAATAATTTTTAATACTTCCACAATTATTCCTGAAGCAATAAATCTAACTCCAAGAAATACATAAAACAAGAAACACCAAAAAAGCAAATGAAAGTCTCCCTACTCTGAGCAACCAGGGTTAAAATTTCAGTGATTTACATGTTTTTTTCTATACATATGTAAACACGTATACAAACAAAATATTTATTAACCAACTAGAACATTTCAATTTGACTGGCTCTCAAATTATACCTAATTTGTTATTTTGGAAAAGTCTGGTTTTCCGCCATCAGGTTGATATTTAAATGCAGGACCTCACTCCATTTCTTGCTTTATGTTGACATAATAGCTGTTACTACCTAGTACCTGTTTATACTTTATTTTGTCCAACATTTTTAAATGCTTCCATTTGTCATGGTATTTTTACATGGTGTGATATCTGGAATTTACTTCAAAAACTTTAACAGCAGTACAAGAAGTGGGTAAAAGAATGGATAAAAAAGATCGGCTATTAATTGATAATGGTTGAAGCTGATGATCGTACCTGGGGGCTCAGTACTCTACAGGGTCAAGTTTTGTATATGTTTAACATTTCCCATAACAAAACGCTTAAAAATAAACATTTTATACACGACTGTCCTAGATGTAAGCCAAATTTTTTAGAAGTACTTACTTTGCAATTTTAATTTGAGCTGAAAAAATCATTATACCATCCTTTTCTGTTATAAAACATAAAATATATATCATTGGACAAATTTTCTCTTCCTTTGTCCAAGAGGTACCGTGAAAACATATATTTATGTTGGAGTCCTATGTGGAAAGATTGTCCTTGTTATACCAATGCAAAATGAGTATTATAGAATCATGTAGCAATGAATGCCCAGGTAGACCATTCAATTTAATGCGATGCAGAGCAGACTCCATGTTGACAAATTAGCTACAGAACAACCAACTATGAAAAATGGTGCCACATCAGAGGGGCCCAGGCATCAGTTCTTTGTCAACCTGCCCATCATGAAGGCCAATAGGAGCCATGCACCCTGAAAGCATGTGATGTTACTCAAGCTGACAGGAGGCCAAGCCACGATTTAGCAAATCTTCAGCAAAACCTATGTGATTGCCACAAATGACTCTGTATTATTTCTGTAATGCTGCCTTAAACAATGCTATTCTTTACTGTTTCATTTTTTAAAAAAATAACTCCCTGTTTTAAGATGATTAAAATCTGCTCAGATTCTCTTCAGCTGACTTGATCGAAATACACAATTCAGTCATCAACACTGAAAACAGTATGCATTATATCGCTCTTTTTGAATATCCTGATAGCACACTACTTCTGTGGTGTGTCCCTGGAAAAGATTTGATTTGGTTCATTTAGATACAGGAGATGGGGGAAACAGGAAACTATCCTTAGGAAAAGAATATCCTTAAGATTACTGTTTACAATGAGATGCTAAAGATGAAATCATCAGTTTGGAAGTATTGAACAGTGTACTGGAAGAGTAATTTCTCAACAACATACACTGAGAGGTGTCCACGGAATGCCTCTAGATGTGTCTATGAAGGCAATTAGGCTAAAAAGTGGACAGCCAATTGTAGCGTGTTCATTTTCCCCTGTCAAGGTCCACATCCTTATGAGGTGGCAATTTCCACAGTAATCTAGGAAATTGAAATGAAATAACTGTCATTTCTAAGTCTTCAAAAAAACTCATTACTGGCTCTTTCAAACTATTCTGTGCCTTTTAGAAAATATAGGAAGAGGGCTTTTCTGTTTCATAGGGGATCCTTGATTCCTCTCTCAAGCCTTCAATCGCCAATATCAACCATCAGCCTCACAAGCATATTTAATGTCTCAATTTCAGTCTCTCTGAAGAAGATACTTCAACAGATGGTTGAAAAGGAAATAGGACAAGAATCAAAGAAGATGGTTTCAAAAGGAAGCTTAGAGAAACTAACCCAATGCATGGTAACTTCATATGGCTAAAAAAAGTGCCCGTCAGCTGGCTGGTGGATGAAATAGAATAAGGTCTGTGCATCACCGTGGACTGATTTTCCTTAAGGAAGTAGAAAAGAGAAACAGCCCCTCCCAGAGATCCAGGCTCTAGGCTGGGTTCTAGAAGCCTGATCTCAGCAATCAGAGAGGTGGAGCCCACCTTCAGGCTGAGTGCTCTGGAACTGAAGGGAAAAAAAATCAGGAAATGAAAAGATAATATGTAGGAAGCACCAATCCGAAAGAGCCAAAGAGGAAGGCAAAATCCACTTCCAGACAAAAGGTGTGAGGAATGAATTCTATTCATTTTTCTTTCATTTCTGAGACAGTTCCTGGAGAGCTTCGTGGTGGCTGCACGAGCTGAGAAGGAACTTTCTGTGGCAGGAGGAGGAGGCAACAACTAACTGCGATCCTAGCCATGCTGAAATTTCCAACCTACAGCACTTCTCGCTCGCGTGGTCTGTGCGAAGCCACACCATGCCCAGTGCTATTCTAATCAAGCAATGAAGGATCCGTGGGAGAAGCGAAAGGGATTCCATCACACTTACAAAACAGACACTTAGTCACAGCTGCTCTCCAGTGAAGTGTGGGTACTTAATCACAGCTGCTCTTCAGTGAAGTGTGGGTTTTCTCGACCCCCTTCCTGCATAAGATAGGCACACACCTCCGGGGGAGGGTGTGACAGTCTGATCCAGGGGCACACTGGGGAACGGTGAGGACCGGATAAGGAAAGGCGGCGTTCCCGCCTGAGTTCTTACAGGCTGAGAAAAGGGAGCCCAGAAGGCAGCACGAGCTTTTCTGTTCTGGTGTCTCACACACAGGTAGAGAATAAACTACTGTGACCTAGAATGAAATGGCTGTAAAGGGCAATATGATCGGCTTGAAAAACAGTTGCAATATTTACTTTTTAACAGACTGCATAGTGTTTTGCTTCCCTATTTTAATTTCAAAAGGAAATACTTCCCTTTGGCTTTAATGTAGGTCATTGTAGCAATGAGAAGAATGATATATCTGATTTATATAATGTATACACATAAAAATAGATGAAAAGAGTATCTTTGGTGCTGAGGAAGGAAATTCCTTTCCCTGAAATCCCTTGTGCTTTTAAATGGCATGCAAACCTCCCCTAAAACCCCCTCCCAAAAAACAAACCAAAAAAAAAAAAAATGGTGTGCATACTAATGAAAAACTCTCCACAATTCCTACCCACATATGGGCATGTGTGGATGTGAAAAAACCCAACCATGACCTCATACAGCAGTAATGTATCATGAATGAAATATGAGATATTGAGGGATTACAGAAAACTGTAGAGGTCAAAAAAAAAAAAATCAGTCACTACAAAATGGGCAAGAGGGTTTTGAAATCATGACTTTCCTTTAGCTTCATTATTTGAAAGCCCAAGAACTCAACTACTTGGAGTCACAGGATAGAGAGCTACTGAATGTATTTTGAAAACTGAAACTATCCCACTGTTTGCCTTCTGCTTACCAAACAGGATTTCACATTATCAAATACCCTTTCCCTGAAGACATTAAGTGATTTTATACAATCTAAAAGGCAATGGTAATCAAGTAAGGAAAAAGCATGTATCACTCTCAAGTCATAAACAGATTCTACAAATGGTGCCTGATGCTATTAGCATGGGGGTGATGCTAACGGTATAAAAATAACAAGTACAAACTCACTACTTGTTCGTTATTATATTACTTTAGTTAGTTTCAGATAGTTTATGTGGGTATTATCAGAATCTGAAATCTCCTTCCTAGATAATTCAAGTCCTTTAGAAAGCAGGAAAAGCACTACAGAATTTCTCTAGACCAGGGGCAGCAAGACAGCCTGCAGGACACATCCTACCCACCACCTGCTTTTTGTCAAGATGGTTGTACTCGAACCCAGGGCTATCCAGTCAAGTCTATGTCGTCTGTGGGGCTTTCATTCTCTAATGGCGAGGATGAGCAGTTGCAGCAGTAACTGTATGGCCCAGAAAGTCTACATTGTTTACTATCTGGCCCTTCACTGACTGATGCACTAGACATTTCATTATTTATCCTCACTGTCCCCAAGGTGCAAAAAAAAAAAAAAAAAAATACCAGCTAAGTAACATCTCAGTATCTAGGGTGTCATTTACCCGAACATAATTCATGGGATTTACATTGTTTTGATAGAAAGTCTGCAAATGGGGCCGTCAAGCAGTCCTCCCCTGGCTGTGTTGCATTTTGCTTTCTCCACCGAGACATGGAGTTTGTTTTTTCTCCCTCTGAATCTGGAGTGGCCCTGTGACTTGCTTTGACAGCAGAATGTGGTGGAAGATGCCCGGTGGTTTCTGCTTTGTTCTCAGCACCATGAGCCACCATGTCAAAGTGTCTCCCCTGCTGGAGAGGAGCCACCAGTCCCCAGACTGACCAGGCACCCCAGGCTTGAGTGAAGCCATCTGGGAGGTTGCAGCCCCACCTGAGCTCCCAGCTCAAGGCAGTCACGGGGTAGCACCAGCCAGCACCATGGGGAACCGTGTGACAATCTAGGTAACGGGCAGAGTGGTGAGAAGGAATACTGTTGTTTGAAACCATCAAGCTTTGTCATTACACAGCAATCAGAGCACTCAACTTACTGTTCTGATGTCCCATTTGGTATTTCAAAACTTAAAGCTACTTTGAAAGAATTCTAAAACAAGCCAACTCCATCATGTGGTTTTTTTGTTTTTTTGTTTTTTTTTTTTATATCTTCAAAACAAGAAACATTCTGTTCAGATGGCAGTGTGAGCAGGTTGGATGAAAAATGTCTCTCCTAAACTACAAGTAAGACATGGAGAATTATCTAAGCAAGAGTGAAATCACCTGGCAACAGCAATAAGACATAAAATATAATCATACCCTAACATTGCAAAGATTTTTTTTTAATCCATCATCTTATATCAGGGGTTTCAGAATCTCACGTTTGAAGAATACATTTTTCCCCCCATTCTACTTGTCTTATTAAACAGAAAATGGGTCAGGAGAAACAAACACTTCACAGAAACCAAAACCACAGCTGTTGAATAAGTCAGCTGATAAGAGGTGACTTGTAATTGACTAGTGATAAAAGGATCAAAGTTGATATCTCCTCCCAGAAAAAAAGAGAAAATAATTGAGAAGAGGAAGGCTATGGAGAAGAAACTGATACAGACGTGAGAAGAAAAGTCCACCTGGTGTCACAGAAAGGTAGAGCAGGGGATTAGATTTCCCAGGGAGTGTGGAAAAGGGCGTTTAAGCAAATATAATTTAAATATCATAGAACAGGGGCTTCCCTGGTGGCTGGGCGGTCAAGAATCCACCTGCCAATGCAGGAGACTCTGGTTCCATCCATGGGTCAGGAAGATACCCTGGAGAAGGAAATAGTAACCCATTCCAGTATTCTTGCCTTGGAAATCCCATGGACAGAGGAGCCTGGGGGGCTACAGTCCATGGGGTCACAAAGAGTCAGGCATGACTTAGAGAACAGAAGGACTTCAACTAACCTTTGAAATACCCTTGCCTCAAAGAGGAGCGGAGAAGGCAATGGCACCCCACTCCAGTACTCTTGCCTGGAAAATCCCATGGACGGAGGACCCTGGTGGGCTGCAGTCCATGGGGTCGCTAAGAGTCGGACATGATTGAGCGACTTCACTTTCATGCATTGGAGAAGGAAATGGCAACCCACTCCAGTGTTCTTACCTGCAGAATCCCAGGGACAGTGGAGCCTGGTGGGCTGCTGTCCATGGGGTCGCACAGAGTCGGACACAACTGAAGCGACTTAGCAGCAGCAGCAGCAGCAAAGAGGAGGCTGGAAGGAAAAAAAAATCCAACATGACTGTGGCACCTGCTATAGTGGTGGGAGGATGGATGATATCTTTCCCCCTACTTTTTAATTGTGCTTTGATATGTCTCTGCCTTTCAGTTTTTGCCTTGGTTTTATTTGGGGGGCTGAAAAATGTTAGTATTGTGTGATTTAAAAAAAATAGGGGTGGGTTGGTTTAATAATAAAAAATAATAACCTTATATAGATGAACCTCTCTGCAGGGCAAGAATAGAGACACAGACTAGAGAACGGACACGTCGACACAGTAGGGGAAGGGTGGGTGGGACAAACAGAGAGTAGCGTTGACATGCATACACTACCATGTGTAAAACAGATAGCTAATGAGAAACTGCTCTATAATTAGCACAGGGTGCTCAGCTCTGAGCTGTGATGACCTAGAGGACTGGGGGGGTGGTGCTGGGAGGACAGTTTCAGAGGGAGGGGATACATGTGTATATATATATAGGTGAGTCACTTCGTTGTACAGCAGAAAAAACACTGTAAAGCAATTTTACTCCAATTTAAAAAATAAAAAAATAATAACCTTAGCATTTTTAGAAAATGATTTTTGAGTCTAAGTAGGAGGAAGAAAATTAAGCATAAAAAGAAATATATTGAAAAAGAAAAACATAGCCTTATTGATCAAACTGCAAATTTCTTGTGGGAATCCCCCCTCCCCCATAAAAGTGGTCACTTTGACAAATAAAATCAATTTTAAAGAGAGGAAAATGCCTCAAAAATAAATTATGAGTGTTAAAATGAGCCTAACAGCAGACTTCCCTGGTGGTCCAACGATTGAAACTCCCGTTGCCACTGCATCAGGCATACCTTCTATCCTTGGAGGGTAACTAAGATCCCACATGCCACGAGGTGCCATCAAAAAGCAAAAAACTAAATAAAAATAAATGGGCCTAACGACAACTACTGAAGAATAACTCTGAAAACGTAAACAAACAGGCAGGCACAATTTGAAAATGTGGACTGGGTTTCGTAAACTTTACCTGTAAAGCATCAGATAATACATATTTAAGTCCTTGCAGGTAAAAGACAAAGATAATTAAGGCTAACAAATGCACGGGAGCGGGCTTTCTAGAAGCATTTTCACACGTAACCAGTGAGAGTGTAAATCACAAAAATGCGTCTGGAAAGCAATTTGGCAAATGTTTCAAGAACTTTCCAAACGCGTATAACGTGTTGATACCTGTAGAGCAGACAGCGCTGCTATTCGGCTGCTGCTGGGACCAGGGGTTTGAGAAGGGGCTTCTGAAGGAGGGTGGACCTCCAACAAGGATGCTTCTGGAAAGTGCCGAAAGAAGGCGGAGGCTACAACCCGCTGCGGCTGCCAGAGCGAGGTGCCCTCGCGTCCGAGACGAAATGCGAAATGCGAAATGCGAGCGCAGCAGGACGAAGCCCCGCCCCTCTCTGTCTTCCCTCTCCAGTGCCCTCTACTGGCGGAAACAGGAAGCAAAGCCAGCACAGGAAAAAATGCGGCTTGCCAAGCCCCATTTTCAGCAAAACAGAGGACAGCAGAAAGCGGTGCATTTGAAACTGCCAGATAATCACTGAAAAACTGGCAACACTTGAAACCTCTTTATAAAAATTCCCTTAAGAGTACAAGATGTGCTGGATATTTCCCGAATCAGAGCCTTGATTCCAAACATCTTCAAGGGCAGAACAAGCTTCCCTGGTGGTGCACAGGGTAAGAATCTGCCTGCAATGAAGGACACGTGAGTTCAATCCCTGGGTTGGGAAGATCCCCTGGATCCGCACTCTTCTTGCCTGGACAATTTCATGGACAGAGGAGCCTGGGGGAAACTACCGTCCATGGGGGTCACAGAGAGTTGGACATGAGTGAGCAAAAATAGACATATAGATGTTTCTTTTTGAGTGATTTCTGGGTGCAAGCAGTTTGCTGCTGCTGCTGCTAAGTCGCTTCAGTCGTGCCGACTCTGTGCAACCTCACTTCATTATTATTTTAATCATGATTTTGTGAGCTTCTGACTTGGAAGTTTTACACTTGATCTTAGCCAAAAGGCCAAGGAGTGATGGCTTGGAAGTTTTAAGGACAAAGATGTAGCTTTCCAGTAGTTTTACTTTTCCTCATTTTTCTATACAAAATGCATGATGGAGTATTATTTCTGTTACTTCTAGTACAAACCTGCATTTCTTATTGCCAGTTATAAGACTTTTAAACTAGCAGCTGTATTACAGAGCATCTATAATGTAACCTGGCATAAATCAAAAAAACCTCAGGCAGCTCTCAGATATGGTTACACATTGAAAGCACTAGGGTGCTGCTGACATCATCCTGTCATGATCTGCCGGTCTGGACTGAACCCAAAGGACAAAGGGCACACACAATTTGTTGAGAAGAGTATTTATTGGGAGGATAGGCTTCTTGTGGACTGATGCACTTTTGACAGGGGATGTATAAAATCTAAGAACATTTAGCTACTTACTTCGTAAGCAACAAAGAGTATTGTTGATTTTCTCCTGGCTACAGAGAGAATATTGTTTGACCTAACCCTGATTGTACCATGGTTTAGTTCAGTTCAGTCCTTCAGTCGTGTCCAACTCTTTGCAACCCCACGGACTGTAGCACGCCAGGCCTCCCTGTGCATCAACTCCCAGAGTTTACTCAAACTCATGTACATCGAGTCAGTGATGCCATCCAGCCATCTCATCCTCTGTCATCCCCTTCTGCTCCTGCCCAGCATCAGGGTCTTTTCCAATGCGTCAGTTCTTCGCATCAGGTGGCCACAGTATTGGAGTTTCAGCTTCAGCATCAATTAATATTCAGGACTGATTTCCTTTAGGATGGACTGGTTTGATCTCCTTGCAGTCCAAGGGACTCTCAAGAGTCTTCAACAACACAGTTCAAAAGCATCAGTTCTTCAGTACCATGGTGTATTTACCATATCATGTCTCAGGATGGTAAAAAACAGGTTTTAAAATTTGTCCTCCCTCTCAACTGAGAAAACCAAAGAACTGGCTTGCCCTATAGACTAAGGAACCCATGGCTCCTCAGAAATTATCTAATGTTTGAATTTGAAATATTTGAAATATTTTTCAGGTGACCAATCAGCTCCTTTCCATAACACTTGCTCTGGAAACCAATGAGTGCTTTTTACCACTGTGAAGGTTTTATTTCTAATTTCTATGAGCCCATCAAAGAACAATCCCCAGTACCACCTAAAAACACTGTTGTGGGGGAGGGCTCGATGTGAGATGAGGTAACGTGGAGAAAGTTTCAAGGAGACTTCAAATTTCCGTCCATTTTCTTTTCTTTAGCTCCCTGTGTTTTAAATGTCTCACAGGACAGCCTCCCTGAAATTTAACACCCAAGAACTCTAGTAAAGCCAAGTCTCTGTCTAATGGGGTAACTTTAGACTCTAGAAAATAAAAAACCCACGTGTCTGAGCATCCAACAATTCTGGCTGTATGACCTAGAGAAGGACTGGCATTTGAATACAAGAACTCTGTACAAGGGCTAGTTCTTTGCAGCACTGTTAAAGGGGGGCTTGGAAACAATCTGAATGTCCAACAGTGGTAAAGGAATTAATACAGGACAGCATATCCACATGACAGATTTTTATACAGCAATTAAAAGAACTCAGTGTGCCTACGTGAGAACACAGACTGATGCAGTTTTGTATAGGTACAAATGTATATTTATACATGTATGTATATGTATATATGTAAATATGAATCTATATGTTAAAATGTGATGAAGAGTATAAAAGCAGAGAGTTTCATGTGCACAGTATCTGTCCACACTACACCAAACTCAGAAGGGTCAAGGATTGAGATCCAGGTAATGGTGAAAAAAAAGAATTTTAGCCAAATCCAAAATATTTTAGTTCTTTTTCAAACAGTGGCTGGAAACAAATCTTACAAAATAAAGTCAATTTTATGGTGAAAGTATATTTTATTATATTCTCAAGTTTTCTGCAAACTTTAAATTTTTTACAAAATAAAATCCAGGTCGTGCTAGCTACAAGATCTGGGATCTTGGGGTACGTTGCTGTCTTTGTCCATTCTCTCACTTGGTACCTGATTGGAAGCAAAAGCACGTATGCGTTCCTTTGGTTAGCTGATGGCTTCTAAACATGCCAGAATTTCAGCAATTTCAGCGAAGGCAATGAACTTTGAGCTGTTCCATACAGAGTGTGCAAAATGAATAGGCACATTGCGATGTTAGCTATTGCTGGATAACTGACCACCACCAAGTTCAGTTCAGTCGCTCAGTCGTGTCCGACTCTTTGCGACCCCATGAATCGCAGCATGCCAGGCCTCCCTGTCCATCACCAACTCCTGGAGTTCACTCAAACTCATGTCCATCGAGTCAGTGATGCCATCCAGCCATCTCATCCTCTGTCGTCCCCTTCTCCTCCTGCCCCCAATCCCTCCCAGCATCAGGGTCTTTTCCAATGAGTCAACTCTTTGCATGAGGTAGCCAAAATATTGGAATTTCAGCTTCAGCATCAGTCCTTCCAATGAACACCCAGGACTGATCTCCTTTAGGATGGACTGGTTGGACCTTTTTGCAGTCCAAGGGATTCTCAAGAGTCTTCTCCAACACCACAGTTCAAAATCATCAATTCTTCAGCACTCAGCTTTCTTCACAGTCCAACTCTCACATCCATACATGACCACAGGAAAAACCATAGCCTTGACTAGACAGACCTTTGTTGGCAAAGTAATGTCCCTGCTTTTGAATATGCTATCTAGGTTGGTCACAACTTTCCTTCCAGGGAGTAAGCGTCTTTTAATTTCATGACTGCAATCACCATCTGCAGTGATTTTTTGGAGCCCCCAAAAATAAAGTCAGCCACTGTTTCCACTGTTTCCCCATCTATTTCCCGTATGGGACCAGATGCCATGATCTTAGTTTTCTGAATGTTGAGCTTTAAGCCAACTGTTTCACTCTCCTCTTTCACTTTTGACCACCCCCAAACAGTGACTTAAAACAATAAGCATTTATTTTTAGTCCATAATATATGGGTCAACTGGATGGTTCTGTTAACCTAGGATGGGCTTGGCAGATTTTAACTGACTTGTCTATGCATCTGTGGTGGGCTGGTATAGGCTGGGGGTTGGTTGGTTGGTCTAAAATGGTTTCACTCACATGTTGAGCAATTGGCTGGCTTTTGGCTGAGTGATGAGACTAACTAGGCAACATGTCTCTTATCATCCAGCACGTTAGCCCAGGCTTGTCCACATCTAAGGAAAAGAAGGGAAGTGAATCAATTCTGGCACATTTTCTTGGCCAAAGCAAATCCCCAAGCCAGACTAGTTGGTGATTTCTATGTAGGAAAACAGCTCTCTCGTTGAGATCTACTCAGTCTTACACACGCACACACACACACAGCCAGACCAAATTCAAGGGGGAAGGAAAATTGATTTAAAATTGAAGTACAGTTGATTTACAGTATTAAATGTTAGATCCTACCTCGTAATAAGAGAAACTGCAAATTTACATTTTAGGGGCTAGGGAAATGGAGATGGGGTGTGTGTAAAGTTTTAGAAACATTCTTCATTCTGTCTACCACACTATGGCTTCTTCTAGACCACCAAATTAAAACAGGGTTTTAATGCTATGATTGGTTAAGTTTTATGAACTACAGATATAAAAGATAAAATGGATTATCATGTAAGAAAAGAAAATCTTACTAGGTTTTCCCTCTAATAGAGCATTTTTGTTTTCAGTTTTTGTACTACCCAAACATGTTTAAGCAGCCTTCATCCTCTGACTCTAATAGGCGTGTTTCTATACAGCTCACAAATCATCTCACTCAAAATTATTTTGTGGATAATAATGGGTAACTAATAGAGGCTGACGACCCGAAATTGTCTCAAAAGTCACCTTTACGACAGTGAAGATTGAACAGTAAATAGAACCTGCAGGCTGGTGTAATTTACCTTGTGCCAAAGCAGAGCTCCAAAATGACTTATTAAATCATTCCGCTGAAAGTTGTAAATCTGAATGAGAGAAGTACAAATCAATAGAAAAACAGTCAAGCACTTTACCACTTATGCTTTTTTATGACCTTTTAGAAGGATAAAGGTTGATGTCGCAAAGAAATTCCAGAACAGGAAGACTTGTAAAGACGACCTGGCTATGGTTTGCATTATTTTTAATTCACATTACTTTTGCTGTCACTAAACTGTTTGTTAATCTTTTTGGCTTATGTCAGAATATCCATGTATCATTATTCCTCATGCCCTGCCATGCAGAAGAATTTGGGAGTCAGAGAAGATTGAAGATCTGCCATCTTCCCATTTGCCTATAAAGGACATTGTATGAAGGCATGGCCCTGGGTCTCCTGACCTTCCCGTGAAGTGTAAAGTCAGTGGAGTGAGGAAAGGAGCCTTGCCTGCCTTGGGCAATGATGCATGAAAGAAGACATGTGAATGATTAGATCAAATGGCCAGCCATTCAGCTCTCAAAAAGGGATTTCTGTGGAATATTTTCTTGAGTTTTAGGCATAGCCAATCCCTAGATCTCCACGCTTTAACTGAGATGTAATTCACACGCCATAACACTCACCATTTAAAAAATATAAAATTCTGTGTTTTTTAGTAAACTCACAGAGTGGGGCAATGATCATGACTGTCTTAATTCCAGAAATTTCCATCACCCTGAAGAGACCTCAGCCCTATTAGCAGTCAGTTCCAATCCCCTCTTCTCCCCATCCTCTGACTACCACTAATCTACTGTTTCTATAGTTTGCCTCCTCTGGACACGTCACAGATGGAATCGTATGTGGTCATTTGTGTCTGCCTCCTGCTAGACCCCTTTTGATGAAAGAACATATGAACCCAGTGTTACCAACTCTTGGGGGATCCCTGCTCTCTCCCTGCCTGACTGGAGGTCAATCCCAGCCTGGCAATCCACCTCCACAAAAGGTCAAAAGCATACATCCATCTCCTCAAGCTATAAGTGAATGGTTGACATTTTGGCCACAGTCATTTATGGTGAAGAAAGAAAGGATTACACTGTAAGTCCCCCAGCAAACATGCCCCAATCCTCTTTTGCTGAAGCAGACCCTTCATTGCTTTTCCTTTGGTCCTCAGAAATATCCACCATCCCCTGAGACCACAATCAGACTGTTCAACACATGAACTCTTGCTTATTCACTCATTTATTGTAACTGTATTTGTTGGTGTGTGAGGACAGATGTAATACGTATGCTTTCGATGCCAGAGGTATATTGGCAACATTTCCAACCACAGCAAGGTGATCTGGGCTGGGTCCCTACTGGATGCGCCAGTCTACATGCAAAAGGAGTAGAGCTGGGTAAGCATGTCATCCCACGTGTTGAAGATACTCACTGGGGACATACATTCTGCTTACTGGTCCCACTATTTACACCAATCAGAGGGAAAGTTGAAGCAAAGAAATCGTCATTTACAAATTCACTTTGAGTTTAGAAGATGTATTCCAGGAAAGAGAGACATAGAAAATAGCATTGTTTTTATTGCTAAGTAGACACAACATAATTCAATCAGCTTAAAAATGCACTAAGGCTTTGTCCCAAATGAACATCTGGAGGAATCTGGCTTAAGCATAAGAGAAGCAGAAGCTAAAAAAAAGTGTCTCTCCAATTATTAACAAAGAAAGAAAGAAAGAAAAAAAAGATTTAACTGGTGTGTTGAAGAGTCTAATTTCATTCCAGTGTAGACATGACTTCCCCAAGTTACTGCTTTTAATCTTAATCTATTGAAACCCCTTTTCCCAATGGATATCAAGTCTCTTAACATCATCTTGCTAGATTTTATGTAATGATGGAAGGCAATAAATATGTTGGCCCCAAACCAGCCCAGAGTCAGGCAAAAAGACAGTGATGGGCTGCAGCAACTTCAGGGAACCACCTCTCAGTAAGGCAGCCAAGGTAGGAAAATAAAAGAAAGGAAAGGAAAACAAAAGTCCTTAACAAAAAAGGCACAAAGGGAAAGTAAAATAAATACAAAATTGAGGAATCAAAGTTACCTTACTGTTTTCCTACAACAAATAAAGAGAAAAGGACAAGACCAGAGTAAAAACTCTCTCCTGGTTCTTTCCAATAAGATCGAAAATCATTTATTTGAAATGGCCAAAAATAACATTTTACAGAAAAGGAACCATAATATTACACAACCAAGTGTAGCTATAAAATCTCAAACATTCAGGCAATGCTTTATTTAAATCACCAAAAATAAGGTTTTATAGAAAAGGAATTGTAACAAGCAAATGTATAGCTGCAAATTTTCTTTTGCCATCAACATCGATTCCCTCTAAAATATTCAGGGACTACTTTGCAGTTTCCAAGCAAAACTAGAATTTGTGGGACAGAGTTGCTCAGCCTTATCACAAGAATGAAAACAGTTTGCAAAACAATTTTGTTTAATGCTAACAAATAACTAAAAGACGTGGTTACTGCTAACAAGTACCTCCGTCTACTGAAACAGCCCAACCTAATCACATGTTCATTAACAATTCACTGTGAACACAGCTGCTGTTTTCTTGCCATCACAGATCACGTGTATAGGTGGCAAGGGTTAGATGCTGGAGGCCATCGAGGCACCGAGGAAGTAATCCTTAACAGAAATAACTACAGTAGGTAAGCAACTCAAACAAATGGGCCCACCTCTGCCAAAGCCCCCCAGGGTGGGTGTCACATTTACTTTCTGCATAAAGAAGGCCCATGACTCCCTAGTTCTTTACTGGGAACCAAGAACTAGATAGAGAAACTGTTCTTCTAGGACCATCGAAACCTTAATAAATTGCCCTGGGATTCTTCGTGCTGTAGTGCGCCTCACAGGCAGCAACATAGGCAGACTCGGGGAAGAAGTCATCATGGTACTCTGCTAAAAACCTGGAAAAAAAAATAGCCCCTGTGATCACCAGAGTAAAGACTAAATACCAGGAAGCAAAACGGGAATTTCCACAACTGTAACATTTCACTCTTTTTGTATTAGGTAGAAAAAAATAATATAATCTTGATTTCTATATACTGATTATGTTCACTGCACATACCCAGCTTCTATGTTAAAGACTGTTTCATTGGAATCCTTTCACTATCAAGTGTACAAATTTCTATTTCTATAGCTTCTAAACTCCACTAGGTGGCAGTCTTGATTATCTAAACACTTCCATGCAAAAAGGCCTCTGAGTATTTCTACATTTTCCTGTTTTAAAAAACAAACTATAAAAAATAAATTATTAACTCAATAAATGTCACCTGAGAAATGCACAGTACTTACATGGGCTAAGTTAAAACAAAACTGAATGGTTTAATCAGTAAAGAGCATTTTGAGTTCTACTTTGCCGTTGCCAAAAGATGTTGTAAGTTTCAGCTTAGTAGTAAAAACGTAAGACTGACTTATGCCTGACTATGGATTGATGTTGAAACATAGCCAGTCACTGAAGAATCTGCAACACAGACACTGTCTTGACTCTGAAGTATCAAATATTTCACCATGAAGGGCTCAAATAGGCTCACATGGGCCGCATTAACTAGTATGCTAAGTAATTAGCTTCCTGTTTGTTTCCCTGGCCTCCTCCCAACTGTCCTTATTCCTAAAAAGGTAAGGATATACCTCTGCAATACCTTCTTCAGTAAAAACCAAGTCAAATTCATTTGAGGTAACTCTTTCTTCTTTGATTGTACCTTTTTTATAGCAACTCTCAATCCACTGATTCTGTAGTTGACACGTTTGGATGTATTTTCATAACCCATTACAGCTGAACAGTATGGGGATTGGGGCCCCAACCCTCTACAGAGTTGAAAATCCCTGCATAACGATTTTATTAGTTGGGCCCTCCGTATTCATTATTCCTCCCAATTCACAGATGCAACCAGCCACATGGATCATGTAGTGCTAAGTGTTTACTATTAAAGAAAATCCACATGTAAGTGGATTTGTGCACTTCAAACCCATGTTGTTCAAGGGTCAGCTGTACCATTTTATTTGTAAATCTTTGTACGTAACCTCCTAAAACCCTAATTTCTATTTTGTTTTGGGCATAGCTCAGAATTAGAAGGCTCTCCTGTGCTAACTAGTGGCTGTCTCATTTTGGCATTATTTGATTTCAGTGTAACAAAATGTTTATACAAAACAGAGTTGTAGGTTTGTTTGAGGGGAAGGCTGAAAGAGATTAGGGCATTTTTGAAACTTTTTTCTATAAAATGTTTTAAAGTTGAATTCCACTCATTTGATACATTATTCAAAATACCCAGACAAAGACTCATTTCTCTGGCTGGAGTGTTCTCCACTCCAGTAAATCCTACTTGACTAGCTCTTACAGGCTGGGACCTAAATACAAGGAGAAAGTATCCTCTTAAAGAGAAAGAAAAAACAAGGTCAGGTACATGGGACACCCTGGGTGAGGCAGAGTGACAACAAGCCTGGAACGCCAGGAGAAACCAGTCAGTAGACATCTGGGTGGGAGAGCTGGGCCATAGGCATAAAGGAGGCTGGGGTCTGCAGCCCAGGTATGCAGAGGGCACAGCCTCGGTGAATGATCCAACCATATAATGAAATGGCTCTGTCAGGTGAAGAAAACGCTACCTTTCTCCAAATTCACAAGTATCAGCACAGACTATTCATCATTTCTCTTAACTCCAAAGGAGACACCAAAATCAGACCTACAAATGTAGGTACATGGAACAAAGAAAAGTCACATGCTTAAGGTACTCTTGAATAAAATACATAAAATTAAATAGTTATCAATCTCAATCACTTCTTTAGAAAATTTTCTCCTCACATGGCTATCCAACTGGATTCTTCCAGTGACACAAAAAAATTTTACCTCCATACCCTTTGTTTAGAAACCAGATAAACTATGAAAAAATTAAATAGCTCCAACTCCCCATATTACAATTACTATTAGAACCAACTATACTTAGGTAATACTGCAGAGCTAGCTTCTACATCTGCTGAAGACAAGTTCAAAAAAGTCATATATACGGTGGCAGAGTAAATTTTGACAAAGTAATAACAATACCTCAGAAAGAGATCAAAGTGCTTCAGTAAAGCCTTCAGATTCTTCTCAGAAAAGGACATCTTTCCAAGGATTTCTGGAAGTTTCACTGCATTAAAAAGAAAGCAAAATCATTTACAACTGGCAGAATCTGGCGATCAGTAGGAGATCCTCTGGGTCCCTGTGATCTTATTCAAACTGAAACTAACATCTATGCTGCCAAACAAAACCAAAACTCTTACTGAACATAGAGTAGTAAGTACAAATATTACAAACACAATTTGTATGAAATTTAAGATTCATTGTTTTTAAGAGATCAACATTCAGTGATTTTTCTTAGACCCCCAAATTACCACAAGATGTACCTAAGCCTACAGCTGTTAAAATTAAAGTGGAAAATAAAAAAGGTAAGAAGAAAGCAGGGCAAAGGATTTCTTACCAAACAAACGCAGCAAGTGTTGTGCCCCATAAATGTAAGAGGGTGGAGGTGGTTGGTCACCTGGGGGATAACTATCAGGTACAAGTTTCCAAGAGAGGACCTGGGAAAAGCACAGAGAATGCTTTGTTGTTATATCTTCACACTCCGTTACCCACAGATCTGTACATTTGGAATTCCAGCAGAAATACACACACTTTGACACTCCCAAGCCCGCAGAAAGACACAGCTCATCAAGTGTCGCGTTTCTACCCTGGAGCTTCCCATCCATTTGGCACCTCTGGAGCTGCCTCACAGCTGGACCAGAAAATGGGAAGAAACCAAACATGGAACAGGACAATGACAAGAAGCCAATGTGGAGGTCCTAAAGCCATCCCACCTTCTTTGGCAACATGGAGACAGTCCTAATCACCTACAATTAAGACAGATTCTGTGAAGATGAAAAAAAAATGCCACTGTATCAAACACAAACTCATAAAAATAAACAAGGAAAGAGGACTTAAAATTGGGAAAATATTCGATTTTCTAATTTTCAATAGCTTCTACCTGTAAATTAGCTGTAACTGTTTTGTCATTCTGCCCCTTCTCCTTTCTTGGAAATTCTGCTGTTTTAGACAATGAAGTAATAAAAGATGTTTTGAGAAAGGTTACCACTGTGTCAAGATTCTCTAAGATTCTGCTATGTTACAGTCACTCTGGAAACTAATTTCACCCACTGAATCAAGTGAAAATAGACTTCAGCCCTGGAAACGGCCTGCTTTTCCTTCACTTTGAATTCCAGAAGTGTGGGTGGATTGGGGGCTTTTGTTAAAGTAACAGTTGAATTTCAAAACTCTCTGATGAGCTTCCACAGAAATATTTCAGCAAATTATAGGTCTATTCTACCTAGTTGCTGTTTTGCCTTTTGGGATCTGCCAAGTTTAATCTGGAAATAGTTGGGTCAAAGGAAGACCTCTATAAGACAAAGCAGAAGGATGCCAAAATGAGCCCATAAAGGCTGATGTAGTCAATTTAATCAAATGAAATTTTAGAAATTAACAAGCACCACCATGGTTCCATCTGTCTCCATGCTGAAGGCCCAGGCTTCAGCCCGTGCCTCACCAACCCCACGCTCCTGTGGTACACAAGCCTCAGAGCAGGAGTAAGTTTCTGCCCCTTTATACTATCCCTAGCACCGAACTCCACGGTGCACACAGCTACAGCTCAGCAACTGTTTTGACAGTGACACTCAAAGTGAACATGGGGGAATCCACCATCACTGGAGGCACGAAGGGCACGCTCGTGCAAAAGCAGATCATGTGGTTAGTTAGCGAGCCTGGCTACTTCCCTCCCTCAATTCTGCAGCTCAGTGTAGTGAATCAGCTCTCTCAAAGATGCATTATGGGTGGAAATAACAGGTTTCCAGTGGAGGAAGTCTCAACCAGGGTGTGCACAGGAATCGCCTGTGATCTCAACCAGGACTACACCAGTCCAGATCCTCCCTGGTGCAGTTGGGCAGCAAATGGCATTGGGAGAGTGAGTCTCAGGTGGTCAGGATGCAGGGCCCTGGGGAAAACATGCTGCAATGGAGGCTTTATGCAGACAGAATGCACTAAGGTCTCATCATGAGAGCCTGTCCAACCCCAACCACTTTTTCACTAGACCTTGTAGCTGTAACTATCACCACTAGATGGCGGCGTTGCAACAGTGACCAGAGTGGGAATGGCTGTGCCTCAATATTCAGATGTTTTCTGTGGGTCCCCAACTTTATGGCGCCAGGGTCCAGTTTTGTGGAAGACAATTTTTTCACGGCCCCAGGGCGGGGGACGGTTTGGGGATGATTCAAGCGCATTAGATCTATTGTGCGCTGTATTTCTATTATTACATCAGCTCCACCTCAGCTTATCCGGCCTAAGATCATGGAGGTTGGGGACTGCTGTGAGAAACAGGATTCTTCTTGAATAAAAACACCTGCAGGCTTTCTAGTCTGAAAAAAGGAAAATTAGGGACTGCTTGCACTAGGAATTTCCTAACCCTCCCTTAACATCACTGGAACACGAACTGGGTTTTCTAGCAGAGGTCAGTCAACTTATAACCCTTGAGCCAAAGCAACCCCCTCATGCTAAAAACAACTGTTTTTTAAATGTTTTTTTTTTTATTAAATGAATACTACTTCACGACATATAAAAATCATATGAAATTTGATTACTAGCACACATATTCATTGGAGGGACTGATGCTGAAGCTCCAATACTTTGGCCACCTGATGTGAAGAACTGACTCTGGAAAACACCCTGATGCTACGAAAGATTGAAGGCGGGAGGAGAAGGGGACGACAGAGGATGAGATGGTTGGATGGTGTCACCGACTCAATGGACATGAGTTTGGGAAAGCTCCAGGAGTTGGCGATGGACAGGGAGGCCTGGCATGCTGCAGTCCACAGGGTCACAAAAAGTTGGACACAACTGAGTGACTGAACTGAGACTGAGCACACATGAATGAATTTTGGGGCCACCCAGCACACTCATTTGTGAACTATTTACACTACTTTCACAAGCTGACGCACAACCCTGAAAGTATTTACAATCTGACCCTTGATAAGAAAAGTTTGCTGACCCCTGTCACCAAACATCGTCTCATAAAGCCATCCTCCTCTGTGCACAGAAACAAGGAAAGCCCACTTGCTAGGCAAGATTCATACAATTTCCCCGTGGACTAAGACATCTCCTGAACTCCTGAAAACTCACTATGTATCTCAGTTAACTGGCCTTAAAAACAGTTTCAAACTGAAGCTGTCCTGTCTGTAAAAGGGAACTCTGCTGGTAAGGTTATTCTCAAGAACCTGAGGTAATTTAGATCAAGCGCCTGGCACAATGCTAGCATACAGCATGCCCTCAAAGGGATGGCTATTAATATTACTGTTAAAGATGGGTTTTATATTTTTAAATGGTTAAGACCAAAAGTAGAATAATATCATATAAATGAAAAATTATCTGATATGCAAATGGCAGTGTCCATAAACACAGCTTTATTGGAACACGGCACACTCATTCATTTACACAGTGTCTGGGGCTGCTTTGGAGCTGGGGAGTCTCAACAGTGACTATGAAGCCCACAAGGTTGAAAATATTTACTCTCTGACTTTTTGCAGAAAAACTGTACTGACAACTGTTCTACAAAATAACAATACTCCTATTTCAATGCTGCTGCTGCTGCTAAGTTGCTTCAGTCGTGTCCGACTCTGTGCAACCCCATAGACGGTAGCCCACCAGGCTCCCCTGTCCCTGGGATTCTCCAGGCAATACTTGGACTTATTTGAAATAAAAGAGGAATGGAGGTGCAGGGCTATAATCTCATTTTAGATACCACAAATACAATGTTACACATCATACAAAAAATTGTTAATATCCACAGCAACAACCTAGATGTCCATCAGCAGACGAATGGATAAGAAAGTTGTGGTACATACACGCTATGGAGTATTACTCAGCCATTAAAAAGAATACATTTGAATCAGTTCTAATGAGGTATATGAAACTGGAGCCTATTATACAGAGTGAAGTAAGCCAGAAAGAAACACCAATACAGTATACTAACGCATATATATGGAATTCAGAAAGATGGTAACGATAGCCCTGTATGTGAGACAGCAAAAGAGACACAGATGTATAGAAGTCTTTGGACTCTGTGGGAGAGGGTGAGGGTGGGATGATTTGGGAAGATGGCATTGAAACATGTATATTATCATATGTGAAACAAATCACCAGACCAGGTTCGATGCATGAATACAGGATGCTCAGGGCTGGTGCACTGGGATGACCCAGAGGGATGGTATGGGGAGGGAGGTGGGAGGGGGATTCAGGATGGGGAACACGTGTACACCCGTGGTGGATGCATGTTGATGTATGGAAAAACCAATACAATATTGTACAGAAAAAAATAATAATAATAATTTTAAAAAATTGAAAAAAAAATACCTACGGCAAGAGTAACATAATGTTTCTTCCCAGCAAATGGGATTTCCTCTTGTAAGACTTTTTAAGAAAACACAAAAGGAAGGGTTCAATGGGGGTGGACAACAGAAATTAACGCTTTACCTCATTTATTTCATTAGTTCTTCTGCCTTCAAAGCCAGCAAACACCGCACTCCCTTCCTTGCTAGGGGTCAGAGGAACAGGCGAGGATGATCTGCTATGAACAGGTGTCTCTTTAAAAGGAAAAGACTTTAATTAGTCACCAATTAATTATCCACTAATCATACAGCTACTGAATTAAAGATTGCTGAAAGACCTTTACAAAGAGCAGAGAAGTTATTAATTTTTACCAATAAGACTTCCCTGTCAAGAATAGTACCTGGAATATTATTTGATGGAAAAAAGGAAAGAAAAGGAATCAAGTTCAGAGATATCCCTAGTGGCTCACAGAATTCACCTGCAATGCAGGAGACCTGGGTTTGATCCCTGAGTTGGGAAGATCCCTTGGAGAAGTGAATGGCAACCCACTCCAGTGTTCTTACCTGGGAAATCCCATGGACAGGGGAGCCTGGCGGGCTACAGTCCAGGGGGGGTCGCAAAGAGTTGGACACAACTGAGCGACTAACACTTTCATTTTCACACTTCACTGGGATAAACTACGTACAACATGATGAAACTTGAAAACATTGTATGTTAAGTGAAAGACGCCACAGACAAAAGGCCACATATTGCATGATTCCACTGATGAACTCATGCCTACAAGAGGTAGATCCATATGTACAGGACGTTAACTAGTTCAGGGCTGGAGAGAGGGACTGCAAACAGATGGGTGAGCCAGCGCGAAACTGGTCAGTACCAGGAATCCTGATTGTAGAGCTGAAGGCACAGGAGTTGGGGGGGGGGGGGGCTCCCATCTCCCGCTGGACTGGGTTCAGGAGCACGGTGCCTGACCCAGACCAAGCACAGAGTCGGCATCACCTCTCCCCGGCATGGCCCTCCTGTGGGCAGTGGACCTACTCTTTTCCAGGTGCAGGAACAGCTTGGGCATGCTGGCAGACGTGTCCTGCTGCCGGCGCTTGGGCTGGGGTGAGGCGCTGCTCTCAGACAGCCTGTCGCAGTTGGCAGAGTGGCGCGTGGACCGCCTCAGAGACTGAAAGGCTTCCGGCTCGCCTTTGCGCCTTTTGGGGGTGGTTGGTTCACCTGAGGTTGGCTGACTCTCTGTGGACTGTGGTGTGGATGGATTCAGCAAAGGTGGGCTTGGAGAGAGCTCCTCCTGGTTCCTACAAAAGGAAGGGGAACGCATCACACGCGCCCGGTACACAGAATCTCTGCAAAGCCTGGAGGGGTTCCTCAATGTCCTTCTTCAGGCAGAAAACACAGCCTCCATTCCACTCCAGGAGGCTTAGAAACTTTCACTTCCAGACATGCCAAAACAAATACTTTCTTAAAGGTACCTAAACATTATTATACCATTTTCACCCTTTAACTCTTCAAGGCACCCTGGCATTAAAGGCTGTGATACCCTTTGTCCTTGTTTTGTATCAGTGGTTCGCAACTCAGGGATGATTCCACTCTGGGGGGAACACAACTCAGGGGTGATTCCACTCTGGGGGGAACACAACTCAGAGGTGATTCCACTCTGGGGGGAACACAGACACCTTCTGGAGTCAGTTTTGATGGTCACGACTGGGAAAGTGCCATTGGCATCCAGTGGGTGGAGGCCAGGGATGCTGCTCGCTATCCTACAGCATGTAGTTCGGCCTCCGTCACCAACAATGATCCAATTAAAAACATCGGTCGAGCCAAGGCTGAGAAACCATGGTGGTGAGACTAAGAATACAACGTCATCTCGTGACAATGTAACTACTGATAGGGCTAGAATGCCACAAACGTTGCCCACATTTTGTGGAAACACACGGTCCACTCTAGACACTGGGAACCTTGAGGTTTGGAGGAGGGTGTGGGGACATCAACATAGGTCCCCGCTGGGAAGGAAGGCAGCCAAAGAAGAGACGGTCATAATGCAGACAGACAATTACGAGGCAAGACCTGAGGAGGAAGCGGATCAAGGGGCTGAAGGCGAAAGGAGGGCAATGCTTAGTGCAGCAAGTGGGAAGCTGTCAGTGACTTTGGGGAGCAGAGGGAGGCAGGAGACCAAGATAGACAGGAAACATGCAAGAGGAGATGCAGGGGTGGAAATCATGAAAATAGACCAGTCTCTCGGGAAGATGGGCCTGAGGCAGACAAGGAAGTAGCTTACACAGATAGAGGCATGGACTCAGGTGCAGGGGGACTTGTTGAACCCAAAGAATGGAGATTTGGAAAAGCTTGGTCACTGAGGGAAGACTGTGACACAGCAGAGCGGGAAAGAAACTAACCTTTATTTGAGGCCTAAGGCAGCCAGCCCTTCATGCACTTCCTCATTTAATAACTACCTACAGAAGCAAATGTTCTTTCCATTGTTGACAGGAAAAGCTAGAGACTCAGATGACACCTCACCAAGTCACAAATTCAAACCCACACCCAACCTTCTCAGGCCACGCTCTCTTCACCCCAATGTCTTTGGAAAGAAGGGCATTGGCTACTCTAAAGCCAATTTCTGTACACTGAAATCTTCACTTGGTAAAAACTTCCAGAGACATTTGAAAGTGAATGATGACTCAAACTTACCCAAGAAGAAAGAAAACCACCAGGACAGACAGTGGTTTGCCATCTACTCCCTCCTCCAAATGTGTTGGCCCCATAGCATCCAACGGAAATCTTTAAAAACAGATCTAGCTATTTGATTTCTGATAGCTGATGGTTGAACTACAAGCTAACTTACCTATTAGTGCTTGTGGTACTTTCCTTAATCGGAAGAAAAAATTTGGACGAAGTCACCTTTTTATACTGAACTTGTTCATATGGATAGAGCAAAACCAATGGGAGAGTGTAATCAAAGGTTATTCTTAATCCATCCACCATCTCCTTACAAAGGTCAACGCTGGAAGGATTAAAGAGATTAGAGATGCAATAAAATAACAGAACTTTTCAAAATGTCACAATGAAGGTGCATATTTCTAATCAGGAAGAGTGTTAAACACTGTATATTACACCTAAGTGTGCAAAACACAAAGTCTGTAGGTGCTAACGATAATTAAATGGGAGCACAGACCTAGAATATAGAGTGCAGTAAGCAAGTATTTGTAACTTACACACTGAACACAAGTAAATATGCTCAGTGCCACACAAGGAGCCCAAGTAGCCTGTGCTCCGGAAAGTAGACACACCCCAGACACCTGCAGCTGAAGGGGTCGGTTGGTCGTGATGAGCTGACACATCTGTTTCAACTGCAACAATCTACTTGTCTGACTCCACTCCTACGGGGTCACATTCCCAAGGCAAGCTATGAGGACAATTATTCAGATTAGGGTAAAGACCTGTTTGTAAACAGGTTTCAACAAAATTCTCATTCCCCATTCTGGTACTTCTCAAAGCAAAAAAAAAAAAAAAAAAAAAAGAGTTTGCTCCCTAA